>NC_135499.1:102048454-102678454 GCF_052857255.1 Amblyomma americanum | reverse complement strand
AGTAGCAGAGGCGCGTCGTCTCTTTGAAGCCGAGCAGGAAGGAGCCAATCACGTGCTCGAAGGTCAAAGGGACATTGTAGGGGCGGAAAAGCATGACTTCAAATTCATTCAAGCCGTCCGGGGTGACAGATGCGGTTTTCGCCCAGCCCTATTGGTCGACAGCGATCTGCCAGTATCCTGAACGAAGACCAATCGAAAAAAATTAGATGGCGCCGTCCAAGCAGTCGAAAGGGTCCTCAATTCTGAGACATACACCTGTCAGGTTTCTGTGTAACCCGATAAGCGAGTAGTTAGCCTGCCAAAAAGCAGTCTTCAGAGAAACAAGAAAATAAACAAGAAAGCAAAGAATCACACAACTCCTGCAGGCGGGGAAACCCGCTATAAGGGACATAAAAAATTCAAGGTATCTCTGTTTGGCAAGTGAACTGATGCTGGCGACTGAAATTGACATCGGAGGAATGAAGAATTTCTTTACGCCCACGCTCACGCATGCGCTGCTTCATTCCGTAGGAAAACGAAATGAGGTGGTATACGGCAGCTGTGGACCATGCATGCGCACTCAGTAGACGTTACTTAGCGCGGAAAACCCTGGTCTATAGGTGTGGCCGGGAGTGTTCACAGGGTTTGTTATTGCACTCAGTAGCTGCCGCTCGACTTCGCCCTGTGGCCCTAGGGTGCACGGCTGGCGCACTGAAGAGGAGAGTGACGTTAACGGTACTATCGGGGGCAAAAGTCCCCAGGACATGTGAGCACCATTCAAACACATTGTTTTCTTATCAGCCGGCGCTTCGAGAGTGCAGTTGTAGATATGGAAGTTGAACCTTTGCTCTGACATGGGATAGGGATATCAGGCAGTGGTAAGCAGCCGCCGCACCTATGCACACAGAGTGCTCTTTGTGTATCCTCGGAATTTGACTGCCCGATATTCCATGGAGTAGCGCGTTAAACAGATATCAAAAAAAATCTGATACGCTTCACATTAGTAGCAATTTTCGTTTGTTATGTTTTTGTTTAACGACGTCTGTTTCTCTCATGAATACATATTATAAAATATGTTTTATTTACACTTTTCTTTCTTTTGATTTCGCGACTATTTAGGTTGTGTGCGTATCTTCAAAATACGTATTTCCTTAATACCTCTCTACGTCAGTTCCGCCTGAAGTGCTCAGGACTGAATCCGCGTGCCAAGCACAAGATTAAAAAATTGCAGAACCATCTTCGCACTGTTTTTGGAATTTTTTCGAAATGTCAACAGCGGCATGTCAAACAACCAATGCCAGAATAACTACAGCCCTTGCTAGAGTGGGGATGTTCGTTAACTGAAGTCCAGTACAGACCAACATATATCTGTTACAAAAGCAGGAAGCGGTGGCGATGCTGTCGCCGGCTGGCATGTCTGGAAGCAAAAGGTAGCGTTAGCACCTTTAGAAATACCTGTAAACCACTTCTAAAAGCAGTTTTTTGATATTGAAGTTTGTATATGATGTCATCTTTTCGTGGAGAATACGTTTTAAGAACATATTTGAAAGTATTAAATGCCATTTCGAAACCGATATTTTTTTACACACCGCATTAAGTGCGCGCGAGGTGCATGCAGCAAATAGAACCACACGTACAGTCTAGGTCAAAGTCTTAAGGCTAAATGTTTTCGCTTCAGCCGCATAACAGAGCCATTACGGCAGGATTAAAGACGGAATTACCTTGAATAGCTAGCAGAAAGTTTCTTTTTGCTGTAGAGCAGTTTCCTGCTTGACGTGTTTTGAATGATACGTTACACGGAGCATTCTAGGAATATTCGTTTCGATGCAACTGGACGCTGTGGACTAAAGAGTTTTGACCAAGACTCTACGTTAGCAAAGCTGTCAGAAATATATTTTAATTTCACAGAGTACGCATGCGACTATCTTTTAAAAAATGACGAGTCCCTTGCAGGAGAGTGTGTCAAGATATTCAACGTCATTTCGAAGCTGTCTTTTTAAAACGCCATGAATAATGTCTGTTGCGAAGCCTGGATAAACCCAAGCATCACAGGATTGCATTTATCTGCGACCGCCACGGCAGCGTTTCGATGGCGGCGAAACGCAAAGGCGCCCGTGCGTTGTGCGATGTCAGTGCACGTCAGTGATCCCCAGGTGGTCGAAATTCTTCCAGAGTCCTCCACTACGGCACCTCATTCTTCCTTTCTTCTTTCACTAATTCCTTTTCTGCCATTTCTTAGGGCGCGGTTAAGGTGTACGCCGATATGTGAGACAGATACAGCGCCATTTCCTTTCCCCAAAAACCAATTTTCAATTTTTCACTTCTGCTTACCCCGCCGCGGTAGCTCAGTGGTTAGAGCGCTCGACTACTGATCCGGAGTTCCCGGGTTTGAACCCGACCGCGGCGGCTGCGTTTTTATGGAGGAAAAACGCTAAGGAGCCCGTGTGCTGTGCGATCTCAGTGCACGTTAAAGATCCCCAGGTGGTCGAAATTATTCCGGAGCCCTCCACTACGGCACCTCTTCTTCCTTTCTTCTCTCACTCCCTCGTTTATCCCGTCCCTTACGGCGCGTTTCAGGTGTTCAACGATATATGAGACAGATACTGCGTCATTTCCTTTCCCCCCCAGAACCAATTATTATTATCACTTCTGCTTATGACCGATAATGCGAAAGCATCGCCCTGTCCATTGTGTCCCTTCAGTTTTCATTTTCTTTTATTTACTGCAATTTGGGTTTTTATTATTTTCTATTTATTTTTATTATTAATACTAATTTACCTTTTATTTTAATTTTTAATTTCTGGTCTTTTATTTCATTACATATATGTTGCTTACGAACTGTAGCTTAATAAACTTTTACACTCTTATTTTATTCACCACAAAACTTAGGATTGCAAGTTCGTGCGGACAACTTCCGTCTAAAACTCATGAGCCAAGAAAGGCTTTCGCCTTAAAAGGCTCTATATCCACCTGGTACTTCTTCGAATGGCGGAAGGTACTCGTGTATTTTGACGTTTCTTCTGCGCACGCTATAGTCATTCGCAAAACTGTCATTCAAATGACGTGAAGGTTTGCATTGAAGATAGTCCTCGAACAGCACGATAAATAAACCGCGAACTGTAGCTGTCCACTGTAACGATGATTACACATAGAGGTGGCGCTGGAAAATGCCAGTCGGCTCGGGGTATCGTTTACGGCGCCGTCTAGAACACTGCGTCGTTCTCCTTCATGGCCTAGCCAAAGCTTTTGAGAACTACGATTTAAAGTGATGATGTGAAGGCTGTGTGTGTGTGTGTGTGTGTGTGTGTGTGTGTGTGTGTGTGTGTGTGTGTGTGTGTGTGTGTGTGTGTGTGTGTGTGTGTGTGTGTGTGTGTGTGTGTGTGTGTGTGTGTGTGTGTGTGTGTGTGTGTGTGTGTGTGTGTGTGTGTGTGTGTGTGTGCGGGTGCGTGTGCGTGTGCGCGCGCGCGCGTGTGTGTGTGTGTGTGTGTGTGTGCGTGTGTGTGTGTGTGTGTGTGTGTGTGCGTGTGTGTGTGTGTGTGTGTGTGTGTGTGTGTGTGTGTGTGTGTGTGTGTGTGTGTGTGTGTGTGTGTGTGTGTGTGTGTGTGTGTGTGTGTGTGTGTGTGTGTGTGTGTGTGTGTGTGTGTGTGTGTGTGTGTGTGTGTGTGTGTGTATGTGTGTTCACTTCGTGGTACAAACAACAACGGTTCGAACACGAGAACAATCAGTTTACATTTCGGCCGCTGTGGTTGCATTTAAGAAGCGCGAACAAAATATACCCCTTCATAACTATCATAAAGACTGCAGCGCTCGGAAAAACGAACAACACGAAGGAGACACCTCATGCTCTAACTTCCAACTAAATATTCATTCAATGCATGTACATCTTTTTGTATGGAGTGCGTGCATCAGAAGGTAACCAGCAAGCTTATCACACTGGAATTCACTTGCTTGATACATTCAAACATTTTTCGCGTCATCAAGAAAAAAACAACTCCGTCCTTGGTAGCAAAACAGAAGACATACTCAAACAATTACTTTGTAGGCATTTTATCTGCCTTGCCTCCATGATCTCTTTTTTAGTGGTTTCCTGTTTCTCTTAATGACTTCACATCGATTAGAGTCTGCAGTACACACACCTGCCTTGAACTCTACGCAATGTTCCTATAGTTTACCTTTGCGGTTTTGTACTTTTTTGTTGTTTTCATGTTGCCTGTCATTTTGGACAACTTCCGGTCTCACCTACGTACACTTTACCACATGACAGTGGCAAGGAGTAAACAACCCCTTTTGAGCACCAAATTTCTTCTTGTGCTTCTTTGGGCAGGTTTTCCGTGTTTCCGAGTGCTGCTGTCTTCATAATAACAACCAACTTGCCCAATCAGCTACCCTCTTCATCACTGTGTTGAAGCACATGTGACTCATCATTATAAACAAAATTGATCAGTATTGAAATATATATCTGTCATTAATAAGCAGTGGCCCAGGTGCAAAAGGCCGCTCTAAGCCGACCTCTAGGATTTATCAAAAATTGAAAGCTGCCTTACGGGGGTCATTACATTGCTTCATCTTCGAGTCAATAATCGTCACGAAAACTTGATGAGATATGGTTTCAAGTTGCTTTTGAAGGTGTATTTTAATCCGTTAGCACTGTCCATTCCTCTCATTTAGCCGTTGTTGGTTTGTCTGGAGCAGGCTGCTCACCAGCCATCCGGTGAGCTGGGCTGGTGAGCAGCCTACACACACACACACACACACACACACATATATATATATATATATATATATATATATATATATATATATATATATATATATATATATATATATATATGCAAAGTAGTAAAACGCTTCATTTAGTCATGGATTTTTTCAAAGAGCAAAGCGAGTAGTACTTTTTTTACAAATTTGGAACAATTCCTTACGGCATTAAGCATTAATGAAAGTCCAGGTGTATTGTCCTCCATCCGTCTCTTGCAGGGCCAGTGCTGACCTTACGAGTGCCCCGGCCCGAAGTAAACAAAAAAACAGAATGAAATGCTGACAGGGCAGCAGACTTCCGTCATCTCGAACCTCTTCGGCAGCCAGAGTCAAGGCCGAATCAGCGGCGCCGTGAGCTTAACTAGATACACGTGCACTGTGCATGAAAACACCCAGACACACATAAAAGGAAAAGAAAAAGGTTGCAAAACATCCGAGTTCGGGCAAGTGTCGTTTGCGCGGTGAATGTGAATGGCGGGAGCATTTAGGCGAGGGATCTTCAATTGCACCACGCTAAGCAAGGTAGTTGAACTGGGAAGACAGAGGTGGGATGGGGTGGGGGATGAAGAAATTTGTGTGAGCTTAAAAAAGATGCCGCTGGCGAGAAACGACCGAGGTATGACAAGCTGGCACTGTTAAGGTCAGCACTGGCCCTGCAACGGGAGCATGGAGTACGACATAAAGTACGACACCACGTCATTAGGCAGCTCATTTATTCGTAAGAAGCTGGTCTGGGAGGGCAACCTGGGTGGCAACCTAACCCAAGCAACCCAAGTCCCGCCGATGCCAGCATCTGCCATACTAGTGCTGTGGCGCATCTTAACATGACCGCAGCGCCACTGCACCAGTGATGGTAGGAAGGCTCCCAGGGATCTATGAATGGATGAAATGACCAATTGCGCATATACGGAGATTAACCCATTATAGCCATCCGAACTACCTTCCGGGAACAGTGGATTTGAACACCAGAACGAAAGAAAAAACCGAACTTCTAGCGCACCTATCTCGCATTTGGCCTGACTACTACAAAATCCAAAACCACTTTATTTTCCAACCTACAAGTTGGGGGTCCCCCAGACAAAAAGCTGTCACCGAGAGCATGACTGGGCCCTGGGGGCCTACAGGCAGCATCACGCAGTGGAGCTCACAGCACAATCAAATTAATATGAAGATGAAGCTTATACCTAGAGCTAATGCAGTGCTTACACTTCCTAATGAATGATACGCACAGATGTCAAAAATTAATATGAACATGAAGCTTATACAAATAGCAAATGCAGTGTTTACGCTACCTTAATGGTTGTAAAGGAATAATTCAATATAAAATATTTCATTTTAATATATTTAAAAACCAAAACACGCTAGCACATTATGATGCAAACAAAAGATAATCGATAAAAACCAATCAGTTGTGCGGCGGTCGAGTAGTGGTGTCGGTTCTTATTGTCAGTGCCATTAATTTGGATCGCAGGAATATTCATAGTCTCATCAAAATATTTGTTATTTCGTAACTAAATGTGTTAAGCGGGGCCGTGGAGTCAACGTGGTTTTTAAGTTTATGATACAGTGATGGTATGCGGTAGTCAAGAGTGGACCGGCCATAATTTGTTCGTGTACGCGGCACAGGCTTAAGTTACCTACGTAAGCTCTAAGCATGCAAAGGAGGGTTTGTATTATTTAGAACGTTATGTTTGTGCATATAGAGAGACAGTTTATAATCATGTAATTTAGTTGCTTTAAGCATATTCTGTTTAGTAAGCAAGGAATCAGTAGATAGCTGGCTAGGGTTCCTGTAAAAGTTATCAAGAATTCGTAGCACCTTTTATTGTAGTCGCTCCAGTTTTTTGTATTTATTGCTGGTTGTAACTCCCCAAACTAAAATGCAATATGAAAGACGAGAGTAGAAATTGGCAAAATATATTGCTTTTTTGAGCCTCATTGGAAGTAATTCTCTCAGCCTATAGAGACAGCCAACTGTTCTACTAAAATCTGTCGCTAGCTTGCTAACATGCGTGTTCACGACATCGTTCCTTCGAATCAGACGCCTAAACATTTTTCTGATGTCACACGCTGCAGAGTTGTACCTTGGAAATTTAGAGCTAGCTCGGTGTCACAGGCATTGGTATGTGGTTTGAAAATTACTTTTTTTAGCGTTCAAGGTTAATCTGTTTTTATGCAACCACTCCTAAAGTTTGCTCAAATAACTATTTATAACTCAAATAAATAAATTGACCATCGTTTCTAAAATTTTCCCCTTAAGCCTTTTTTCTATAAATACTTAAAGGCCAATATGTACGACTAAAATATCAAATGAATGTAGACCAAATGTTTCAAACGCTTCCTAGTATCCCTCACGCAGTGAACACAGAGCATACTTGTAACTGACAGGAATATTGTAGACCTTTTCGCCATGTATTAGACGTCTAAAATCCAGAACTTACCGTAGATGAGGACACTGTATGCTAATGCGTAACCTTAATTCATGGGCGCCACGAAAGGTGGTAACGCAAGCAAGCCTACTTATGCTTTCTGTCATCATATCCATCCATATTATCTACAGCTTCCTTCCAGCTGGCAAAACGAACACGCAGGGCTTGAGAGGCCCAATGAAATTGAAATGTATACAGTTCTTTCGTACGGGTCGTGTGCTTGTTCCCCTCTCAACAGCTGTCAGGAATATACACAGATTTGACGAAATATTAAATACCCAGCCTACAAGCTATTTGAGAACCTTCAGCACCCTGGTTTTTTTTCCACCAGGAGGAAGCTGGTAATTATACCTCAGAAACAATAAAGAAAAAGACAATACTGTTTATTTACGACGCTTTTTCAAGTCCATGTGAGGTCACAGTCCTAATAAAATGCCGTGAAGAGGTGTCGTTTTCGTTATCTTCAACCCAAGGCTCCGGCAGCAGCACCGACCACTTTGTTCACAACGACGGCCTTCGCAGCATCGGCCAGAATTTTCTTCGCCTTCTTCCTCCACTTCTTGAGTTTCGTGCCTAGGCCGTATGCCCGTACCTCATCTTCGTCGTCTTCGTCGTCTTCAATAGCGCTGAGCAATTTGTGTTGCTCTGCTACCTCGGTGAGTAGCTCTTTCAACCGCCGCTCTGCTTCTTCGGGTTCCAGGCCGTCGTTTGCTTCTAGCCAGTTGTCGACTGCTTCGAAAACCAGCGCCAAGCTAGTCTGAAGATCACGATCTGCAAAAAGCAAAGACAGCGCAATAGTGATTAGTGATCAGAACTGAAAAGTCAGTGAGTGCATTGGTAATTCATTAAAAAAAAGCGCAAGGCAATCTCCGCTCAAATCTGAGACGAGAATGAATGGAGAAGGCATAGGTAGCCTTGACGATTCCTAAAAATCTGTTCGCTAGTTTCCATGCACCTAAGCAGGAGGCTCATAGCACAAGGACGCAGAAGAGGCTATCCTGGACAAGCATCCAGAGTTTTGCAGGGATCGCAAAGCTGGCGGCGACCTTTATACATGAAGCGATATTGAAACGGGGTAATTTCTGCACCTCGTAGGCCACGTCACACATTAAATGTGCTTTGAAAACTAAAGCTGGATTTCATGTTGTAATATGCAGGAAATATCTGTGCATATTTAACTTCAGGGCAGAAAATTCCAAAAAGAGGTCAGAGCGGAAAAAGTTGCTTTACTCCTACCTGTTCAAAGTATGAGCCGGTAAAATAGTCATCAGAGAAGTCAAAGACGATAAAGATGTAAACTGAGCCACTTAACCAAATACGCGAGCAGCCAGTTTCGCGGACCGACCGTTCCAATAGCTTTCACAATTTATTAGTGTACCAATGTTTGCATCGTGTTCCAAAAAAAAAGAGAATATGTGAAAGAACTGTGTGGCCTCCGAAGACGCCACGTTCCCTCTCAGCAAAATTAACGATAATCTGGGCATATGCTGCCTATACACACAAGCGATTGCATATTTCTACCATACTTCTAAAAACAACGTAAGCAGGTGTTCATTAAGCATATAGACAAAACATTTACCTTGCTTTGTTTTCTGAGCCTTGAGTTCAACTGCTGGTGTTTTTCTGAAAATAATAAGCCGAAAACGTTTCACTTCCTCAATAAACTCACTGGGTGGATAAAATATGTTCTTGCCCAATTTGCATACACAAGTGAAATAGCAGAGATTTCCCGGATACTCACAGCGTAGCCGCACCTGAAACAGAACAAAGAAAGAGCATTTTAGTCGCCTGTATTGCTCAAGCATCACGATACATAAGGCGTTTTAAATAACTGAAGTGGAATAAAATAGCAAAAAGAGCGGTTGGTAAGTACTACCCATTTATACCCGAGAGTATTTATCATCTTTTCGTCGTTACAAAACATCAAGATTGAGATACGATGACTTATTAAGAGAATCGAAAGTTCTTGCAACTGTACAGAAAGACTGAGTCAAAAAAATAAGTTCTTCGAAGTATATCTCACAAACGGCGTTCTGGAATCCCATCAGCCCTTCTCACGACACGCACCGCGTCGCACTCCGCTGGTAGGCTACAGCTGCATAAACCTTGTGTTTTCTAGCTGCTGCAATGCGTCCTGCCACATATTTGCGCATGAATGACGTATATTCTATCCATACATAAAAGCAGCATCATGCCTGATATAACTGAGACCGAATTACGTGTGTTTCACATCAAGAAACAAATTGCAAACGCAAGACTGTAGATGTCCAGTATGTCTATCATATGCCATCAAAACGGAAACACGAGAGGGATGCGACACGCAAGCTTCGCGAATTTTTTTTTCTTTCGCCTCTCAGTTGCGTACTATAGAGATCGCACAGATGACAATAAACTTTTGACATTTCAGTTCTACCGCAGCATTCCTTGACTACTGGGTAAAAATAAAGTTTGTTTCCAGTCCTACCTGGCTTCTCTACAGTTACAGAGATAAAACAATGAATGTTAGTCACTTACAAGCTGCAGCCAGAAGACCGAGGCACAGAACAATTTGAAGCGGCTTCATTCTGAAATCCCTGTAGAAAAAAAAGGACAAATAGCACATGCTACACTTTGTAGACGAACGTATGACTGCATACATTTTGCAATGGAAAGAGTGAGGAGTATATAGTCTCTCACACGCTCATACAGTTCTAGAGAGTCACGAGGCATTTTTAAAATTTGTTAACATTATTTATCACTGCAGCTTATTATACCTAAAACGGCGATTGTCACGACATGTATTAGGACTATTTGCTCGTTACGGTTGATCATGACAATCTGAGAAATACTTGAACCTAATAGGGAAGATCCCGTCTCGGCACGCCCTTTAGATGAGTAGAAAAAGCATTCTGTTAGTTATCGAAGGACAGTTACCTGCACTGGCTTCGAAGAGAAATACCGCAGGTCAGGCACGCCAGATGTGGGACGGACGAGGCATGCCTTTGTTATTTATATTCCGGAGCCGAGCCGAGAGCTCTTGATAGTGCTGCCTCGTGGAGAAGGCGGAGTCGCGTGGTTTCCCCGTCAGACGCACCCGGAGCTGATTCACACGGCTGTTACTGACGGCATTTGGCGACTCGTCAGCGAATTTGATAACGCTGCATCCGCGATGCTGGACGCTGAGGTATGCACTTTGTCTGTGCCCGATATGGTATGAAAACAGCTCACGTGCGGCGGCTTTGAGGCCTGTGGGGTAAACCTTGATCCATGTCTCGCTTATAGGTCAAAGTCTCTGCACTAAACAGCAGAGCATTTTCCCGCAGATAAGCTATCTGCGGCGAAGGACATTGGGCCCACCGAGACTACGCAGAAATTAAAATATTATTGTTCGGTTAAAGCATTCCAGCTTTCTGCCATTTCATTGATGTCAAATAACTTAAACCGAAGTGAGAGAGGCACATGAAGGAAGCTTTGAATAAGCTGCAGCTAACACATTATTTCGGGAGCGGCCATAGGAAGCAGCCGCGGAAGCAATGTTTCCGCAGATATTCGGAGAGAAGTGTAAATCGCATAAAAAAAAATCGGGACAAACTACAAAGCAGCTAAAATGCCTCCTTTCTCGTGATTCTCTAAAGTTCGAGAAATTGAAATCGCACGGCTGTTGAGAAGACGCTGAAAAGTGACGTACTTATTGCAGTAGGCCAATTTATATTTTTTCGTTCCTAACCTTGATGCTATCTTGGTCGCAACATTGGAGTGGCGGATATCACAGTAACGCAATAATGTTTTTGTTTGAGGGATTTAAAACTCACAAAACAAAGCCACCTAAAATCACTACACCCAGAAATCCTATGCCGCTGCAATTTTTCAACAGGAACTTGTCTATGAACGGAAATTTTTCTCGCCGCGTAAGATTCGACTTATCAATATATGCGGAGATCTATTCAATGAGCGCTTGTAGTTTTATGCTATTTATTGTAATAAATGCACTCTTTAGGTTTTATGTCGCAGTCTTAACTAATCGGTACGACCACAGAAAAACTTTCTAAGCAATAAAAGTCATGTACACCCTGGACATGGTTTGAAGAAAACCGCTTGAAATAGGCACGTTTCAAAGGTCTCCGAAACTTTTACATTGAATATATCGAATTAAAGTAAACAATAACGATGTGAATTGAATTTTGTCAATTAAATTAATAAAGTAATTTACAATACTGAAATCGACTGAAGACGACCGTCGACCATCCAGCACCAGCCGGCTCATCCTACAACAAGCTCTTCCTTTTTCAAAACAAAACCGCTGCGTCCTGCTTACGTATTAGTTTTGCTTGCCTATTCAAATCTCGATAGCATGACGAGAATGTGCTCTGTCGGCGTCCGCTCGTGTCAGTTAATAAACATGCTTAAATTCTTGACAGTCCAACGAACTCACATAAATTCCTTAATATATTTAAAAAATGTATACTATGAACAGCGATAGGATTTCACTGTGAGACTGTTACATTTTGATAGATGCTTCCTATTGTATATAGAATATTCCAGCTCACTTGTGAAAACAGCGCCGCATGCCGCACTTCTGGCGGTGATCTTGAGCACAACCCTCAATCCGCGAAGGCGTTTTAATAATGTCACGCCAATAATATCTCAAGATTTAAGTAAAAATTGTCTATTCTAGAATGCTTTTCGCAAGAAAGCGCCCTATGGGTCGCCGATTTCAATGCGGTTTAAGTGGTCTTGGTGCACTTACTGCGCGGCAAACGAACAAAAAACTGCACTCGCGGCTGTTAGAAGTGTGCTGAATACGAGACAGGAAGCTTTGTCCTCACATTTGGATGAAACGTTCTGTCAAATTTTACTATTGTAAGATAAGTTTCAGGAAATCTACGTATGCAGCCACACCCTCCTGTCTCTTCCCGATGCACAGCGCGTGCCATTTTCGGTCCGCGGACGGCGTGCAAACATTGCATTTTCTGTGTATGCCAGCGAGACCTTGACCGAATTGTCGTCTATCGAGCTGCCCGCGCCACTTTTCCGACGGGCGAAATTGCCCGGTAAATTGAGAGACGGAAAACTAGAAGCTGTCTTCCGCAGTTATAGATATGGTACAGTATGGTGCCATGGTAAGGCTGCGTGTTAGAGATAAAAGGAGCAGGCGGTTTCGCAGCACGCACTCGCTGACGCGCCAGCTGTATTTCTGTTAGTGCTGTGACCAACAGAGAAGCTTGCGACCGCTGGCGCGCAGACCAGCGTGAAAGTCTTAGTCGCAGCGCAAGACAATCTCGTTTCCGACGCAGCAAACTCAACGACAAAAACAAAGGGGCGTATTCACTTAGTCTTTGGCATTTACAACGCTGTACGGAACATGGAGCTCATTAGTATGTACTCTAGCGATCACAAGGCCGTACATGCACTCTGAGAAAAGTAATCAAGGTATGAAGAAGGTTCAAATTAACCCCTGCCTTTTGTGCCAGCTTGCCACATCATAGAGCACCTATTTTTTACTGCAACTATTCTCAGCTGTGCAAGGATAAAACCGAAACAGCATAGCATAGCACTCAGTAAACCACCCAAGAATTTATGCGCTACCGAACAAAGTTTAACTCTGCCCGTTTTCTTTTTTCTACATCATCTCCACAGTAAGTAATACCGAGCTAGAGCGTCTGATCGACCATTTCACGTTTCAAGCGAAGGTAACCGAGAGATAGCGCTGCTTATACAAGCTTCCTTTCGCTACGCTAAAAATAATAAAAGCCATTATGCGCACGTTCTGTTCCGGGTATACTGCTTGTGCTCATGCTTTGCTGCTTGATGCTTTCTGCGCGGCCTTGTAAATTAATTCAGCTTAGCAAACAAGAAAACTGAGATCAGAGATGTGTGATAGAGTATTTTTTGCAGTATTCTTCTATTTTATCCCGCTAGCAAGTCAGAACTACAAGTAACATATATTTTAACCCGCTTTTTACAAACAAAATTGTTGTTCGAGCTGTTCGAGCTTCTCTCAGCATGAACTATGACAAGCACGACTTGGTGTCAACTGTTTGGAGTTGGTATGTATTTTCGAGCTTTTTCTGTGTCCTTGGATATGTACTAGATAACGGAAAATGCACCACGACAGAAAGTGGGGAATTCGATACTAAGCGAAGATATTCAGCTCTAAATAGGCGCCCTGAGCACGTACACTGCCTGGAAAAAGCATTGACTCTGTGGGAGGTTTTCGAACGCTTTGAAATTGTATGACCTGGCAGAAATGTACAGTGAACACTATTTAGCGCCAGCGATAAATGTAGCTTTCTAGCGGAGTGGGAGGATTTTCGCCGAATAATGGTAATTATACAACACTCCTTTATAAAATTATCCCCTAAGAAGCAAACATAACTACCTTTAAACTAAACGCTCCCTTTATTATGCTTTTTTGGTTCAGTATACACGTTGGTCATGTGTCTTCAAACTACATCCTCTACTTCTCTGGCGAAATACAGAAAAGTAAACAAGGGTTTGAATAACATTAGTATTTGCAAACAAGAATTATAGGAAGGGGGAACGAAAGTACGAAACTGAAATATGTCGCGAGTCGGTTTTTTTAGGAATTCTAAATATTTAAATGCAAGAAATCTGCAGTACATAGCATTGTTAATTTTTGCTCAGGGGCGATTAAAAGCCTCAGTGGCTTATTAAGCTACTCAAAGGGTGAGCGAAAACTTGCCAGTGAAGACTATGCTATGGAATACTCAGTGTGCCATCTCAGAGTACTTTAAGTGGAGTGGATTAGCCTTGACATGACCACTTAGCATGGCTGCAATATTTTTCTTTTCAGGTAGCTTGTACCCTTTGAATTATAAGTAAGTTTCTGGAAGTGCTCATAAGATAGCTTTAATGAAGCCCAAATTTTGCACGAACTCAACCATTCGTCTGATCAGAATGTGTGGTGAATAATGTACCATAAACTCTTCACAAACTCGAGTAATCATCTACCTGCGGGTCCTTCGTGATGAAACAATGTAAACTAAAAGTCATTCTAGCACTCTAATATCTGAGTGAAGTTCTAATGACCAGTTCAGGCGCGTATATTTTCATACTTTAATGAACCTATCAGAAGACATCAGTTTTGCTTTCAAGTAAATTTGGCCAGGCTTGTTAAACTATATTGCATAATTTTATTTTCCTCCTCAGTCATTAATTAGTACTTACAGTGCCAATTATTTTCAGAGGGGAAAAAATGTTTCCAAATTTAAATGCTTCAGCTTCCACCTTTCGAAATAAAAATTGTCGCATTTCTGTCGGGTGCTCAATTTTTCACATCGGGACTGAAGGCCATGCTATCAGATATTTTGCTTTTTTCAATGCTGTCATGAGAAGCCTTTACTTAACCTTGGGTAATTTCAGGCCTTAAAGCCCCATAGCTTTTAATCGAGAAAATGGCCGAACTTACAACTAAACGTGAGCAAGCTGAATGAGGCAAGAAAACAAGTCGTTCTATAGGTCTTGCTCTTATTTCAGTTGTTCATTTTTTTAATTTACATTCCTAAAGAGCATGATTCAAGTACGATTGTAAACGGTATGAGATAAATGCACGGGAAAAACCTTTTGCGTACTCAGACACTACTATCTATCGAATGTTACCTAGATCGGCGAGAAACTAAGTGCCTCTTCCTGCGATACCAATCTTTATTGTTGACTGTCTCGTCTAGGACGGGAAGATACGCCTGCTTCCAGCGTCTGTCTTGTAGAATATGAGTGGTGATTACCTCGCACACATTCATCAGATTACCGAATCCTCCTTCCTACGTCCGTAAGTACTCAGTACGTGTAAAAAACGAATCAAGAATGTGGCATGGCTATACTGAAGTAATACGCAGCGTTAGCGTTGGAAGGGCACATTGATAAGCTGCTAAGTACATAGTCGAATGAAGAAAGCGACAGCTCAACTTGAGCTTAATGTACTTATTATTAAATTATTTATTTTTGTACATTTAATAAGTACCTAAATGGCCAACTGTGTTGAATATCAAGGGGTTGTGAAAGAAAATTATTGCATACCAGTAAAATATATGTTAAACACAATTGCCTTAAGTTGAGAACACCTATCTTGCAAACGGGTTTTATCAAAGCAGCATTTAGAGTAGTGAACAAAGACATCTTTTAATCTCGGAGTGAATCTGTCCAGAAAACAACCAAAATCAAGGATCCTTTGATTAGCAAATTTAAACGTACAGCTAGCTTCAATATGAAACAGAAGAGCAAATTTCTACCCTGAAACGAATTCGTTTCTTACTTCTGCATTAAAGTTTGAAACCTCTCACGGCACGATCGATCCACTGGAAGACTATTCAAAATAATGACAAAAGTTTGCTTTCAATCATGAAAAGGTCGCAATCAATGGATAAAATGCCTAATCGGTTTTCTGTCGTATTTGAGCTCGCTGTACAATTGCATTCAGTCGAAAGAAACATGCTTCAGCATTCTGTCCTTCATTAGCTCTGCACTCTCAAAAAACCAGCATGTTCTTTTCAGCAAAGGCAGAAGGATATCGCTATGCTGCAGAATTATTTGTAAAAAAACTGATTCTTTTACAATATCAGCTGCGACGGTCACAGTCTTGAAGGTATATCCTCAGTTTTAACCACTTTCCAAACAATCTTCGGGGTGTGCGAAGTATAACTGTTTGAAATGGCAGTAGCAGTAAAGGATGTAGGTCAGGAACATAGAGTAATACATGTCGAAGGAATATGCATGGAAAGGCTCCAATACACAAAGTCACACAAAAACAAGAGCAGAACTTCAGTTAAACTACAATCCCGGCAAATATAATAAGAAGCACGCTTCGGCGGCCAAACTCTTTTCATGCCCTAAATAAAATTAAGAACTACCGTAAACATATGTTAGCACATGCCACTCCGGAGCTCACGAGTGAATCCGCGAAAACGTCTTGTGTTTTCTAAGGCGCACGTGAGAAAACTTCAAACGCCGAAGCATGCTCCGCAATATTTTGGGCGCACCTGTACGTCAGAAAGAGCGCAAATACATTATCTGCATTCCCGTTTATCTGCACGTTGTGAAGAATGTGGATGCCCACATCTTTTTGACCAAACGCGCATCTCCTGACTACTTTGCACCTACGACAGATATCAGTCATTTTGCACCCGTGGACTAGTGCAGGCCGCTATTAGATGACCTTTCCTCTAAGCTTATAATGTAAATGCCTCAATGAGAACAAATTTGCATTACTGGTAGTAGTACGGCGATGATGGAATAAAAGAAGTCGTGGTTAGGCTCAAATGCCGTTTAGAACCAAATTTGTTTTCGCTAATTTGACACGTTTCATTTTGCGCCTACTGCGTTAACACAGGGTTAGACTGCTACTGCGAGCTTGCAGGGATGCTTTTTTTGTCACAGATTTAAGATTGCAATGATTTTGAGCATAATTCTAGGGCACTGTACGGGCTGAATTCTTGTGCAATAAAATCTGCGTTAGCGATGCTTTATTCTCCCGGTCTTGTTCCATCCCTTAGACAACGTCGTTTTGTAGCTTTATAATCTCGTTCTCATTATACATCGCCGCCTGTTAACACTAAACTTACTGTTATAATTGTTCTTGTTCCACCGTTCCAAATCGAACCAGTGGCGTATGAAGCAGAGATTCACTTCATTTTCGTCCCATTTTGCCGCAAATTCAATCGCGATGAAGGTGGCTATAAACTTTAAAGCTGATAACCGACCCCTGACACGGCCCCCTGTGAGCGCCGCCGCTAACGGATAACCTGTTGGTGCCGCGTCTAGTCCGGCTGGGTCAGAGGAACCATCATCCTCCGAGTGGTAACACATGTACCGCACAGTTGCCTTTCGGAGACGCAAGCAGTGCGGGAAAAGTTCGCCAGGCATGTCGAGGGCGACGTCGTTCGCCGTCGTTGGTCAGCGTCGGCATTAGTGTGGGCAGGTGTTGGCAGGTAGAAACTTATTGCATGGTCTGCTGTTTATTGTTTTCGTGGTGTAAAAAAAGGAAGTAATTTTTTAGAAGCAAGCAGGTTCGAAATGCTGTCTTGCATTTTCGAAAACGCAGCGCTTATCCGTTGGTCTACAAAATCGATCGAAATTCCGGATTGTAAACGTATTCGTCCGCATAAATAATCTTTCTGCTGTTAGGCGGCGCTACTCCAAAAATTGTGATACGGCTCCGTGTAGAGAACGGAATTCTTTTCTCAGCTACAACATATCGGGAAAATAATAGTAATAATAATATTAAGTGGTGTCCCGTAGTGTAGGGCTCCGGAATAATTTCGACCACATGGGGATCTTTAACGTGGACTGATATCACACAGCACACGAGCGCAAGAAACCAACAGGTGTATTTTTTCCCAGCATACATAAAAATTTGCACAAAGTGTTGCAAAGGAGACAGTCTGCTACATTTAAGAGCCTCCAGGAGTCGTGACATTTTTTTCAAACATGTGCATGTGACAATAAAAAGAACAAGTGATATTTTTACTGGTCACTAAATCAGACTAATACAATGGCTGAAGATTTACAGTCTCACTATTATGAGAACCAAAGTTTCCCTGAGCTCGCCTATTGGCATGGGAAGCCAACGTATTTGCGGTAGTAGATGTGTTAATTTAGAAGTACCAAATAGGTTACTGTTGACTGCAGCACAGCATCAGAAAAACCCGGAAGGTTTGTTTGCAGGGAGACAGAGAAACGCGCTTTAATGAGTTTAGCCGGCATTGAACTAGTGGCTACATGATACTCGGCACTGCGGAGAGGTCTGCAAGACTGGCGGAAAGCGAAGGCTGCAGAAAAAAATGAGCTAAAATATTTAAATATCCAATCGTTAGACTTGAATGAACAGGTGCCTAAGGGAATTCAGAAAACTTTCTTCATTCCCTCCATTGCTTTCTCTATGTACACTATACTGTGTTCATGACACCTCAAAGATATATTCTGGTGCAGCACTACTGTTGCTTTACTGCAAAGCAATAGTATGAGCTGTCATATCCTAATTATGCCTTTCTCAACCGCGGAAGCGAGTAATGTTATTAGGACGCCATAGTGAATGCCACCGGATGATTTCGAGCACCTGGAGTTTTTTAACGCGCACTGGCATTGCCTAGTGCACGGGCCCCTTGCGTTGAACCTCCATCTAAATGTGACAGCCTGGGTCAAGATTGAACCCGCGTCATTCGGATCAGTCGCCGGGAACCACAACCACTGAGCGACCGGGGCAGCTAGCTGCACAGTTTTGTTTTACTAAGCCTAAAGCAATTATTTCCTGAAGGAATACTGGTACTTCTGTTTTTTTTTTCTCAGCGAATTTTTTATCCATTGCTGTCGTAGAGAAGTTTCTCAGAACAAGCCGGTAAAATGCTTTTGCAGTAAAGAGCAAGTGCTCTGTTTCCCCAGCTGCTGACTTATGCGGGCGTGTTAACGTTAGCCTTCTTGACGCCGTCAGTTCGTACTCATAACTTGTTCGCGGGAACCTTATCTGCAAAAATAAATTTAATGCATCAGACAACATCAGCGGGACATTGCAACTTCTTTTTTCTCAGATGCCAAAGGACGCGTTCAAACCCACCTTATCTTCAGTTGCGATCAAAGATTTAAGAACACTTGCACATCAATATTAGGTCCGAAATGTATTATAAATGTATATCGTGAAATGTATATCGTGAAAAATATTACGTGTGAGAAGTATGCACGCAGAATGATAATAAAGCAATAACTTGAGATTTGATCTTTCGAATAAATTTCAACATTGCGGTTATATCATAAAACTACTAAGCAAAGAACTGCAGCTGGGTTTCTGGCTTTTTTTCTTAATTTTTCGTGCTAAAACATTTCTTTCTATCGTCACTACCGCAAACCAGCATTAGAGCAGCTTTCAACGAAGCAAATACAAACAAGTACCTCGCAGCATTGTGAGTTCTTCAAAATGTATGCTCCTTTAACTTGAAGAAACTTATTTCAAAGGAAAAAGACTACTCCAGGACAAACATAAAAGACAGCAAAAGATATGCACCCATTCACCAGGTTTTCCTGAATCGATCCGCCTTAATTATATTTTGTGTAACAGCTATATGCACACCGTCTTGCGGCAAGGACAAGTGAACACTAACATTGTTTGCACAACTGAGCGGTACACAATCTTCTTGATGAATGTAGAAGCGAACATATGTTTTGTATTATGTTGCTTTCGAAGAAAACGTGCTGCATAAGAAGTGGCAACTCTTTAAGCTCTCTCTTCTTGGGCAATAAAATTTGTGAGAGAAAAACACAAGTCCAACCTTTTTGTCAGTCGCCCGTGACGATGCACTGAAAAATGCAGGAGATTCCTGACTAAACATTCCTTCATATCACTCCTAGACTGGCGTTATCAGTTTGAGAAGAAGGCTAAAGGTTGGCCTGGAACGAACGTCATGGATCGAAAATTTAAAATTAGTTTTTTTGGGGGGAAAGGAAATGGCGCAGTAATTGTGTCACATATCGGCGGGCACCTGAACCGCCCCATAAAGAAAGGGATAAAGGAGGGACTAAAAGAAAGAAAGAAAAGAAGGAAGGAAGAAAGAAAGAAAGAAAGAAAGAAAGAAAGAAAGAAAGAAAGAAAGAAAGAAAGAAAGAAAGAAAGAAAGAAAGAAAGAAAGAAAGAAAGGAAGAGGTGCCTTAGTGGAGGGCTCCGGAAGAATTTCGACCACCCGGGGATCTTTAACGCTCACTGACATCGCGCCGCACACGGGTGCCTTAGTGCTTCCTCGCCGTCGAAACGCAGCAGCCGTGGTCGGGTTCGAACCTGGATACTCGGGATCAGTAGCCGAGCGCCCTAACCACGAAGCCGCCGCTTCCGGTACGTCATAGATCTGAAAAAGCCTATGTAACAGTGCATCAAAATACCGGTGTCGAGACGTCAGGGTTCTCAACACCGGTACTGTGATGCACTGATAGACAGGCTGTTCCAATAATAATAATAATAATAATAATAATAATAATAATAATAATAATAATAATAATAATAATAATAATAATAATTGGTTTTGGGGGAAAGGAAATGGCGCAGTATCTATCTCATATATCGTTGGACACCTGAACTGAGCCGTAAGGGAAGTGATGGATGAGGGAACGAAAGAAGAAATGAAGAAAGAGATGCAGTAGTGGAGGGCTCCGGAATAATTTCGACCACCTGGGGATCTTTAATGTGCACTGACTTCGCACAGCAATCAGGCGCCTTAACGTTTTGCCTCCATAAAACCGCAGCCGATGCGGTCGGTTCGAATCCGGGAACTTGGGATCAGTAGCCGAGCGTCCTAACCACTGAGCCACCGCGGCGGGGTAGGCTTTTCCAAATCTTTCGCAATATTCGAGCATAATATTGCATATCAAGAGCCCACCTGTTCTAATCTGTCAACTTCAGTACTTTCCAAATTTAAAAATAGTAGTAGGATTTTAACATTGTTAAACCGAGTAGACTTGAGAAACCATGTGCTTAGACGAATCGGTTCATGATTTTGCTTTTTTGGGTCCTTCGCACCTGTGGCAGCGATATTACACTCAGGATAAGCTATCATTGACGTTCAGCTGATCTGCACTGTTCGCGCCGCAGATAGAAGCGGATGAAGACAGCGATGTTCAATGCACTTATCGAGAGTGTGTTGAAGTTTGACACGAGATGTGATTGGCTGCGGGGAAATCATAGTGCTCTTGTGCACTGGCTAACGAAGCCGAGGCTTCGCGCCACCGTGGGTTCGCACCTCAATCACGGCAATATTCCTTTTATTTTTACTTATTTTTTCGCACACAAGAAACTTAACGTGCGGTCGTTGTTGCTAGGCAACGGCTCAAGATCGTAAGATCGCTTGGCAAGAGTCATGGTCGGGGTTGATGAGCGTATTAGTACTTTGGCACTGATTTAGTTACAGTACAATATTGGAATATAGAAATCTACACGCTATTCTATCTGGCTGCTTGAAATGACGTTCATTTGCTTTTCTGGTCTCTTTCGATAGAGTTTTCACAATGACGCAACATTTAGTTATGGCAATCGGATCGTGTCGAAGAACTTTCCTCACCAAGTTACACGCAGCGCGCCTGTAAGTTAACCATTTATGCAGTGCCAGATGCCCTTACGTTCCCTAGCAAAAGAAGCCCCGCTATAGAAACAGATTGTACACGTACAGTATACAAAATATCGAAAACGCTTTACCCATCACAGCATTTGGTGCCGTTCTTCCGTAGATAGAGTTTGGGTTTATGTGGGTTTTATGTCTCAAAGCGACTCAGGCTATGAGGGACACGCTACTGAAGGGCTCCGGAAATATCGACTACCTCGGTCCTGAGCTTGCACTAACAGTACAGTACACTACACGGGCCTCTAGATTTTTGCCTTCATCGAAATTCCACCACCGCGGCCGGGATCGGACCCGCGTCATTCGGGTCAGCAGCCGAGCGCCATAACCATTGAGCCAACGTGGCGGTGCTTCTGTAGGTAGAATGAGAGGAAGGTTTCCTGGTGGATCAGTTTCCTGACAGCAGGATTATTTCAAGTCGCTCTGGGCGTGCGGCTGCTTCTGAGTACAAATAATTCTGTAACTGATACCTTATTCTACAGCAGAAAGAATAACTTACTCTGTCTTCACCGGAGTAAGTTATAATTTGTTGTACATCTTGTGAAAATAACGATTGCCAGCCAGTAGTTAACTGGGATTTCGAAGCATAGCATCCACACAAACACCTCGAAATTAGATTAAGAGTTCGAAGAAAGTTGTAATACGTGCCAGCGTGAGGGTAGAGTGCATGCTACCCATGATCAAAATAATACTTTTAAGATGGTTTTGGCTTCATGTCTAATGCGCATAGCACAGTGCGGATGGTTTCATTAAAGTCTTAGCGATGATATCAAGGGGGTTTCTATGTAATCTAAGCAGCTAAAGTGGCAGGCACAGTGATGAATGAAGTTTCACGGCTCGCAGCAGTCAGAACAAGATAACCTAGTTAGAAGTACCTTGCAGTATAACTGTTGTACAATTGTTGCTGAGGAAACAGCTGAACGAGGCCCGTACGTTACATCGCAGCTGTTAATCCTCTGTTTCTTGGGTTCGGTGCAGATGCAGTCGCAGTAGGTTGTCGGCATAAGCTGAGAAAAAAAGCTTAGGAGGTTGTTTGCCGAGGTAATCACGCGCAGGGTGGCTTCCCCATGGGCAGGAGGTTTGGACGAGAGCGGATATTGTGGCACGCGCCATGTGCGGCGGACGCTGGGAAGCACACCATTCGAGCAATTTCTATGCGGTGGCGGCACCGCGCGCTTCGAGGGTCGCAGTACAAGTCGAACATGTGTGGTCGTGAAAGAAAAGCGTTGTGTCTAACTCAAATTCGTTACTGCAGTATATCGCGAAATTTTGATGACTATCCAGAAAAGAACTGCTCATCTTTCAGTACTCGGCCAAAAGAGCGGTACTTGAGCGTGATGCCGAAAGCAAATATTTTGCATTATATAGCGTTACCAAGGCGGATTTAAAGTGGTGGCGAAGGCTGGGCCGAAAAATGGTTTAGCGCGACTGCAGCACAACCAGAGGATGGGGGGCAAAACACTCATATAAAGAAATGATAAAGCTACAAAATTGGAATGTAATCTGCCAATAGAAAAGAAAAAATATATTAGCACCTTGTTTTATGAAAGAGGTAAGTCATTTTATTAAAACCTGGCAAATTTTGTATTTTTGCAACACTCTTGACCTACCCCCTATTCATGAGTGTGCGGTGCATTACAGCGCGTCTTTGCAGGCCTTGTTTCGATACCCGGCTAACCCGGCCACAGTGCATCATGCATGCTTCGCCAGTGTCTGGAAGTGTTGCTGCCTTTCTATGCTGCCCCTCCTTTACCAGTCACTTTCATTGCGTTCCCAATTGCACATTAACAAGGCCATAACTAGCAGGAACTCGAGCACATTTGACTGGCAAAGGTTGGGGCGCGCTGAAAGGCAGCAACCTTCGAGAGGTACGGGCTCGAAAACGCGGATTCTACAGAAAGACCGCTTTATAATTCGCGCCAAAAGCATACGTATGCGTGACGTCATTCTACGTCACCTTTGCGTAGTTTGCCCCCCAATATCCAGGGGGCGCTGGAGTGCCCACGAGCCGCCATTTTTTGGACCAATGGGCGTCTATGGAGCATTCGCTACCAGTGTACATCTACCTTGGCGTTACTGCGTCAAGGAATAAAATTGCCGCGAGCTTGGCGCACGGTGCCGGTCCTCCTCTATTGTATTTGCCGGCACCCATCAATATGAACAACTCGAATTAGGAACAGTTTTGCTGAGGACCAAACTTTTTGCATGTATTTACGCCTCGTTATTAAGAAAACTCGCTGCCTGGCCTTTAGACAGGGTGAAAATGCACGGAGCCTATTGGGACCCGAGTATTTTGTAGCCATAGCTGCATTACGGTAGCATTTCGAGCCTTCAGCGTGGCGGCACGGTCACAGTCACGTGGCTGGTCCCGTGGAGGGGAGCACCTGCCAGCAGAGCGGTGCCGTAGCTGGTCACGTAGTTCGTCACGCTGTTGGTCACGTGACCAGCCACGTGGTTGGTCACGTGGTGCGGAGCAGCTGCTGCTGCCGGCGGTGCGGCGTGCCGACGAAACCAAGCTGCAGCAGCGGTGCGCATGCGCCGTGTCAAATGGGACGGAGCTGCGAAAAACTCACTTTGCAATTCAACTCAGTAAGTTCCACTTAGCCAGCTGTAGCTATCGCGTCACTCCAGGTTTACCCAGTCCTAAACCACCGCCAATTTTTTGCCCCGTTAATACGGAAAGCGATGATAACAAAATCACGAGTGCCTCTACCAGATGTTCCACCCCATACAGTTTGTGTGCAGAACACCAGCGAAAGGCAGGCGCATGTGCAAATGCCAGAGTAGTCGTCTTTCTGCGTGTGCATTGCTTCATGCTTTGCAGTGGTAAGGTGCCAGGTCGACACACCTTACCATTTGCCACATTAGATGAATGTTTGTGAAAAAGAATTATCCGTATTCTTCGTTGAAAACTACATTTCATTTAGCAGTTGTCAGCCGAGTGAGCACAGAGTTTTTTCAATGTGAACAGTTGCAGTAGGAGATACTTTGACCGTGGCCTCCGCGATCAGCTCCGGCGGCGCGCCGTTGCTCCAGCCATTCCATTCGCACGGAGAGAGCGTAATCGAAAAAAGCGGTGTGACTGCTCCTCTCGCCGCACCGTGGCGCGCGCAACCCAAGGCTCGCTTTCCCTGATGCGGACGGGCGCAGAGGACAAAAACGCAGTTTTCGTAGTCTGTGTGCGACGCGCCCTAGAAAATTATCGCACAGCACAAGTAGCTGACTGGTGCAATTAGGCAATTACTTTTTTAAATTATGACGCAGACTTAGGACCGGGGTGAGGCAGATCGTCATGAGAGCGTTCGTTTCACAACACGCAGGCAATTTTCTTTATTTCTGTAGCCGTGCATGGTTTCAAAACGCGGAACATTTTACAGTTGAGCGGAGAGGATTATTTTATTTCTGCAGTAATTTTACATATTAGTTTAGAACCTGAAATTACTTTTGATATATAGAGAACAAGGAGTTCTGTCAGTTTTCCTCTAGAAATGGTACAGATGTGATTTGTACTTACGTGCGTGTAATATATTTAGCTTTGAATGCTTGCAGATGACACTGAATTTATTGTCTCACTCAAATGTTGGGCTTCCTTTTTGTGGATGGCTCTTTTGTGACGTGTTCAAGTGTATCGTATTATACCCCAATCCTGCTACAGCCTCGAAAGGGGCTAGCAGTATCCCCAAATAAATAAAAGCCTGCAATGCATAAGGTTTTTTACGTCGTGTATGGTTGGAACTGAGGCGAATTTAGTCTCGTTTTTTTTTCTTTCGTGCGCGGCAAGTAAAAAAGAGGGTTTAAAGCGCCGAAGCTACAGCTTGGTAGGAGGACAGATAAAGCCGTTTGAGGATAAATGACATTTTATTCACAAAGACAAAATCGGAGCCATATTTTTCGGCATCCGTTTTTACATTGTGTTTGTTTTAAACACGGAGCAGTTTCCTGTGCAGTGGCTTGCAGGCCAGCTTTTTGCGGTAAGCAGCCCTGTCTGTCACAGTAGCGCCGGCGTTGGCTAAGAGTGGCCTCATGAACTTATCAAATACTACAGATAGTGTGCTTGCGGCGTGGTCATCCCTTGCTGGGCAAACGAAAAGAGGGCACTGCTCTAGTCGAGGCAATAACAGTTCAGCCAGCTGCTGACGCAGGTTGCTCTTTTTTATATGCGGCAGGGAAATGTCAACAGCCTTCTTAACGGTCACAAGGACAGTGACAAATTCTGACTTTGGGAATGTTAGCCCACCCCTTGATTACAGGTCAATAAGCCCCATCAGCACAGGACTGGGTCCATCCGACTGGTGCAGGAGAGAGCAGAAGCTGCTTGTTCTCCGCTCCTCAACTGCTCTCGCCACGAACCCTGCTATAAAAGCGATGCTGGCATTTGCTATGGTTGATGGGGGCCGCTGCACTGAAATAAAACGTACCCATATTAGTGTATGGAGCTAGACATTCTGCACTGTATTCCCATTTGTGAGAGCACAAAAAAAAACAGCTTTTGGCACTAACCTATAAAAAAGTTCCGCAGATATGGTTTCCAGTTCGGTCTCGCTTTTCCATTAGGCTGGCGAGGGGCGTCTGCAATTGGACCTCCACTTTCCGTGTCTGGCCAGCGCCGCTAGACGCCGCATGGATTGGAGAATTCGCGAATAGAAACAGGAGTAGCTAATTAAATTTTATTGCACAAGCAAAGTGTTTAAATATTCATTCTTTACACGTAATGTGGCATACTTGAATCTGTTTTCTCCCTGACTGATATTTAGGAGTTTATTCTGAGATTGCGCGTGATTTCTTGTAATCTGTTTCTATGAACATGTCGAACTGTCGCGCCGTTGTACGACTGCATAGTTCCACTGTGGTAACTTTTTCCTTTCCTTTCTTGTGATGCTTTGTAAATACAGGTCTGCCGCAACTGCTTTAATAGGAGTTCGAAGTATTGTAAATGTATAAATCAAATATATCTCAGACAGACAGACACTCGTGTCATTCTGACCAAGAACCATTCCTTTTAATGTTCTGCCGTGAATTATATACTGCCAGAACGGTCACATCTGTGGGAACTGGGCGAGTGAAACGTACATAGCGCATATCTCGGAGCGTATCAATGGTCCAGGCGCGCTCAGTGCTTAGCAGGACGACGTCTATCTGACATGTGCCACAGGCATTTGCTCAAGCCTGATGTTGTGGGTGTCAGTGCATGCCGGTATTTGCCTGTCAACTGGTAGAGGTTCCGCTATGCGTCGCGGACCACACCATTTGCATGGCCGGTGCGGTAAACCGGGAAACTTCATTGGTACGTGTAGGGGTTTGTAGTGCTGTAGCTTCATTCGTAGTGGTCTTTGCCTCTGAATTGTCTTAAATTTTATGGAAGTTTTCTTTGGCCTTGTTACGGTCAGTGAATGTATGCGTTTATTCTTTGTCGTGGCTGTCAATCATGATAAGGATCGTGTTCAGTGTAGTTCTGAGTGTGTCGCATGTGCTGTGCGCCATCTTGGAAATTCGCTTCGCAGGAGAAGCTGTTGTAAAAGGAAGTGTCCTGTATGTTACCTCTATACTATGTTTAAAAGTTGTGCCCGGCTTGGGGCTAGATGTCATTGCCGAAGTCATCACGATGGTTGCTGGAGGTGTTAGGTGTCGTTCTTTCCTGAAGAACCGCATCACAACCAGCAGGCGAGATCATCAGCAGCGCCAGCCAGATTGTCCATGGTCTAACGATGGGAGCACACCAAGGAGAGCCGCTCATCTGCGTCATTGAATGTATCGGATAAATTAACCATCCACTTCACATATCGCGTGCAAAGGCTTTGCTTCTGAGCTACACAGTGCTGCTTGTGCAAATGTCAGTGGCACAATTATACGCACGGGGAATATTTCACTCCCCCCGATTTTTGCGGCGACATTGGTGCTACTAGACCTCCAGGTTTGCAAAATTTTTGAAAGCTTGTAGCTCATTGTTCATGAAGCGCGTAATAAGCTGCCGCACACGCTGCCTTCGAAGCG
Organism: Amblyomma americanum; assembly: GCF_052857255.1. Taxonomy (NCBI): domain Eukaryota; kingdom Metazoa; phylum Arthropoda; class Arachnida; order Ixodida; family Ixodidae; genus Amblyomma; species Amblyomma americanum. The sequence goes on along the minus strand of NC_135499.1, from coordinate 102,651,210 downwards.
CCTCAAATGCGTTCAGTTCTAGATGCAGCTCGTTTGCCCGCTACGCTGACTTTGCTCACTGAATGCCGCAAAGCGGAAAGCATGTCTTAACGCTAGGCAACGCGCCCGTACGAAAGACAAAAGTGACAAAAGAACAAACACGTGGTCGATATCATAGTCCGATAGACAAATCATTACATCGAACACATCGCCGCTCTGTTCCATTGAAAATGCGGCTTTTGTTACAAGTTTGTGGCCCACGGCGCAGGGGTGTGGAGCGGCCGCGTGGCAGCGCTCTTATCTCGCAGCGCTTGCTCCGAGGGTTTGATGGCGATTGCCTCTCTTTCGGCTAGCCGAGAGAGAAGAAGCCACGCTGGCTTCCTGGAAGTTCAGTGCAGTGTTCGCGTTGTCGCTTTCTTCGCAACAAATCAGCAGTATGGCGCTTGCAAATACCCACAGCTTTCAAGCGTCTGTGGCAAGCGGCCCGTCCATTGGGTGGTTGGCGAACGCACCTCGCCATTCGCCGCATATTGCATCCATTTCAGCTAATGGTAAATAAGGGCCGCTCGCCAACCACCCAATGACCGGGTCGATTGCCATAGACGCTTGAAAGCCGTGCGTATATCTGACTGACCGGTGACATAGCACCGAACGGGCGCGCAATAGATAAAGGAAATTGAACAGCTTTAAGAACACGGTCCCAGTTTTGTGTTCTGCACAGTGCGACACCCGTTCTTTTTTTCTTTTGGTCCTTCCCCCGTTTTTCCATGTCCCTAGCCATAGCCTACGCGAATATACCACTTGCTTTTTTTCTTAGCTCCACATCGGCACTAAATTAATGCAGTTGTGTTCAGTGCACTGTGCTGCCATTGTCAAAAACTTGGACAGTACCGCGGCCACGGCAGGAGCGCGCGCACTGCTGGTGTCATTCGACGGTTCCAACATATTTCGCCGTGTAAAAAGGAAATTTGATCTATGCCTTGCACTTTTGTTGATAGCAGGGCCTCGTGAGAGCTGGAGCGTCCACCACACCTTTATGCGACTGCTGCATGCTCAACCGGCGCCATCCTCGTATTGAGAGACAGAGAGATTTCGAAGTATTGTTGTGCGGAAATTTTAAGATACACTGACTTTTTTGGGCGACATTAGGCTGGTTCTCATGCTGGCATCAGCGCAGAGTACCGTTCTGCAGGGAATGCCTTTGATCGCAACCAGATGCGATGCATCGCAGCGTGACTACGGACTGCTCCAAGCTGCATACTTTTTAAAATGCAATAAGCCGTGTGATACCCCGAGAAAGGCAGCTCAGCTGTTGCCGGCCGTGATATCAGAGCGCATGAAAGAAGGGAATCCGCATAAGCCTTCATCAGGTTTAAGCCGTCATAATCGACTCCCTCCAGATGACTAACGTAACCACATACGCATCCGTTCATTATGCGTGTGCGTGCTTAATTCTTGCGTTCGTTTCGTGAAAAAATAAGTATTTGCTATTCCTTGGACAAGCTCACGAGGCCTGCTCACTGCAAAAAGCGACGAATTTGAGAATCTTGTTCGTGTGCTACCACCTCAGAAACGAGAAATTCTCCCGCGGTGGCTCAGTGGTTATGGCGCTCGACTGCTGATCCAAAGACGCGAGTCTGATCTCAGCCGCGGCGGTCCAATTTCAATGGAGGCGAAATTATAGACGCTCGTTCACTGTGCGATGTCAGTGCATGTTAAAAAACCCCAGGTGGTTGAAATTTCCGGAGCCTTTCACTAGAGCATTCCTCTTAGCCTTAGTTGCATTGGGACGTTAAACCCCAATAAACTAAACGAGTTCATCATAACAAAAAAAGCAGCTTTAACCAGGTGACCAAATGTTTGCGGCTTCGAAACGTGACTGAAATTTATGCAATTTCTTTATTCGCGTGAAATTGAGACATACACTGCCGTTTAATTGAGAATACTATCCCACTTTTCAATTTTCGTTCCAGATATCCACGTGTGGCAGGAGATTTTCGAAAAGCGTGCAGAGGTTTTCTGGCCACGATGCTGGCACCGGCTTTTCCGCCGAACGGCAGCCTTAAATATATAACTTTCAAAAACTCATCGATGCCCTAGCTTTCACGGCACCCTGCTATGAGCAAGGGCACGAGGCCTAGATTGAGATCCCCATCACTTGGCATCTTAATGTAGGAACCTTCGAACGCCGACAATAGGACTCCCGTGCCTGCCACAGCAGCAGCGCTCATGAAACATTGCGCTCTACAAAATGGCGTTTCATAAGTACCGCTATGAAGCTGGAAAAAAGCAAATGGTAAGCTCACGGAGATCATGACCAAAACAAACGCAAACCGCAGGTGAGGAACATAAAAAGTGGGCATCCTAGATTGCGAAACACGAAGTTAACGGAGGTAAGCAAGCTACAACAGGAAAGCCGCATTCACTTCCGCGAAGCCAGCGTGGCTCTCTCTTTCTTGGCCACTCGAAAGAGACTATCACCCTTATCCTCTGTAACCTATGATCAAGGGGGCTTTGGTGACGAGAGCGTCACCTTTCATCACCACAGCCACTCCGCACGTCGGCGCGGTGATATTCAAACTTGTGTTAAATGGTGTAAGTATTTATGTCCACTCATTTCTAAGCCTCACACTCTACGACTCGCTTCCTCCAGATGTCTTCATCGGATATGTCACGGTTGGACGCTACTCGCTTTGCTGGAACTCCACTCATCGTTAAAATTACACCACACTATGCACTCGAATCCCGATTCTCTTCCACTGCAGAGCTCGTAGAAATATATGCATTATATTAAACGGTATCAAGCACCAACTTAGCAGCGTTCAAGTAGCGCCTCCCGCGCATTTGGACCTTTTTCTACTGCTGATTCGATCAAATAACATCATCGGCTGTACCAGGACTTCTCCTTCGAGTTCCCCTTTGACATGCTCAAACCTTTTCCTCGTGATCTTGAGATTTGCTTGGATCCCAGGGTCTGTGAGCGCCTTGAGATGCTGTGTGTTCGTTTTCAACCCTTCAAATCCAGTTGCCACGGTAGAACATTGGTCTTGACACGTTTTGCATTCATAAGGTGGTATTAGAAGACTGTGCTGTTTCGCACAGACGACGCGAGGTCCAGGGTAACAAGGCAGCGTCTATAGTAGAACGTTCCTGCTGGCTAGTTCGTTCATTGCAGAAAAAAGGTTAGTACTGCTCAAATTAGACTCGACAGAACAGGAACAAACACGACAGCACATGCGCAGACCTCCAACTGTTTATTCGAGACCGAAAGGCAAACGCTATATAAGGGATGAACCTATGCGCATAACCATCACTGTCATTCACACAAGTCCTGATTGAAATCTAGATAACATTGATGAAATTGTAACGTTGCAGGAGGGCTGATAAACCACAGCACTCAGTCAGCATGTCCCCAGACACTCCATGTCAAGAAAATTATAAAAAATGTAAGGAACCTAACATTCAACCTGAGTAAAGAGGGTGGAAAATACGCAAAGTGACAATGCAGGTGGTCCAGCAGACAGGAGTTAAAAACTATGAAAACGCGCCAAAATCATGGTGTGACATATGGTAAAACCGGCATGAGAGCATGGATATAGCAAAGAACACGACTAAAGGTGAAAATTAAAACCAGGTAAAAGAGTAGCGTGAGGTATGTAAAACAAGCATGACATGGACGGCAACAAAGAATAAGTGTAAAGGTGAGCATAAACCCTGGTGAAACTACTTTTCCGGCCTTAAATGTATATACATCTCAGAAAAAAATTAGGAAAGAAATGAAAGAATTATATGTGGTCTTCTAAAAGCGTGATTTCAGTCAGTGAAAGCGAAATAGACGGAGTGCTGACACATTTTTCACCCCTTTTGTACAATGTGATAGGCTTCCATCACCTCCCTTTCCGTCTTATCTCTCGATTTAAACAAAGTGTTAGTCTTGCGCAAAACTGGCTTGCAAGGCATTTTATTCTTGCCCTTACCCTTCCCTTTACAGTTCTTACAATGATGTGCCAGATGACCTCCCATATTGTTTTTCACTGCCAAGTTATGTTCGCGTGCCCGTTCATTGAAACACCTACCAGTCTGCCCAATGTAAACTCTAGTGCATGTGAGGGGAATTTTGTAAAGAAGGCCCGAATTGCACTTTGTGAACTTCTTTTCGTGATTGATATAACATTGCGGCCTGGTTCTCTTTTCTGTTGACATCAAAGGGCAGACGCTGCTAAGCTTAATCGGTGGCGAAAAAAATCATCCTGAAACTATATCGGTTCGCCACTTTTTTGATGTTGTGGGATACGCGGTGTATGTAAGGCATCACCTGCAGTTGCTTTTTCTTGTCTTTTTCATTCTTTTTACGGCCTTTAGGCTACTGTAATAGGCTTTCACACACTGCGGTGAAGAAGTGGGTCGGATAACCAGCTGTGCGAAAACGTTGAGCGTCGAAAACGTTAACCCAGTACGGGCCTCTCACGCCCTACCAGGGCAACACGAAAACGATCTTTGTAAAACGTGCAGGGAGAGGGGCACCCTCGACCACATAGTATCGGAATGCGCCAACTCCACAGGAGGAGTGGAGGCCTTGCTCTGACGACATGCCACTGATTCGCCACGCTTCGCAACAGCTGCGGGCATTGAGCCGATGGTGCTCACACGCGCTGCAACTATCGAACCAAGGGACTCGCTGCGCCTCGCCACAGCTGCGTAAGCGGAGCCGACGGCACTCTCACGACTTCCTGAAACCGCGTCACGTGCCGTTCGCTATATAAACGTGTGTGGCGTGTGCTTACCTTCACACAGTTACGGATGAGCAACGTGCCGGAACTAGTGCTTTGGGGATGTACCGTCGCCGTCTAAGCCAAACGATTGATATGCAATAAAGTTTAATCAAAGCTAAGCCATGTTTAACCATGCTTAACAGAGCTTTCGGTCACCTTACTAGGTTCACCCGGGTTGAACCACAGATAATTTTGTTTTTTTGCAAAGGACCTGTCGGATTACGTGCGTCAGATTTCGGCAGACTCGTTGAAAGTGTATAGCGTCAGAGTTTCCATTTTATTGTGACCTACGATGAATTCAAATATTCTGCATGACGCGCTTGGTATTTACTTGCCTGATAAGCTGATATCTATGATGGCCTTGCTTTTATTCGGGTATTGTGGTTGATGCATCAGGAGTTATGGCTTTTCTGCGGAAAGCTGGAGTGCGACTTGTGTAAGTAGTCTGCTATAGTGCATATGCCTCGAAGGAGGGTTGTTTTAACGCCAACTCTAGGTCCGGCTTCACACCATAAATAATGTCGTCAGCGTAGAAGACGTGAGGAAGGTTGCGGATTGTGGACTGCTGCCTGGATATTGCTGTCATACAGAGATTAAAAAGGGTCTGAGATATACTCTGTCCCTGGAATGTTGCAGAGGTAGCGTAGACGGATTTGTTTGGTTTATAGGATTTAACGCCTCAAAGCGGCTTGAGGCACGCCATATCGCAGTGCTTCGGATAATTTGGACCACCTGCAGTTGGTTAACGTGCACTGACATCGCACAGTGCTAGGCCCACATGCATCTCCCCTCCATCGAAATGCGTTCGCCTCCGCCGGGATTGAACCAGCATGGTTGGGATAAGCAGCCAAGCACCCCAATCACTGAGCTACCGCGGCTGCTTTGGGGTTGAAGAAGCAGAGAGACTGTGTACCCTTGACGTCTGCTGTCCTATATTTGAATAAACCGTGCGGTGGTGGCTCAGTTGTTATAGTTATCGAGTACTAAGTCGAGAACTATAACCATTGAGCCACCACGGCGTGGTTTAATCAACTATAGCTCTCGGGTACTGAGCCGACCCGCTGCGTTGGCTCAGTGGTAAGGCGGTTGCCTATTGCGCGGTGCTAGGTTAAAAAGAAAGTGCATTAGAAATGCTTCATGTTCAGTGTCCTGAAAGGAGACAGTTTTCGTGTTAGCAATAACTAGGCTTACTCATAAACCGGCTGACGTAGAGCACTTGTTAGCTTGCATTATTTAACGTATGTGGTTCTCTTCGCTCTTCCAAGGCAGCTGACTGACTGATTACGGCGTCTCCCGCATCTGTATACTCCCCCCTTTTTTCCCCTTTTTCCTTCTTCCTCTGAAACCCTACCTATCCTTCTCTCTATCTGCGCGCCGGCAGTGGTGGTGGTGCTTTAACACCAGTCACAGGCCCGTGCATTTTCCTTTCCTCTTCCCCTTTCATCCACTTACTACTACTACTACTCTTCTTTTACTCGGTTTACGTTTTTTCTAATGTTAATCAAGTTCTATGATATATAAAACAATAAATTCACAATGATCAACGCAATTGTTCACGCTACACATTCTTTTTCTCCGGTTGTCGTCATTCTTTGTTTTGGTTGTCACCGCCTTAGCAATACCCAAAAGTCAACTTCATGACCAGGCTCACGGTGAGGCATTTCAGTGGGTACTGTCCGGCCAGATTTGATCTGTACCATGCAGACTGCCACCAGGGTGCATCAAAGCTTCAAGTTATCAGCGCTACCAATCAGCAGGCGGAGCAATGCGTCGCAGCTACGAAACTGCCATGGGCTCAAATATAAACGGTCCTGTCTTCAGAGGTCTCAACAGCAGCTGTGGCCGTCACATTGTGGCACGATATGTTTTAGTATCTGCTTACGTGGTATTCGCTTCCTTGGCTCCCGCCAGAACAATGTTTCTTGCTCTTAGGTGCGAATATAGGCGACAAATTTCATAGGCACGGTATTTCCTCACTAACTGAGATGCAATTTCTCATATCTAAACGGCTTCATGTCAGCTGGCAAAATCTATGTTGTGGTTGGCAACCATGATCACTTCCTGTCGTTCCTTTCACTTTAATATGCATGCACATTTTCAATCCGACTCATAATGGGCCTTTTTTTCGGCTTTATGTCGATGATTCAGTCGGAAAAAGGAGTATGGCACATTACTTTTTGGCAGTTGGCAGGATTTAATTTCAATAAAAGACTTTTGGCGTTCTTATGACGGTTAAGGCATCTCGTATAAATTGAAATCAACACGGGAAAGCTTCTTTACCACCCCCTTTGTAACAATCACCTGCGTTGTAAACAAGTGTTCGACAGTTGGTCTTTAAAATTAATTTCCTCTTGAGTTTACAGACACTACGCAGCACTCCACAGGTTACGGCTAAAAGACGAGAAATCTTGTGATTTGAGGACACTATGTAGAGTCTTCATATTAACGTGATCAAATATGCTACGTTAGACAAATACATTTACTGCTTTTGTGAATATCACGAGCTGCACACAAATTTTCCTTCATGCACTAGAAGCTAATACAATTAGTTGTTTCAGGCAGACTAAGTGTAATTCTCTTAAATACACAACTGTAATATGATGTGCACTACGTTTTTTCTGTGCCGCTTTAATGGAACATCCAGCAGGCTGAGTGAACTTTTGCCTGAGAGGGTGAACAGGTTTACTGCTCGAAAAGCCTGGTGTGGGTCTACTGCTCTGAACCTTTCTAGATACAACCACAAGAACATAGATTGATCTGACGTCCTAAAGAAGCACAGTATTCTTAACCATGTCAAGGAACTCAAACTGCACCCCTTAAGTGCATTATGTAAACCGGCATTCTGCCTCAGGGCCTGCTTGGGCGCCTAGCACGCATAATAAATACTGGTGTGATGAAGGAACACTGTGAGTTTGCAGAAGGAGAGAGATGCAGCGCTTCAGTGAAAAGCGGATATTTTAGCCCGATACTAAACCCGCCTACATACTACTCTTCTTAGGGGTCGGGTGGTAAAAAGGAGATAGTGGAGAGAGTAGAAGCCACTATATGAAAGGGGTAGCTATAGACGAATACTTCTTAACTGGTGGTGGTGGTGGTGAAAAACATTTACCAACCATTAAATGGATACAGAGAGCTGATTGGGTAAGGGTCCTATTGGCCCTTCCCCTCACAATATTAGCTAGAGCCCCTATTCCTGGGCCCCATTGGCTACCAATGACGCCCGCGTCTGTTGAACCAAGGCGTTTTGGGCGTTAAGGTCGTGACAGCCGAGCAGGGCCGCCTCCCAATCCTCTCTGGTGGGGTTTGGTTTGAGGGGGAGGCGGCGAACAGATGGGTTTGATTGGCCACCTCCATAGAGGGAGAAACAGAGGCAGAAAGAATGATTTGCTAGAGCGCAAAGGTCTCTGTGGACTTCGACCACTGTCAGATCCTACACTCTAAAAAAAGGATGTGATCTTAGTATTTTTTTTTTGAGGGGGGGAGGGGTAAGTCACTTGTCGCTGAGCTGACATCATATTTGGTGCAAGATTGCGCTATTGCTTGGAGACTAAGTATTTATGCTATTGCACATAGTGTAATGTTGCGCTTCTAATAGCCTAAACTTGCACTGCAATGAGAAAAGCAACTTTAAGGCAGCTTAGTATAACTTTACGCCTTTCTAAGAGGGGCAAGTATTAGTCTGAAGATAGCATAAACATAACCTGACATGAACGGTGCAACTTTGCAGCTTTAGCAGGTAAATTTATGCTATGTTTATATGTGAAAAGTTACTCTCTTAAAGACTAAACTTACACTGACATAAATAGAGCAAAGTTGGCAGCCCTGTGTTGCAAGTGTTTACCCTTAGGTGGTGCATTATGTTACCCTTCTAGGGGTACAAATTTATGCGCTATTATAAAGGGTATCAATGCGCTATCTTGTAGTATATATATAAATACTGTCCATACGGGACTACTATTACCCTTCTGTAGCGTGAACCTGCCCACTGTATGCAGGAATAAAGTTGACCCATATGGTGTAAGCTGTAGTCTTTCTGGAAGTGCAGGCAGTGTTGAAATATCAAAGCTTTCATGTGAGATGGGCTATGTCATATTGTGCTCAGGCGCAGGTGCTACTGCCGAATGCATACAACGCATTCCACAAACAGAGAAACAAATATACCGTCTAATTTATTTTGCCACATGCTACACCATATTACAGCAATGGCCCTGGCAGTCTTCTCCTTACAGGTGGGGCAGTGTGCACCATCTAATTGACCTACACCGAGAAGAAAACGTGTAATAAGTTTTACAACTACAAAGCTTAGTATGACAAGACCATTGTCTTAGTTATTTAGTTCATGTCTAAACATGTAATCTGCACAAAAGGCAGCAATAAATTGAGATGCATGAGAACAATGCCTTAAGTGAAGGCTTCTAACTGCTTATTATTAAAAACCAAGATAAAAAATATGCATAGAAAAAGCAAAACACGTGCCAAATGACAGATACTTAATCGCTCGCAAATGTTCACATTATCACAAGCAGACTGACTTCTCAGGAAAAAATTCATGCTGTGCCCAACGAAACAAAAAACCACTAAGAAATCAGAAAAAATCCAGAATATGGTTCCCAGCTGCAGGGTGAAACTGTAGGCATTCCAGATGCCGGTCTAATATCATGGTCGTGTAAAGAGAAAGACATCTATGAAATGGAAGCTAGTAAAATGTGAAAAAATAAAATGCAATTGCGTTCCTCATGTGTTTAGTTTTCCGTATTTTTCTTTGCTTTCATTTATAAATCAGTCTTACTTCCTCACCTGCACTTCTACCCTTGTTTGCTGCTTTTCCATTCCATCATCTATGAATTTTCATTTCTTCTTTGGGAATCTGTCTTCCCAGTGGTCTCATTTCTGGAGTGGCTAAGGTTTGATGCAGCCCTTGGCTTTGTATGGCTCTGGTCTCTGATGCCATTAGATGTTTTGTAGTCCATGGTGTCAAATAAAAGGAAAGTGTAGGTGATTAACTTAATGTTAGCGAGTAATTTCCCCAGCTGTAATTTTTAGCATGTTCTGTTTTCCCTGCATACATTACCTGGGAATTTATTTCCTATTAGTAAACAGCAGGAAGCTTGTGCCTGTGATGACATTTCTAGGTTCATTCTATTGTCACTGCCTTTTGAAACAGTTCAAATTTCTTGAGAAAGGCTTGGACGTGACAAAAAGACTATGCACTGTAAATTATAATAAGGAAGTGGGTGCACTACTCCTTTGTCAAGTCAATCTAAGGCTTTTGGATGCATCTCCTAACATCAGCTGATGTGGAAATAAGGCGTTTGTATTTGTTTGTATTTTAGGGTACCACTAATGGAAAAGAAAGAAAAGATACGGGTTTTCTGCTGCTTTATAAGTAATTTTCTTTAATCGATTTATTAATCTAAGTACTATAATATCCCACTGATAAGCACAACACATAAAAAAAAACATTCCCCTATATGCACCTTAGTTTCGGGGACTGTTAGCTCCCTTAATAAGTTTGTCAAACGGGCCCCTCATTTCATTTAACTTATCTGCTAATATATATATATATATATATATATATATATATATATATATATATATATATATATATATATATATATATATATATATATATATATATATATTGGAATATTCAATCCACATTCACAATGCACCTCAGGTGCCAAATTATTCTTTCTCTAGTTTTTTGCTTTTAAGCGTTCCAAGTATTAGTGGTGAAGATCACGCATTTATCAGCGAGGAGGCGCGATCAGTTTCGCCAGCGTCCTTTAGTCACAGATCAAAAGGATCATTACAAGGGGGAGCGCGTGTCCACAGATGACCCAGGCCTACCTGATCTGGCTAGGCGAAGCCAGGATAGCTTTTAACTATTGTCCTCAAAATACCCCGGCAACCCCGCTTTCGGGAGAGGGCCATCTTCGAGAGGGAAGGGGGTGCGGGCTGCATACTTTGCTGTACAGCGTCTTCCCGCAGGGGGAGCAGAGCTGGTTTTAAAGAGATAAAGAAAAAGGTGTATGTTTTCCTAAACAGACTAACGACGTCCACGTGGGTGTTAGGAGAGTGCATCTTTAGTCCATGCGTCTTCAGATAGCATAAATCGTGAGGATGCACCCTTTTTCTTAGAGTGTACATACCTGATTCAAAAGCAGTCATGTTTGCGGGTTGCCTTATTACTGATATACTGATATTACCAGAATTTCTGCTGACAAGGAACATTCTCTGGCTGCAGTTTTTTATTTAACGAATGCTTTCGACACTACAAATTATGAGATTAATTTTTTAAACTTAACGCACTAAGTGTACGTGGCCGAGCACTTGCTCCTCTTCGCAACTTTCAGCTAGTTGAATTTGCTAACCGTTTTTCAGACCAAAGAATCTTATAGCAAAGTGCTCTGCAGGGCTCACTTTTGGACCGCCTTTTTTCTCGTTATATACCGCGTGTTTCACCTAAGACCACATAATTTTTAAAATACGCTTTTTGAGTTAGAAAAGCGCTTTTCTCGACATAGCATTGTCAGCGGTGTAGTGCATCAGAATATAGCTAAGGCGTGCTTACTAGCAGGCTAGTAAACTAATAATAAATAGCTAACTTTGTAACTATTACTGTTAGGCTCCTTATTTATTGAGAGGCGTGCAGCCAAAAATAATTAATATCCATATCTGTTTTTAGAATTTCGAAGACGCGGTTGTCCCGGGGACTGTGGCCCAACAAATTTTGCCTAAATCGCCCCAAAATACATGCGCTTTCGAGAGGACTGAGGGCAAAGCAACATCTTCTGTGCACGTAACTCACTGAAATGGCCAAACTGTTCTGGGCCAGAGCGCCAACACCAACCTCGTTTTCGAAATTCTAAAAGCTAATATGGATATTACTTATGGCGGATTACACGCCTTTTTGTAATCAAGGAGCCTAACAGCAGTAGTTAAAAAGTTAACTATTCAATATTAGTTCACCAGACTGCTACTTAGAACTTCTTAGTTCTATTTCATATGTACTCCACCCCTGACAATGATCTGCCGGTAACATTTCTCTCCCAACTCGAAATGCGTATTTAAAAAATTGATGTAAACTCTTAGGTGAAACACCCTGTATATTATGATTTGCCTCAGTGCCATACCAACTCTAACTTTAGCCTCAAGGCAGATGAAAATGTAATATTTTCATTTATTCATTTCCGATACCTCAAGGTCCTTCGGGTGGGAGATATGCAAAGGGGGGGGGGGGGGGGCTAAAGGTTAAAGCAATGGTTCGGTGTACTTCTAAAAATGATCCGGGATTGTGTGAAGTGTGATACTTGTGACTGTTACAGTCCCGCACTCTTTAGATTACTGAAAATGACATTTCTTTTGTAAGGTATCATTTAATTACTTGTTTAAAAAGTATAATTTGGTTCCGTGATAATCTGTTAGAAATCACTGTTTTCAAAGCAAATACCATGATGCTGCACTTTTGGAGCAGAGAACCTGCGTCTAAGTGTGATCTTTCTTTAGGTACTCATATCATTTACCCATGCAATTCGGTCACCGTTCTTGGTGCTGGCCTGTACAGGCATATAAAGTTTGATCTCTTGGATTAATTTGCTACAACGAAGTATATTGTGCCATCCTACTACTAATCCAGCTCGCCATATTTTTCGCCAGAAAATATCTGCCATTGTAGTACCCGTTTATAAAGAGTGCCCTTCCACATGGTTTATCATCTTTAGGTAACATGTACTTCAGACGTATATACGGTCTTCAATACCTTCACAATCAAGCCGTTCGCCTCATTACATTCAGTAAGCCTAGAGCTTCCGTTCCACTTTTCTATTATAAACTTGGCGCTCTACCATTATCATAACATAACCACAAGGTAGCTTTGCTTAAATTTCGCACTCGTAGCAATGACATTGTTCTGAATGGTTTTTATTCCACGCGATTATCTAATCCAAGTAACATCAAATTTTTGTAGAAAAGCAATTTGCTTCTACCAAAATCAACATTGATTCTAGAAAACGGAGTGTTTATTTCTATGCCTTTTTTATAGAATTCATTGCCCGCATTCTTCAAATTGTCTCACTACCAATCGTTCCTTTAGCACTTTGTGAAGATTGGCTTGTTGTCCACTCTGAGTTTCAAGAAATTAGGTTCTAGTGTTTTTCCTTGTTTTTTTCTTGCTCCAATTTTTGTTCTAGTGCGTTTCTTCATTTACTGCGTTCATACTGATGAATATTTTGTCTTTTCTGTTCTTTAATTTTCTCATTAGATTCTTGGTGATTAAGTTTGCTTTGTAACTGTAGAGCATCGCTCTACGTTTACACTTTAATTTATATAATTAGTGCCGTTTTGTGTATTAATGTGTGTTATTTTTAGCGCCCTAACTGTATTTTTACTGGGCTGCCTAACATATGAAGGAGGTCCCCCTTGCAGTCTAATTTTGGAACCTTATTTTATACTGTTTACTCCCAATGCAACATGCATTGATGTGCAAATAAACCACAAAGATCCCGTCAAACTATCTGTAAAAATTTCTTAAGTTTTATTCTGTTCCGCAAGTTCCCGTAGCAGTACTATATCTTGCATAGGCTAAGTGCGTTAAATGTAACCGGTGCATTTTCCAGTGGGGTCAGAAAGATATGAAAGCCAGCATCACTGTAGCTCTCAATGAGCTGTTCTCGGAACCTCTCGGCGCAGCCGAAATAGTGGCAAATGCACGTTTTTGTGCTTCAGTGGACTATGCGATGCTGCGTAGACCCTCATTTTTTTTCTCTTTGGCTTTCCCACACTTTATGAGCATCAGATGTCCTGATCTCGCACGACACCTACACACCAAAGCTTTTTCTTACAATTTTCATACTTATTTGGGTTCTGCGGCGCACCAAACCTAAAAGGTCTCGCTGCAGTATCGGTCCCTGTGGGGAACGCTATGGAGCGGCATTTAGAAGCCCGACCGAACAAGGGGCCTTATCGGGAAGGCTCCGACTGCTGTAACCATCGTGCATTCTCTCCCATTCTCGTGCATTCTCCCCATGTCGACAAGTCGAGGCGGCGGCCGCTTTATTGCAGGCTCTTTTGCACTGTTTTGTTTGATAGCTGTCACTTACGAGCCCCACGTTAAAGGGCAACCACAGGTCTCCGCGCAAGTTCCCTGAAGTTTTGGGCTTCCGTTGAAATCGGTCTCTCGTAGATTGCAGATAAGCTGCGCGTTTCCTTCGTAGTAGCAGGGAAACGGTAGGGAGGTGCTCCCTTGTCAGCTGGGACCGCGAAAAGCCTTGAGGCGACTCGTTCACTCGTTATTTCTCGCTTTGTTGCAGTGTTGGGTTCCACCAGGGGACCACTGAAGTGTCTGCCATCGAAAAGTTTCCAGGCGTACTTTCTGCCTCTCAACGAACGTTACTGTTCCCAGAAAACATTCCCAATGTGTGCCGGCATTCGGCTATGCGGCTTGTTGCAGCCGCTGGAAACGGGCTTTAGTTCTGGTCCCAACAATTCCAGCTACGATGACGACAGAGATGCACTTGACGATTGCGTTGCGCGACGCTAAATTTGTAGCAATTTCTCGAGATGGTAAATTGTGCAAATATTTTTGTTTTTTTTTAGATTCTCGCGAAGTGTCTTGCTTCTTGTACATCGTCAACTTGCTCACAAAGGAGTGTGACGGCTTGAGCGTCTATGATGCATATGGGCATGAGTGGGACTTCTGGGAGACCGGCAGTTAAGTAACAAGAAACGTCACACCATTGAAATTTTTATTTACATTACGTTTTCTTTTCAAATCAGGAATACCGCAGAAGGTACCCCTTTCTAACGTCCTTTGTCTCTCGGGCAAGAAAAAAGTGAGAAAACTTTCTACAGGGCCTTTGCCTGGGGCGTTCGACGCACGAGTTCTTTAGAGGAAGAATAAAGGCGATAAGAAAGGCATGATATGAGAACCTGAGGTTGAAAATCCGAAAGAAAACTACTTGCCAAGAAACGAATTTCAGCGGCGGATAACTGCACTGAATATAAGTAAGCTTTACATTTCGTTTGTTTCCTTTTTGTAAGCAGTGCACTCATTGCTCCTTCCTTAATTTCAATAAACGATTTTTGGAACACTCCAGCACCCGTTATTTTTCTAACGATCTTAAAAGTGCCGGAAACAACCCGGTTTTTTGTTTATTTGCGCAAGTTCGTCGTCTTTCGTATTACAGTTTGAGTTAAACTAATACGCATTTTACTTGAAAACCGAGGGAAAACAACGCAGGCATGCCCACTAGTCAAAACTACCATCAGTCGGCAAAAATACGAACTGAGATCCACTCTTCTGTTTTTGATGAGCGCTTAAAGCCAGCATGTGCTGTGACGTTGAATATGTTGATGGTAGTGTGAGCTGCGTGTTACGAAATGAATGATAGTTCAAT
This sequence comes from Amblyomma americanum, assembly GCF_052857255.1. Taxonomy (NCBI): domain Eukaryota; kingdom Metazoa; phylum Arthropoda; class Arachnida; order Ixodida; family Ixodidae; genus Amblyomma; species Amblyomma americanum. The sequence goes on along the minus strand of NC_135499.1, from coordinate 102,636,062 downwards.
CAGCGAAAAACGTCAAATAGTTTCCACTACAGAAGAAGCGGATGCTGATATGCGACTTTTGGCGACCTGTGTTCACACGACTGCTCATATACCTAATATTATATCTGGCCCATGCTAGTTGTGTGAGTGTTAACTTGCTGCGATTTCCGAACGTGTTTGAGAAAACAGCGCTGAAAGTGAAGCTTCGTGCAGTGGCATTGTGCCGATTTAGGTTTGGCATACTGTTTACTTTTCTGGGAACCCACGTCATTAGACTTGAGAATAGTGCTTGTTGCTTCTAATTTTTTTTTTTGCCACGGCGTTTTCAACATGCCGAGAATCCTGCGTTAATCTGTAGCAGGTAAAGGAGGCACATGACATACAAAATAGCGCAACAAAAAGAGGCAAGAAAGAACACACAAGAACGCTAACTTCCAACAGTTTATTTTGAACCGCGAGGCGTGCGTTCAATATGCACAAAGGAACCATACATTCCACAGGCGCAAGAGACGAACACTTTAGTGGCTTCTTAGATGGTCTAATTCTCAGCGAGATAGCCCAACAGATGGTTTAGCGATGCCCGTGTCCCTTAAGCTATCAACGACTTCTGCCTCAGTTTTATAAGGATTTCGACGATACTGTGAACGCTGCTTCGGAAGTCATTCGGGAATAATGCTAGGCGGGAAGTCAAGCTTGACAATATCTACCATATTCTCGCTGCAGTAACAACTGTTATTCGCAGGATAGACAGGAAGAGCGCAAAACGGAGGCCAGAAAAGTTTCCGTGAGCTTTTGAAGAGGCCATAGGAAATTAGCGTGTGAAATGACACGCAGATAAGTACCTTGCCTTAGCGTGTTGTGTTGTCTGGAGGCTTTCTGGAAGTAGCGACTAAAAACAGGCCATGTTCTAGTTTTCTACAGGTCTCCAGTAGCCCCTCCTCTACCTCCTCTCTTTACAAGTGTTTGGCTTACCTCTGACCTACTGCGGGACCAACTGGTGAGCCAAACCGAAAACATCATCCGTTCTTGACCGATGTACCTCCAAAAACGTCGCTCTCTCTATCTCTCTCGCAATTTCTGTCCTAACATTTGTCATCTCGTAACGAGTTCTTCACTCTTAAGGATAAATTAAAAACAATGTATTGAAATTTTTCAAGCAAGCCTCTTTATTCATATGCACCCCTCAATATTGGGTGCCCGACGACATTGCTTTCGCCTGGCTTCTTTTATTCTGGCGCTTTATGAATAATTTAGCACTGACATAATTGACCGGGTTTCCAATCAGGTCAGATTTTAGGCTGACGATTGTTGCATTTACCTTGACGTCACTTGAGTAAGCGACACCTTAGAATGGAAGTGACCTCGACTCTGTCCTGACATGGTGCAAAACACAGAACTTCACATCAAATTTTTCAAAATGTAATGTTCTGCAAATTACATATAAAAAGCAATCATTGCCTACCCAGTACACTTTAGGCGACAGAAACTTATCATTTGTTAAGAATTACAAGTACTTAGGTGTTATCTTCGCAAACAACCTTTCTTGGAACGACCACGTAAACCATATTGCTGCCAAAGCTAGCCGTGTCTTAAACTTTCTAAAACGCAATTTCAAGCAGGCACCTGCTGATTTGAAGGAGACACTCTACTTGTCAAACGTGCGTTTCATCTTAGAAAATGGTTGGACGACTTAAGGGACCCGGAAACAAAAATATTTATCAGCAAACTTGAATGAATTCAAAAACGAGCACTAAGGTTTGTGCCCGCACACCGAATGATTTCACCGAAAGCTCCTCTCAGATGTGCAAAAATTTGTGCTGGCCTCTATTGCAAGACAGACGCAAATACCTTAGACTTAATCTATTTTACAATATTTTTATAGGCGCAACAGGTTTGTCTAAAGATTCATATATGAAAGCTCATTGCTATATATCCTCCAGTTTAGATCATTCTTTAAAGGTTCAAGAATACCAGTGCCATATAAATGTCTTTAAAAAGATCATTTTTTCCAAAAATGTGCATGATTTTAATAAATTGCCAGAAGTAGTTGTCTCAGCCCCGCAATCTTCTTTTGAAAATGCTCTGTCGCGCCTTGTATTGAATTAATTTCTTGTGTGTGTGTGTGTGTGTGTGTGTGTGTGTGTGTGTGTGTGTGTGTGTGTGTGTGTGTGTGTGTGTGTGTGTGTGTGTGTGTGTGTGTGTGTGTGTGTGTGTGTGTGTGTGTGTGTGTGTGTGTGTGTGTGTGTGTGTGTGTGTGTGTGTGTGTGTGTGTGTGTGTGTGTGTGTGTGTGTGTGTGTGTGTGTGTGTGTGTGTGTGTGTGTGTGTGTGTGTGTGTGTGTGTGTGTGTGTGTGTGTGTGTGTGTGTGTGTGTGTGTGTGTGTGTGTGTGTGTGTGTGTGTGTGTGTGTGTGTGTGTGTGTGTGTGTGTGTGTGTGTGTGTGTGTGTGTGTGTGTGTGTGTGTGTGTGTGTGTGTGTGTGTGTGTGTGTGTGTGTGTGTGTGTGTGTGTGTGTGTGTGTGTGTGTGTGTGTGTGTGTGTGTGTGTGTGTGTGTGTGTGTGTGTGTGTGTGTGTGTGTGTGTGTGTGTGTGTGTGTGTGTGTGTGTGTGTGTGTGTGTGTGTGTGTGTGTGTGTGTGTGTGTGTGTGTGTGTGTGTGTGTGTGTGTGTGTGTGTGTGTGTGTGTGTGTGTGTGTGTGTGTGTGTGTGTGTGTGTGTGTGTGTGTGTGTGTGTGTGTGTGTGTGTGTGTGTGTGTGTGTGTGTGTGTGTGTGTGTGTGTGTGTGTGCTGTGTTGATGTGTGTTTTCCATTGTTTTGTATACGCTTGTTCATATTACAGTATGCAGTATTATAGAACATGGTACCAGCGCAAGAGACAAGGACGAAGGAAGAAGACAACACGAACACGAGACTGGCATTCTTGATGTCTTCTTCCTTCGTCCTTGTCTCTTGCGCTGGTACCATGTTCATATAAATGCAAACAACCAACTAGCCCAGCTGTCTACCCATAGCTACAATATGCATTTTACGTCTTTCTTGCTTTCATGGTTCTTTTGTTATCAGCTTGCTCAGTATTGGAATGCGTTGTACTTTTATTGTTTGTTTGTTTTTACACAGTGTCATCTGCATGATGATGTATGCTTTGCATCTGTATCCCCCCTACAATATTTCAATCAACGGGTGGTGTAGGCATCTGAATAAATGAATAAATAAAATCATCTCAAGTCCTTACTTTTACGCGTTTTGTTGCAGGCGTGATACCGGTGTTCAAGCGTCAGTCGCTCTGAATGAACACTTCTTAGTTGCTCAACGTTTTCCATCCCTTCTAGGAGGAGAGGAAAAAGCATTACTTTCATCCTGTCAAGTACTTCAAATTTTTTGGCGCTGTTTGACGCATTTGTGCAGGAGGTGATCCGCGTTACGTGGCAGGAGTATCGCTCTGATCGCCAGTGTCTTGCATGTGTAATTCCGCTGATTCAGGCGAAAGTTTTTAATCCATTATATGGGAACTTAGGCCAAAGCGTTTTGCAACACTGAATAATCTATCTATACGCCTTCTCTTATTTTCCACTATTATCATGGATGCTAAGTGCAACAATCAAAAACATTTTGACAAATACTTAATAATTAGAAAGAAAAGATGGCAATTACCTTCGCATTTCTTATCCAACTGGTCGCGAAACCTGCGTACAAGACTAATTGTGGGCACTACAGAAGAAAAAAAAACCTCAAAACCATGTTTCCAGCACCCTTTAGTTATTGTAGCCGAGTGTTTGTCGCAGAATGATACGAATAAAGATTTTTTGCGCTATTTTCAAAAATGAACCTCATTTTTTTGGATTTATTCATTGGTCTTCCGAGTAGTACCACCACAAACACTGGGAGGAATATTGTTTATCTGTTTATCTAGTTGGCGGCTTGCAGTGGCGGTTTGTTTGCTTGCGTTTATTGCTGCGTTGTGCTTTGAACTATGCGTGCCACTCACCAGCAAACTGCGGAATGTTTTTAGTAAATTATACGAATTTTTGATAGTCTTCAGGAAGGCTGAAAATCGAGTAAAAATAAATAACACCACTTTTTTTTAGATGGTGATGCAACGGCTCCGTTTCTTCTTGCATCATTACCCGAAATAAGGTTTTCCCTTTTTCACAAGCTATTTTTCCGCTATTTGTTCTGAGGATTGCATCCGCCTTCTTTTTCATCTCTTCTACGCCGACTTACTTCGCGACAGTCGCTTATTAGTAGTTTACATTTCAATTCTATTCATTTTTGAGAAAGATTCTGGAGGGTTTATAGGCGAAAAGTTCTACCTGACAAAGCCCACAATAACACCAACGCTAGCATTGTTTTTTTACCAGCCAGTATCACGACAAGGACAGTGGAGAGAATACACGAATACAAACAAGCGCTCAACATAACTTTATTTCGAAGAATTGCCAAACCACCGTATATGTACCCGCAGAAACAAAACACCCGACAGGGTTAAAAAGATATAAAAAATGTAAAAACGTTCCAAAAGAAAAGTGTCACAGGCAAAATAAATACATTGAGGAGTAGAATAAATGATATTGCCAAGATTCTATAACGATATGGTGAGCAGCCAAGCCACGAACTATAACAAAAAAGCAACAAAAAAAGCGAAAATTATATACCAGGCCAGTAGCTGACACGGCTAAAAGATTTTAACACAAACTTTAGCATTGTTTTTAGGACAATAGCCGCCGTTCGGGCTCCATCTTACAGGGTTCTGAGTGTGCTGATCTATTTATTTAGCTGTAGTGTTGGACTTATGCCGTAATTTTAGACCTTATCATTGTGCTTCCAAAAACGCTGCTGTTTCTTCCTATTACTGTCCTACAGGAAGTTTCCGTGCAAGTATTCACCTTCTATACCTTTTTTGGTAGTATGCAGTTTAGACGATATTTATGTTCGCGCACAAGTGCTCTTATTTTGCTAAAATATTCTATTGATTCGCTATAGAGTGTTTGAAATTATTTAAAGGAGATTCTTTTCTGAAAAACCTTGAAAGATACGCCTTCGCGGCATGTGTTGATTGATTATACGGCATAGTATAATAGTATAATTTACGTAATAGAGTGTTGCATGAAGGCGAGCCATTAATAAACCTAAGCTTTTTTTTAATTGTTGGTTTTAGGGTAGATTAATATAGTGAGAAATAGAAGTCTTTCTGTGCACAAGGCAAACTGTGCTGATAAAACTTCTGAATCAGCATCGTGCTTCGAGATAAGGCGCGAGAAAATAAGTCTTTGGCAGCCCGTTAAATTGTCTCTCCTGCTTTACATTTTGCAGAAAATGGCGTTGCTGTACGTAGTATCGTCATGGTAATCACGTCAGCATCATATTTTTCCCATATGACATACACTGGGCCTGCGTTTGGCTCATAAGACCTCCATTTTATCTATATGCAACTCAAAAAGCTCTAATAAGCGTTTTTTTTTTCACGTACCGTATCTCTAAGCGCGATGTGGTTTGTAAAATTAAAAGAAAACGCTGCTCGCCTTCGATTTTAGCGGCCTTCAATTTCGCAATAGGACTTTGTGCCCTAAATTAAAAACAAAAACGCAGTATGGTAATATTGACAATTTCATTACAGTCTATCACGGAAATTATGTTTCCATTAACGTAAAAGTCAACTACAGATACAGCCCGGAATTTTCTTTCACGGCTTTTGGAATAAAAATCTGTCTTGAGTAATTTTAAACACGAGGTGTATAAAACGAAAGGCGCTACGGTAAACACAAAAACAAAATGAACGCAATTAAGTCAAATGCTGCCGATCAACACCTTTCGGATGAAGTATACGGCAGCTGCTGTTTGAAGGTTTCGCGAAGGCAGATCGCTGTTGTGAGCTGAGCCCTTGTTTCAGTGATACCTGTCAAGTAAACAATAAAAACCTCTCGGGCATCTGGGCAGCGGTGTGCGACAGCGATCTTCCGTGCCACGCTAATCGCGCTGACCGAGTTCACTCTGTTTTGCTGTGAATGCATGCCAACGCGGCGCGTACAGGCGTCGTGCAAACCTAACATTTCAGCAGCTTTGATGCTTGCTGAGCCTTTTATTCTAGCTTCCACAATGAGGTTCCTTTGCAGAAGAAACTGGTTATATTTGGAGTTGGCCAGGCTCGTAGAAAACGCTCGTATATTGTGCGTGAACACAAAATGTTAAAGAAAAAGTAGCTGAATAATTTAGAGCACAAACCTTTTACTACCGGACTGTTTTTAGATTTCAGTAAGGCCTTCGATTCAATTAGGCGTCATATTTTGTTCCAGAAACTCCTGTTTCATAGCATTCGAGGTGTAGTGCTGCGGGTGATCCGTAACTATTTACCCCGAAGATTCCAGTACACATTCTTAAATGGTTTGCATTCTCAGCATAAAGAAATAACCTACGGCGTTCCAGAGGGCTCCACCTTACGGCTGTTGCTTTTTATTGTCTATAATAATGACATTGCACATATTCTGACCCCAGAGATTATTATTTAAGCTGATGACTGTGGTTTGCTTTTTCTCGGGCCATAATTTGAGCGCTCTTGCATACCGGGCTAACACGTGGTTGAATGATTTATTGTTTTTGCTGAGTGCAAATCAACTACGCCTAAATGCTAGTGAAACCAAATACGTAAATACGTCATTGTTAAGCCGAGAAGTAAACCTGCTGACGCATTACTCATTATTAAATTTAATGACACTCTAATAGACAGGGTATTCTCATTGGAGTTATTGGCTTTCATATGGAGGAGCACTTGAGCCGCACCGCTCAATTAAACAGGGTATACGCGAGTGCATCTCGATCCGTTGGCATGCTGCTCAAAATGAGGCACCTAAACTCTTATCCAGTTTCAACTAAGCTACTGCTTACTAGTCTGGGGCTCTACCATTAAAACTATTATTTAAATATTGGTTACCCCTCCGAGAATAAGGTATGGTACCGAAACAATGGTGTACTTAATCACTAACTTTCTGAACGCCCACCCAGCTTCCCTAGATATCGTGCAACAATTTAGTTCCCCTGGGGCCTTTAAAAAAGCCTAGAAAACTTGCTTGCCGTCTTATTCAATTTCATGGGTATTTTCTGTATTCTTTTATACCCAAAATGTATACATGTTCAAAACTTGCACTTTGTGCTCGTGGTGGTGATTTTAAACTGTTTATTCACATTACCATTTCTACAGCGGATTAATCCTGTTGGTTTTTGCTTTAAACTTTTAATTTACATTACCATTTGTATCGAGGTTTAATCCAACACTTGCAGCTTCCGACCAGTGCTTTGGTCACCGTGCCCCCGCCAGGGATAAAGCATCTTCCTTTATTGTTATCCAAAGAGAATTTTGTCTGAAAGAACTTTACAAATAAAGTAAATAAATCACGTAATCAAAATTTCTAGGCAGTATCTGACGATACGTCTGCGCTTGAGATGCGGGCTTTGAATGTTGAATTCGTCTAATGGAACACCTCAAATGAGATGAATATTGGATAAAACAGTGTAGAGTCATGGCAGTGGCGTGCTCGAACATTCTGCTGCATTCCTGTCACAAAATGCCCCAGGCCCTCAATCAATGTTATGTTAGAGCCTTAACACTTTGCTGCTTTTATAGTTCCTGAAATCTCTCGCACTGCGAAAGCACTGCTTTATTTTTCTGGGCGGAAAACAACTGCGTTGCGCGATTTGCTGGACACCCCCTGGCGGAACTTGCTCTTTTTTAGGCCGCTAGCCTCTTTCACAACTTTGAAAATGCCTCAAAGGCAGCTCCTCTTTCGCCGCACTCAGAAACAATGCTCACAATCACCGGCCTTGTTTTCGATGCAATTACGCGTGTTGAAATAAAATGCGTAAAACGTGTGCCGAATTTCTCTGCAGTTTTTTTCCTTGACCCGCACCTGCAGAGGATATTCGACAGAAACAGGAGGTACTGCGCAGTACACAAAATTGACAGACAGTTAGAATGGTCGGTAATGCGAAATTTCAGCGTAGCTCTTCCCACACCACCTGCAACCGCTGCAAGCTGCGTGTTACGCAAGCCGCCATGCGGAATCTTCCCGTGACGCCTGTCAGGTTAGAGGTCACAGTGTGACCTGTGACCTGTCAGGTGGCGCGTTACGCCGGCAACGCGGACAACGCCAACAGTGAAGACAACGTCGAGGAAACCAGGAGCGGTCGCACAAGAGCTGCGCTCTAAAAATCTCTCGTGCTCCTTTAACGAAAAGGGCGCACAAAAAGGTGTGAAAATGTGGCTTTATTACATCGCCAAATATAATTAAGCATTGGCAAGTTTTCTTTACTGACTGCGTAGCTTCCTACCCACCTTTATAAGTGTCTGCCCAAGCTCGTCGATACGAGCACAGAGCCCTTTGAAGAAATCACCCCGCGTTGCATAGTCTTTAGCGGCGTAACTATCTAAAGACTTTCCGAATATCTTCGCAAGAAACTCAAATGTCTTCTCCTTGGCCTTCTCTGTAGCCTTATCTGTGGCCTCCTTGATTGTCGAGGAAGCTTCCTTTACGGCTTTGGTGGCCACATCTGTGATTTTCTTCCCGGCCTGAACGACAGCGTCCTTTGCCCTTGTCCAGAGGTCCCTGACGAAGTACTCCTTTATCCGCATGAGAAAGATACAGAGAATGCAGAAATACCAAAAGTTAGCAAAGATGATGATTCTAACACATTTCATGCAAATGCTCGAAAGCTAATCGCAATATACGCGAGAAACTTTCCTAGATTCAGTGATATTTTTATTAAGCAGGTTACACGTACTTTAATAAAAATGTCTCTTGTACTGGTCCGCCAATACGTCCCACCTCTACTGTGCCACCAGAGCCGCCCTCTCTGACAAAATGTGTCCTCGTTGCCTTTCCTTTGGTGGCAGCTCTGTTTCATTTAGAGTCCACCAACTGTACATTGTAAGTGTCACATGTTCTACCGATGCCTGCACGCCAGACTTAATTTCAGAGTGGATAATAACTGAAGTATTACTACGTAAATCCTGCTCCTCACTTTCTTTGCCTCAACGTCATCCTTTTCATTTTATGTGATGCCTTACGGCGCTCTCAGTGTACCGTGCGTTTCGAACAAGTTTGACAAAGCTTACCAGCTTCAGTCCACCCGGAACATCAGCGTTCTAGAAAAGCTCGAAGGGCAAGACCAACAAATAGAAAAAATTGAGGCATCGATTAATGTACCTCAGCTAAATATAACACAATGCAGGCCACCTTAGCAGCCCAGAGCATGGAAGTTGCGGCACAAAGAAAGCGTTCAGGGGAGCCGACAGTCTCTCTTGGACAAAAATTAATGAGAGTGCAGCTCTTCCCGATGCGCCAAAGAGGTACATATTCTCACCGCAACAGCCTTGACGTGCAGGGCATCGCACACAGGGACGACGTCAGGGCTACCTCGAAGACCCTTGCAGGCAGGATCGCATTCGCTCCACCTCCTATGCACAATGCCGAGGCTATTTATTGGATGCCGGAAAGGGAGGGCAAGCTGCCGATGCTTGAGCGTCTAATTTGTTTGCCTCAAACTTTTGCACCCTACTGGAGAAGCGGGACGGCGAGGGTTGTTAGAGGGCATCTTACTAGGCGTTCTTTATTTCTAATTCACAGGTTTGACTCTAGCATGTATATTTTTCTTTTTTCGCTTGCAGAAGAAGTTTACTGAATTTCTTTAATATACTTTTTTGCCTGAATTTTTTTACATAATTTGCCTTCTACTAAGGAATTTGAATAATATTTTCAACCTGCCTTTGCACGAGCACTTTCTTTCAATTACGCCACCAAAGTCGGCAATCAGTGAAGTGATAACCCCGATAATTTAAAATTGGCATTTTGATAAATTAGTGATTTGAATCCCCTCTGTATACATCGCTTTTACGTTCTGTCACGTCATCAGTTTTTAGTCTCTGTTTCTGATTATCTATACTCATTATTCACTGTGTCCAACACGCCATGTTTCATCGACAGCACTGAAGGTTCTTTGCGACCCGTTGCCTTAATTCGCCGGTATTTTTGGTAGTCAAGAAAGCAATTGTAAAACGTCAATGTGAATATTTCCAACAACCTGTTGCCACTCACCTCGTCGCCAAGGTCTTCGTCCTCGGACAGCTGTCTTGCCATGTCGCGGAGAATGGACCCGACAAGAATGGCTTCATCGCCTACGCGGTTAGCCGCAGCGCCCACGGTCTCGTCGAACGTTGACTCATGTTCTTCAGGGAGCACTAGGGCCGAGCCTATAAAACACAGCAACGGCGCTCACTAACGCTGCTGCAATTTTCTTTCGTGATAATATAGGTTCGTATGGTCGTCTTGGTACACTGTCCCATCACATTTTAGCTCCTAGCACCAAAGAAGGATATAATTAAAAATAAAATATTTCAAGAATTTCCTTATAGGAAAGCAACAAGGGTTCTCCCGATGAGCACTAACAAATGCCTCATAGATATGAAAAGGGCGTCAAAGCACCTGCGCACAAAAGCATCAACAGTCCCTAATTGTCCTTTACAGAAGCTTCCATTGATACTAAGGGAGAATGTTAATGTGTGACCGATAGTAAAAATACGCTGCAAAAGAAAAACAGCGGGGTTCAAGGTATTTGATTCCATAAGTTTCACAAAATTCTGAATAACGTGACACCAGAAAGCAATAAAATAGAGAGTGAAAAAGTGCCCGCAATCAGAAATTGTGTAATAAGGTACAGATGTCTAGTTTCAACCAGAATACTTTTGTAGTACATGCTGATGCTATGAAATGCGGCAGTACTGGTCGCTCACCCGAAAACTATTGAAATCATAAGCTTTTCATTTCTCCTTGATTTTTGCGTCGTCTCTACAGTGCCTAAGTACGCATTGCTTGTGCGTGCATGGCAGGTGAGTGCAGGAGCATCGGGAAGTGCTCCTCAACTTCAGAAATCACTTGAAAACACTCTTTTTCACACTAAAAAACCTCGTCTTCATTACTCTTTGTCGGTATGAGGCGAATCAAAACTCATAAATTTAAATTCATTATTTCTGCTGCGGGGAAAAGCCATGAAAATATCTGTACCTCAGAAAAACGTGGTGCTGGTATTTAGTATTTACAAACACTCTTTGCTTGAGCTACAGGTACATCAGGGCATGCAAATGATACTCATTTTCTTCAACTAACCCAGACCCCACAAAACCTATATAAATTACTCACATATCTCAATAGCATATTACTAAAGAAAGCACAAATTTCGCTTTAAAATCAGTTCGACACCTCATGATTGCTTTTAAAATAAGTACAGGAACAATCATTATCTTTTTCAGTGCGTAATAATCCACGAAATGGCAAATAAAAATTCTTTGTAATGTTAACTGATTGTCTGGCCAAGGCTTTTCGTATTTGTTGTGATTTTGCAGTGCTGGATTTTTAAAAGCGAAAAATTGTTGCCTCAGTAAGGCTGTTCATTTTAATTTAGAGAAGTCTTGAGCAATTTGCCTTATATTCGACCAAAAAGCTTGAACAAGAGTAAGTTAACATCTGCTATGTAGTTCTTATTGTTGTCATGCTGCTGTTTTGTCATCTGTGCTATACAGAGTTCTACGCGCTTTTTTAGCGGGAGAGGTATTGCTGTTGAGGATGAAGCAATTTGTTTGAATTACAAGCACTAAACTAGATAAATATTATAAATCTGCACAGAAGTTTATAAGTCAGTAATATTTGCAATGTCAAAATTGAAAACATTTTCTTTTTGGAGATTTTTCGGGAAACTTTCTTCTGACATTGAATCTTTGGTTTGGGAAATGGGAATTTTTTTCAGGATTTTTCAGGTTCTTTGGTCCTCTTAAAATCACCAGAACTGCTACGAATGTCAATTTGTGCATCTGCAGTGACTGTCCTGGGGTCAATGTTTTCAACTTACTTGCAGCGAAGCAGACGACGACGAATGCAAGCAACGTCGGCTTCATATTCACTGCTGTAAAAGAACAAAGGGCTTAGTGCAGCTTCCCTTGAAGAATGAAAATTCATGGGTTTTTCTCAGAATACGTCAGGTATGCATTTTTCGAAATCACAAGAGCGTAAATCTGGTCAGTACAACACAACTTTCTCATAAATGCTGTTCAAGTTTATATTAGCACTGAAAGCTTGAAAGTTATAAACGTATAGTCCTAGTCTTCAGCACATTTTTGGCGACACACGTTGAAGTACTGTTCTGAAACGTACGTTCTCGTCCATTAGATGCAGTATATTTACGCTCGCGCTCCTCTTTTTGACTATTTAGTAAATTTGATCGAGAAGACAAGGATTCAACTGAGACCCTATTTTAGTTTAAAGAGCAGGTTGGCAGCGTAATACTCACTGGTCGAAGAGAGCAGTCGAAACTGTTTGGATGCCGCTATTTTGTGCTCCGTTTTTCTTTGTGTTAGTGTCTTTTTATACGGTATTGAGAAGAACCTTTACAAATGTCATTTCCCCCAAACATGGAGATAAAGATAATACTCAGCGCTGTGCAGAACGTGCCACTTCATTCCTTATCATGCTGATAAAAGAAGAGCTCCAGGTGGAAACTCTGTAGATGGAAATATCGTGGCTCGAAAGAGGATACGTGACGTTCCTTATCCGAAGGAAGTGTTTTCAAGTGCTTTCGCTCCTTTGTCATCACGTGCTGAACAAAAACTGCTTCACACACTATTAGGAGCCTAGGTGCGGGCGTACGTAGGATACAGACTACAATAGTAGTACTATCGCTTTCAGAAACCCAGCTATTTTTCCTCACCTCAGGCTGCAGATAATCAATGACACCGACACCGACGGTGAGCTTATGACATCGACCGCCGCTGCGTGGGCGACGCGGTTTCACGCGATGAAATCATGTGCGTGTCAAGAGGAATTTTTCGCTTTTACATAGCCCGGCATTTTAATAGTTAATTTTGTTGGTCTGCGGTGGAGATGTCGAGTCTAACCCAGGTCCATCCACTAAGCAAATTCAAGAGCTGTTGAATGGTCAAAGTGCAATACTTTCTAAGTTATCGCAGTTTACCGTAGACGTGTCTGACATGAAAGCCCGGCTTCTTTCTTTGGAAACTAAGCTGCGGAAGAATGATACCATCGAAGTAGCCTTAAACAAACTGCCGCGGTGGCTGAGTGGTTATGGCGCTCGGCTGCTGGCCCGAAAGACGCGGGTTTGATCCCGGCCGCGGCGGTCGAATTTCGGTGGAGGCGAAATTTTAGAGGCCCGTGTACTGTGCGGTGTTAGTGCGCGTTAAAGAACCCCCGGTGGTTGAAATTCCCAGAGCCCTTCACTACAGCGTCTCTCATAGGCTGAGTCGCTTTGTGACCTTAAACCCCCATAAACCGATGTAGCCTTAACTAGTGTTGAAGGTCAGCAACGACACGATCATGAACTGTTGATAGGAATCGATAAAAACATAGATGAATTTGAAAACCATGAAAGGCGCAATAATTTTATCTTTTACGGCATAATTGATTCTGATCCAAATGAGACGGCAACCACGTGTCAGGAGCTCGTCATAGATCAGTGTACTACGAAGCTTGAATTATCTTCGGTGTCCATCGAACACGCTCACAAGCTCGGTACACACTCTGAAGATAAAATTCGGCCTCTTTGTGCGTTTTCGTTCTTTTAAAGCACGCCAGGTTGTGCTTTCAAGGGCATACAAGCTCAAGAAATCGAGCGTTGCATTATCCGAAGACTTTTCTCGTACTCTGCGAAATTAGCGAAAGAAACTATGGCTTTACGCCAAGCAAAATAAGGAAGGTGGAGGGAAACTGGCCCTGAAATACGATACGCTTCACATGGGCAGCAGGCGCCTTCAATGGGATAGTGAAGCCGAAGCTGTACGGGAGATATGGCGAAGTAGAGCGCATGCGTTGACTTTCCCTATCAGTGCTTTGTTGATCAACTGCCGCAGTATAAAAAATAAAGTCGATGACTTTCATTTTCTTCTTGATACCGTTCAACCGACCATTATACTAGGCACAGAATCATGTCTTAACTCGACCGTCCTCAGTACTGAGGTATTTCCCAGCACATACCAGTATTTTCTCGTAGAGACCGCTGTACACATGGCGGAGGGGTGTTTATACTTGTTCACAACGATATTCCATGCGTTCAGCTGGAATTGTTTGATAATGAAACTGAATTTATATTCTGTAAAATAAGGTTGCCGAATGTGAACACATGGTTCTTGGGTCACTTTATATAGGCCTCCTGGTCCGTCGTTACAGCCACTGCTTTGTTTTTCTAATTTTGTTTTGAAATAATAAGCAACGATTGTCTTGTTCTAGGGGGATTTTAATCTGCCGGATATTGAATGGTCGGCTAGCGAACCAAGAGAAACAGCGCGACAGAGTTTATACTCAACTTTTTTTGATATAATGGACCAAAATAGTTTTCCTCAGTATGTTCGTGACTCATCAAGAACTGACGGAACTGGCCATGTAATAGACCTCTTGCGTTGTAACTTGCCTGATGTCGTAAGCAACCTACGGGTGTTGCCAGGGCTGAGCGACCACAATATTGTTCTCGCAGATTTAACGGCTGAGTATGCGAAGGTTGCGAAAACACCTGAGAGAAAGCTTTATTCCTATAGCAGGGCGAACGACGAGGCTATCAACTCTGCTTTCGAGACGTCCTTCCCAAATTTCGTTGCCCTTGCGGATAACCTAAATATAGAACAAATATAGAATATTTTAAAACAGAAACTGTTCCATCTACGCGAAGCTTTTGTACCGTCCAGAATTATATCGTCTAAGGGAGCTCGAGACAAACCATGGTTTAACGCTGAGTTACGTGCTTTAATTCGAAAGCAGCGCCGATTGTATTAGAGGTACAAGGAATCTAACTCGTTGGATTGTATGGCCCTGCTTAAAGGAATACAAACTGAATTCAGACGAAAATCCTGCATTGCAAAAGACTTGTATTTTTCGCATCTAGGCGAAAGGCTTGTCACGGACATCAATCAATTTCGGAGGCATGTGAAACGTAATGGCAAAGACAAATACTCTGTACCAGATTTTTAAAAATGGCGCGGAAATCATTTATCACAACGAGGAGAAAGTTGAATGTTTTAGCCGTTATTTTGCATCTGTATTTATGCCGTCTAGTTCACGCGAGGTCCCTCAATCTTTGTTTGCGGAGATTGACCATATGCCGGAAGTCACCTTTTGTGTTAGCGGAGTCTGTAAATTGTTGAAAGATGTTAACCAGGCAAAGGCTTGTGGTCCTGATGACATTTCCGCCGCAATTGTAAGAAATTGCGCAGATACGCTATGGCTTTACTTTACGCGGTTGTTTCAAAAGTCCCTCAATGAAATCGTCTTGCCATGTGATTGGAAATTAGCGCGAGTTGTTCCTATTTAAAAGTGGTAAGAGAAACTCTGTTCAGAGCTACAGACTAGTTTCTTTGACTAGTATCCCCTGTAAAACTATGGAGCATGTAATATATAGCTGCGCCTTGACTCATTTAACCAAACATAACCTCAAGTCCCTGCCAACATGAATTCAGGAAAGGTTTATCGTGCGATAAGCAGTTGGTATAGTTTACCCACGATTTGGCCTTGGCAACTGATAAGCAACAGGTTGTTGACTGTATTTCCTTTATTTCGGCAAAGCGTTCGCTGTTGTTGCGCATAGCCCCCTCCTTACCATATTAGAAGCTTATAGGCTTGACTATAATATTATTAAACGGATTGCCGAATATTTGTCATTACGTAGACAGGCTCTTGTTCTTAACGATGTTTTTTCCCAATATACACCAGTGACTTCGGGAGTTCCCCAGGGTTCTGTGTTGGGTACACTGTCGTTTTTGCTATATATTAATGATATTTCAATTGCTATTCGGTCTTCATTTAGAATGTTCGCTGATGATTGTGTTGTTTAACGAGTAATTATTAGAGATTTTGATTCACAAGCCTTGCAAGATGATTTAGATATCATAGCAGGTTGGTGTGCGCGTTGGGATATGTCATTAAATATAAACAAACCTGTTCATGTCACCTTTGCAAGAAAACGCTCTTGTCATCCATATAGGTATAAAATTGGAGACATTACCTTAGGCGCAAGTAAAGAATTTAAATATCTGGGATTCTTTTTTACATGTGATTTACAGTGGAAGAGGCATGTTAACTATATTGGAAATAGGGCGGCATCAGTTTTGGGTTTCTTGAGGAGAAATTTCAGTCATCTTCCAAGTAACTTAAAATCCCAACTCTACTTCAGTCATGTTCGACCAATACTTGAGTATGCGTGCGTTTGTTGGGATCCTCACACAGCTGAGCATATAGAGAAATTAGAAAAAAATCCTGAATAGGACCGTCAGATTTGTTCCTGTAAATTACAGCCGGAAACTTAGCATGACAGAAAGCAAGCATGAACTTGAAAAGCAAGAGCTCAAGGATCGTAGAAGAAATGCTAGATTACAATTTTTTTCATAACATTTATTACTCTAAAACAGACATCAACCGGGAAAAGTATATACAGGCACTAAATTATATGTCGTAGCGAATGGACCACTATTGGAAGGTCAGGGAATTTTCTTGTAGGGGTGACGTCTTGCGTTACTCTTTTTTTTTTAGAACTCTGCGAGAATGGAACAGTTTGCTATCAAGCACTGTGTGTATTTCGATGAACAATGCTTTTTACCATGCATTGAAATAATATGTAAAGTAACAGTTAACGTTCATATCCCCCTGATGTAATGCCCTACGGGCGATGCAGGTATTCAATAAATAAAGAAAGAAAAACTCTTGACAGCATTTCAAGAGCAGCCGCATACATGTCATTGTGTAAATAAGGTAGCATCGCATTTCTACCCTAGCATTATTCACATGTTACCAAAAGTTCATCAAAGCTATTCACGTAAAGAACTGGTTGAGGGCTGGTTTATGAGGTTTAACGTTCCAAAGCGACTCCGTCTATGAGGGACGCCGTAGTGGAGGGCGCCAGTAAATTTCGACCGCCTGGGGTTCTTTAACGTGCACTGACATCTCACATTACACGGGCATCCAACATTTCGGCTCCATCGAAATGCGACCGCTGCGGTCGCGATTGAACCCGCTTCTTTCTGGTCAGCACCATAACCAGTGAGCCACCACGGGGGATTTTAAAGGACTAAAAAACCACATTATCTATAGCATGGCGTCTCATAATTTAGCAGTGTGGTACTTAGGCATGCAGAGGGCCTTCCAGAGTATATTATTCCTAAGTAAAGCAGCAAGTTTGACTTGTCGGCGCTGGGCGAAACTTAAGATACAGTTGCCACGCCACAAGAAGCGGACTGCACTACATGTTCTGCGCATGTCCTCTTCTTCTCACGCTCTTCGCCCCTCGTGGCTCAGTAGTGTCCTGTTATTCATGTATATATTCATGAAAACAGGCAACTTAGATATATAGACATAAAAAGTTTGCATGTTTTCTTCTTTGTAGTGTTGCTAAAGACATATACTACCACGCGGTATTTTCCAACGAGCGCAGGATGATTTATAATCTCATTTGCTCCCTCACCTGCTTAGGTTTAGGCCTCAACAGCAGAGCGGTGTCTATTACGGTAAATGCCAGTATAGGTGACGTAAGGCATAAAAAAAAACGGCGATATAATTGCTTCTCCGTCGTTTTAACTGAATTCAGGTGTAAAGCTATAGGCAGGTTATATTACTGTTGTTTTCATACCTCACCTGACCGATACTGATCATTCAAAAATTTTAGCCAAAGGTTGGCTTTGAGACCGAAACTGAGACCGATGAGTGAAGAAATTCTATTACGCTTAATTTAGTGCGCATAGACGAGCACATCGAGGGAATATATTTATAGTAATATCATAGACAATATTAAAAATAAGATAACAGGATACCGAAATT
Organism: Amblyomma americanum; assembly: GCF_052857255.1. Lineage (NCBI taxonomy): Eukaryota > Metazoa > Arthropoda > Arachnida > Ixodida > Ixodidae > Amblyomma > Amblyomma americanum. The sequence continues at coordinate 102,618,241 of NC_135499.1, read as the reverse complement.
TCGCGCCTTTTACCCTTTCACAAGAACCTGAGGCGAAACGAATACTACTGCGGTGAAGGCCACATTGCAAACTGTCGTGTAAAAAAGATACTGGGTATTAGAACTTTAGTAGTATAGACAAAACAGTCAGGTCACATGCTGCATTGAATTTTATCTATGTTTAATTACTGCCTCCGTATATATAGGGTAACAAAGTATTAAGCGCTTATATGCATGAATTGAGCACTGTGCAAATACGTGAATTACTTAATGAACACTCTGACGCCTCAGTCCCTCAGGAATCAGTGTCGCGGAATCGTGGCTAGTTAAATCTCCGTCGTTTCGTCCCTAAGGCATCGAGCACGAGCCCGAATGCTGTGTTGCCAGTAAGGTTCCAGCAGGCAGCGTTTCGGAATAGTGATGTTTAGCGCCACTATACTAAGCCTATGTGCAATGGAGGGAACAACTTGTGCAAATTCTTGCAGCCATTTAGTACATTTCACCTTATTTAGCTTCGTGACGACACGTGCCCGAATAACAGAGCAATGAATTTTGCAACTTTCCAGTCTTACGCCGCTAGCATTTTTTCAAGCAAAAGACTAGTTTAATGACTGCGTTTTTATTTTTTTATCTGGACATAAGTTGCCAATCATTTCATCATGACAAATCTCTGCAGCTATATGGCCAACATTTAATTTTTTTTCATTCCTTACACTACCTAGGATAGGTGCTGGTCATTCAGGAGTAGGTGAGAAAGCATTGTACCGTCTCCACAACTAATCACCATTGATCTTGAAGTAAGCTCTCTATGCCCCGGCATGTAAAGCGCAAGTAAGGGGTATTAACTTTTTGCTATCTTAAATAATAAATGGCAGACTGCCGGGAGCGAACGCGTTTCTATGTCTTGTGACATAAAAACTGTTTACACTTGCAGCAGCTATGATTTTTTTTTCTAAATAAAACGGTGATTGTGGGTTTGCTGTAAATTAACCACTGACCTTGTTATGCTGCGGACAGGGCGTAGCTTGTCTGTTCGAGAGCATTCGCTTAACGTAAGCTGGAGTGTACAGTCGAGTGTGGACGGCTGCATTCTCAGAAAACTGCGTGCAGTTGTTCCAGTATGATAGCAATGATGATGAACCAGACAGAACGACAGTTATCGAAAAATTTATGTTTTTGAATAGGGGAACAGATGAAGTCAGAGCAGGCAGAGCACTTACAAAATAGAGCAACCATGTAAAAGTGCTCTTTCTGATAGAGGCAGAAAAAAACGACGGAAGTGGCTAACAACTGCTCGGCAAACAACAAATTTTCATCTAGAAGAAAACAAACAAATGCACATATCAATGGCTGAATGTAAAAATTCTGTTCTATGAATTCAAGCTTAATGAATGTCTAACAAAAAACAGCAGTTAAGTTTGCAAGAGTCTACGGACGAGAACAGTTCTTCAAAATAGCCTCTTTTATATAAATGTTTCATGGTTTAGATACGAATGACCATTTTCGTAGAAACTAAGAAACCCTTGTAAACTTAGTTCGTATATTTCATAGTACCCAGAACGTGACACGCCAGTTATGGCTTCAATCTTTGATTCCTTGATAATTCAGTCTGCAATTAGAAGAAACCATCATTTCAGCAGTAACATACTGGCTCTCAATAGCGGTAGAAGAGACTGTTTTTATCGTCTTGAAAAGAAACCCCATCTTCTTCAGGCCCAGGAAGTATGATAAGCAGGTGCTTTAAGCGCACCACCGCAACTGTTCATCGTCATCAAAGGGGCAGTATTTAACACTGCTGACTGATCCAAATATACCTGCATTGGCCTAGGTGTGAGTGATGTCTGAATATTGGCTTCATCCAGAATGTTACAGATGGCATCATCGGGCAGTCTCTGGAGGCTTTCAAAAGTTTATCATCTTCTCTGCGGGGAAAGAGCAAAACCGTTCTTCTAAATTTCAAAGATCGTGCCGGATTTTCGTTGACGCTCCGCACAGGCAGTGCAGACGTCCACACAACTGTCCACAGCGCACGAACGAAGCAACAGGGGGTACGTCAATTTACTCCAGACCTAGGGCTCGATACAAGACCTTGTCGAGTTGCATATTCACGTGGATCGTGTTTCACTCCTTACGTCTTTAAAAGCTATACCGGGCCCGCCAGTCAGCGGCAATGATCATAATTACACAACAGAGCGCGCCGCTCTACCTTTCTAGACAAGTGAGTGGACGGCTGCACTAGCGGTCTCCTGTTCTTTTCTTCGTCGGTAAAGAGTCCTGTTCTCTTTTTTTTTACTTGCCTGATAACATTATTAAAGAAGAGAAAGAGCGGGAACCATGCGGCAAGAAAAAATTGTCTGCCGAGATTTCTGGCCCAAATGATAGCTTTGGTACCGTGAGTGACCAAAACAGCAATCTTTTCAAGCAGAAATGAACTGAAAGCTATTGTTTTAAGGAATAGCTTTCAAAGTGCCGCACACAACAGCCGCCACTGAAAGCTCCCACAATGGGGCACGTGATGTGAACCCTGCAGTCGCCAGCTATCGCCACTACGTACTGCACGAAAGTGAACGCGTTTGACGTGCGTTTGCTTCGCTGTACAGTTTATTTCGTTCGGCTTAATCCCATCCACACTTCAAGATTCCCTACCGGCATCTCGTGGTTGTATGTGTTCGTCGACTATTTGCCTTATTCAGTCAGAATTAATCGGAAATCCATAAAGTGTGTAGCGACGGCAAACCAAAAAAGCAATATTTCGCACAGAGGGTACCGTTAGCGCCATCTCACGCTGGCCGGAGGAACGAGAGGGCGGGAATTTCTGAACTGCGCATTGACAAGTCAGCTTGCCTACGGCGCTGTTGATGGTAGGCCAGACGTTATGCCAGCCAGCTGATAGGCAAGCGCACTCTGAGGGCTGCCCGGTGGCTGCTCAGGAAACTTCAGTATACAGCCATCTGCTGAAAAATAACCGGAGAGATGACTGTATAATTGGGTAATCGTATCTTATGAATGAAATTCTATCCCTTTCTCAGTAATTGCAGATTTTCATCGGGGGTCCCGTTAATGTACAAATTTTCTCTTTGCAATCTTCACTATAAATCCACTCACGACTTTAACCGCGAATAACTGATGAAAGCTATATTAATTCAACAATTTACAGCTTTCAAATGCCCTTTTTATTGAGACTTTACGGATATAGGAAAAGCATCGAGCACAGGTAATCATGCTTTAAACTGTATTAAATATGTAAGGGGTGCAAACATAACCGGTGAGTGCCCTGCCCGGTCGTGGTTACCCGCCAGTAAGAAATCTTCACTGTTGCCGGAAAGTTGCCTGTCCTAGGTGGTGGGCGCCTCCCAGGACTCTTCTAAAGACAATAAAAAATGTTCGCAGACCGCATGAAAACATGTTTTGCTTGAAGAGTGCAGAAACGCTTGAATTTTATATTGAGTGTAGGCGACAACTTTGACATTGTAATAGACCACATTTAACGTTCACAAAAGTTGTGCAGGTAATCCACGTAGGCTCTTGCGAACAGTCCTGATCATCGCAGAACTAAGGCAGCGTAATCACTGGGAAGAAACTGGTATAGCCATATTGGTATGCGCATAATACCTCGCTTCATTTCGAGGAGCAAGAAAAGATAAACGATACGATGTTATGTTTACGCAAGTACATGAACAAACATAAAAATATGAAAATATCGTGCATTAGCTCCTATCATCACTGAAATAGCCTTTATTTTTTCCTGGCACGAAGATGAGAGACGACAATTCGTCCTGTGTTCAGGCCAAACACCGAACACTGTGCTTTAAAGGAAAAAAAGCAAGCGTTTATAAGAACGCAAGAATTTTTATTTTTTTTGCAAAAGACATTCTATAAAGAGTTTGCCGTCAATTTTTGCCCTGCTTGGAAAATAGTACTGACGGGTGCTACGAAACAAAAACTTGCAACGTGACCTTTTCACGTCCTAGAATTTTGGTTTAAGATGCTAGCAACGACGCCGACCCGCTGTAGAAAAAAGCTCTCTCACATAGCTTTATAGATGAGAGCGACAAAAGAGTAGAATCTGCACTGCTACTATGATCCTTGATGATGTAGCTTTCCCGCATTCTCGCTGCACCCCAAGTGTTGCGGATAGAAATCACAGTGAAGGTGATGGTTTAGTTAGCCAGCTTCCTTGAGCCGCTTTATATGACACTGAATCTGAATGTAGCTTTTGCATTAAAGCTGCAGCAGTCGTCAACTTTACAAAATTTTGTTTTTGGCGCCGACTTTTAAAACGAATGTTTTTTCCTGATCCTAAAACGCCGTCACCTAGTCAGAATTATTTTATTTGTCAACTAAAAAGCCCACTTAAAACACAAAGCACCGCATTCGGCAGTTTAAAAACACTATGGAAATGTAAAAAATGGCTCGAGGTCACTTTCTACACAGAGAGAGCCTCTGACCCAACATGGAGACTTGGTATCCTACGCAAACTAGCTAACGCAAGGAAAGAGGCAAGAAAGCGGGATGGTTGGTTTTTATTGTGCTGGGAGCCACATTGGACTGGTTACCTCGAGGCAGAAACAAGCACAAAGTAAAGACCGAGCAAACGAAACGAGTATTCCGTACCTATTTCATTGCTAGGAAAATAGCTCGAGTTTATACAAGAAGGGTTTGATGGTAATATATACGGTACAAAAGGAAAACAAAAATGTGCACCCTTCTCCTGTCATCACTATGGTATCCCAACCGTTCATATTAACTATCCAAAAGAGCAACAGAGTCAGTGCTGACAAAAATTTTCTTCCCCGCTGTCCTAATATCGCATGCTTCGACAAGCAGCCTTTCTAACTTCGTAGTGCATGGGCAAGGATTGTTACACCACCATCCTAGCTGATGCATGAAGAAACTTGAAATGACGTTCGTCTGGACATCCTTAGAATAATAGCTAAAAACATTTCATGCCAAAATTATTACAGGCGAAGAAGGAACGAAGTTGTTGAAAAGAGGCTGAGGTTGTCTCGATTTTAAGACTGTCCAGGCTACAACAAAAACAGACTCCTCACGTAAAGCCCTCTCGTAAGGGCCCTTGAGGTATCTATAATAAATAAATAAATAGGTAGAATATTGGAGAGCCCTGAAGAAAGAACGAAAAGAAGAGAAACTTTTGAAGACAAAAAAAAAAAACTGCCGAATACGTGTTTATGCTTTGCCGTTAATAACTGGCGGCGAGCTTCGTCGCAGTACACGTAATGACGATTTTAAGCCTTCGTGTTCATAGGTAGGTTTAACAGCACTACCTGTGAAAACAGATTTGTATTGTTCCGTTTTAAACTAGCTGCTCCGCACTACCAAGAAGTTGTTTGAAATAGCCTGCTTGACGACGGTGCTCTAGGCCACCTCTAGGTGGTACTACCGGACGATGTCCAGAAATCTTGGGCACGTTCGTGGCGTTAACCAAATCGCCACATTAGTAATAGACACACGTTGCCGCTCTGGAACAGCATGACGCAGTGACGTCCTACGACCAGATATCTGCAAAATCGCTAAACGCAAGTTTATGCTGTGATCACGCCTCTACACAGACGGCAGTCTCTTTTTTGTTCCTATTTAATGCAAGCACTGCAAAGACCGGGAGGTAGAGCTGCCAGGAATTTTTTAACTAGTAAATAAACAAAGGAGATTGCCTGTTAAACTATGACTTCTATTTTGCGATTAATCCCCATGATAACTGATTCCATCAGTTCCATGAATTGGCCTTTCCTGCTGAGAGTTGCGCGACAAGCTTGAGATGCTCACTCTCGCACCTGTCGCTGCCATTCCGCTCAGAACAGCCTATATAATCTTCTTCCACGGCTTTACCATTTGGGAGGTCAATTCAAGGAACCACTGGCATAAGCTAGAGCCGGGAATTGATCGCCGCACAGTTTCTATCATGGAAACATGGAAAAAATGAAGCGCACTCCGGACAACGGACAAGGAATACCAAACAACACAAGCGCTTATTCGCAACTGGGAAGCGGTGCACCTTGAACAACGGGATCCGCTATGTCAGATGTGCAAAAGGAGTGGTGTATTAGAGTCCCTTGCTTTGTGGCCGGACCTATATTGGTAAAACTGGCCGCTGCCTCAATGTGCGCCTACAAGAGCATTTTTTGTCCTTGAAAAAGTCGACTTCATTCAATCTTGCTTAAGCATGGTTCGAAATGCAGTAGTCGCATTCGGCGCCTCATCTATTGTGTTGTCTTGCGAACAAGGTAATTGTGTAGAGAATCACGCGGCTGCCTGAAAGACGCGGTAATCGTTATGTTCATCGCAAGGAAGAAGTGAGCTCTTCTTTGCCACTACCGTATGGGAACAACGACATCGGCCAAACAGGACGAAATTTAAAGGAGCCTGGTAACTTCTGACATGTGACCATCTCAGGTCTCATACCAGAGCACGGCAGGGACTGCAATGATGATGACATTAACGCATTAGGAGCGCATCACCATTGCATAAGGAGTGCATCATTATAGGCAGGAACAGCTTTTTATTGACAAGGGAAATAGCAGAAGCACTTTGAGGGAAAGGCTTAATGAGAAATTAACTCCGCCGTAGGGCACTTACCTTTCAGTATTCTGCTTTCGCCAGAAATTCCATGCGTAGGCTGCGGGCCAGCAGTTTTTCTTGCTTGCTTCTGACCTTTCTTCAATCCCGCAGTCATGGGGTCTTCGAAGTATTGGAAGTCATAATAAAAAAAAAGTTGGATTGCTTGGTTTGTGGGGCTTAACGTCCCAAAGTCACTCACGCTATGAAGGATGCTGTAGCGGAGGGCTCTCGATAATTTAGACGATCAAGGGTTCTTTACATGCAATTACAATGCACAGTAAACAGGCCTCTAACATATTGCCTACACAAAATGCTACCGCGGCCGGGATAGAACCCGCGTCGATTGAGTCAGCAGCCGAGCACCATAACCACGAGCCATCGCCGCGGCCAAACTGAAAATTCAAACTCTTTATTTAAACACTCGGTTAATTCCCCTATAAATAATCTACCCCTTGAAACTTGAGGAGTGACCAGGTGAAACATATCCCGCACGATCAATAAGTGGAACACGCTGCCACCTGCCGGCGTCGCTGAGTGCTGCACGGAAGATCAATTCCGTGCATTTTTGTCTGATGTGTGACGTGCCGCGCAGTTCTCTTGCGTCTGTCTTTCATTTCAATAGTGTCATTGTATTTATGAAGCTCTGTTGTCCTCCTTCAGTGCATGCTTTTCCTGATCCATTATTAGCTGTACCATTGCATTTTCGTTATCCTCTGATATTTTCGGCCAAACGAGCAGAAGGTATTGTGTTTCCCCCCTGCAATAGTGCCTTCGGGCACTGCAGGTCTCTGTAATAAATAAATTGATGCGGAGGCGAATGCGTTAGCATGGAAGCGCCAATTTTGTGAGTGAACTGACTCGTGCCGCCCACTTTGTCCGGCCACGAATACTAGCGCATGGGCCAAGGATTTATGGCGGTTTCTGTGCGCAAATGCGCCAACTTGTGCCACAGCGGGAGAGGCTTGTATTTTAACACGAGTGGAGGAAGACTGTTTCCCATGTGTTCCGCTGTTATGAAACCTTTTCAGATTTGTCAAACTCATTGAAATCACATCTGATGTTCGGTAAAAACTTTTGATGTGTCTCGGGCATCAGTGGGCTCGAGCTCCAGAGGCCGCTGGCTCGGGCGCTTGGACTTTAGCGCACATGGAAGAAAGTTGATGAAAACGACGATTTCTAAAAAAAAAAAGCGTTAGAAGCTGGTAATTTTTTTTTAGCTTTTATTCGAGAAGTGTGCCATGAGGCATAAGTTGAAAAGGAAGGTGGGAGAGGGGAAGGAATGCAAGGGATTGAAGGTAAAAGAAGGAGTGAAGAACCGTTTCGATGAGGTAGTCGCACAGGTTGCTAATGAAACGGTTGTCCATAGTCCACTTCACGTAGTCACTTTCGCGGTTCCACCGCAGGCCCACCTCCCTGAGGAGCCGTTTTCTGATAGCAGCCGTCGCTGGGCACGTCCATAACAAGTGCCGCACATCACAAATGTCCGGTGCAGCGCTACAATGAGGGCGCCTGTCAGGTGCTGCCAAATCTTTGGCATGCCACCGATGACGGACAGATAGTGTCAGAGCCGCCCCTGCCCGAATCCGCTGCACGGATACCTCCTCCTGCCGAGTAAGACTACGGGGGAGAGGGTGCGAACACGGAGGAATTAGAGCGCGTGTTCGCTGGCGCAGAACTTCGAAATCGGAAACATGGGACAGGAACGGATCTGGGGGAAGAGGGGAAGGTGGCGGATCGTCTAATGTATGAAGATGCGCCACGGATCATCAGCGAAAGCCTGGACAGCATTTCCCGGGAAAAGGCCAACGTCATGCCTCAGGTGGGATTCCGTTCCACGGTACTAGAACTTCGCCGTAAGAACCTCAAGCTTTGTATCTCTGACAAAGAGGGAGGTTTCGTCGTTTCTGACCTCCGGACATACCAAGTGAAGACCATGGGGGAAGAAACGTGGACCAGCAAGAACATCGTTGTTGTACCCTACGTCCACGGCTTTACTCACAACCTCAAAAAGATCGCCGCAAAACAAGCTGTCAAGGTGGTTTGCTCTGCACCCAACAAAGCATACAAGATGTGCCGCCAAGTTAACCACGAAGAGCGAAGGATGAAGTGCGCAGTAGACCACCAGACAAGATACGCAGATTGCGACGAAGGTGTAATTTATCATTTCCCTGTCGCATGCGGTAAATGTTATATTGGACAGACAGGCAGGTACGTCAATGAAAGAGCTAGAGAACACGAAAAATTCATTAGGAGCAACTGCCACATCAGGTTTCCTGGCTCTTCATTGCCGCCAGCCTAAGCACCCATGCACGGCCAACCTCGACAACATCTCAATCCTTGGAAGAAAAAAAGATAGGCTGGCCAGAGAAATCATCGAAGCTGTAGCCATCCACAAGAAAGGGAAGGACTGCGTAAGCACCCCGTCAATTGCACTCTCAACCAAAGAAAAAACGTTCCTCCATGATGTTTGCCCTGTCCCATGAACCGGCCAAATTATACGCCCGTCCTGTTCGGCACCGTGTTTGTGCTTTTTGTTTATTTATCTCCCACATCATGTTTTACGTTTCTAGCCCTGTTTTAGTCGTGTCACTGTTGGCATTTTGGTTTAAATTCAACTTCAGGCTTTTAGCTCTGTTTTAGCCGTGTTAGTGTTGGCTTTTTTGTTTTTTTTCAACCCTCGTCTCACCTGCAGGCGAAGGAGCTTTCATGATTTCGCAGCCTCATGTCCATCTTCATGTTAAACTTCTAGCTTTGTTTTGGCGTGAATTCTTGCGGGTTTTTCATTCATATATTTTTTCAGTTGTTTCGTGTTTTGTTTTTATGACGCGGCTTTTGCTTTTTCACTGTCTTTGTTGTGGCCTAGATCTTATCCTGTGACTACTCTGAGAACTGATTCTCGATTATGCTTTGGTTCTCATCACGTGCGCACAGTTTTGCAACGCGGCCTAAGATTGTGGGGGGCTCAGTGATTTCGCTTTCCCGGTAACGGTTGTTTCGTCTTTTGTTCTAAGGATTTGTTACATTTGCTTTCGGTGCAACCTTCTTTCGCCATGCCCTTTGCCTTCTCTCCATCCTTCTCTCCACCTTTACCACTGTATATATTTCCGCGTGTTCCGCGCCTTTTCATTAAAGTTGTTAGTCAGCAGTGTGTTCCGTGTTCCATGTGTCTCTCTTCGTTTGTGTCCCAAAGTTCATGCTGGCCCAAATCATGGATTCATACCAACTGGCCCAGAAAAAATGCCATTTTGCAGTATCCTTCTTAAAGCCCCACCTTCTACTTTGACGCTCTTGATTGCGGACATCACCTGCAGGGCAAGACTGCTATCGCGCAGCATAAAGAAGAAGCTGTGGACACAGGACGTCAGGCAGCTGTTCGGTCTCATCAACCCGTCTCTTGGCCATGGCAAAAGGGTCACGAAGATAGCAAGATCGGAAATGTGGCGGCAAGTACGCTTGCTGAATGATTTTCTGCGTGTCAAGTCCACATCCTTCAGGGCCTTTCAACACCTTTTAGCACTAGCCAAGCACTCAACGGAGCTCCTATGGACTAGAAGGTACATCCCTGTCCTAAAGCAGGGTAGACCGAAGAACACACCTCCCAACCAAGGCAAGATCCCCGTAGTAACCCTCGGGGAAGTTCAACTCACTTCCAAGTCAAGACAGGTATTGGAAAATGGCCCAAAATACGCAGTTCAGCCTCGGCTGGACAGAGTCGACAAGGTAGCAATTGTTCGGCGCATTGCGGGAAAAGCTCCGACGGAAGATGCGCCACGGATCATCAGCGAAAGCCTGGACAGCATTTCCCGGGAAAAGGCCAACGTCATGCCTCAGGTGGGATTCCGTTCCACGGTACTAGAACTTCGCCGTAAGAACCTCAAGCTTTGTATCTCTGACAAAGAGGGAGGTTTCGTCGTTTCTGACCTCCGGACATACCAAGTGAAGACCAACGAAGCCATGGAAAAAAACTTTCGACCTGTCAACCTCAAGAAGGTCAAAGAAGCAAAAAGGAAAGCCCTCTCTATTCTAGACAGGGAAGGCCTCAGCAGTTTATGCGCGAAAATCAAAGGAACAAAGAATTCAGAGCTTGCGGTTTTTTTCACTGCAAAAACGCACAAGGACTGCGTTCCTTTTCGTGCCATAATTTCTGAGAGGGCCACATGGCAGATCAATCTATCTGATTTTCTGGCAAAGCAGCTGAAACGTCTGCGGCTCGATGATCCTTACAGGATCCCAAACTCGCTCGCCTTGACCGCCTTTCTTAAAGAAAAAAGCAGTCAGATATCGTACAGCTTTTCCATCGACATCCAAGAAATGTACTATGCCATTCCTCATCGGGAACTCATGTCGGTTTTGCGATCCACCATCGAAGAAGACGGTGCTGTTTCCTTTCAAAATTCAGCCGGAATTTCAACGGACACCTTCCTTGAACTGTTGACGGTGTACCTTGATTCGACAGTTGTAGCCCACAATCAAAAACACTACGTACAGAAGAGCGGTATCTGCATTGGATCGAAAGTGGCACCATACCTTTCCGAACTCTACCTTGCATCTTGTGATAGGAAAATCGACAGCATCGTACGCGGCTATCCGGGGACCACAATCTTTCGGTACGTGGACGACTTTCTAATCTCTTGCTCAATAAGTGCTCATGAAGCCGCCGAGTGCAACATTGTAGGACGAATGCTAACGTTATTTCAAGAAAGCATGCCCGAATTCACTTTCACCCATGAACTCCTCGAGGGGAACCAAATTAGGTTTTTGGATCTCCGGCTTCTGCTCGAAGAAGACATGCGTGCTGGCGCTATGAACCTCGCAGCAACAAAGGTTTCCTTCCCCATGAGTCAGCTCATTCTAAGACCGTCAAGAGGGCAATTGCGAAAGGGGCACTGAGGTCAGCGCTTGAAAAATCATGCCCGCACCAAATGGGCCCCAGCTTTTCGAAGCAGATCACAAGATTAAGGGCAGCTGGGTACCCCCAAGAAATGCTGATCACGGTAAGCGAGGCGCTGCTTCACCGCTTGCCTCGCAAGGAATCTGCAACCATGGGGGAAGAAACGTGGACCAGCAAGAACATCGTTGTTGTACCCTACGTCCACGGCTTTACTCACAACCTCAAAAAGATCGCCGCAAAACAAGCTGTCAAGGTGGTTTGCTCAGCACCCAACAAAGCATACAAGATGTGCCGCCAAGTTAACAACGAAGAGCGAAGGATGAGGTGCGCAGTAAAACACCAGACAAGATACGCAGATTGCGACGAAGGTGTAATTTATCATTTCCCTGTCGCATGCGGTAAATGTTATATTGGACAGACAGGCAGGTGCATCAATGAAAGAGCTAGAGAACACGCAAATTCATTAAGAGCAACTGCCACATCAGGTCTCCTGGCTCTTCATTGCCGCCAGCCTAAGCACCAATGCACGGCCAACCTCGACAACATCTCAATCCTTGGAAGAAAAAAAGATAGGCTGGCCAGGGAAATCATCGAAGTTGTAGCCATCCACAAGAAAGGGAAGGACTGCGTAAGCACCCCGTCAATTGCACTCTCAACCAAAGAAAAAACGTTCCTCCATGATGTTTGCCCTGTCCCATGAACCGGCCAAATTATACGCCCGTCCTGTTCGGCACCGTGTTTGTGCTTTTTGTTTTTTTATCTCCCACATCATGTTTTACGTTTCTAGCCCTGTTTTAGTCGTGTCACTGTTGGCATTTTGGTTTAAATTCAACTTCAGGCTTTTAGCTCTGTTTTAGCCGTGTTAGTGTTGGCTTTTTTGTTTTTTTTCAACCCTCGTCTCACCTGTAGGCGAAGGAGCTTTCATGATTTTGCAGCCTCATGTCCATCTTCATGTTAAACTTCTAGCTTTGTTTTGGCGTGAATTCTTGCGGGTTTTTCATTCATATATTCTTTCAGTTGTTTCGTGTTTTGTTTTTATGACGCGGCTTTTGCTCTTTCACTGTCTTTGTTTTGGCCTAGATCTTATCCTGTGACTACTCTGAGAACTTATTCTCGATCATGCTTTGGTTCTCATCACGTGCGCACAGTTTTGCAACGCGGCCTAAGATTGTGGGGGGCTCAGTGATTTCGCTTTCCCGGTAACGGCTGTTTCGTCTTTTGTTCGAAGGATTTGTTACATTTGCTTTCGGTGCAACCTTCTTTCGCCATGCCCTTTGCCTTCTCTCCATCCTTCTCTCCACCTTTACCACTGTATATATTTCCGCGTGTTCCGCGCCTTTTCATTAAAGTTGTTAGTCAGCAGTGTGTTCCGTGTTCCATGTGTCTCTCTTCGTTTGTGTCCCAAAGTTCATGCTGGCCCAAATCATGAAGATGAGTCATAGCATCCGCTTGATTGTTATGTGGATCCTGGGCATGGCCGCGAATCTAGTGTAGGCGCACAGGACATGGATACTTTGCGCAGAGCACATGAATTTATTGTGAAATCTGGAACGTTCGTCGAACAGCCTTAAGCTGTTTAAGGGCGGCTCGAGAGTCGGTGTAAATATGAACTGTATTGAATGTAGGAACGAGCGGAAGGGAAGCAATGGCATTGTAAATGGCTTGAAGTTCCAATGCCAGGGGAGCGCACGTATCCGCAGTATACGTCGTGCGAGAGTTGAGATTGAAAGCGTATAACCTGGATTGTAAAGTAATTGCGTGGATTGCAGAATATCTGTCGTTACGAAGGCAGGCTGTTGTTCTGAACGGTATTTCTTCACAGTATGCACCAGTTACGTCGGGAGTTCCCCAAGGCTCAGTATTGGGACCACTTTTGTTTTTGCTCTATATTAATGATATTTCAGTTGGCATACAGTCTTCATTCAGGAAGTTTGCCGATGATTGTGTTGTTTACAGAGTAGTAAATTCCACTTCTGATTCACAAATCCAGCAAACTGATTTAGATACTGTGGCAGACTGGTGTGTACGTTGGGACATGTCCTTAAATATAAACAAAACTGTTCACGTCACCTTCACAAGAAAACGTGCTAATCATCCGTATAGGTATAGAATTAATGATCTTACTCTCAACATAAGCAAGTCATTTAAATATCTAGGCGTCTTTTTTACATCGGACTTACGATGGAATAAGCACATTAATTATATTGCGAATAAGGCAGCGTCACGTTTGGGTTTTCTACGGCGGGATTTTAGCCATTTACCAAGTAACTTAAAAACACAGCTGTATTTCAGTTATGTACGCTCCATACTTGAATATGGATGTGTTTGCTGGGACCCACACACATCTGAGTGTGTAGGAAAATTAGAAAAAATTCAGAATAGGGCAGTTAGATTTGTTCTTGGTAATTATAAATGGCAAGTTAGTATGACGGAAAGCAAACGAAAACTTAACTGGCAAGAGTTGAAGGACCATAGAAGGTACATCAGATTGAAATTTTTCCATGAGATTTATTATTCAAAAACTGGCATAAACCGCGAACAATATATCCAGGCACCTCATTATATATCAAAGCGACTGGACCACTGCTTGAAGGTCAGAGAATTTTCTTGCAAGGGTGACATCTTCCGTTATTCTTTTTTTGTTAGAACTGTTCGGGACTGGAACAGTTTGCCATCGAGCATTGTATGTATTAGATCTAACGAAGCATTTTTCCATGCACTGCAATAATTGCTTTATACCTATAAATGAAGTCTGTACCCCCCTGCTCTAATGCCCTGCGGGGCGATGCAGGTAACTAATAAATAAATAAATAAATAAATAAATAAATAAATAAAAATGGACTATACACAGCAGTAACTCCCCTCTATGCAGAATGTGATGCATCCTTGTATAATATGCACCCTTCAGGCAGATACGCTGCTGATATCGACGGGGAAACAATGGGGCGATTGTCAGTGAGCTGGCAATAGGACCACGGTGGAAGTGTCTTTAAACGATGAAGTTTGAGAAATTGTTTTTGAGCTCTATTTGCCACCCGTTGGTCGATAATTTCACTGAGTGTATTAAGTTGGGCGAACTCCTGTAGCACAGGTATGGGTGTTAAACGAGGCAGATATGTTATGACGCGCATAGCCTCATGATTGATAGCTTCAAGGGAGTCCCACAGTCTGCGGGTGAGACGTTGAAATTGTGCCTGATATACTATCCGTGGCTGAAGGATAGAGAGCACAAGCTGGCGGGTCGTATGAGCACGTGCGCCACCAAAGCGTATAGCTATGCGACGAATCAGACCTAGAGTAGCGTGAGCCGATTTACGGGTGGCTGTCAGCCACGGGGTGCCAGTCCCAGATGTATGGAGGAGAAGACCAAGAATACGAACAGTTTCTACCTGAGGAATCAGAGAATTATGTACCGTAAAATTTAAAGGGGGAACTTTCCGTAAGCCGCCTCTATTTCCAATTCGAATGAAACATGATTTAGTAGGAGAGAGTGTTAGACCCAGAGGTGGGAGGCGAGATGTCAATACATCCAGCGCGTGTTGAAGGAGCGACTGATGAATAGACGCATCTGGATGAAAGCTCCACAAGGTTATATCATCGGCATACGCAAGCACGCGGATAGAAGGTATGGACTGTAGGGCTCGAACGAGAGGAATTAAAGCCACAATAAATAATGTGGGGGCGAGAACGGAGCCCTGCGGCAATCCTCTATTGGAAGTGAAGTTACCAAAGGGCTTTCCGTGGACACGCACGCTGAAGGTTCGATTTGCTAAAAAGCGTGAATAGAGAGGGCTCGAACGAGAGGAATTAAAGCCACATTAAATAATGTGGGGGCGAGAACGGAGCCCTGCGGCAGTCCTCTATTGGAAGTGAAGTTACCAAAGGGCTTTCCGTGGACACGCACGCTGAAGGTTCGATTTGCTAAAAAGGCGTGAATAGAGAGGAGGAACCGGTGAGCGAGACCAAGAGTTTGAAGGGAGGCAAGAATGGCAGAGTGAAGGATGTTATAATATGCCTTTGTTATGTCTGTAGCGATTACGGTTCGTACAAGGTGACTCTGCGGAGAGTGGTCAAGAACGTCAGCAGCCAAGTAGCAAGGTCGTCCTCCGTTCCAATTTGTGGGCGGAAAGCAATTTGGGAATCTGGGTAACAATCATGGGATTCCAGCCACCACGACAAGCGTGCGGATAGAATGTTTTCATAAAGCTTGCAGATGTTAGGCGTAAGGAAAATTGGACGAAGGGCCGAGAGAGATACTGGAGGCTGACCTGACTTGGGTATTGGAACCACAATAGAATGCTTCCAGTCTCCCGGCATGACTCAGAAAGCCACACTTCGTTAAAAGCATCAGGTAGGGTTTGCAAAGCCCTCCCTTCCAAGTTACGGAATAAGGAGTTAGGTATGCCGTCGTGCCCGGGAATAGTAGTAGTTTTTAAACGTTCAATGGAGACCAGCAGCTCTGCCATGGTGACGTCAGAAGTAATCCCATTGGAAGGCTCTGTAACCGATAAGTCAGGTGGAGACGTAGCGTTGCAGTCATGGTTTGGAAAAAATTGACGGGCCGCTTGTTGTGAAAATGTGTACTCATCCACATTTAGCGCAAGGCGAATGCTCTCTGTGTAATCTGCAACCTGAGAAGGGCGCTCCATGGCGTGAAACACTCTCCAAAGATGTCGATTGCCCTGCGTAGAGGACAGGCTGGCACACCATGCAGCCCAGCGTTGCCTGCCTAGCCGCTTTGCATAGCGCCGCGCCCGTGCGGTAGCGCAGTGAAGAGTAGGGAGAGCCGATGGGTCATCGAGGTGACGAGTAGCGTAAAGATCCGCCTGGCGACGAAGAGCCCACAGATTCAAAAGATTTATGTCCGGGTTTGGGTCGTCTTCATTTACAGTAGTGGTAATAGTGTGAGTAGCGAGAACAGCAGAGAGAGTAGACAGTGCTGAAGAGGGGTTGAATGTAGATAATTGATTGTCTGCGCGTACAGAGTCCCATGACGTTATTCGTACAGTGCGGCGTATTTTCCGCAGACGCGTAGGCGTGAGGGAGATAAAAATAGGGCTGTGATCGCTACCCCAAGTATCAGAATCAACAGCCCAACGAGGGTTACCGGGGCCTAACCACCAAGTCAAATCAGGTGAATACGGGCCACCTCGAGGGCGGGTAGAAGTATTCGGGTGGTTTAAAAGTTGAAAGGAATGATCCGAAACGCTCTCTTGGATGTGTGCACCCCTTGAGGAATCCGATGGGTAACCCCACGCAGTGTGTGCGCCGTTGAAGTCCCCACCAACTAGAATAGAGATACCCGAGTTGGTAGAACGTAGAAAACGAACCCATCCCAGATTGGGAGATGCGGAGCCAGGATTACTATAAAAAGAAACTGGGACAAGGGGTGTGCGTGCAGGTTTTACGAGAAGGGCGACAACCTCTTGACGTGTGTTGCACCACCGTGAAAAGTCGAGCGGTGTGTGCGGAACTTAACTGTAAATATAAATTGCAGATTTATCTGGGCTGAGGGAGGAGGCGGTGCT
This sequence comes from Amblyomma americanum, assembly GCF_052857255.1. NCBI lineage: Eukaryota > Metazoa > Arthropoda > Arachnida > Ixodida > Ixodidae > Amblyomma > Amblyomma americanum. The sequence continues at coordinate 102,601,267 of NC_135499.1, read as the reverse complement.
ACGGCGATCAGGAATAGAGGGTGAATGGTATGCGCAGAAACCTGAAAGGCGTGGGAGTGCATTATGCTCTTGCAGTAGGAATGCCCATGCCCCTAGCTTTCTGTCGCGAAGGCGGATGTTCACTTCAGAGGCCTTATTAGCGAATCCTCGACAGTTCCACTGCACCACCAACGATGATGATGCGCTATTCATGGCGAGGGCGAAGAGCTTCCACGATGAGGGATGTCACCTGCCTCATCAGCGCTAATATCTTATCCACTGTCGGGGTAGTCAAATCTAACCGGTGGTCGGCACCTGATTGTGGCCCAGTGCTTAATCGTGGTGATACCTCTGATGACTGCTCCCGAGTTATTAGAATTCTTCGAGAGGATTGAGAACGACGCTGTTCCCGGCACTGGGTGAGTTCGTCTAGACGGCGGCGAGCCTCCGCGATTGCATTGTCTAAAACTGTGTCTTCATCTGTGGTATCCACATGTGATGGATGCACTGGACGTTTTGGCGTACCATTTGATCCGAGAAGTTGAGCCGCTTGTGCATATGTACGCTGGTGAGGAGACGTATGGTGAGCAGCGGGCTCAGATAAAGGAAGTTCAGCGAAGTCGTTGTCGTCACATGCGAGTGCTGCAAAGCGATTACTTGTAGGAACATCCATTTTTGCAGGCGACTTGTGAAACTTCTTCGCTTGCTTCTTCTTTGGACAAGCGGGGGAGCGAATGTCATGGTCCGGCTATTTGCACAGCGCACAAGGAACTGTTGGTTCATCTTTCGACTTGGTCAGTGACCCAATTTTCATTTGTGAATAAATCATGCTTCGCCCTGACCAGACGGTGTTCCGTCGAACCTTGGACTATAAACTGTTGGTTAATTCACGTCGGCCACAGCTGCTGGATTAGGGCAGGTATTTTGCATATGTCCTTCTTTGTGGCAGTGATAACAAAAAATACGACGAGGTCGGAAGGCCTGTGGGTTGACAATCGCACCGTAGTAGGTAAGGTACTTCGGGAGAGTCAACGGGCCTTGCAGGATGAGCTGGTATGAGCCCCGGCGACCCATAGGCCGTGCTTGCAGTACAACGTGAGTTGAGCAGCGAATATTTGCGCGCACCTCCTCGGGAGAGCTCATGCTGTCGACATGATAAACCATGCAGCGGAGTGTGTCAGGGCCAGATGCAAAATATATTTGCACCGGGACATGCTTGCTGTCATCCAGGGGGATCCGCGTAACTGCGCAAAGTTTCTGGGCGTCCATCAAGGATGACAAGTTTACCGTGATGGTGTTCGATGGGCGATGGGCGACAAACCGCGGTAGTTCGAAGAGCCAAGAGCGTGATCAATTGTGGCTTTAACATTACGGGAAGGGATGGCAGTCATATCAAAGCGCAATGTAGTCTTGATGGTAACGCGGAACGAGTTCGCAGCAGGCGGAGGAGAGCCGTGACTCACGGGAGGCATCTATGGAGGAGGCTCAGGCGCTGGTGACGGGTCTTGGTGGGAATACTGAACTGGCGCGACGGGCAGAGTTTCTTGAGGGAGTGCCACGGGCACGGAGGCGGTGGAACAGTCCATGTCACAGGCCAAAGTCGTAGCATCGGAAGACGGCGCAGGCTGGAGGCCCAGAGGCGCTGACGATTGCGTGGACATGGAGGCTGCGTCAGGTGGCAACACAGCGGGCATCCGCGTAGCTGTCGTCGACAACGCAGAATCCATGCAGACGCGTAGCGCGGCCTCGCTCGGCAGCGCCGAGCTAAGCCTAGCTTGCCCCTGAGGGTTCCGGTTGGGTTTTTCTCACTTGAGAATGCGCCCACCTTGCCGGGAATTTCTCAGCAGGGGCGTCATCAGCATTCGGTCTCACGGAGGGCACTGTCCGACCCATGCCACACGCGAAAAGCCAGCGAAAAGCGAAAACCCAGACCTAGAAGCAGACACGTAGCCACCCACTAGGTCTACGTCTTCTTCCGGAGGTGGTAGTTTATTATGCAGAGAGAAAGACAGCGGCAATAGTCGAGTTAAAGCTGTTTAATATTGCCTCTCCAGCGCAGACGTTATGCAGGCGTATATTTCGTGGGGAATGTTATTCAAGTGAGGCTTTATTCTGCTTTCCCAAATTGTGTTGTTTCCATTGTGGACGGCATGCGATAGAGTGCAAGTCGATTTTTGAAAGAACTGATGTTTGCTGTACGATTATTAAATGATCTCCTCAGTTTGTACTACCTTGCAAATCTCGAGCAAACAACGCAAAAAGATGATGGACCTAGAAACAACAGACACCACAAGCGCTGTGCTATCCGTCGTCTTTTGCGGCCACTAGCTGAAATGTCAGTTTTACCTTCCAAATGTCACGCGCAGGCTATTGATTAGACTTGCTTGGCTGTGTCTTCCTCGGGTGAATGTACCGATGTTTGCATAGTGGAGGCCAAAGAGAAAATGCTTTAAAAAGTCTGAGAAAAAATGGTTGGGCCAGTAAATCTGGAGACGTTTTTATTCAAGTTCCACATGGGTAAGCATGTTTACCGATCAAATTATAGATGATAGAAAAGGGATTCCTTTTACCATGGGTAGCTGGCAGCTTCACCGCAAACCAGACTAAATTTTGAGAATGGAGTGCCGAACCTGATTTGTGCGTGTGTGTGAAATGTTGCTGTACGCAGGCCGCTTGCCTTATTCTGTGACCTAACGGCACCAGCTCGCAGGAGCATGTTGCGTTCATACGACTCTCATCGCTAATATACTCTATTCTAGCCAGTTCTGATCACATTTCTATGGGCTAATGCAATCCCTAAAACAAAAGATGCTTGTCGCTATCATAATTCGTACTGCAGTCGACAGCACGACGGTTAGGAGGCAACCAGTTTAGGCAGGAATAACTAAAACGACCCGTTCTTGCGGCTGCGGAGACTTTTAGAGATTATCCAATATTTTTTTATATTCGTTTTATCTTCCGGTCGTTTTACATCACGAATGATGTCTAGAATATATCATTTTTGTGTGAAATGAACTAGAACGGTTAACTATGCACCCCTTGGTCAAAACGTCGTCATGGGTAAGAAAAATAAGGCTGTCTTACAAGCGATAGGGTAGAATGCTTTCCAGCTCTGAAGAAGTGAGGTTTTCAGGAGTTTGTTTTACTGTATGCGCAGATGAAAAGAGTAGGTTTCAATGAATAATATACTCAACCGTATTAGACTCTCCTTGGGTGTCTGAAGTTTGCGGTGGCAAGTCTCTATAAAAAACCTGTTTTCTAACTGATTTTGAATTGTAGCATATCTGCCTGCGAATCTGGTGCTTAAAAGGTAAGCTAAAGAGTAGTGTATTTCGAGCATAATATTAAAGTGAGATGCATGAAAAAGAGACAAGTGCCTTTGCAAAACTTAAGCACGCTTTTACCGAAACGTAACATCTTCTGCTTGTTTCGATATGTTGCTCAATGAAAACATTCATCACTGTGCTGAATCACTTTTCTGTGAAGGTGGCAGGGTTGGAGGTATTTATCTTCCGATAGCATATTTAAAAGACCCTTACTGGCTGATGCTTTCTTCTAAAATTACATTATGCTGGGCTACTTGGGGTAGAATTGTCTAAGAAAAGGTAAAAACAGCGCTGATTTAACACAAACCACACAGAAAGACGGACTTTCTGTCTGGTCCGTGTCAAATTAGCGCTGTTTTTTACATTTAGTTAGACAATGCTTTTTTTGACATGGTAAGAACCACCAGACCACTTCGGCCTCTGCCCTAGAATTACGTGGCTTAACTAAGAGTCCCCCCCCCCCTTTTTTTTATTGCCAATCTCTCAGTTAATATTCGAGTGTGTGTGGAGGTTTGATCTTTATGAATGCAAGTGCTGCTTGCACAAAGTGGTCCATAACTGAAGTGTTTTGGTCTCCAAGATATTGGGCCAAATACCTGATATTTCTGGACGCTTCGCCCTAAATTTAGTAGCCAAGTACCGGCCAGAGTAAATGCTTTTAACAGAGTGAAAAATTACAGTGCCCCCTCCGGCAGTGGGCGCTCGACCCCTCCTTTCACAAATACTAGGAGATTGCACAAACCACTAAACCAAAGGAGCAGTGTGTTATGTCGTACAATGTTAGGAATGTAATCAAAGTGGTGTTTCTGTTCTGGACTCTCCGAAATCGAACGCAAATTAAATTGATGGCTTGAGTTCTAGTACCAACAGTGTAGAAATTGTGGTGAACAGTGAAAGAAATATGCTTTATTATTTGGTGTTGTTTTAAACAGAAAACCGTTTCATGTTCTCATGAATTGCGTATAAACCAAAATATTCGTAGAGCACATAACATCTAAAGATGTAAGGCCTTACAAGTAAACAGCAGTGTGGAGTCAATTAGTGTTACTGTTTCGCCAAAAAACTACAGCGGCCATGTTCGATTCTGGAAAACGTTATATTAACATTGAAATCAAAATTGTTTTGTAAGCGACAAGTGAAAGCGGGAGCAGAGTTATTTTCTACAAGCTGAGTTGCTACAGACTGCGAAGCTTGTTTTCCTGAACAAGTAGACGACGCCATGCTGCCTCCACACGTGTGCGTACATATCGGACAAAATCTGTCCCGTTTTCAGAGTCTTCGAGCGAGTAGCGGGCCACAGCATTGTCGAAGATTTTACCCTAAACTTTGGTGGCTTTATCTTCGACGCTCTTCTGGTCTGCGAACGAAAAGGGTTTCCCTAATGTTTGTTCTGCAGCCCGTATCGGGTACATCCCTATGGCGGCTATTCCTTTCATGTAGTCCTCTATGTGCTTGCCGACCGGCTTGAAGGCTTTTTTGATTGCATTTCCCACGCTGTCTGTCATCTTTTTCCATAGGGCACGGATAAAGTACTCGTCCATCTGTAAGAGAGGAAAATATATAAAGCTTCCACGTTAGGCGATTTTGCAACCGTTGAGGATAGATATTTTCGATTCGTATTGTTTCGTAAACACACGCAGAACATTCTTCAGCCTTCGTTTAAAGATGGGCTATTTTGTGATGGGAGCTCGCCGCAGAGATCATCAGAATGGTTTATGGGGCATTAACGTCCCAAAGCGACACGGGCTATGAGAGACGCCGCAGTGAAGGGCTCGGGAAGTTTCGACCACCTGGGGCTCTTTAAGGCGCATTGACATCGCACAGTTGACGGGCCTCTAGAATTTCGCCTCCATCGAAATTCGACCACTGCGGCCGGGATCGAACCCACGTCTTTCGAGTCAGCAGCCGAGCGCCATAAACACTAGTTTTTCATCATGGTGAAAAATTGAGCAAAGTAGACTCGCCAATAGAATGCACATTGTTATAGCGAGGTTTATTTCAAAGAAACAGGCATGGTTTCCAACTAGCAACAAGGTAAATTTCAGTGTTCAGATCTGTTTGTTTCAGTGGCGTCTCCTTTCATACAAAGTAAAATATTTAGAGGCTTGTCTTTGAGCTCCGCTTATTAGGGATGTGCAAACACTCGACACTTTTAAATGCCGTGGAGCGAGTGTAACATGTGTGCTCAAAATTATTCTGAACGAATCGAATTTGTTTTCAAATTCTTAGATAGTTTTCGAATAATTGGCGCGAAGTCCGAATAGGCCACGTCGTAAGCTTTATAGACTGCGCACAGTTTTGAAAAGAAGGCTGACTTGGACAGCGCACTCCATGTTGCTGCGATTTGTCGATGCGGAAAGGGGGGAGAGGGTTCAGTACAACGACGTCGTCCATTCATGTGGAGGCGTTCATAACTGTCATGTACATGGCAGTCAATATTGGGTGACGCGAGAGGCTTCCGCCACTGTTAGCAGTCTATGCCGGTATGACCGATCTCAGAGGCCATGGCTCCAACTCGGCCTTCTAATCAGCTGGGGTTGGTTTTTGTTTTCTATGCTGTTGTCATCAGTATTGCAGAAGGTAATTTTTCTATGCGTATGGCACGTCATTAATATACTTACATCGCGTTGCGTGCCACCTAACGTATTTAATTGCTGTATTTTTCGACCGCCACATAAATATTACCGCTATCTGTATGATGTTTCAGATGAATATTTCTTTTGTACGAATATTGACACACTTGACACAATATTTACACAAGAGACTAACCCCTCTGGGACAGTCACCGGGGTAGAGGAGCTTACATATAAATCGTGCAAAACGGCCTTTAGCACATACGACTCTTTCATATTGCCTAAAGGTAATGACAGCACCATGACTGCCTTTGTTGAGGCGGGGCAACTGTTTTGCTTCGTTAATGTAGAGCACTCTGCTGCTGAAAACACGCATCCATATGAATGACAGAGGAAATACGCGCTTTCTTTTCGTTGCTGTAAGTTTACAATCTTATATAGTGCTTTCTAAGCATTGATGGGAGTTAGTGAAACGTGTTTAAGGGAAAGCCGTGTGCCTCCAGTCACTGGCGCTTACGAGAACGAAAGGCAATAAAAAACCGAAATAACTGCTTTCAGGCGGTAGTAGCCTGCAGCTGCCACTTACTACAAGGAGCACTGCGATGCAATTTAGGCACAAAATCCAAGGACCAATATTCATTCGCGATTGCGAAAGTACTGCACATGAACTGTACACACGTTTAAACCCTTATTTTATAGAAAGCAATGACATTGGAAGCGCTGTGCTCGTGTCTAGGGCTTACAGGACTTGTTGCGAAAAGCGCATCATACCGAAATAGCCCCTGCTCCAAACACCAATACATTTAAAAAAAAGTGCGAGTGGCAAGACCAAATAACGCATACATTTCGTACATAACGCTTCCCTTTTAGAATGATTGTAATAAATACTTTGTTAAAAAGGAGCCAGGTGGCCTGGTCTGTAACACGCCCGATTCTAAAAGCGGAAGTCGCGAGTACGAATCTTTCTTTCTTCTACTCCGTGTTTACTGCGTGGCCGCTTGTCTCGCTAAATATGTCGGCGTGAATTTCTGATTATGGCAAGCTCCAAACGTGTTTTTTTTTTCATGACGGCTGCTCCAGTGAACGAACTGTTGCGCGACGAAAACTTGGCGACGAAATTTCTTTAAAAAAAATATAAGGAAAATATTTAGAAAAAAAGAAGTTTCCCTTGAATCTAACGTTAGCGAGCAGTAACTATCTCTAGAGAGGCCTAAATATTCTGAGAATAGGCGCTTCTGTTCACTCCAAACTGCAAAGAGAGCGGCGATGCGATAAGTGCTTCGATTGATTTTGAGATTTTCGTAGTTACTTTTTGACTAAATTTTTTTACCTTGTCGTCGAGTTGCTCGTCTCGCGCAAGGTCACGTTCCACGTCACGGAGGATTCGAGCCACAAGAATCGCTTCCTGAGCGATCTGATTGAAGTGACCGCCGCTTTCCGCTTCGAGAGATGACTCATCCTGGGGAAGCTTGTACGCCAATGCTAGAAGAGGACACATCATCCGAATAACTGAAATAGTTTTATCAGCAGCAGATTCGTAAAGAAACTCCGCCTAAATAAGTGAGGCGAAATATTCTCAGAGTATGCTTCAGCGCAACCCACTTCTGTACAGACGCCTGCTTGCTGACTTTCCTCGGGACACCTAACTAAATGTCCTGCTGCTATGCTTGCTTAATATTCAAATCCTCTCTCTCACTCTTAGTGGCCAATGGTTACGGGCTCTTTGCATTACTGGCTTTGCCCATGCGTAGTTCTTTTTTTTTTTTTGGTCGCAGCAAAGATATCGGCAACTCCTACGCTAGTAAGTACTGTAAGGCGCACAAAATTACTTGCTGAATTTTGTAGCGAATAAAAACCGTACGTATATTTCAACAGCGAAGATCTCAAAGCCTAAGCACTGTGCAGTCGCTGTTCACTGCGACTTGATTTGGGTGTGGGAGACCAATTCTGCTGACTGTGTCCCCGTGGTTCGCATATGTAGAAACTGTAATAATTATTTGTTTCCTCAACCCATCTGCGCATAGCATCGCTATGCACTATTGTGTCTGATTTCTGAGCGGTAGTTTCTTTAGATCTTTGTCGTCGTGTGAGCTATACAAAATCGTTCTAAATTAAGCGTGGTCGGATTGTATACTCGGATGCATTCAGGACCTTGTTTCTTTTTTGCTGTAAGTTTTTCTACTCACATGAAGTGAAGAAAAGTGCGCAAAGAGCGGCTAGAGGGATCTTCATGATGCCTGTAAGTAAAAAAAAATCATTTCGTTCTCCTGCCTTCAGAAAAATAAAATGGATTTACATTCTAGTTAATAAAACCACTTGACCTCGCACAGGTTACGACTCAGCCTGCATCTCGCGGAAAAAGTAAAACTCTAACGATGCAAGGAAAAAACATGTTTTTATCATTGATGGTGAGTGATAATCATTAGATGCATTTTACCTCAATGACGACAAAACTTTTATACTGCTTTTCACGTCGGTATCCTACCGTCAGCATTTAGTGTCTTTCCTGAATTTATTGAATAATTGCTACCAGAGGGCTATTAAATTGCGAGAAAAAAAACACTACAGCGTTCGAGTCAGGGATTAAGTTACGTTTTTTAGAATATGCATCTGCTTACGGTGAGAAGTTAACCAGAGAAACACGGAGATTAGTTCTATATTAGATCTCTCATGAAACCTCATCCTTGCAAAGCACCGTTTGTGTAAAGTATACTCACGGCTGAAGAAGAGGCGATCTCCGATGGGTGCTTCCTTGGGTGCTGCTGCTTCGTTGCTCTAAGTGCCCTTTTATACAGTACAGAGATGAATCACGGCACTAAGTTTGAATCCCGTTCAGATAAGAGACAGGCCTCAGCGGCCAACAAAATAAGCACTGTCATGCCTCTTGACAGATATTCAGAGTGAGGCAGCCAATAAACGACAAGACCAATGAAGACGCGGGATGCCTAATCGACAAGGAACTAATTTCAGTGGTGCATTGCAAGAGCTAAAATGTTATATCGAAACGGAGCTGATATAATGTCAGAAATCAATACGAAATGTGCGCTATCCAATGTTCAATTGTTCCCCTATCATTCGAATGAAATAAGCTCTTTATCTTCCCCAGTGGTCTTCGATTGGAGACGTGCTCAGCAAGGCAGGGGTGGAAATTCTTGATGTCAGGAGAAAATATAATCTAAAGTGATAGAATGTGCTGCTAAATATTTTTACGAAACGGGACGCTCGTGTGACTGCCCATGTTCTGTACAGTATTCACGTCCTGCAATAGAGGTCAAATTGACCAAAATAGTTACCACGTGACCACACTACATCACATAGCAACTGTGAGTGCCTAGCGCCTCAACTGATACCTATAATTTTGATTTATGTTATATATGCCAGTATAGCGGCCATCGAAGCGGGACCACCCCCCACCCCCTCTCCCTCTCCGGGACCACGATTGGCATAAAATTTGGTGGCCACGCGTTTGACGCACTATGTTCGAAGTGGTGTCAAACTGCTGGACATTTTCCTGAGGATAAAATTACTAATTGAGATGAAGCCCAAATTTGTATGGGATTCGCACCTATGAACTTTCCGCCCCCAAACAGTGCATTTCGAGGACCTTCAGACAGCCATTACGGCCAGAACTTTTGTCTCACGGGGTTCCGCATGGCGTCGAACGATACTTCGTGTTGTGATATACACGTTTAAGAAATTTGTTAACTGATACAACGAGGAAATATACCAGATATAGCAAAAGTGGCTGTAAATCAGAGTAGTATTGCAAAAACGATGAGGTAGATGGGGCTTCTTGTGTCTTAGAAGGAATGTTTGCGGAAAACAATCATCTGCAGGGGTCTTCAGGAATGCTGAGCACTCCTATCTAAAAACCTGAAGCTCTCGTAGCTAGCGCCCCTTAAGTCAAGCACTGAGGCAGTGTTGGCGAAGAAATTTTTTATTGTTCGCAGAATTTCATTTTTAAAACTGTGAGAGATACCTGAATGCGGTCTAGACATGTATAATTCACAGCGATACGGACCTTACGTATGTGATAAACTTCAATAATTTTAAATATGGGCAAGTACAAAACAAGCTTTTAGTTTCTTAGTTTAAGGGGTGAGATTTTATTGGGAAATTGAAGGCCGGCAACATCATAGGTCAGCTCAGCTTTAAATTGTTGAAGAACTGTACAAAACAACGTACGGAAGACGAAGATACGGAAAATAAGGACAAACACCAGCGCTGACTAAGAACCAAATGGTTTATTGCGACAGGTGAGGCAGCATATATATTAATTTTCATGAGTAAAAGCACGAGAAAAAACACGAGAAAAAGATACCGCACAACCTCACAACCCGATTGAAAACAACAAAATTTTCTTCAACGGCAGTGTGGCTCAAAAAATCGAACGATAAAAATACTCGTCTTGAAAGGTCGTTGCGTCGGTTTATTCCAATGTTATTCCCAACAGTTTTAGCAGGGACTTGATATGCCTTGTGCATTCGAGGGCCTAGAGGATTGTCATCTTCCTCGCTCGAGCTCCCTGCTGTCTTGCACGCCCAGCACGTCTAATTAAATCTGGGCTGTGTGCTTTGACCGTTCATCAGTGTCATATTTGGTGGAGCAGCTGGGTAGCATCCATTGTACTCTGACTACGAGGTCACTCTTGACACCTGTTCTCCACGCGTATACCCAACACCCGTCCACAAGGTGAGCCGCCGTCTGCGAGGCCTACAACCGGAGTTCGGCCAACTGACAGCGCCGGTAAGGACCATGACACCCACCGCGGCTAGCCAGACAACTCAGCATTCCGGGAATGCCCCGCCATTCGTCCTTCACAAACCTCGGTCGCCGCCACCGTTCCACGGGGACAGGTTCGAGGACATCAGTGTCTGGTTGGCCAGCTTAGACCGAGTGGCGGGTTTCAAAGAATGGGACGGCGAGCGTGAATTGCGCAACGTCTACTCTGCGCTGCAGGACTCCTCCAAAACGTGGTTTGAGAACCACGAAGCTTCCTTTACCACCTGGAAGACTTTTCGTCGAGACCTGCTAGCGACATTTACCAGCACCGAAAGAAAAGAGAAGGCTGAAACTCGCCCTGCACTCGAGATCACAGCAGCCAAACGAGAGAGTCGCGATGTGCATAGAGGACATGATGCGACTGTTCAATCAGGCCGACCCTGCTATGCCCGAGGCCAAGGAGGTACGCCACTTAATGCGCTGTATAAAAGAGCAGCTCTTTCCCGGACTGGTCCGTGGCTCACCAAGAACCGTGTCCGACTTCACCAAGGAGGCAACGGGTATCGAACGCTCTCTGCAGGAACTGGGCGCCCACTACGGGCGTCAGGCAACTGTAGCAGCCGCTTCCCAGTCCCAGTACATGCCTACGTCGCTGCCCGCCGAGGACCTTCGGGAGCTTGTAAGAAGCCTTGTGCGTGAGGAACTGGCGAAACTTCGCCTTGAAGCTCCACAGGTCAGCGTCGCTGCCTAATGGAGGGCCTGTACTCCGGCGGCACGGGGGGGAGGCGGGGAGGGGGGTACTGCTGCGATTGGGTACTGCAGAGATGGCACGCGAGCGACGGGGAAAAAAGGCTTGCATCGCTGGCCCAGGACTTCGTTGCGCTTCGCTGTACGTCATAACGGAGGGCGCCGGGTGTGGATCTGGGGGTGACTGCACAACTCGTTGGATTTCTTCACAGATCACGTCCTTTACGGCAGCGTCGCGGAAAAATGGAATGGGGCAGCTGTGAATGGTGTGGTCGCCGAAGTTAGCTTATTGCCTAAATTTACAAGCGTCATGTATATTTGGCATTAAATATAGACAACAGACTTTTTAAATCTCCATTGCGGCAAAGCCAACTCAACGATCTTTCAAATGCGTATTTCGGCGTTATGTATTTCGGAAAACCACATTGCCGCTTAAGAAAGACAAATGTGATTACCTTCGATGATGGTGACCTTCAATTTTGCAACGCAATCGGACCCTAAAAAAGTTGAATACCTAATCTTATTACTTAACCGTCTAAGTACTTGGTCTAACACCCACACTTTGAGCTCACTTGAGCCCACACATAGAGGCCTAGAGCCATTTTAAAGCTTGCGTGAGATGACACCTGTACAAGCTGTGAAAAGCCGAAGCACATTCATCCAACTGAAAGGTTTGATTAGGATATGCGCGTCCTGAAACGACATCTCTGAGAGCACACATTTGTTTGTTTCTTTCCAAAAGAGAACCTGCACTACACGCAGACATCAAAACGAGTTGCTGTCAAGCTGGCTTTTTGGATTTTATTGCCTGCTGCTAGGGTGTTTCTGGGAGAGTCAATTTCCTATTCGAGCTTTTTCTTCAATACGGTTATCCTTATTTTTATATACTTGAAGAAAAAGTCTGTTGACTTCGCAGTGGCTCAGTTATTTGTTTCCTTCGAAATGAGGCCACTGTGTATCGCCACAGTGCATTCTTCGTCTCGCTCGGCGCTGTTCTTCAGCACGTGTATTTCCGAGGCGAGGAAGCTCAAGAAAACATGTTATGTAGGCAACCATGGGAAGAACAAGGGGCCAGTGGGAGACGACGCTTTAGCGGAACGGTACCACGCGGCCAGATCACCGAGCTGAATGGCGACAGCGTTTTACAACTGGCATCGGCTTCCACCCTTAATACTTTTGAAGCGTCCCTCCCACGTACCGGTGCGACGTAGCCTTTGTACCTAGAGATGCTGGAGTTCTTGAACAAAAATGTGTCCTGCTCTGCACGGTTTGTGGCCGGTGCGATAAGCTACGCCATAATCTGTTCTTTGTGATCGTCAAAACTGCTTTCTGAGACGCGCCACGACGACATCGTGTCCAAGTTGAAGACATACTTCAACCCGAAGCCATCCGTCGTTGTTAAACGGTTTCAGTACGGGAAACATGATCAGCGTCTGGTTGAGAGCATTGAGGACTACGTCGCCGAAATCCGCCGACTGTACGAGCACTGCGATTTTGGATCAACGCTGGACACCATGCAACGAGGCAGGTTGGTCGGCGGTCTCCGCAGTGAATCTCTACAGCGGCAGCTTGTTACCGAGCCCAAGCTAACCTTCACAATGGCCATAAACAGAGCAATAGCAGCAGGGTATGCCCAGCATGAAACTGAGAATTCGGGAAGCGCTACCCGACGATGTTTGTCGCGTTTAGAAAAATGGTGCAGCAGCCGCAAAGTTGAACGAAAGCACAGCGCGACAGCGGAATGCGGTCAGGCACCAAATGTTTTCGGTGCGGAGGCGTCCACGAGGCTCACAAATGCCCGTTCCGGTATGCGCATTGCAATTCCTATAAGCAGCCCGGTCACAGTGTCAAGAGTTGCTAACAAATTTACAGCGAATGAAGCCTCTGCGGTGCGTAAGCCGAAGAGTGATGGGCCGAAGAGCCTCCGCGGTAACGGCGGCGGAGCAGCTGACGTTTACAGAATCAGAATTCTGATTTTGTAGCGAGAGCTACACTGGGCTACCAGTGGAGCATTTCGTGGTACATTTTAAAACTTTCGAAAGCGCTGCTACGGGGGACACCAAGAGAAAGAAAACGAAGCACAAGCGCTACTATCAACTGAAGTTTATTGGAAAAACACATAAAGTTGAATAGCTCACACAAGGCAGCCAGCAGCGCATGCGCCTACCCCCTCAGAATGACAAAACGAATCACTGTGTTGAATTAAGATACCGAATTTCACAGTCGTGGATGACAACAGAAGGTGCGCTGACGCACATGTCGGAGTTTTTGTGAATATGAAATGCCTCAGATAATTTCCTTGTTAGCTGATTGGAATGCCTATACAGAATTTTTGTACTATTGAACAGAGGTACACACGCATTTTTTTCCAACGGGTAAGAATGGTTAAGTTCGCAGTCTCTGTAATGCAGGGCCAAATTAGAGGAAGGAGCCACCTTTAAAGACGAATTATGTTGGCGTAGCCGTGGGTTTATACATTTACCCGTTTAGCCTATATAACTCTTTCCGCATGTGAAGGGTACTTCATATACCACTCCCTCGACACAAGGTGCAAACAGCAACTCATGTTTTATATTGCACTGTTTTTTACTTTCTTTTGACTTTTGTTTTTCTAATCTGGCTCTCCTATCGACCATAGCGTGAATATGCGGAATTAGTGCACACTTTCTTTTGTCGTTACTGGGAGGCTCTGGTGAATCGGGTTCACTTAAGCTTTTTCAGGAGTTTATCGCAGGCTAGTGTGATCACGTCATTAGGGAAACCTGCTGACTTCAGCCTCTGGACCTGTTGCTTGAAACTGTTATCCATAGCGTGAACACACGATTTTGCAATAGCTGATCCTAAGCACGACACTGCTATGCCGCACTTTACCAGCTTGGAATGCCCTGAGTGGGAATTAAGCAAAGGCTTCTCCGAACGCTGCTGAAAGGACCAAAAAACGTGATCCAGTTTTAGTTCCAGTTTGATATCCAAGAACTGTAGTTGATTGTTGACCGGGGTTTCAAAGGTAAATTTTAAACCATAACCATTGCGACAAAAGTTTTAAGATTTATTCTACTTGTCTCCTAAAGTCAACGCTTTCAACCAAAACCAAATAATTATCGACATACCGGAAGACGCGTTTAACAGTGTCACCTAAACTAACCTTTATAGTTCTGTCAACGTAGGATAAAAAGACACTACTCAGCACAGGAGCCACCTTTCAGCCAATGCACACGCCAGTTCTTTGGATGAGCAGTTTTCCTTCCCAAGCAATAAAGGTGGATTTTAAATAAAACACAGAAGCTCCAAAAAAGACCCAACAGATACCCCACACTTCGTAATGAATGCTTGTTCATCGTTATCTTCTAATATACATCTATAAACACTCTGAAGGAGCTTGCCTTGAGGTAATGAGTAAAATAGGTCCTGTACATCAATGCTAAACATACCGCCCAAGCCTGTGTTATTGTGGTTCAAATATTCGACAACACCCAAAAAATTAGACACGAGAAATGGATCTTCAATTGAAAGTGAACATAAGCTACTCTGCAAAATGTTTGGAAAAGCATATTGCCAAGTGGCACGTTCAGTAACAATGCATCGAAAAGGATTACCGGTTTTATGGGTTTTTTCTGAAAAAAATAGTTCAAAAAATTTTCCTCCGCTTTGAAAACAGACTGACGCAGGCGTTTCAAATTCATTTCACCCAACAACCGTAACGTTTCTCGTTTCTGCTTCGAGACACTGGTGTGCATAGGTTTAAAGTTTTTTGTAACGGCATACCCAGCCTTTTCCTGATAAACTTTTTCCGGCAATGTAACAAAATGCCCTTCTTTATTCGATACAACCACACGAAGTTTTTCTGATGTTAGGAAGTTGACCACAGGAGCAAAACTCCACTTATTACCCGACCCCCGCTCAGTCCCTTTGAAGGCATCCACACAATCCACAATGCACCTTGGTTGCTGTTCTTTTCGTGCTTGACGCGAGATGGACCGTCCCAGCGTCAACTTCTCTTCTTTTTGGAGGGTTGGTTGGAAACAAAATTTCGGACCTAGTTTGAGGATCTTCTGAAACTTTTCAGGTACTTCCTGCTTCCCCAAGACCAAAAGCTTGCCTTCGGAGTTCGTCGACGTCTTTTTTCCATGTAGCCATGGGCGAGCGGAATACCACGAGAACTCTGTGTGCTTCTTTGCCTGCTCGCACCATTTACCTTTGAAACCCCGGGCAACAATAAACTACAGTTCTTGGATATCAGACTGGAGCTAAAACTGGATCACGTTTGTTGGTCCTTTCTGCAGCGTTCGGAGGAGCCTTTGCTTAGTTTCCACTCAGGACATTCCAAGCTGGTAAAGTGCGGCATAGCAGTGTCGTGTTTAGGATCATCAATTGCAAAGTCGCGTGTTCACGCTATGGATAACAGTTTCAAGCAACAGGTCCAGAGGCTGAAGTCAGCAGGTTTCCCTAATGACGTGATCACACTAGCCTGCAATAAACTCCTGAAAAAGCTTAAGTCATTCAGTAAACCCGATTCACCAGAGCCTCCCACTAACGAGAAAAGAAAGTGTGCAGTAATTCCGTATATTCATAGATTATCCCGCCGATTATAACTCGTAGGCACTAGATATGGGGTAAGGGTACTGTTGTCAGCTCCCCAAAAACTTGGAAAAATTTGCGCTTTGGTCGATAGGAGAGCCAGATTAGAAAAACAAAAGTCAAAAGAAAGCAAAAAACAGTGCAATATAAAACATGAGTTGGTGTTTGCACCTTGTGCCGAGGGAGTGGTATATGAAGTACCCTTCACACGCGGAAAAAGTTATATAGGCCAAACTGGTAAATGTATAAACACACGGCTACGCCAACATAATTCGTCTTTAAAGGTGGCTCCTTCCTCTAATTTGGCCCTGCATTACAGAGACTGCGAACTTAACCATTCTAACTCATTGGAAAAAAATTAATGTGTACTCTCTGTTCAATAGTACAAAAATTCTGTATAGGCATTCCAATCAGCTAGCAAGGGAATTATCTGAGGCAGTTCATATTAACAAAAACTCCGACATGTGCGTCAGCAGACCTTCTGTTGTCATCCACGACTGTGAAATTCGGTATCTTATTTCAACACAGTGATTCGTTTTGTCATTCTGGGGGTAGGCGCATGCTCTGCTGGCTGCCTTGTGTGAGCTATTTAACCTTATGTGTCTTTTCCAATGAACTTCAGTTGATAGTAGCGCTTGTCCTTCGTTTTCTTTCTCTTGGTGTCCCCCGTAGCAGCGGTTTCGAAAGTTTTAAAATGATGTACCAACTCGCTGAACTGTCCCTGTTTCGCGGTACATAGGAGAGACCAGTTGTGCGCATGCGCCGTTGCCATGGCAACCGAAGAGGAGCAAACTGCGCCGTGCGCTTCGCCGTGGCCGCGGCCGCGAGCCCGCTCCACCGTCAAAGCCGAGCGTGACGTCACGCGGATGAGCAGTTGTGCGCATGCGCCGTTACCATGGTAACCAGAGAGACCACACAGCTCCACCGCATTCTTCGTCGCAGCCTCGCCGCACGCCGCTCTATCCCACAAACCCCGCGTCGCTTGCGCAGTATTGCGTATAAAAGGCGGAGATGTAGTGGGCGTCTGTGTCCCAACGTTTGACATGCATGCAGAAAAGGAGAGTCCAGCCGCTGCTAAACGGCGGTATTGACAAGAAAAGATTGACTCTTCCGATGCTGAGGTTGTCGCCTGGCAGTTGGCTTGAACCAAATAAGAACTCTGGAGTCTGTGAGTACGTGAAACAGCTTGAACCAAATAAGAACTCTGGAGTCTGTGAGTACGTGAAACAAGGTATCACCGCTGTCAGACATCTCTCTTCGATCGCGGTGAGTAATGGTGAAGCCTGCTGTGTTGGGCTTCTGGAAAGCGACAGTATCATCCAGGGAGTTTACGTGGCACGGAGAACATTTTCCAAGCAGATGATTGATGTGGTTGACGCGTGTATACCAACCTACGGCACGGTTTCCCAGTTGTGTGTGACTTCGGGTGATTTCAACAGTAAACAGGCCTCTCTTAGCCAGTGTATGAAAGAAAAGTTTGACTTTAATTTAGCTTTGGACCCTTACGCCCAGACTACACAATGGGGAACTAATATACAGCGTTGTATACTAAAGAGGCTCTACCAAATCGAAAAACTGCATCGACAAAATTGAGACCGCTGCATGCTACTTCACAGATCATCGGGCAGTCTTAGTCTCTGTGAAGCAGAATGAATAAACGGTGTGTATACCCAATGTCGCTTATTGCTAAACATACAGTGACCACAACAAGCTCAGCCAGGGAAACTTACCTCTCGCTACGTATATCCTGGCATAGCCGAGCTATGCCACTGCTATTTTTTTTTAATGGAGACGAAACGGAAAGGCGCTCGTGTGCTGTGCGATGTCAGTACATGTTAAAGATCTCCAGGTGGTCGAAATCATTTCTCTTCCTTTCTTCTCTTAGCCCGTCCGTTATCCCTGCCATTATGGCGTGGTTCAGGTTTCCGCCGAGATGTGAGAGAGATGCTGCGCAATTTCCTTTCCCCAAAAGACAAGTTTACGAAGTTAAGTCGTTTTTGAAGAGCCGGCAGTTCGAATGTCGGTTGAAATCAACGGACCGCCCATTGGGGTGGAAGGGGACTCGGGAGCTGTGTGGCCTGTGATTAACGAGAGGACAATGTGATGCATCCGCTGCGGTAGCTCATTAGTTAAGGCGCTCGTCTACTGTGCCGGAGTACCCGCTTCGAACCCGACCTCGGCGGCCGCGTTTCGATAGAGGCGAAACGCAAAAGGCGCCCGTGTTCAGTATGATGCGAGTGCACGTATAGATTCCCAGGTGGTCGAAATTTTAAGGAGACATCCACTATGCACCTCTTTCTCCGTTTTTCCTTTCACTCCATCTTTTACCACTTCCATTACGACGCGGTTCGGTGTGTCCACCGAGATATGTGAGAGTTACTGGACCATTTCCTTTCCTCAATGACCAGATTTGCTTTTTTCATAAGATTTGAGAGTTTGTTCCGATAAAATAAAAATGAAAATTGGCTTTTAGTAAAGGTAATGGCGGAGTAATTGCCTCGCATATCTCGGTGGGCAGCCTAAACGCGCCGTAAGGAAAGAGATAAAGGAAGTAGTACAGAATTAGGAAGAAATAAGTGCCGTAGTGCGGGGCTTCGGGTTAATTTCGATGCCCTGGGGATCTTTTGCATTGACATCTAACAGCACACGGGAGCCTTTTTGCGTTTCACCTCCCTGGTGATCGCAGGTTTTACATTCTCCCAGTATGGGCTTTAACAAATGCAGTTTGTTATTTACTTCATGGTCCCACGTTTCCTGCCATTAAGCCTTCAGATAACTGCGTTAATATTATGCAGTCTCTATAGAGAATGCTGACTTTCTTGATTTCATGACAACGAGCTTGTGCAGCACGTTTGTCGGATCCTTCACTATCACACTACTACTACTACTTTCACCTCCATGAAAACACGGTGAAAATTGGAAATTGGTTTTTTGCGAAAGGAAATTGCGCAGTATCTGGCTCGCATCTCGGCGGACACCTGAACCACGATAAGGGAAGGGATAAAGGAGGGACTGTAAGAAAAAAGGAAGAAAGCGGTGCAGTAGTGGAGGTCTCCGGAATAATTTCGACCACCTGGGGATCTTTAACGGGCACTGACATCGCACAGCACACGGGCGCCTTTTCGTTTCGCCTCCATTGAAACGCTTCCGAAACGCGGATGCTGCGGAGAGTTGGTGCGTAGAGCGGCGGATACTTGGCTCCATGACTTTCCAGATAAACAACAACAAGGGTAGACAAGATCCTCGGCGTCTAGTCATTCTCAAGGGACCTGTAGCCAGTTTGGGTGGGACTGGTTCAAAGTTCTTGAGATTGAATTCAAAATTCTTCAGGTGAAAGTGAGAGCCAATGTTTCGAACGCATAAATATCAAGGCTATTGCACACGTGTGCAGCGGACAACGGACAAGAGCAACGGACCTCATGTGCGGGTGGTAGTGGAACCAACTGCGAAGCAAAAGTTTATCAAGCCTCTTCCAGTTCCATTTGCTCTATATTCGAAAGTTGAAGAAGCCCAGGAGAAGCTTGTAGTCATGAATTCTTGCAGCCGGTGCGGCGTTCTATAAGGGCGACACCAATTGTTCTGGTTGCAAAAAAGAACGTCTCAGTGCGAATCAGAGGTGACTACAAGCCATGGTAAATCCTGTTATTCAGTGCACATTTAACATTTACCGAAAGCCGAAGCGTTGCAGAACTGTGCGCTTGCGCGATTTTCTGCAAGATTGACCTTGATCATGCAATATACGGTGAAACAGCTGACCTGCTGGTCATCACCACACACCGTGGTTTGTTTCATCACATAAATCTTTCATTTGGAGTTGCAGTGGCAGCGTTGATTTTCCAGTGCTACTTTGAAGAGATACTGCAACGCCTTGGGCGTTCAAGTGTTCCTCGATGGCATCCCGGTAGGGGGGAAAAATGAACAAGAGAGGAAAGCGTATCTGGAAGCGGTGGTCCGGGGAATTCAGCAGGATGTTGTTCGGCTGAACCAAGAGAAATGTCAGTTCAGTGTGGATGAAGTTTTATTTTTGGGATACGGCATCAGCAAGGCGGGAAAACATCCAAAAGACGAGAAGGTCAAGAGCACCACAGCCAAAGTGCAAATACGCGCTTCAGGCATTGTTTGGTGCACTCAACTTCTACAATAGGCTCTTGCCAGGAACAGGCTGCTAGACAGTCGCTGTAGTTGGAAATGCAAAAACTAAGGAAAGTAATGTTTTCCGGCAGGCCAAAGAGCTGTTGCAATCAAGTCAAATTCTCACTTCCTACAGTGTCGAAAAGCCACCAGTAATACTTTTAATAGGTTTTTGCAGGAAAGGAAATGACGCAGTATCTGTCTCATATATCGTTGAACACCTTAACCACGTCGTAAGGGAAAGAATAAAGGAGGGATTGAAAGAAGAAAGTATGAAAGAGGTGTCGTAGTGGACGTCTCGCGAATAATTTCGACCTCCTGGGGATCTTTAACGTGCACTGACATCGCACAGCACACATTACCAGTAATGACCTGTGGTGCCTGTAATGCTTCTCCATATGGTCTTGGAGTAGATTCAAATCACATTGAAAGAGGTAAGGAAATGCCGATAGCTAACAGCTATCGAATAGTGACAGCAGCCCAACGAAATTATACGCATACTGACCGTGAAGCGTTAGCCATAATTTTAAGAGTTCAGAAGTTCCGTATGTTTATTTATGAACGGCACTTTAGGATAGTAACTGATTACAAGCCCTCGTTGGGACTCTTGCCCCACTGAAAACATAAGCCTCAAGTGTTGTGTCCAGGAATGCTGCGATGATCGTTGAGGATGTCTGCATACTACTATCAACTGAATACAGACCTGCACAACAGCTGCAGAACGCATATGCAATCGGGCGCCTGCCATTAATGTAAGAAGATGACAGTTCTTTGGAGAATAGACTGAGATCGCGATACTGGAAGCAGCACCAGAAATTTCTTGGGACTCACTCGCACGCTCTCCTCAAAAAATAGCCTATTCTAGCCTGAGTTTTGCATTGGACTGTCAAGGGACGGCCTGAGGAAAAATTTTCAGAAGAGTAAAAGTCTTTTGTTCGAGAACACAAAGCTGTCTCTTTACAGACGCCGTCTGCTTTGGAGAAGCACAGTTGTCATTCTAGGGGAAGCAATGAAACAGGTTTCGAGACTTCTTCATAACATTCATCCTAGTACTGTTCGTATCAAGGTTATAGCCAGAAGCCCGGTATAGTGGCCAGGAATCGATGAAGCCTTAGAAAAGAACGTCAGATTTTGCGTGCGTTGCCAGGAGACAAGACCAGCACCTGCACGAGGGAGCCTTCAATATTGGGAATTCACAAAAAAAGCTTGGTCTCAGATTCGTATCGATTTTTCAGCACGCTTGCATGGAAAGAATTTTTCTTTTCGTTGTGAATCCTTATTCCAAGGGGTTGGCAGTTGTCTAATTTGCATCAATAGTTTTAGCAACAGTTTGATAGACGCTGTGTGCTCCCATTTTTTCAGACAATTAAACAACGTTTGTCTCTCAAGAATTCTAGGAGTTCATACAGAAAAACAAATTTTGACATTTCAATGGTGCACCTCATCACCCGTCTTCCAATGACCAGGTGGAGCGGATGGTTCAGGAGTCAAAACAAATTCTGCAGCGCTTCAGGAGTGGGGAGATAGGTACGCACCTATCGCGGTTTCTTCTAAGTCAACATGTTCTTCCGCATTCCACCACGAGAAAGAGCCCCGCCGAATCCTGATGGGTCGAAGATCTTGAACGTCGCTGGGCAGCCTTCACCCAAACTTACAGTATGGAATTAGGCTCAAAGAACAGTAGCCTATAGAGCGGGAAAATCAAGGTATCGTAACATTTGAACAGAAAGTCTATTTTTAAAAGAAATTACCTGATAGACCCAAGTCGCTACCCGGTGTTATATGCGACATTACTGGTCCTTTGTTGTACAAGACTCGTAAGATAGATGGTTTCTTATGGAAGCGCCACGTAGATCACATTCGCCGTAGCGAGTTGCGTACATAGAATATTCCCGTGGCGAGCCCCTAGCACCTATTTCAATTCTTGAATACCCGCTGGCAACACAGCAGCAGAGACACGATGAGAAATGCGCACTTTCACCAGAGCTTCAATGGGGATGTTAAAATGACCAGCCAGCAGCATCAACACTCTCTTCAGCACATTCAGTCATTCAGAGTGCCTAGTCCTGCTTCACAGCCTTCGTTGAGACCTCAGCCAGAGCGACAAATGCCGGAGTAATAAAATTACTATACCGTTTATAGAGAGAATAGTGTTATGTTGGCAACCATGGGCAAAACCACGGCTCAGTGCGCCAGTGCTGTGATAGTGTGCATGGAATGCGGACGTATGAAATCCTAGCTAGCACTCTCAATACAATGTGCGGACTTCTTATGAGTCTTACCTTAGTGCCTGTATTGAAGAAAGACATTATGAAACTGCTGGGCAGCTGGCGTTGAGGAGTTCGCCTCAGCATGCCGCCGCGTTATATCCTTTCGCCCGTCCGTGTCTTTGTGTAGAAGCAATTTTTACTCGTTATATCTAGTACAGATGCCGGGTAACGCACCCCATGCTCCGACAACCAACAATCCGAGACTGGAGCCCACCGGTCCCTACTGCCATCGACATTACGACTACCCACCGGGAATAGCCGACGGCTCCAATGTTTTCAGCTGGAGCTCGGGCCTCTACAGTTTCACATTCCTGCGAAGACACAGCTAACTGCTTAGCACCACCTTCAGCCAAAGCGCAACTCCCCATCAGTAATGCAGGCTGCTATCACTTCGCTGGCATTCGTATTGCCACAGCCGCGGATGCAACTGACCTTCCAAGGCCTCCCAGGCGAAGAGCGGTAGGACTGGCTCGAGAACTTTGAGCACGTCGCTTATTACAAAAGGTGGGCTGATGAATGGCTGCTACAATATATATTTTCTTCGCTGGACGGTGCACCTCGAACCCAGTTTGAAAACAGCGAGACGAGAGTAACAACGTGTAATTCCTTCAAAGCACAGTTTTTGTCAGCTTTCACCACCGTGCTCCGAAACGAGCGAGGCGAGTTGCTCCTGCAGGCACAACTTGAGACCAAAAACAAGAGAGTTGTCATTTTCTTCGAGGGTATGACGAAGTTATTCGGTCGGGTTGATCAGTTCATGCCCTAGAAACAAAAATCGCTTTCTTATGAGGGGCATCAAAAAGCAAACCTTCGTTCGCTTATAGTAAAAACTCCTCCTCGCCCCCTCCAAAAAAAAAACTACGATAAACAAATGCCCAAGATAGAATCCAACAAGTACGAGCATCCGCCTTACATTTTGGCTGCCGCCATCCCCGGCACTGATAGCCTCGGCGTGCTCCGTGAGATCATACGGGCCGTGGTACGCGAGCAGCTACCGAAGCTGTTTCTGACGTGACAGCGGCCGCAGATCTGACCCCTTTCGTACTTAATTATTGAAGAAGTCTATCAGGCGCTCACGCTACCAGATCCTTTACAACCAAGACTGCCACAGGCCATGAAATACGCCGCAGCCGTTCGTCGTTCCGGCCCGCCTTCAAGTCACTCCAGGAGTCCCTTGTCTGCATCCTCCTGTCATTCTTTGCTCGTTATTCGATACGCCCACGTAAAAGCGACGTCTGGCGGACTACAGATCATTACCCTCGGTGCTACTACTGCAGTGAGGCTGGGAACGCGTACAATAACTGCCTTTACCTACGAATGGTTGTGCCACGATCTGATGCCGATGCCCCACGACCGCAGCGTGCCCCTGAAATGGACGATTACCTGGCTGCCGCATCCGTTGAGCCAAATCGGTATTCCTGGTCTCCTTTCCACTCGTAATTTCTCCCCTCCACGAAGTCCATACGCCAGCCTGGCTCGAGGAGGGTCGCCTAGCTCCATCGGAACAACTAGAAGCGGCAAGCTTTCGAGGGTAGGTTGAGGGTCCACGAAATGTCAAAGATCCCTCACCGCTGTAACCAATCGGCCGGGTGATTAAATGACGCCCTGACACTCAAGATTCTGACACTAAGCCTCGAAGCACCAGTTCTTCGTAGCGACGAAACCAATTAGTGCAGCGCCAACAGCCATGTTCGGAGAACGCGCCGTTCCTGCCATCCTACAGTTTCCACCGCTGATCGGAACAATTCAATCGATGGAACCGACGTAGCAGCGCTCGTGAAAATCTTTGCTGACTGCCGCAACTCTGTGAAATGTGACTGCGCCTTGGACGGGCCCACAGCTGTGTACAGTTAGAGGTCACATGAAAACGCCGCCTGGCACATGAACATTCAATGTAAATCTCCAAGAAGAAACCTACCTGGCAACCTTCGTCGTACTCGACCAGTTCTTTCGTGACATCATCCTTGGGAAAAAAAATTACAGAAAATAGCCCAGTTAACGATTTTCTGTCCAGATCAGTGTTTTTTGTATTGAGCACGCAATAAAAAGCACTTCTGAGCGGGCGGGCGGCACTCAACAGCCTTGATGTTCACGCCACTATCCCGCCACGTCAAAATTTGATGACGTCCGTCGTCGCGAAGACACTGCAAGACTCAGAAGGCATCGTGGAAAGCAAACAGATCGTTCTTTTCAAAGGGAGCCTTGCTCTCTATAGAGGGGTTGTTCACCTGGAAGGCGGCCAAGCAAAAGTACTGCTGACGAATTTCGGCGATGAGCACCATCATCTGACACTTGGGACTCGTGTGCTTCACATACCGCTGTAGCTGGCATTCGCAACGCTACTGGCTCTGTCAAAGTGTCGCAAAGTGTCGAAAAGAGGCCTTCAACCGATTTACAGTTGTACATCAGTCCCGTCTCTTCCCAACTGCAGCATAAACAAGTGCGAGATCTCATCCAGCGCTATGAAGCTTTTTCACCTTCGTCGCGTGCTGGCCGAACACACTGAACCAAGCATCGCATTAATACAGATGACACCGTGCCCGGCTCTTCTACAGGCTGTATATCGTGTGTTTTCCACTGAACGCCCTCCTATCAACCTCCAAGTCAAAGACATGCTTCGCAACGACGTTATTGAGTCCTGCCGTAGTCCGTGGGCCGTACCTGTTGTTCTCGTAATGAACAAAAGACGGCATAATGAGATTTCGTGTGGATTACTACTGGGTATGCAAAATTACTAAAAAAGACGCTTACCCACTCTAACGAATCGACGATGCTCTAATTGGCCTCCACTTCGTGAAATATTACTCATCGATGGATCTGAAATTAGGATCCCGGCAAATGTCGCAGATGTGAGGGACCGCTAAAAACAGCGTTGGTTAGTCCTTACGTGTTTATGAGTTAAAGGCAATGCCCTTTGATATGGCCCACTATGCAAAAGCTATTAAAGCAAACCACTCTATAGCCACGAATAGTGGGTGTCGAACTCACGGCAGCGCGAAGAGTTCAGCCTCCCTGGGAACTGCACCAGACCACTACAACTTCGGTGCTGCCGAACATCCCGCGTGTGTCAACTGCCACACTCTCGCAATCTGCTTTGGGTATCACCGTCTTTGTCAACATTCATTCGTGTGCAGTTAATCCAGAAAGCAACCCCTAAAACATTGCCCTTTTAAATCTAACCTAAAACTGAAACTGAAGTGAAAAAACCAAGTGCGAGTGCACCTAATTCAATTTTGGCCCAACCTCACTAAATGGTCCATATGGTGCATTATTGTAACTTCCCAGCTCCCTTGCGCTCCCCGATGCCCTGCGACGATGAATACCGCAGGAATGTTTCTCCTGGCCATCGCGCTGCCTCGCATGGCGGGCGTCAGCGGTTACGACGTACACTTCAACCTGAGTTCAGGGGTGCCGTTCGAAGAAACCGAAGTCGAAGCCAGCCGCTCTCGAACGCTTCCATGCTGCCTCTGGCACTGCTCCTATTGGGCCCAGCTCTCGCCCTTGCGGTCGGAACTCTGAAGCCCACGCTCCTGGCACTGGGGCTGCTCTACCTAGCATTGTTCGGTCTTACGTACTTCCCTGTCTTTGGCGAAATCCTAGAGGCGAGTTTCCGTTCACTCTGGTCATCTGTCAGGGACAGTGTTTCGCCTGTCTTCGGAAGCGACCTACTCCGGGAGGCCGGCCTGGACTCCGATGTGTGCCGTACGCGAGCCATCTGCGAGATCACGGAGGAAGCCGTGCACGAGTACACGACTATGGCTGCTATGCTGCGATCCCTGACCGGTGCAGTCTAGGTTCAAGGTAACGACGGGAGCGTCCTCAAGGGCCTGCTGGGGGGGACTCTCCGGTCTGGGGTGCGAGTCAC
Organism: Amblyomma americanum; assembly: GCF_052857255.1. Lineage (NCBI taxonomy): Eukaryota > Metazoa > Arthropoda > Arachnida > Ixodida > Ixodidae > Amblyomma > Amblyomma americanum. Next base: position 102,575,076 of record NC_135499.1, on the reverse strand, counting down.
TGTATTCGTCGTGTGCTCATTCTCCTTTTGATTGGCTGTTCAAGAAGCTCTCTTAAATTGTGATGTCCATCAGATGTTTTTAAATGCTTTTTTTAATATAAAATCACCATTGGCCACCTCAAAAAAATGAAATGAATAGTTTTTGCGTGATTTTAAGCTCTAAATCTTGAGCATTCATGACCGCCATTTATAATCCGTAAATTGTCCTCACCTATGTCCATGCTCGATATCACTAGAGAATAGCTAGCTATCTGTACATGTGAATGTCAGTTACAAATTTTTGTAGTGTGTGTGCTTGCACTCCATATCTTTGGCTCCGGTCTTCAATTCGTCGCTGCGAGCCTGCTGAGGAAGCTTTTACATGCGAAAGTCGTTATTAGTGTTTGGCACACCTCCTTGTAGATTGTCTGACGTCTCCAGCTTTTGTTCGACAGTTACGAGTCTTCTGCATTAGGGCTGCTCCAAGGTACCATGTTTCGAACCCGTTAACAAAGTTTTGCTGCTGTTTTTAACCGTCTATGAGTTTCATCTGAGCGTAACGCAGGCGGCAAATTTCTCTCTCATATAAACTTTCATGGGCTGCCAGCGAAGCTTCCGAGCGTCTTCATCGCCATTTGCGCTCTATCGTTAGGAGGCGCCCGACTTGTTCTCTCCGCTGCAAAAATACGATATGGGTACGTCCAGATGGTAGCTTCATTCATCATCGCAGTTTTAAAGGTTATAGCAATTTATCTAATAACTTTCTCACACAGGCAATTTTAATTCTCATTACGCCCATGGTCACCGAACATAGTGGAGATAGGCGGATGCCGCACGGTGATTTTTAATAACGTTGAGCACAATTGGTATCAACTCAGTGAATATTCGTAATCAACCTTCGAATCTCTAGAGCTTTTGAGAAAATCTTCTCACTGTTAAGAGTTGAAAAACGAAAATACATAAACTGAATAGAAGTAAATACGGTAGTTGTGATTTAATCGGGAAATTTATGACCACAATAACTGGTGCGCAAAACTATTTTTATTTATAACACAAAGCAGCGCCTGTGTGGTGCGCTTGCTTCGTCCTTTGTCAATGCTGTTTCTAAATCATGATACTTTTGATCACTACTGAAATTACGGAGCAAGCGGGCTGTCCGATTTAAAGAAACCAACCCCATCTTTTGAGTTGTGTTCCTAGGTTTTCCGCATTTACGTAGGATAGCACACTTCTTTCCAACTAAAAGCGAGAAGTACCTCACAATGTCTGTAATGATAGCGACCACGAACAGAGGAATACCGTCGTCACTATCTTGCGGCATCTCACTTAGCGCTATATATATACTCGTGAAACGAGTTGCGCGGTGTCGCCCATCTTCGCCTCGCCATCGCAGTCAGTTGATATTCCATCGCAGTCAGCGGATTTCAACACCTCTTTCTAAACAACTTTCACTCTTCCTTTAACGCACGCATTCATATAGATCAATTTCAATGACGTCGCGAAATGGCCGATTTTGCGAGATCCACTTCACTTCTTGGCAAGATACCACTATTATGTTGCAATAGAACTGTACTTAAGAACAGTGCTTCAGTTTCGGGTACGTTTTTTTCGTAAGCTGTATGAGAGGTACTTTCAAACGTCCCTCCAAACACGTCAACACCAAGCGACGAAGGCGGGCATCTACGTACAAGGTGGAATCTTTGTTTCAGAGCGACTTTGTTCAGCAACGAACGTGTTCTCGCGATTCCGCAGCACCGTCAATGTAGTTAGTTGATGGAAGCGACAGCGCTGTGAAAAAATACCACTTCCGTTCGTCTAATTTAGGGCCCCAGAGAGACGGCTCCACCAAGCTGCCTTGATTATCTATAGATGGCCCTACGTAACTATTGTTTTCGCTGTTTCCGAAGAGATTTGCTTTTCTGTAATGGTATCGAAAATATCGACAATCCTTAGCCACCACCAATGTAGCAGCCAAATTTTCTCCGAAACAGCTCGGCTTTGTCCTTGGAATTCCAGTACGAAGTTGCCCAAAGTGCTTTGCGCGAGCGTTTGTTTCAGTGATCCCAAAATGTTCCATGAAAAGTTTTTAATTTTAATACTGTTTTCTGGCAAAACAATCCTGCAAACACATACTTTTTAGTCTGCTCTTTTGTGACTGAATATATTTATTTTCTGTGAACTGTTATTTTAGTCGCAAATTTTAGCAGTAAAAGTACTTCTTCGTAAGCAGTATATATGTTGATATTTGAATAATATTTTCTTTTTTTGAAAAGATAGTCTTTCCCATCTAAACTGTCTTTAGCACTTTCTAACGTGCCTTGCATTCGCAGGACTCCAACTTAACTTTAAAAAATTGTTACCTTGCTGCAAAGAAGCTGACGATATATTAGCCCATGTCGTCTCCAAGCATGGCATTCTCTCTGATCGAGCAAAACTTTACGCTGTGGCTAACTCCCCAAGCTGAACATCTTAAAGAACTTCGAATCCTAGTTGGCTTCTGTTTATATTTCCGCCGGTTCTTCCGCCACTTCGCCTGTGTTACTGCACCTTTTAATCAACCTTTCACTGTCAACACGACGCTCACATCCTGGTCACGAGTTTGCGACGCCGCATTCAATACATGACGTCGCCTCCTGGTTGAGGTTGAGGTTGAGGTGTTGAATGCTTCAGGTGGGGTTAGCCTTGCTTTATCTGCCGGGAATTGCTCCACCGCAGCGTCCCTTCGATATTAACAATGCCGCATCTACCCCGCTAAGCGCACAGTCTCTTATAATAGCATACATTCTCTCCCGCAGTCACCATCTATGCACACAATCAATCCACACAGTTCACATCACAGTCCACGCAAGAAGTCACCATCTATGCACATATTCAGTCACCGTAGAACATAGGCCATTGTAGTGCCACACTCCATACACACATTCACTCACAGTATAAAGTAGTCCACTCCGGAAGACACCATCTACGGACACATTCAATCACAGTAGGCCATAGTCCGTTCCTGCTGTCACCATTTAAAAACAAGATCCGTGTTCTGCAGAAATGTTAAATGAAGGCGTGCAGCCTCCCTTCTGCATGTCTGGTTTCCACTCGGGTAGACAATGTCCTGCACTGTGCTGTGACGGATTCCTGTCTTCTTGAAGGAAGCGAACATCATATGCCTTTCCGCGTTGTACTCTGGGCAGTACATAATATAATGTTCGATATCCCCACACACACCACATAAAGAGCAGAGCGGAGACGATGCTATGCCGGTCTTATGCATCCATGCAGGAGTGCGAGCAGAGGCCGTGCGAATTCGATGTAGAAGGGTCGCCTGAGATCTTCTCAGTCCCTTGGTCACACATGGCTTGTGGGACGCACTCCACAGTGTACTGAAGTGATCGAGCACCGTTTTCCTGCAGAGACTTTTCCCATCTTGAGGTACTTTTTTATGGAATCCTTGAGAGAGCTTTAAGGGCGAGACTGTCTGCCACCTCATTACCGTTGACTCCTATGTGAGAGGGCACCCACTAGAAATGTAGAGTAAAGCCTCTGCTTTGCATATTCTGCACCAAGCGCAGAGAGATTAGAGACAAGGTGTCAGTAGGGAATCCGCACTCTAACCTCTGAAGGGCAGATTTTGAATCAGTTAAGATGACAACAGGTTGAGCCTGACAGGACCCTAACTTCCGTAAAGCCGCCTCAATAGCAACACTTTCAGCCGTTGTGGAGGATACGACAGCAGAACAGTGTACGGACCACTTACAGTCCAAAGAAGGAATGTAAAAAGCCGCTGCGCTAGCTTGTTTGACCTTGTCCACAGAACCATCCGTGAAAATTTGAAGATGGCAGGCATACTCTGTTTCCAAGTATTCAAGTACAAGCGAACGCGTTGCTGCCAAAAAAGAGCTGCACTTTGCGTTCACATTGGGAATTGTGACCTTACACTCGAGGGTCGGAAAAGACCAGGGGGGCTTCAACCGTTTCCTTTGCCTTCGGACATTAATGCCTAAAGAACTAAGAGTATTGAGTGCCAAGTAAGCCTTCGACTCATATCTCTTGCAGAGCCGCTGGAGAAGGGATCGCCCAGCTACCGTCTCTCCTAAGCGGTCAAGATGCATTAATAGTCTCTGAGAAGCGATAAGGCTAAGAGGTTTCAATAGGGACTCATGAAGTACTGCCTTATTCGCAGCCACCTGGGGAACTCCAATGGCTCTTCTTAGGTCCTTTCTGTGGACAACTTCGAGACGCTCAAGTTGCGATGCCGAAGGGGAAATTAAAGGTAATTGATACATTATCTGGCTGACCACCAGCGCTTCATGAAGTTTGACCATTGAAGATGGATGGTTTCCTCATTGATCACGTGCAATTCTACGGATCATATTGAGACGAGAAGATACAGATGAAACGATCGCGTCTACAGCTTTTCGCCACTGTAGACGGGAGTTAATAATGACGCCCAGGAAACGCGCGTGGTTGAATTGACGGATGCAAGAGGGACCGAGGTCTATCTTCAACCGCGCTTGACGCCTTCCTACACCTGGAAACAGAATAAAGCCGGATTTGTCCACTGACAGAGACAATCCCACACCTTGAAGGTAAGCTTGTGCCGAAAGTATAGCCTGTCGAGTTATCAGGGCTAACCGCTTGTGTTGGTAGCCAGTAATCCAAATACAGACGTCGGCACCATATACTGACATACGCACTTGCCTGCAGTTTTTTTGCAACGAATAGGTAAGGCCAGCCATCACGACACTAAAGAGCGTGGGATAAAGAACACTTCCTTGAGGCACACCTCGTGATAGAACCCTTTCGGTGCTTAACGTACTCCCAACCGTACACGAACCGCGCGATCACTTATAAACTTGTAAATGAATCTTAACATATGGCCCTTTATGCCCATGCCTTGCAAACTGTTTAGAATTGAGCTCTGAAGCACGCTGTCGTAAGCTTTCGCAACATCAAGAAAAATGGCTAAGGTGGAAAGGCCAAAAGCTCTCTGGTGTTCAATGTGACTGATCAGGTCTAAGACGCTATCTTGGGCACTAAGACCTCGCGGAATCCTGTCATACATGATGGTAGTGCCTTGCTGTCCTCAAGCCACCATGATAAGCGTTCATTTACCAGCTTCTCCATCAACTTAGCTACACAGGAGGTCAATGACACAGGGCGATTCGAGGCAAGGTATGTCATGTCTTTGCCAGGCTTCAGTACTGGAACTACATGTGCCACCTTCCATGACGAAGGAACATCGCCAGTCTCCCAAACTCGATTGATGAAGTTGAGGAGCTCCTTTCTGATTTGCAAGGGCAGATTATTCAGCATTTGATTGTTGATGCTTTCGGGACCTGGTGAACACCGGCGCCGCAGGTCACTGAGCGCAGTCTGAAGCTCACGAAGCGTGTACGGGACGTCCATGATAGACCTGGAGGAAGCAGGTGGTGTATATATATCTATTCCAGAATCAGCGCGTACGAGTGCGTCTGCAAATGCCTCTGCCAAGAACACAATAGGTTTTTCCTTGCGTATTGCAAGAGCTTCAAAAGGCTTCGAAGGGCGAGATTCTCCAGCAAGGCTGCCAATAACTCCCCATATTCTCGTTATCGGTGAGAACACAGTCAAACTAGCACAGAATGAGGTGCATTGCAACATGTACAGCTTGTTCGTGTGCCGTCTAATAGCATAATTTAGCCTATTGAAGGTCGTGTTCAGTTGCCTGTCGTCCTTTTTCCGCACGAGTTGGCGCTCCGCCCTTCTCGCTGCGCAAAGGTTCCTGAGTTTTAAATCCGGGGCCGAAAAATGATCAGGTAACTTGACCGCTGTAGTTGCTGCTAGCTTACTAGAAAGCATTTTGTCAACAACATCACCAGAAACACGTTCTAGGTGCTTTCTGTACTTGTCCCAGTTGACCACGTTGCTAATTTTAGGACCATGCATACTGCTACGTTTGGAGACGCCAACATGCCAAGAATATTCAAGCCACTGAGAAGCATCAATCGACAGAGGCTTCAAAGGGCCGTCGACGTGGTCGCAGCGCCACGAGTGCAGGTGGTGGCGTCTACAAGGGACCTTCCCCCCCCCCTCCCCCTGCTGTTTACGGAGTGAAACGGCCCTCTGCTGCCTGAGAACGGCTTTGGTGAACCTGTCGTTTGTTGTCAACGCCGGACCCACCCGGGACATAACAGTCTTTCTCCCGGAGGGGACGGCGGGGGAACCAGCGAGCGGCGCACGGCTGCAAATGAGCCGTGGCAAATGCGGCCGTGTTTGACTAAGCCAACGACGCCGGAATCCTCGTGCTTCGAAAACAACCTCGTCTTAGACTAAGTGCTTTTCCTTATACGTGGAACCTTCTGCAAACTGCAGTGGCAACCTTTAGTTCCCACGCTACACGTGGAAGCTTCTGCAAACTGCAGTGGCAACCTTTAGTTCCCAAGCTACCGCTATGAAGTGCAGGTGACTGACCTTCGACGCTGCCATGGGACCCCCTTCGGGCTATTCATCACTGTTGCCTGGACAGCGCGGACCATAATCTGCCAGAAGTGGCAAGAGTGTGTTGTTGGGGGCGTCGGGAAGGCGGACCCTAAAGACTGGACACGTGATCTACGTCACAGTGATTGGACGCATTTTTAATGAACTAAATTCCCCAACTAAGGACCTGGGGACAGCGGACCCTATTTAAGCAGCGATCTGGCGTGTGATCGCCAGCTCCCGATTCACTCTTTCGAACTACGTAAAAATGTAAAGAAACCCTTTCAGTCTCTTCTCAACCTCGAAGACCCTCTCATCTCTTCGTCACCCCACAACAGCAGTCTCCTGATCCGGAACCCGGGGACGCCGACCTTGGCGAGAGACGGCACAGACGAACCAGGGGCCCACACCTAACAACGGGTGGCAGCGGTGGGATCGAAGCGCAATCCCCCAACACCGGTGGCCTGCTATCGGGACAGAAGCCCCACACGCAACAACTGGTGGCAGCGGTGGGATCGAAGCGCAATCCCCCAACACCGGTGGCCTGCTACGGGACAAAAACCCCACACCTAACAACTGGTGGCAGCGGTGGGATCAAAGCGCAATCCCCCAACACCGGTGGCCTGCTACGGGACAGAAGCCCCACACCTAACAACTGGTGGCAGCGGTGGGATCAAAGCACAATCCCCCAACACCAGTGGCCTGCTATCGGGGTTGGAGCCCCACTCCTAACTGGTGGCAGCGGTGGGATCGAAGCGCAATCCCCCGACACCGGTGGCCTGCTATCGGGACAGAAGCCCACACGTAACAATGCGAAAGTCGGCAGCAAACACAAAAATCGGATAGTGATCACTTCCCATGCGGTCAGGCGCTGTTGACCAACTCACGCGGACGTCAGGTTAATGCAGTGTCAGGTCTATAGCTGTCGCTGAAGCTGGAGGCCGGAAAAAAGTGGGGCTTCCGTCATTGGCAACGCACAGGTCCAAACTGTCAATAACCTCTACAAGTTTGCGTCGACGGGAATCTGTGTTCCTCTCACTCCAAACGGCATGATGGGCATTGAAATCACCGCAGATGATTCTAGGTGCTGGGCAGCTGTCGCAGAGCTGCTGTAGAAACAAATCTAATGCTACCTTCTTTCGCGGGAACACGTACACGGATGCAATAGAAAGGGTTCGAGAGCCGAGCTGTATTCTCACAGCCGCTACCTCAATGACATCCATGCAAAGATCGGTAACGCTTAGAGAAACATGTGGAATTTCTCTTCTTATGTAAAGCGCAGCACTTCCTGCAGGAAATGACTTTATGCTGCAGTTTTTATGGCCGACATATCCAGTCAAACATCTCCCGCTTGGCAGGCCAGCTTCTGACAGGGCCAATACTGGAACACAAGTCTCTTTCAAGAATAGTTTTAGTTCAGCTAACCGACTTAAAATCCCAGCGCAGTTCCACTGCAATATAAACGGCACTTTTCGGTACATATGAGATCCACGAGGTTTAGCCCCATCCATTTTTGTTCGCAAGGAAGTTTGCTGCGAAGGTGGAAATTAGGGACTCAAAAGAAAGCACCAGCAGTGTGAAGTTCTTCAGGTTACCAGACGCCATCCCTGGAACATGTGAACGCAGGGCCCCAAACAAACCATGAAAAAGGTCAGACATACCTTGATTTTTGAGCTCCTTATTTTGCGCAACGCACTAATAACATCGACAAAAGACGCCGACGGGGACACACTCTTGGCCGCAGTAGCTGATTTTTTTGTCACTTGTGCATATGAGGGTCCTCCTTGCGCGCTGTTTGCTGTGATCCGGCCACTCAGGAACATGGACACTTTTGCTGGAGGTCGAACAGTCGACTCGCGCGCACTGGGCCTTGGCGTCTCTTAGGGACATTGTTGGGCAACGTAACAACATCAAACTCCAATACTGGGAACTCGTCTAATCCTGGGACAGGCGTCTCAGTCGGTGGGTGTTTTGGACCAGCAATAAAGGACATCCGATGGTGCAGAGCGCTCACACGGAAGGCGAAGCCTCCGAAACTCGCTGGATGATCGCCACCGCAATTGGCGCAAGCAAAATCTGCCCTGCAGGTTTTAAAGCCGTGGTCGCCTCCGCACCGCTTAGAGCGTCGATCCTTTGTGCAAACTTTGGCCACGTGCCCAAACCGTTGGCATCTAAAACACCGTGGAGGAGCGTCAGTGAAATCTGCAACTGCGTGTTTTGTGAATCCCAGATCAATTTTTCGGGGCGCTCTGAGTTGGGAGCGAATGTCAGCACGATAGAGTTGGTAGGTTTCGCAGCCCATTCTTTTCATGGAGACTCCACACGACGTACAAGTCGTTTCACGTGCAGCACACCTTGTGGTTTCAGATAATCAAGTAGGTCGCGTTCTGAATACCACTTTGGTACACCCTTAATAACACAGGTGTTCTTCATGTAGGAATGAGGCAACCGCACGTTAACTTTGATGCCAAAAATCTGAGAGCTCTGCAGGAGCTTGTCAACCTGCTCTTCCGTCGAGACTCCGAATCGGAGCTGATCCCAGCAGTGATTGAATGGCCGCGAAAAGTAAGATGGGATTCTTCTCTCTTAAATCAACCCCCTTTTCTGCGGGCTCAACCATTACCGGGATCCCTACCGCTCGTTGCTTGCGATGACTCACCAACTTGAAGCCCTCGTTGTCCACGTCAGCCATATCGGCCACTGACTCGTCACCGTCCACGATCGTTGACTCAGCCCCACTAAGCGATGAGGTCTCGCTGGACGGATTGTCGAGTCCATGTTCTGGTCGCTCCACAGCCTGGAAAGCCATGGCCGCCTCTTCCGAGCCAGCCTCCTTTGAATGGCGTGGTCCCTTTAGGCTTGCCGACGCCGGTGCAGCCGTACTCTTCCCGTTGGGACAGTACCGCTTTGAAGATGATGCCGTCCTCGAATATTCAAATAAAACTAGGTAAATTAGAAAAAAATAGCTAAATAAACAGAGCTGAGGCGACAAGCGATCGAACAACGTCTTCGTCTTCCTCTTCCCTCCGTCGCCTCCTGGTCTCCTCTCCATCAATCCATCGCCGTTCTGACTTCGACGGATCGACAGAAATCTATACTTACGGCAGTGGCGTGGGCCTGGGTGTTGTTCTCGCCCAACGAAAATTTGGATTTGTGGAATGTGTTGTTGCTTACGCAAGCCGCACGCTAACTAAAGCAGTATCTAACTCTTCTGTTAGTGTAATTTAATGTAAAGCCATCAGTTAGGTGATTGGCAAATTCCGCCCATTGTGTCCGGGCGGCCATTTTAGGTTGTAATCATCACACCCTATGCTGGTTGTCTCTCAATGATCCCTCTGGCCGCCTCGTCCGTTGGGCTTTACGTGTTCAGGGTACGATATCGACGTCAATCATCACTCTGGACACAAAAGCATTCCGACGCAGATGCCCTCTCCTGTTCACCGCTTCAGTGTGATTCCCGCTCGTATGTGGTCTGTGCCTGTGATTTGTCGTCACTTGTCATCTCTGATATGCCTGCCTAGCAGCGGGACCATCCTTGGAATGCATATATCCTCGCCTTATTTACTACCTGATGGTACCTCCCTCTCGGACGCTTCGCCGTCAAACTCACCACTTTGTTGTCCGCTATGGACTTCTATGTCGCCGTAATACCTCATCGACGGGCGAAAATGGCTGCTGATTGTCCCTCGACACCTCCGTGCTGACATATGTGCCTTATTTCACATTGACTGTCACTGCACCTACGCCGGCACGCTGAAGACGTATGCTCGCCTTCGGCTACGGTGCTATTAGCGCAGTATGTACCGCTTTGTTCGTCACTTCATCCTCTCATGTCCCGCCATCCAATGCCATAAGAGCCCTCCTCACCACACAGCCGCCCCACTGCAGTCATTGCCTTGTCTCGGCCGACACTTTGACCGTGTCGGAATTGATCTCTATGATCTACTTCCGACCACTGCAGCTAACAACCGCTGGTTGATCGTCGCAGTAGATCATTTGACTCGTTACATGGAAACATCGCAGCTGCCCTCTGACTTAGCCGACGATGTTGCGTACTCCCTAGTTCACTGTCTGGCTCATCGCCGCAGCGCCCCTCAAGAACACCTAAGTGACCGCGGACGTGTTTTCTTTTTTAATGCCATTGCAGTCCTGCTTAATAAATGCAAATTGTTCTTCAATCAACTACAGCGTACCGCCCTCAAACTAAAGGCATTACCGAGCGCTTCAATTGCACTCACAGTGAAATGCTCGCCATGTACATTCACTCTGCTCAATTCGACTTGTACCAGCTGCTTTCCTTTGTAGCGCATGCCTGTAATATTGCTACACAGACTACGATGAGCTTCTCTACTTTTTCCTCCTTTATGGCAGCGAACCCACGTCTACTATGGATATCATTTTACGCTATAGTCCTGATTCCTCTGAAAGCAGTCCCCTTTCCGCAACCGGTATTTGGTGCCACTCAGCACCAGTGGTGCCACTCAGCACCAGTGGCACCAAGAACACGGCTGTAAGCCTCCGACCCTAACTCATTATAACAACCTGACACTCTCGTCTGGCTCAGGATCCTCTCCACCACTCCTGGTAAATCAACAAAACTGCTTTTACGGTACCACGGCGCTTACCGTGTTGTTCAACAAGACTAACCAGTGAACTGCTTTGTAGAGCCCGGTCGCGTCTCGTCGCCGTGGCCGCAAAACTGTCCGCGTTGAGGGCCTGCAACCGTACTATGACCCGCTTGTTCTTTCCACCTCGCTAGTCGCCAAGGTAGATATTTTTTTTGGAATGGGGTATTGTGGTGGACTTGACCGGCGCCATAGAAGGCGAAACCAGACAGGAGACGCTAACCAACGCCCCCGAATATCACACGGAGGTTCCGACTCGTTTCGGCAAAGAAGCCCTGGGACTGAACCTCGCATCACAACTCGCATACTCCTTTTTCAATAACAACTCAAAATTGTCGTGTGGAAACAGTCCACGTAGATTTCGGTTTAAATTTCTCCTATCCATTCACTAAATGGTTATCGTGGCTGCTGATCAAGCAAGGCTATAGATAAGGATCTGACTTTCCAGTGTATATTCAAAGGCCGATAAAAGTACGCTCAATTCTATTTTTTGAAAGATATTTCTAACCGAAAAGAGCAGTATTTGTGGCATTCGTGTCCCAACTAACTCGCTCTTCAGCAGCAGCTGTGGTAAGTCATCAGGGAAAATTAAGAAGTTGGTGGAACCGGGAACGCGGTGGCGCAAGAGCATCTTTGGAGATTAGTACCACGATATTGAATATCAAGTTACTGATTCGAGCCATGATTCTAGCCGTTGCTGATAAGGAAGCTCTGTTTCATAGTTAACACTATCGCTTAGCGCATACCGGAATTTGCTTAGTCTCATTAACGGGTTCTTGGTGTTCGTGAGCTCACAGCCATAATGATGCGAGGTCTTCACGTTCAGCGCAGACTGCAACTAGAATCTGACATCTGAGTTCCTAGAACAAATCTTTCTTTCGTGAGTTTTTCACCGCAGTCCTGTCATTTAACTTCAGCATTTTTGGTTTTGTTTCCACTGCACGACCTCCAACTCGAAGGGGAACTCTTAGCACGACTGTTTATGTGGTCATTACTGATGCATGGCCCTCTCATTCTAAAAGAAAATACGGGGCAAGATAAACTGCAGATTACTTTTGACCGCACAGGTCACAATATAGCTCACTGCATGAAAAGAAACTGAAGAAAACGCGCATGTGGATGTTATCAGCCCTCTAGAAAAACGAAATTTAAGTCAAGAAATAAACGCCTGGAAACTGCTGCAAACACGAAAATAAAAGTGATGAATCGCTAATTATAATTAATTGAATTGATAATGCAGAAAAATCTGTTTTGAGAACCCTGAACACTCAGTACTCTGTAAATGCACCGAAACTGCACCCGGCAATTAATGTCTTCTCACCTTAGTGCCAAGTGTCCCATCTTGGGCAAGTTCTCGCGCAGCGTCACACAGTATCCGACCAGCCAGAATAGCTTCATCAGCAACAGCTTTGTAGTCAGCATGATTCAACCCTTCAAAACTAGACTTTTCAGGGGTGCCTTGTATACCGATGCTGGATGTTAAAGGCCGGTCGTCGCCATTGTTGCAACCCTGCACTTCTGGATACATTACAATATTTGGTGCGCTGATTTGTGTGGACATTTCAGCAACTATAATGGTGCATTATCGCCTATTAAATGCTCTTCTCTTTAGCCAACAGGACACGGAACGAACAGCAGCGTAGATTGAAAAAACGGTCCTCAAGATTAAATGTGGATTTACGCGCCACAGAAGGCCATTCAAAGGTTATTTATTTTTACTTGTAAGTTACAGTGAGTGTACGAGAAAAACATTTGCGGACACAATCACAGATTAGCACACCGTGACTTATTACTGGATTAGAGCTCGATAAAAAACAGGGGAAACTGCTGTGGCTCAACCATACAACTCGCCCTGCACGAGTAAACCTTGCCTTAGCCTTCGATTGATTTTTTTTCTGAGAGCGTATTTCCAGAGGAGGGACAAAAATTGCGTGAAAAAAACGTGACCTCTTTTTTCCGAACAGAATTACTACTTTGTTTTATTATTATTTGTAGCTGAAATTATGTGCATTTCGCTTCGTGCACCGAGTTAGTGTACTCGTTTTTGCAGGCCATCGCGCAGTCAAATACATATGAATAAAAGAACGCTCATGCACGCCTCTAACGAAGTTTAGCTGTTTTACTTCTTGGCAAGCTTATATTTAGTTTAGCTCACAGTGCTGTTTTGCAGGGCAGAAAATTGTCTTGAAAACTTTTGTGATTAATTATAAGGAATCAGAAGTTACGCATTTTGCGAAACAACATTTAACGGGCGACAGTTAACAATAAAAGGGTAAGTGCAAGTGATATTGCTTCGCTTATAATTATGACTTTTATTTGCTATCAACACTTACGTTATGAGAGGAGCTTAGAATAAAAGTTCATTTATGATAGACTGCTGCAGGTTCAAGCGTCCACTTTGGAAATAACAAAACAGTGGTCCCAAGAAAAGTAGCATAAGCAGTTGCATGAGCCAATTTAACCAAAAAAAGTACTGTGAAAATACAAATAATATGAATCACAAATAACAGTTGCAAAGCACAATTGGATACTGTGCACCATTTTGCAATCAGACGGACGAAAACAGCAAAATGCAAAATCAAATGAGTGGACAGGGCGGCCGCAATGGAGCAGCTAACGTCTAATTCGAGGTAGATGGGAGAACTCGTGAATGTCTTTGTCATACAATCAAAGTAATCACTGTGATATTTGTGGTGAGCTTTCATTGATTATGAGCACGCTCTGTGCTTGCTATTATTTCAATATTTTCCTGGTGCCAAACAGCAAAGAAAGGACATATTTGCGTTAAAATACCAGTGGACATAAATAAACCTGGATAATATCTCTTTGACTAAAAGGCAAAAAAAGAAGATTGCGGAGAAATATGTTCTTAAGATTGAAAAGCTGAGAAGTCTAAGCACTAAAGTAGGCTACGGAGGCCTAGAAAAGTCATGGTATGGAGCCTCTACTGTCGTTCATCGCAGTGGTAGTACACTGCAGAAAACAAAAGTGCTTGACATATGGCCGTGAGGCCAGTGCAAGGGAATATAGAGCAGCGTGCGAATTTTTTTACTGCACGAACAATGTCTTTACTCCCGCGTGACATTGATATCAGGCACTTACGACACTTCAGCTGCTGCAGTCGCGTGACTGCTAAAGGCAACTGATACAGGTTCCGCAGCTTTAGACGGCGTCCACTGCACTAGTGGTGGCACGGCCATCACTTTTATGCCGCGGGAAATATATATCGCCACGAGGAACGGTTAGATAAAGCTATGAAGAGAAGCCGTGCACCGTGGTAAAGCTACCAGCGTCAGTTCTTTTTCTAAGAATTTGACTGAATGGGAACAAAATACTTGGAATATTTCCAAACATGAACAATGGGTTTTCTTGAGAATACAATATGTTATATGTTCTTGCTCAGACATTTCCGCCGGCTGTTGAAAGGCATTACACCTAATCAAAACCATTTTTTCAGAGACCCGAACAACTATCTCTCAAATTATCTCTCAAATTAGCTGGGCAAACTACGGAGAAGTTTAATTTATCACTTATAATAACGTCGTTTAAGAGCTGGCTACGCAGGGAACACATATGCGATTGCAGTTCTGGAAGCGCCTGAAAGGGCCAGCCATGGAGACTGAAGTCCGGTGGCGTGGAAGAGAATAGCGCTATTTTCAAAGCTTTTTGAGTCACTCCGGTTTGAAATGCATTTTTAATGAAAAAGCAGCAGGAGGGCAAAAACTAGCAGATGTGTAGCGTCCGCCTTCGGAGTCTGTGTGAATCCTCCACCTGCCAACCATGACAGGTGGCACGCTGCGTTTTGGGGGAGTTCCGCCATCTACTCGCAACCTCATATAACACCGGCTTATATATAACTGTCGTATATAACGGCATTATATATAACTAAATTCTGGGTATAATGAAACACCTGTTCTAATGACACACCACCGATAACAGTTGGTGAGGGCACCGCAGTGGCAGGTGATAATGATTAGATTGTAGAGACAATAGTGGCTTAGTGAAGTTACAAGTAGCCGTAGTGGTCGTAGTTACAGAGCTTTTCTTCCAGGAAGCAGAACGATGGCAAAAACTAAGAGAAGGCAGAAAAGAATGCGCTCAAATTTCTTTGGAATGAATCCGGTTGATCGCCCCTCTACTGTCTGCGGCGTGCACACGGAGTTGCACTTTCATGGCCTCGAAGCTTGCGGTAAGATGTCTGCTTCAGCCAAAATAGACACACAAACTGTTTTTGCCGCAGGAGGATTATACTCCTAATATTTACTGCATATATCATCGGAAATTTCTAGTCCCATCTTCTTTTTAAGCAATTCCCTATTTAGATTAGAAATAGAGTGCCCGGGGTGGCAAAATATTGCGACTTCTGTAAAAACCGTGGCAATAAGTATAACACGCCAAATAAGTTACTTTATTGCCAATCGCATATACAGCGAACCTTTTCAAGCTATAGTACTTATAAATAGCTATGAAGTGTTCTAACCACTGATCTTCGCTGAAACGAGAGCACCACATACATAGGGAAGATAACAACCACCAAGAGAACTGCGTTACTTAAAAATAAAGGGGGCGCAGTGCACTCACAAAAAAAATAGTTTTGCTTTGAAATAATTTGTGCGGCCTATATCCGAATATGCTGAGGCGGCATTAAATCCGTGGTCCTAAATTAAAAACACTCAATATAGAAAATGTCCAGCGTAAAATAATAATTCTTGTTTTTAATTCTTACCCCATGAATATATACCCAACAGTTTTAGTGCAAGTAGGGTTTGGGCAGCTGTGCATGCAGCATTATTGCAACCGAATGAAGTTACCTACATATGCTATCGTAATAAAATTTGAATAAAGACAGGTATTTTTATTGAGACCTTTACTCCCCTCCCTGCGCGTTCGTATCATTAAAACAGCTGGTGCAATTTTCGTATAAACCAATGTGTTTTAAATACTAACTTTTCACTTAATCTATCCCTGACCACAATGACCTGGTTGCTAATGTGGTCAGTTTTGAGCCAGTGGGTGTGTTTCTACAAGCCCTGAACAAAGGATAGGGTGCATATTTAATTATTTATGTACATGCTGTACACAATTGTCAGATGCAGGAAGGAAGGGCACATACATAAAAATCGCCGGAACAAAAATATGACAATACAGCAACAATAATGTAACAATACAATAATTTAGCAGCACAAAATTGGCAGAATAAAGCAATGACAGAAGAAAAGAACTAATGAATGAAACTCCCAACAAGAATTTCGCCTTCCTAACTCTAATCGTTCAATACATTAAGCATGCATCAATTCCGAAGGAGAGTCAGACGGTAGAAATTTTGAATACATGAACCTGACTGCTTTCGGTTGTATTGTCTCGAGCTTCCTTATGTCAGAATTTGTAAACGGTTCCAAGTTTTGCAAAGGTAATCAAGCTTGGGTCTAATTAGAGGGTTCTAACTTAAGAGCTTTACATTAGCGGTAGCGTTTCGGAGCTTAAGCTTGAGATAACACAGCTTACGGAATTCGAGTGAATATATTGTATCTACAAGTTAAATATAGCTCTTTCTACGTTCATGTCAGCTGTGCCCCAGGTGTGATTAAGGATTTAAGTATAGGCCGGCAGTAAGTGCTAAGTATTAAAATAAATACAAAACGCTTACCTTGCATCTCCTCTATCGAGGATCAACCCGACATAGGACATTTAACATCAAACAAAATTCCACTAATGCCGCCGCTGTGGCTGAGTGCTTATGGCGCTCGGCTAAAGACGCGAAAGACGCGGGTTCGGTCCCTAGCTACCACGGAGGTTCAGTTTCAATGGAGGGGAAATTCTAGAGGCCCGTGTACTACGCGATGTCAGTGCACGTTAAAGAACCCCAGGTGGTCGAAATCTCCGGAGCCCTTCAGTAGGCATCCGTCATTGCTTGAGTCGCTTTTGGGACGAGAAGGAACCCCATACACCTTAAATTGCACTAATATTACGCAAGTGTGTGTGCTAATAATCTAACTTTATTTATCTACATTGTGATGAAGTTGCAAGCACGAACAGAGCGTTGATCATTGACCTTATATTTTACCATATTTTGTTTTTTATTCCTCGTTTCACAACTCTAACAGCGCAGCAGCGCAATGCTGCGTTGTTTGTCTCTCAAAACTAGGCCTTATATAACGCCGTGATGGCGCGAAAGGAAGAAAGAAGATGCCCCGTGTGGGAGCATAGAACCGAACCAAGTTCTCCGATGACCCTCGGGGCAGGAGATGGGCTCTGTACTGTTGTGCTGAACTCATGGTCAAGCTACTGTGGGCCTGCTACAGAAGCAGTAAATGCGAGGTGGTGGTTACGTGGCCTCAGCTGCGGGCTAGTGCGTGCTTGAGAACCCAAACTAGTTGAAGCTTTCCCCTGAATAAAGGAAGGCAGAACCCTTTAATTCACTATATCCTGCGCCCGGCTGACAGGAGCGAGCATGTCTTTCCGCTGCGTCGACTACAGCCAAGCCGCTCTCACATCGTGATCTTGCTTTCTACTACATCGGCACAAAAAACCACGCCTGAGACTGGTTGCCCAGACAGCTAACAGCAAATGCACATAATTTTGCTTTGATGGCGCCCTGCAGAAGGTAGGACTACGTGATTTTTCGGGCACTGCGGAAGCTTGCAATTGTTTAGCATATGATATACCGCTAACGAACAATGGCGTGTCCTGCTTCGTGTAGTGCTCATCCAAGCACTTTCTCTGATTGGAATTTTTCAGTTTTGCCTTGACCCGATGGTAAAACGGGATCTTCTACCGTGTGTCGCATGTATAAGTGCATGCGTTGTATACTATGAAGAGGACGCTTCTTTAAGGCTCCGCCCAGAGCAGTCCGCTGACGCGAGAATCGGAGGCATTTCCTGGGTGCAGATATTATTATTCACATTTAGTGCGAAGACTAGGTTTGATTCGCAAACTTAAATCGTACTCCCAGAAGCGCAGAATTACTCGACAATATTTGATAATCTTCACATGCGTTCAGGATCATTACTTTTTTCCCGAAAGGCCTCCGGTCCTGTCCGGTCTACATCCACATAGGTAGACCCCGCACCGTCTTCTCGGCCGTGAGTTGGCTGAAAAGGGCGGTTAGAACCTAATACAACGCCACTGTCTATTCGATTTGATAATGCGTCAGCCACTAGTGTGACAGAGGAGAGAGTCGATTGTAGAAAGCTGAGTGCGCTGTGAGAGCTCAAGTGGGACGCGTGGCCTCAACGGTTTTCTGGATTAGCTTGCCGAGGACGCTGACAATGATAGTGCTGTGCGTATAGTGCATTCGTTATTCTTCATGTATAAAAAAATCTGCGGGCGTCGCTCGATGTACGTTTAGAAAAGAACAGCACACATTCACGTTTGTGTTCTAACCCCGTGGAAAACAAGAACGAAGTTCCAATCCATAGTGGCTGCTAATTAACACGAGTCGTTCCACGAGCGTGTGAGGTCTTAATTCTGGCCCCGCCTAACGTGTATAAGATACGGAGATATTTATGCTGAAGATACATTTTTGGTACTGTGTCTACCCTAAGGCCAATTAAATAAATACAACACCAGAAAATCACTATTCGTTTTTTGTGTAAAACATTGAATTATGTGCAAAGAAATTTGGTATTAGCATGGCGATCAGCTAATAAGTGTAGTGTTCCTCCTTGTCATGGCAGAATTGCATCGACACTCGTCACAGGTCGCGTGCAGCCAATCTGAGGCTGTTGGACTTAGGAGGAATAATTTATAGGACAGATGTATATCAAAGATTCAAGTATAGCCCTTCTTATAACTGAGTTCTGTCCCCCATTACAAAATTTCTCCGGATAGGAGATGGAAGCATTGAACCAGTGTTAGAGGGAGAAGGCAAGAGAAGTCATTTACTATTATCGTCATCATCGTAACAACTTTTAATGTAGAGGAAAATCTACTGGTAGTGACGTACAATAGCATCTGCCATTGACCTACAATATAAATGGAGAAATAGAGCAAAAAAGTGCTTTGACGAGCTTGAACAAAGTCATTTCAAAGTTTTTATTTAGTTTATTTGCTGTATAGGATTGCTGGAAAGGCTTCTACATGTTTTCTAGAAAGTTATATCATATAAGCTGCTGAGCTTTTCGCCTCGTTCTATCAGCCGCTGGCCAACTGTATTCATCTGTGCGCTCAAATATTTCACGAAGTCGGCCCCACTCACGGAGTCCTGGAAATCGTATTTCCCCAGAGCCTTGTGCACTATCTTGTTTGTAACATTTGTCGCCTTTTCCTGAAGTTTCTTTTTAGCGACCTGAATGGCGCTGCCGGCGGCTGCTTTGCCTACGTCAACAAGAGTTTTGACAGCCGCGCCGCCAGCTTGCTTCGCAACGTTGGCCACTTGTCCTCCAACTTTCTTGATGTTTTTCCACAACTTTTTGAAAAAGTACTCGTTGATCTGAAAAATCAAACAATGAATAGTAAGCTTATATAAATGTATGTGTTTTTAAATAGCAATTTTTCTCGTAATAATATATTTTGCTGCACCAGTCAAGCTAGAATGGAAATGCATACCGCCAATCTTAACAAAACACTGCGTATCCTGTATCCAACAAAAAGATGAACACAGGCTGAAACCACATATTCTGTTTAGAGGCGGTCGCAAAATTGAGAAACGCGGAGGTCTTCAAGATAGTTATCTAGATCACAATATGAAAGATGTGCTAAATCTTACTGCGAAACACATTTCATAAATACAGATCACACAACACGTACTTCCAAGGAAATATTTGTATTAACAACATACATCGCTAGATCAAAGTTCGTTATTTCGAAAATCCGAATAATTTGCACCGGCGGCGTGGTCCTGACCTATACTCCTCCGATTCAATCGTATCGGGCGCTTGTTAACTGGATGAAGTTGGGCACACACCAGTTCATTCGAACGGGCTGCATGTGGGTGGCCGTGTAGGTGAATCATCGGTGAAGCAAATGATAGCGCAAATGGCCCGCCTTAAACATAAAGCGAAAACTCAGCGCAGATGTGACGCCCGCGCTGCGGCAAACATGGGGACATTCGACGGCCCGTCTTCCAAATTAAGTAGGGCCGCAAAGATTCTTTTCACCTTTCCGCAGCTGCGCGTCAACCCGTGGCGACGATGGCTAGTAGGTGCAAAACTGGGCAGCCACTCTAGCACAGCTGCGAGCTTTTAAGGTGACAGCCTTTAAATCATCGGCTCGCAAAGACTACCGAAATTATCCGTAATAACAATCCCTGATAGGTCGAGAGAATCGTGACCTCTTGAGCACTGCCAAATTTAGACATTTTAGAACTGTGATGTCCGATAGCCTTAAATTTGTATCATATCAAATTTTAATAACCCGACTCTCTCCCATTTTAATCCACCCACTAAACCACATAAATCACGAAGTGTTTACTATTCCACAATAACAAAGAACTAACCGCCACTAATCCAGCTTATTTCTTGCCCTAATCCTTATTAATCCACGTTATTCAATTCCTGGGGTGGGCGGACATCGAAAATCTCGGGGGTCATTTGGAATTTTTGGGGTTGGGCCAAGTTCGAAATGCCTCGGGTGAGCACACTTAGACAATTTCGGAGGTGATCTGGAATTTTGGGAGACAGACCAAGTTCTAAATGCCTGGGGTGAGCCCACTTCGAAAATATCGGAGGTAATCTGGAATTTTGGGGGACGGGCCAATTTCAAAATGCGTGGGGTGGGCCCACTTCAGAAATGTCGGGGGTAATTTGGAATTTCGGGAGATAGACCAAGTTCGATATGCTATCCTATTTTTTAAAAGTAATGTGGTTAAGAAAAATTAAAGCTTGTTCGGACGCTGACTGGCACGTCCCTGATGAAGTCCCTTTAAAAGGCAGCTCGCCGTTCGATCGCCGTTCGCTTCTGTTGTTTTCGTCCACGTTGTTCGTCCACTGCGTCTAAACAACGCGTACGTGGCGGCGCACTGGTCTCAGTCACAGCGGAGGAGCCTCCTGACATCCGACGACGCCACATAATTACAGGGTCCACTGCTACCGCGTCCCTACGTTGAGGAGGCTGTACAGGTCCTTACCATCCTGCCGACAGTGTGTTATAAGTAAATTAAGATATTGAATGGAACAGCGAAAAGCTGCCTCAACCGAGAAGTGTTCGTCGTAGAAACAAAAGATCATGGCATAGGATTTCCACAAAAACATTTTCCTCCATATAAAGTTTTTTAACGGTATTGATGACTCATGCGAAAATTCGATCAGCTTATAGATAGGACTTTCTGAATTTGCGTGGTTTTACTGCGCATTATTGTGCGTTTAAGCTACCCGTCCCAAGACCCACACGCTCCTTTTCCTCACTATATGAGTAGCTTTTGGCTAGAAATCAGCGGGAAGCTTTTTCTAGCCCCAAGCATTAACCACGCCACAAGACTGCTCTTTTCGCTTGTCTCAGCCGCTTTCATTTACGCAGAACATTTTTAACATGAAGCAAGCCCCAGAAATCTGTACAAGCGCTTGCAGTTTCTGCGGCTGCAACAGCGCGCTGCCTGTGCTGAGAACCAAAAATTGCTATAATTTTGTTATTGTATGGTAAGCCACACTGAAGTCACAAGGCCATCGAAACACTCTGCGGCAATCACAGGCAGCATTTTATAACTAAGGCGTGCAGCGAGCAGGCGAAGAAAGCCATCAGCATCAACGTCTTCGCCCAACATTCCATCGGAGACTTTAGTTTTGCTCTTAGTTACAAATCAAACAATTCCTATTTTTTTACGCGGTGCTTGCTATTCACGGCCGACAGACGGTGCCAGTGGTGATGTCCAGGTAAGCTGAGCTGAGCTGAGTTTTCAGGGAAATGTGTGTTAAAACCGCGCGCTTTTTGCGAGTAAATGCCCAGCTGCTCCCCGGGTGAGGACGGTAGAAGTCCGTTGTTTCGCCTCCGCATTCCTCACCTCACTGTCGATGGTTTCATCGTTTGCAAGTTCGCGTGCAACTTCGCACAGGATCCGGCCCACTAGAATCTCCTCTTCAGCAACCGCTTTATAGTCAGCGTCAATATCCGCTTCCACAATGGTTTCTCCAGAAGGAATCTTGTGTGCTGATGCTGTAAGTACAGGGAAAGGTGCAGGAAGTAACGAAAGAATGCTAGAACAGGCCGCATACTCGAAATTTATTGCACGTTTACAATACCCATCAGTATTTGAGCACATCTAAGTGAAGCTATAACTTTTTTCTTTATTTATTCGGTTAGTAACGCTTTTGAGGAAGCACTAACAAGTAGACAACACATTAAGCGCTGAAGAAATCTGCTCAAGCGTTTTTTTTTTCCTGTAATGAGAATTAGGGACAGCATGAGAAGGATAATCGCTAACACATGCACTCTTCAGCGAGCACTTACTAAAACTTCTTTGTGTTTTCGGCCAAAACAGAATTATTGCATACCTTTCGGCGGAGAAAATTTACCTACTCTTGCTGTTTCCTATCGTGAGCACTTATTGCTGTTTGTTGAAGTTTTCATACCACCGCAAAAGTCGTGTGAAACAAATAAACATTTGCTGAAGTCGAGCGCGAAGTTTGTGCTCACATCGTTATGGTGGTTTTTAAAATCAAGTGATATTTATTAGTTTTAAAATGCGCACTTTGATAGCATGAAATGACAGCGTATTTTCGTTCTCGCCTAGCACAAACATTTTGAAAGAAAAAAAAATAGTTTATCATGTCCTAAATTATAAACATACTACTTTTTCGACAGCGAACTGTTTATATCCGACAATGTAACTTCACAATGACAGGCCAAAACGTCTTACGATTGTCCTTAAGATGTGTAGGAAAAATAAACGATTTTTCGTATCTGGAGAAAAACGTACTGAAGCAAAATGTGCATGGCGTCGCGCGGGACAAGCAGGTGCACAATTAAATTGCAGTTTTATGGTACTATTCAGATATATTAGAGCATAGAAGTGCCGACCAGTATAGGACACGAGTACGCCGGAAGGGCTGACAGGTTGTTTGAGTTAGGTCCGCGAGGAATGTTTAAAAATAGCGTTTTGGGGTTATTGGGATTTCTAGTAGAGCTTAGCTGTGGTTGTTAATTTTCGCCCTAGAACGACCAGAATTGCGTGCCTTGCATAGCGGCTAGTTTAGTCCCGTATCGTGGCTGTGAGCCATGCCACGGCTGACAGCAGTGGAGTGCTAGAAGTGTACTTTTAAAGACCGACACATAACTACCATACTTGATCAGGAGTGCAAACTGCTGGGCTAGTTGGTTCATATTGCATAGAAAAGGAACCAGCGAAAATAGACGCAAGACAAGAACAAAGGAGGCACACACCACAACGCTGGTGGTGTGTTGTGGTGTGTGCCTCCTTTGTTCTTGTCTTGCGTCTATTTTCGCTGGTTCCTTTTCTCTGCTACCATACTTGATAATTTATTTCGCCAGTTGTCTCTTCCCGAACACCATCACTATTAACTCGCAGCCAAATTCATCTATACTCAAAACTCTATTTTTCGATTATTGATGTGTTTTGCCGAAAAAATTATATATGATGCATTAAAACTTTCATCACAATGGAGGCTTCATGTTCAAAACTTCTTTGCCAGGACGAAGGAGAACTACATTTTAGTGCATAATGAGAGCAAGCAGTAGCCCAAGGTATATAATATTCAGAGCAAAAATGTATTTAAAATTCATTTGCCAATCCAAAGCCAGTTTGGTTCGTTGGTACCCGTAAGTTTGTTTGAATTATTTTGTTCCATGATTTTGTCCCTTTCCCAGCTATTTACCAGTGGTACCTCCGCAACATGCAACTTTTCACGAACTCTTCAGCGCCTGGTCTCGCCTCTCTTCTCTAATCTAAAGCGCACACGCGCAGACAACTTCTACACAAACGTTCATTACGAGATTATACTACGGATGCACCCATATAGAAGCAAAACTTCTCAGCTCAAGAGGAGTTGGGAGAAAGTGCTAAGATGACAAATCTATAGTCGCACTGGAGCCACATGTATTAGTTGCTACCTGTTTCTTTTTTTCTTTTCTTGGCATCATCGTGAGGGACGTCTTTCACATTCAGGTGGTCGCAACACGATGAGACGTGAAGTTGGAAAAAACCAACACTATTTTTACACTAGGATTCTTCTAACAAAAAAGCAATGTAGAAAGATTTAATAAAGAATACCTCCGTAGTCGACGATTCGTTTGTGACAATGAATTGTTAAGTCGCTCACACAATGAACAGCAAAGTGTGTTCAATGTCTTAGGCAGAGCAGAACAGAGAGTCTAAGAATAATATGCAGGAAATCAAAGCAATGTTGAACAATCTCGGAAGAGAACAGAAGTTTACAACAGGCAGCGAATGTTTACTTATGCCAAGTAGTGACCGCAGATCCCGTCAATGAGCGAGAAATAACTGGAACAGTGAGAATGGAGCGCAGCGCAATTGGCAGGTTCTTTCAGATCATGATTGGCAGTTTACGAAAGTCCTCGAAGAGAAAAATATGCATACAACAGCTGTATTTCACTGCTACTCACTTACGAGCAGAAACGTGCAGGCTAACAAAAAGGGTCAAACTGAAATATAGGAGAACGCAGCGAGCTAAAGAAAGGAAAATGATAGGTTTAACATTAGAAGACAGGAAAAGGGCAGAGTTGGTCATTCAAAAAATGAGAGTTAACGACGTTCTAGTCGAAATGAAGAGGGAGAAATGAGCTCGGGCACGGTACGTAATTCGAAGGCAATGTAACCGATGGTCGTTAATGGTAATCGACTGGACACTTATAGAAGGCAAGCGTATGGCAGCAGAAAGTTAGATGGGCAGATGACATTAAGAAGCTTGGGGGGTAAGATGGTGGCAGGTGACACAAGACAGCGTAAACTGAAGAGATATAAAAGATGTTGTTGCCATGCAGTGGGCTCAGTCGTGCCGAAGTGATAATGATGTTTTTGTTCGCCAGATACACAGAACAATAAATGCACTACGTAATGTCAACAAGCACAGTATAATAAGCAGCTTTGGTACTCACTTGAGATGAAGCAGATTACGCAAAGAGCAATCAATGTTTTCTTCATCATGGCTTCGGCAATGAGGCGCGCCCTTAAGAATGCAAACAAATTGCCTAAATTATTGATAAAGTCACTTTTTTTCTGTGGGAAAAACGAAGCATCAACTAAATTTTTTAAATATATTTTCTTTGTAGGTCAATTTACATGGTGGTCCTAGGAACCTCATGAAAAGAATCTCTGACCCTCCAAATTTCTGCGGTACATAGAGAACTCGCAGAAGGTTCTCAAAGTTTCGTGCGGCTGGCAGCGATTTCTTTGCATCACGTAAGTTTAATACTAAATACTTATTGCAACCGCGTTTGATTTGTTACTTAGCGAATTCATGAAATAGGTTTTTGTTTAAAAAAATTGAAGCGTGCCGAACTTGCTGGGAGCTTGTGATACAGAATGTTTTTGTCACGTCATTTTACATCCAATTTTCTGCGTTTTCCACCAAAGCGTAAAGCTTAAGTGAATCTTGGAACCTCTGGTGGACATTTCTTTCATTAATGACAAGTATAGAGAATTTTTAAACCATTCAGACTATTTTCAACTTATGTATTTAAGTCTCAAAATTAGCACAGCCGGAAAACAATAATACAACCATTAGGGCTTTGGTTGATTCCTGCATCGAATACTTCGGTGAAAAAATTAAGTTGAAACAAAGAACGTCAATTTCCCCTGGCGCACAGTCATTATTTCATGAACTGTTCCCGCTGCCCACCTGTATTCATGCGAGCCAGAAGGTGCCACATTTGTCTCTACAAATTAGTGTTTTCCAACAAGGCCCTACCACTAGCTACGGCGTGTAATTTTATTCGCACTCTGAAGTCTAGTTAAGAGCGAACATCTGTGCAGCTAAGCCAAGCGTAAGGATGATATACTCACCAGAACAACTTTCAGTGTAACACGGCTCCTTCCTATTTAAGGTGCATCACTGTCAATGTGCTCTCTTTTTATACCCTACTTGGCCGAGAGGTTTTAATTTTTTTCAGCCCAGCGATGATAACGATATTGCGCACTGGTCTTCTCATTGCGCTCATTCTCGCCACGTGACCGAAGAAAAAGGAAGTTCAGCCTGCAGCTGAAACAAAGGTTAAAACGAAAAGCATTTACGCTTTCTAATCTACAAGGAAGTAATTACAATGCTCTTCTCTTGCGTGTTAAGTCCAGAGATTACGGCATGAACTCGTGGCGCCATAAAGGTAGGTACATACGCGTCAGGTGCCTTGTCCTATTTCGGCCCTATCATTGCACTGCAGTCTGCTCGTTTATCTGGGCTCGCTCCTGAACGCCACGTATCGACAGTGAATGCTGCTGTGAAAGGATATTGAATCCGTTGCAACATTGACAGCAATGAATGCCGTTGCAGTGCAACCAAGTGCACTGCGATAGCATTTCAAGGAAACTATCGACCACGTGGGGACACTTTCTTTTTTTGAGCCCTGCACAAGTTCTTGCGACATGGTGGAAGGGCTACTACAAAGTTTCTGAGGAAGGCAGTGTTCAGCGTCTAGTATTCACGTGAAAATCCTCGCATTGTATCAGCTCCTTCTCCATGGTTTCTACTTTCCACACTTACTGGAAGTCGTGGAAAGAGTGCGTTTGTGGCCGTAAGGTTGTCTACGGAGATGAAATGGTTGAGCCAGCCTGAGAATATCCAACACTTGGAGTAGAATTTCACTACTTGGCACTCCCCCACAGCATCATTGTAAGATAATTTTAAGAATAAAGGTAAGTAGTAACTGCGCCCAAAGACTAGAAATAGAGCACAGGTGTGTTGGCAGCACTGATTCTAGAATAGATTGTCGCTGTGTGAAAACTTGTGCCGAAAGAAATCAATTGGCGTGTAATGGTACGCGTTCGCCACTGCATACGCTGTCCCCTCGAGTGTCGAAGAGCTGCAACAAGCATCTTGAAGATGGAAAGGCTTTCACTTGCTCTCAGAAATCAGCAAACATGTATTCGTGCTAAATTATGCGTCACGGTTGACGGTGACGACAAAACTTTTTATGGTTGGATATAGCTGTTTTCGATCTAGAATATTCATAAGTAAGCACTACCCGTTTTGAGCGATTACCACCCGTCTCAAAAGTAGGGTTGTCTAAAGGGATCTTTGCTAGAAGCTTGTCATATAAGTCCGCCTGGCTTCAGTGCACCTCGACATTGGTGTTGCAATTCATGCCTTTGGGCCAGAAGTAGATAAACATATTCAGCCCCGCGTAGCCCACGAGTGCCGAACAACAGCATGTATGGTAGCGTGGAGATGTTTTGGAGCAAATTTTCAGCACTGAAATGATTTCTGAAGGCCTGTATTTTAAAACACTGAAAGGTTCACACAAGCATATTGGACATGGCACATTTGGTAAGCTGCAGCGTATATTTGTTGTAACGTTTGTCTCATCGTTTCCAATTGCACCCGCTCAAAGTACCGGTCTCATGTTCTTCGAACACAATTTCTTCCTTGGCTTATTCCTGAGACGCAATATGAAGCCAGCTCTTTAGCCGATGCGTTCTGCCCCTAGTCAAGCTGTATCCCAAATGCGTGCTTATGCCAAGCTCGAGTAAACATTCAGATGTTTTCAAGTTAGACTATGAAGCAGCGGAATGATGCCCGGTGCCGAGCTTCATAATCCTAGTGGCCGCTGTTTCGCGGACAGATGTAGCTTTATGTGCATCGAAATGAAATATTTTAACTCCCAGCACTTTATGAATGTGCGCTTAACTGAAAGTGTCCGAGCGCTTCAAGTTATTCCTATCAAGCATATCTTCATCAACACTTTTATGAGAAATCCCAAAATTGGGGTTTATTTCAATTCGGAGTAAATACGTGTGAGAGTCCACATGAGGAACTGCTTCATAACTGGAAGACGTACGAACACATTAAACCGAGGCTTCGCTGAGTGAACAAGCAAATGTGTTTACCTGAGAAAGTTGTGCAAATGCCACTTTTCATCTGGCATTACTCTGTAGTCTTTACTTCCTCAACACATCGAACATGAGGACTATTAACATTACACACGGGGTCTGTCTTTAAAGTACGGAGTTTGAACTTAGAAAACGCTCTTTATTTCACAGTATTTATATACCCCAAGTGGTCTTCAAATTAAAGACAATGGGCCTTACACACCGAGCCTAGCGAGTTTCCCGCTTGTTGCAGGTGTCACGGAAATCCTTTTCTTGGAATCTCGCTGAGCACATTCGCCATGAACTCCTACACGCCTTTCACCTTCGCGTCGTATGGGTGGCCCTTCTACGCGAATTTCATCCTAAGAAACAGGAAGAAGTCCCAGGGAGAGAGGCCGGGGATGCATGGCGGTTGGGTAAGCATCACATGTCTTGTCCGTTTCAAAATGCATGAGAGTGAGCGAGGTTTGCGACGGAGTGTTGTCGCGGTGCCGCCGCATGATCTAGTTATCTCTCGACATATGCGCAGTAGTCGTTTCTCTGTCTCTGGAGGGCTTCCAACAAAAAAAGATGATTTAGTGCAATCAAGGAGGAAAAATTTCTAATGTCGATTACGATACTACGTAAACCGCAAGTTTAGCCCAGCTTTGTAGATGTTTTCTTTTTGCGATATATTCAGATTAATAATTTGAGAGATATATGTACGTACATACAGCTACAAAGTGCTTTTTTATTTTCCACGGGCAGTCTTCAAGTAACGCTCATTTCCCAGTTTTTGAAAGTCATGACGGTGGCTTTGTGGTCAGAATGATGGATGGAGATGTGTTGAAGCTGCTGCACCAACGCCTGATTCACAAGCAGGTGGTTTATCTTTAGGACAACGTTGCGACTACCGTGGCCGACGCGAACAGTCTGTCACAAGGAGCGCATTTCATAGCGCCACCCGTCAAAGAAGCGGAGCGTGCTGTGACTGCGAGGGTGCGCGTGCCACCGCTCAGAAGATGGCCCTCCCCTAGCCACTCTACCTCCGAACATACAGTGGTCATGGACGACAACGCACACAGCGCGGACCATTCTGGCGCCATCTTTGAGCCAGCGCTGGCACTTTCGTTCGCTAAGCGCAACCGGTCTCGAGGGGTCGCTCTCGCTCTCCTCCTCTCCTCTTGCTCACCTCGGGCTGGACTGCACCAATGGCGACGCAGCTCAACCCACGAACGGGTGCATTAGAGCTGCGCTCAAAAAATATCCCTATGAACGATTCGCTTACGGTCATGCAAAATAATAAATATAGATTGTATTTTGCAAAATTTTTAGAACGAGTTTTGCGCATACTTTACTCCAGTGGTCTCAAACGCGCTACCATCCATGTTTCATCTTATGTTCCAAAAGATACTGGCAGCCTCACAATCAGTTTCACCGCCGGACATTTTTTTCAACTGAAATCGGCGAAAATGCTACGTCCGCAGACGACACTCAAGCTTTGCGGAAATGAAAAGAGGCAGGAGCTCCTTAATCTACGTTACTTTCAAACGAACGTATTCCGTCCGTAAAACTTTCTGCCTCTCTTTCGACCCCTGTGTAACCCTAAACCGAACAACGAACTCACTGCGCACATCACGGCAACAAAGGTATGCCTTCTTTCATTAACTGTGTTGCCTTCACTGCACAGCTACTGAAAGATTTCCGGGCATGGACAATTTCCACACTACAGAGGAAATGTCTCTCGTTGAAACCGAAAGGTAGTAACTTCTACCTTTGCTTTTTTTCCTGATTGTGAGTCACTAACATTGGTCTCGTACAAGGCAGAAGTATTGAGGTTGTAGTAAAATGCACGTACGATGCTCTTCATAGTAGCACGTACGATGCTCTTCATAGTAGCCAAAATAAACCATTACACTTATTACAGGGCGCTTCAGCAATAACAGGCGTTCGTTTATTCTGTGAAACTGCATTTTGAAGAGGAGGCGGTCACCTACCGGCAACAAACGAATGATGAGAAGACGGTGAAGGCACAGCTCGGATTGCACACAAAGCACGTCTTTGTGAGTAGGCTGGAAGAGCTGCCTGGTTTCTTTTTTTTCCTTGGGCCGCCGTGTTGCCTCAGTGGCTATGGCACTCGGCTGCTGGCTCGAGAGACTCGGGTTCGACCCCTGCTGAGGCGGTCGAATTTCGTTGCAGGCGAAATTCTTCAGGTGTGTGTACTGTGTGATGGCAGTGCACGTTAAAGAAACCCAGGTGGCCGATATTTTCGGACCCCTTCACTACGGCGTCCCTCTTAGCGTGAGTCGCTTCTGGACGTTAAACTTCGATAAAGAAAGTGTCACGGATCTCTCCGGAGAACACTCAGACCGAAAGAATGGGCTAGGCGACAGGTGTACCCACACAAACGCACATTTAATACACCCTACGTGACACACACACTATAACACAAAACTAACACAACAAACAAAGGCTAAAAATACACACGACCCGGGCACACTGCTACAGCGTCTACTACTAGCGTTCTCCTATTCGTGGTCGTGCTCACGCTTGGTTCGATGCGGCTGCGGCGTTGTATGGATCCAGTATCCGGGGTCGAGGCGGCGTTCGAGGTGCTTGGGCTGGCGTCGCTGGCGGCGTCGCTGGCTGCGTCGTATAAGCTCCCGGTCCAAGCACCCGTGGAGGTGTTGCCGGTGTCAGCGTTGGGAGCACCACCCGGATGGGTGGCAACAGCGCTGGAGACACCCCTGGCGGTAGCAGGTGGTCGCGGCCTCCGTTGACTCCCCGGAACGGGCTCAGGCACGGCTGGAGGTACACGATGCGTTGCCGCAGAACGCGAGCTCACCGGAGCAGTAGCCGGCACCGTTCTCTTCCAGCCGATGCGTCCTTGGCCTGCCGGAGCCTCCGCTTCTCTGCTGTTCCCCCCTGTGCCTCGCTCTCGCTCGCCCTTTTATAGCCTCGGTGTTAGTCCACGTAACCCTTGTCGTCGTCTTCTCTTCTCCACCTCAACGAATGCTTCTTCTTCCTCTTCTTTATTCGTCGATTAATTCGCGTCGTCTTCTACACACCTTCTTGCTTTCAAATTTAATTTAGGCTCCTTAATATACGTGACAAGGACCACCCCTCTCAAGAGTTTTTCCATGAACAACTGCTCACGTCATACTCCTCTTCAAGCCATCCAGCCAACCGACTATCTTCTGCGGCGATTCTGGACCCAGCACACACCACACCGCAGAGGTCCATCACACACCAAAAGCACACCACTAACATAGCACACCAAACGGCGTTTTCAGAACACTAACACACCACTGCCGTTGTCCGTACAGAGTCCTTAATAAACATGTTCGTCTCCACAACACGCTCCCTTGTATGATCACATAACACCAACAACAGCAACAACAAGATAAATTCCAGGGATACATTAACACAGCACCAGCAACAATAACAACAAGATAAATCCCAGATATACATTAACACAGCAACAACAACAAGATACATCCCCGAGGAACCTAGAGCTGCTCAGTTGGTTCTATCTGTACAGAGCTCTAATTTGTAACATATGACCTCCGGACTGTCTGGTCCATCCAAAAACATCTCCCTCCTGATTTGTAGTAGAGCTGTGATCGTCTGTCTTCATTCAAATTGGTCTTCTCCAGTACCTCATCCCCTCCTGTTTTTTCCTTCCCACTGAACGTGGGCACCTCGGCAGCGTCACCTGTCTCCTCGGCCAGTACCGAACACGCTGCTCTGGGGGCGTACCGCCGTACGGGACCTCTTTCTTCATATTTCTTCAACATATTTACATGGAAAACCCTCTTAGTGCCATCTATCAATACCTCATAATCTATGTCCTTTTTCTTCGCGGCACAAGGTACGGGCCCTTCCAATGCATCAGTAACTTATTATGATCCGTGGGTAGGAGGACGAGAACCCTGTCGTCCGGATCCAGGTTCCTGTGAATGGCTTTCTTTTCATAATATCCCTTAAGGCGTTCACGCGCCTTTTCCAGGCCTTGATGTGCAAGCCTGCATGTTTCCTTCAACCTGTCCCGCATCTCAAGAACATACGTATATGTTGTCTTGAAATCTGATGCAATCTCTTTATTAGTCCACAGCTCCTTGAGTATTGCAAGTGGACTTCTAACGGTTCTCCCATATAGCATCTCGAAAGGCGAGAAACCAAGACTCGTTTGTGGTACTTCGCGGTAAGAGAACAAAAGAGCTGGGAGATATGTATCCCAAACAGTAGGTCTCTCCGGGCACAATTTTTGATCATGTTTGTGAGGGTGCCGTTGAACCGCTCTACAAGCCCATTACATATGGGATGGTAAGGCGTCGTCAGTAACTGCCTTAATGACAAAAGGTGGTTAACCTCCTTCATTAGTTCTGATGTGAAGTTCGAGCCCCGGTCAAAAAAAATTTCCCTCTGGAACCCATAACGCGAAAACATTTCCACAAGACCCCCCGCCACTTAGATATTGTCAAAAGTTCTCAGTGGAATAGCGTCAGGATAACGAGTGGCCACGTCAACTAGAGTAAGCACATATCGATTGCCTTTGGCGGATACTGGAGAGATTGGCACCACAATGTCAATCGCCACTCGCTGACATGAGCGAACAAAGCGCTTAATTAACGTCACTCTGAGCACCTGGCCAAAAGAACTCCTAGGTGATCCTAGACATCGTTTTTTGAACACCCTGGTGTCCGGCCATAATGGCATCATGTCCTAAGCACAGCACGGTCTCTCGCATATCTCTTGGTAACACCAGCTGTTGGACCCGCCTTTCTGAACTAAATATGCATTCCCTGCGCAAAAAACCATTTACCAATTAATACTCTAATGACGTCCGAGTCTTCTTTCTTTTCAGACTCTTTCGAAGCAGGTCTTCATGCTCGGGTCTTCTTTTTGCCTAATTGCAATTTCGCCCGGTGTTACGCTCAGGCACATCGCAACAGGAGTAGAGAGCGGACGCTGTGTTGCTCGGGCTGTCGCCTGAGCTCTTGTCTCAACTGCCGACGAGAAACTGACTGCACCCGTCTGAGCTGTCGCGGGCGTTTCCTCCTTTGGATGTTCTTCAACGTCGAGAATCCTCCACTCGGGATCGGGGTCTTCGACACTTCTTGCACCCGTAATGTTTCCCAAGATGAGATCGTAGATGGGTTGGTCTACGCATATTGCCACTACCTGCCCAGTATAATATGGCGTGGACACTAGAATCCTAGATCCAGGAAGGTACCTTACTGTGCTGTCTACCAGAGTGACGGCCGACGCTTCCCCTGTAAGATCCTCGTCCTTGCCAGGCTTCGACGAACCAAGACTGTGTTAGCTCCGCTGTCTCTAAGCACCAATATAGGACGGTCCCCTATTTGCCCAACCACGACTGGCATTGCTGCTTTAGACTTGGGTGTTCCATTCACTGCCTCATTTTCCAGCGGCGTTTGCTCTCCTTTCAGCTGTGGAACTTCGGGTGGCGTGACAAGTTCTACCCTAGAGTCGACAACGCATGCAGCTCGGTCCTGCGTTCTGTATCGGCACTCATCCAGAGTATGACCTCTCCTCTTACAACCTTGACACACAACCTGTGTTTTTGGGCAGCACTACTAGTCCGAGAGTAAGTTGCACAACGTCCCACCTTGCCGCAGAGAAAACACCTTACTGGCGCCTTAGATGCACCGCCATATGCTCTTGGTTTCGCCGCATCTGTCTCCAGGGTCTTTTGGGTTTCCTCCTTTGCCTTACTCAAATTCCTTAACCCTTGAGCCTCGAGGAATTGGTCTGCAGTGTCGGCGAACTCTTCCAACGAACACAACTTTCTTTCAGGAATAGCGCCAGCTTTGAGCTGAAACACGCTAAAATTGCTCTTTGATCATCTTGTCAAGCAGACTTTCAAAACTCTTTTCTGTGTTTGACATATCCAGCCACGTATCAAAATAGTTGGATAGCTTGCAGGAAAACTGCTTAGCGGTTTCTGAATCCTCAGGTTTCGCGGTGCGAAATCTCACGAAAACTCTCTGCCTTAAGCCTGAATCTTCGCGAGCGCCTTTTTGACTTTCTCGTAGTCCATGAAATCAGCAGCAGGCATCCTTCCAAACACATTCAGTGCCTCTCCGACTAAACACATGCTCAATGCCGTGGCCCATTCACTGCGCTCCCAGCATTGCCCCAAAGCTATCCGCTCGAATCGTTGCAGATATGCATCCAAATCATCTCTCTTGTCATCGAAAGGAGCCATCAGCTTTCTTGGGCAAACTCTGGCCGGTATGGGAGATTCTCTACCCGCTAAGGAACGCTGATCATTGTCCGTGATATCGTCATAACCTCCCGCGATATGTGCCTGTTTCCACAAAATAAACTCCTTTTCCCGTTCTATCCTTTTTTTCTCCTGTTCTTCTGCCTCGCGGGCACTTCTAGCTTCTCGCTCTTCTGCCTCGCGAGCTCGTTTCGCCTCGCGCTCTTCTGCTTCGCGAAAGTCAGCGCGTGCTTGTGCCCTTTCCTCTCTCTGCCTCTTTCCTTCCTCCTCATAGAGATGCGTCGCCTCTTCCTTGCTTAACCCTAGCTTGAGCGCCAGTTCTAACGTTCTTGCCAAATCCATCCTTTATGCCGTCGAGAGATCGGAAAGATCCGAGACAAAGCAAAAAGAATAAAAAGGAAATGAATCCCGGCACAGGCTCGCCACTTTGTCACAGATCTCTCCGGAGAACACTCAGACCGAAAGAATAGACTAGGCGACGAGTGTACCCGCACAAACGCGCATTTAATACACCCTACGTGACACACACTAGAACACAAAACTAACGAAACTAACACAAGCAAAGGCTAAAAATAAACATGACCCGGGCACATTGCTACCAGCGTCTACTACTAGCGTTTTACTATTCGTGGTCGTGCTCACGGTTGGTTCGATGCGGCTGCGGCGTTGTATGGATCCCGTGAACGGCGTCGAGGCGACGTTCGGCGTGCTTGGGCTGGCGTTGCAGGCGGCGTCGCTGGCTGCATCGTACAAGCTCCCGGTCTAAGCGCCCGTGGAGGTGATGCCGGTGTTGTTGGCGTTGGGGGCACCACCCGGATGGGTGGCAACAGCGCTGGAGACACCCTTGGCTCTAGCAGGTGGTCGCGTCCTCCGTTGACTCCCCGGAACAGGCTCAGGCACGGCAGGAAGTCCACGATGCGTTGCCGCAGAACGCGAGCTCACCGGAGCAGTAGCCGGCGTCGCTCTCTTCCAGCCAAAGTGTCCCTGACCCGCCGGAGCCTCCGCTTCTCTGCTGTTCCTCCCTGTGCCTCGCTCTCACTCGCCCTTTTATAGCCTCGGTGTTAGTTGTTGTTGTTGTTAGGCTATCAAAAGATGGCACATACCCACACTGAGTCCATGTAAGCCTTGTCGTCGTCTTCTTCTCTTCTCCACCAATCATCTCTCTCCACCTCAACGAATGCTTCTTCCTTTTCTTTATTCTTTGGTTGATTCGCGTCGTCTTCTCCACACCTTCTTCCTTTCAAATTTAATTTAGACTCCTTAATATATGTGACAGAAAGAAACCTCCTTAATGAATAGATGCCGGAACTTCATAACGTTTTCTCTAGTTATTGACGAATGCGCTTATATTAAATTGAGACTGAGGTTGTTTTCACATCTGCTAACCTACTAGGCTTTTTAACCATACCCATTGTTGACCATATTTGTGCAGTTATTTTTTTTTATTGTTTCAGAAGCACCGGTGCAATCACAGATAGAACGTGCGCCGTTCAAATTTCCCGCGTCCCGAAAAAGTGCA
The DNA here is from genome assembly GCF_052857255.1 of Amblyomma americanum. Classification (NCBI taxonomy): domain Eukaryota; kingdom Metazoa; phylum Arthropoda; class Arachnida; order Ixodida; family Ixodidae; genus Amblyomma; species Amblyomma americanum. The sequence goes on along the minus strand of NC_135499.1, from coordinate 102,539,341 downwards.
GTAGAGGAGAACAGCGGAGAGGAAAATTTCGTCCAGGTCGGCCCGTGTGACGTCATTATGACTAGCCGGAGACTCTCCCAGTCACCCGAGAGTGCTTTGAGAGCGCGTTGTTCCTCGTGTTGCCTGCCTTGTGGACGTACGCACGAAGTGTGTAAGCCAAGTTTTAAGCGTCCGATTACGTGCAGCAGCTCCAACATGAGGTACTGCTGTGCGTTCATTTGTAAGGGCACCTACAGCCGCGGTGATGCCATCTTTCACACTTTCCCGAAATATCAAAAGCTCGCAGCGCAGTGGATAGTTGCTCTGAAGAAGGAGAATTTCAAGGCAACTAAAACAAGCGTACTCTGCTCGAAGCACTTTCGTGACAGCGACTACGTGCAGAGCTTGTCCCTAATGCGATCACTAGGGGTTTCTGTCAAAGGCGCACAGCGGAACCATGACGCAGTACCTTCGATATTTTTGCACAAAAGAAGCACATCACCAAGAAGCGCATTTTCTAAAAGAAAAAAAAAACATGAGGTGACTCCTTCTTCCTGTTTTAAATTCATTACTTTGTGGCAATTCAGGTCTCATTTGTGGGTGGAGTTTGGATGAAGCGTTGACCGTGATTAGCCTACACCGAAGGCGTTCCCGCGATGGGATGGGCAGTGCTGCTCCTCACGGCGGTATTAGCGGGTTTCTTCTTTTCGAGAAAAGAGATTATGCTATAGAGACACATGTGCTAAACATCACGTAACTCATCAACGAAACCCTGCTAATAACTCTTCCCGTGCGGACGGGACGGACATTTGAAAAAAGTCCACTGCTGTGCCTGACATGCTCGCGGAGCCCCCGCGGAGCAGTGCGCGGCCAGGTTGGCCAGGTGTTGGGGCGCGCTGAGCGAAGTTCGGTTCGACGCGGCGAAGCAAAAAAATGTCGAAGTTGTTTATATGCGGCGTCGTGATTTCCCACCCGTTTCTGATTCGCCGTGAATCATTAGCTACGCGATCTGAAACAAAATACTCGACCGAACCTAGGCGAGCTGCAGCTTGGCTTTGAAACATAGGTGCGCGGCGTCGGAATGTTATTCTGGCAGCGGCGGGACACAAAACGGACTGGAGCTATTAGAGACATTTAGAATAGGGTGAAGCTGGTTAGGTTCACAGGGAAACAGCGTGGAGCCACAGCGCAGGCGCAGGACAATAACGCCCCTCCGGTGATGGTCCTGTGCATGCATGACAAAATGTATACATCAGCTGCTGCTTTATTTTTGTAAAAATAGTTACAGCTTGGAAGGAGAGACCTCAATACTTGTAGTTTTTTTTAATTGGTAGACATGCAGCGCATCAAGCTCGACATCCTTTGTCATTATCATTCCTAAGTCCAATGATGCTAGTGGCAGCTGTCGCATGCAGTTAGAGGGCCTGAAGTAAGCCCTTGCTTTACTGAAGAGTGAGAACATCAAGATAGCAGTGCTCGTGACCGACCGTCATACACACATCAAGTGCTTTCTCCGTAACAAGAAAGCTGCAATCACCCACGAGCTCGACCTGTGGCACATGACAAAATGTATCCATCAGCTGCTGCTTTACGGTGGCTGATAAAATGTTATATTCAGCCTATTTATTGAATATATTACAGCTGTTCTATTTATTTCTATAATGTATTTGAGGTATCAGCAAGAAGATGCACACAGCTGCAAAACAAATTAACTGCAAGGAACTTGCACCTTGGACAAAGGCTGAGTGCAACCATTTTTTTTTAATTCGAGAAGTGTGCCATGAGGCATAAGTTGAAAAGGAAAGGGGGGAAGGAATGCACGGGATTGAAAGTTAAAGAAGGAGTGAAGAACCGTTGCGCTGAGGTAGTCGCAGAGGTTGTTAATTAAACGGTTGTCCATTGTCCACTTCACGAAGTCAATTTCGCGGTTCCACCGCGGGCCCACCTCCCTGAGGAGCCATTTTCTGATAGCAGCCGTCGCTGGGCACGTCCACAACAAGTGCCGCACATCACATATGTCCGGTGCAGCGCCACAGTGAGGGCACCTGTCAGGTAGTGGCAGATCTTTGGCACGCCACCGATGACGGACAGATGGTGTCAGAGCCGCCCCTGCCCGAATCCGGCGCACGGATACCTCCTCCTGCCGAGTAAGACTACGGGGGAGAGGGTGCGAACACGGAGGAATTAGAGCGCGTGTTCGCTGGCGCAGAACTTCGGAATCGGAAACGTGGGACAGGAACGGATCTGGGGGAAGAGGGGAAGGTGGCGGATCGTATCATGAATGAAGATGAGTCATAGCATCCGCTTGAATGTTATGTGGATCCTGGGCATGGCCGCGAATTCAGTGTATGCGCACAGGACATGGATACTTTGCGCAAAGCACATGAATAGATTGTGAAATCTGGAACGTTCGTCGAACAGCCTTCAGCTGTTTAAGGGCGGCGCGGGAGTCGGTGTAAATGTGAACTGTATTGAATGTTGGAACGAGCGGAAGGGAAGCAATGTCATTGTAAATGGCTTGAAGTTCCAATGCCAGGGGAGTGCACGTATCATATACGTTGCGCGAGAGTTGAGATGCGGATGAGATGGACTATACACAGCAGTAACTCCCCTCTCTGCAGAATGAGATGCATCAGTGTATAATATGCACCCTTCAGGCAGATACGCTGCTGATACCGACGGGGAAACAGTGGGGCGATTGTCAGTGAGCTGGCAATAGGACCACGGTGGAAGTGTCTTTAAACGATGAAGTTTGAGAGACTGTTTTCGAGCTCTATTTGCCACCTGTTGGTCGATGATTTCACTGAGTGTATTAAGTTGGGCGAACTCCTGTAGCACAGGTATGGGTGTTAAACGAGGCAGATATGTTATGACGCGCATAGCCTCACGATTGATAGCTTCAAGGGAGTCCCACTATCTGCGGGTGAGACGTTTAAATAGAGCCTGATATACTATCCGTGGCTGAAGGATAGAGCGCACAAGCTGGCGGGCCGTATGAGCACGTGCGCCACCAGAGCGCATAGCTATGCGACGAATCAGACCTAGAGTAGCGTGAGCTGATTTACGGGTGGCTGTCAGCCACGGGGTGCCAGTCCCAGATGTATGGAGGAGAAGACCAAGAATACGAACAGTTTCTACCTGAGGAATCAGAGAATTATGTACCGTAAAATTTAAAGGGGGAGCTTTCCGTAAGGCGGCTTTATTTCCAATTCGAATGAAACATGATTTAGTAGGAGAGAGTGTTAGACCCAAAGGTGGGAGGCGAGATGTCAATACATCCAGCGCGTGTTGAAGGACCGACTGATGAATAGACGCATCTGGATGACAGCCCCACAAGGTGATATCATCGGCATATGCAAGCACGCGGATAGAAGGGATGGTCTCTAGGGCTCGAACAAGAGGAATTAAAGCCACATTAAATAATGTGGGGGCGAGAACGGAGCCCTGCGGCACTCCTCTATTGGAAGTGAAATTACCAATGGGCTTTCCGTGGACACGCACGCTGCAGGTTCGATTTGCTAAAAAGGCGTGAATGGAGAGGAGGAACCGGTGAGGGAGACCAAGAGTTTGAAGGGAGGCAAGAATGGCAGAGTGAAGGATGTTATCATATGCCTTTGTTATGTCTGTAGCGATTACGGTTCGTACAAGGTGACTCTGTGGAGAGTGGTCAAGCACGTCAGCAGCCAAAGTAGCAAGGCCGTCCTCCGTTCCAATTTGTGGGCGGAAACCAATTTGGGAATCTGGGTAACAATCATGGGATTCCAGCCACCATGATAAGCGTGCGGCTAGAATGTTTTCATAAAGCTTGCAGATGGTAGGGGTAAGAGAAATTGGACGAAGGGCCGAGAGAGATACTGGAGGCTGACCTGACTTGGGGATTGGAACCAGAATAGAATGCTTCCAGTCTCCCGGCATGACGCCAGAAAGCCACACTTCGTTAAAAGTATCAAGTAGGGTTTCCAAAGCCCTCCCTTCCAAGTTACGGAATAAGGAGTTAGGTATGCCGTAGTGCCCGGGAGTAGTAGTAGTTTTTAAACGATCAATGGAGGCCAGCAGCTCTGCCATGGTGAGGTCAGAAGTAATCCCATCGGGGGGCTCTGTTACCGATAAGTCAGGTGGAGACGTAGCGGTGCAGTCAAGGTTTGGAAAAAATTGACGGGCCGCTTGTTGTGAAAATGTGTCCTCATCCACATTTAGCGCGAGGCGAATGCTCTCTGTGTAATCTGCAACCTGAGAAGGGCGCTCCATGGCGTGAAACACTCTCCAATGATGTCGATTGCCCTGCGTAGAGGACAGGCGGGCACACCATGCAGCCCAGCGTTGCCTGCCTAGCCGCTTTGCATAGCGCCGCGCCCGTGCGGTAGCGCGGTGAAGAGTAGGAAGAGCCGAAGGGTCATCGGGGTGACGAGTAGCGTAAAGATCCGCCTGGCGACGAAGAGCCCACAGATTCAAGAGATGTATGTCCGGGTTTGGGTCGTCTTCATTTACAGTAGTGGTAATAGTGTGAGTAGCGAGAACAGCAGATAGAGTAGACAATGCTAAAGAGGGGTTGAATGTAGATAAATGATTGTCTGCGCGTACAGAATCCTATGATGTTATTCGTACAGTGCGGCGTATTTTCCGTAGACGCGTAGGCGTGAGGGAGATAAAAATAGGGCTGTGATCGCTACCCCAAGTATCAGAATCAACAGCCCAACGAGGGTTACCGGGGCCTAACCACCAAGTCAAATCAGGTGAATACGGGCCACCTTGTGGGCGGGTAGAAGTATTCGGGTGGTTCAAAAGTTGAAAGGAATGATCTGAAAAGCTCCCATTTGTACTGGGCGGCAGCATCCAGCGAAGGCAAAGCACAACTCATTGTGCCGAAATGGTTGTCATTTCTTAATTACAAAAGGGACATCCACATAATGACCATGCATCGTTCCCCACGTGCTTGCACGGTGACATCAAACCCAAGCAGTGGCTCAGAGAAGGTATATTACATCCCGTAATGCAAATACGTGAAAGGCCCTACCGAAGAATAATTAGGCCATCTAACTACGGTATATAAAGTAATAAAACTTCAATAAGAGAGGGTGTTCGGTTGGGAGACACAATCTCTAGAGTACTATTCATTTCGTGTTTACAGAATGAATTCACGAACCTCAAATGAGAACTGGTGATAAGAGTTAATGCAGTTTGGTGATGACGTTGCCTTGCTAAAGATTTCGGAACTGGAGAAGAGTGGCGGCTTGGGTTGTTGGTGCACGTTTGTCATTTTTCGAAAGCGCTAAAACAACACGGATAAAGAAGGAACAGACATCGACTAGTGCTTGTCCATGTCTGTTCCTTCTTTGTTCGTGTTGTTTTAGCACTTTCAAATACTGAAGAACTCTGAACAAACTGCAAAGCATGACCGATGGCCTCGACAGGCAAAGCAGAACAGTGGGTCTAAAAACTTTATGCACGGAACTAAAACAACGTTCAACAGTCTCTGAAGCGAGCAGTGGTTTAATATAGACAGCGAAGCATTAAAAGTGGGAAGGGAAGAGATCTAATTAGTGTAAAAAATGACAGATCCAGATCACAAGCGTGAATAAATTAGGAGAAAAAGAATAAAGAGAATTGAATTTTTCAGGTATGCTCAAATCATGAATGTAATTTACCTGTATTCCTCAAGAGAAAATTGCACAACAGCTGTATATTAGCAGTACTCATTTATGGTGCAGAAAGAAAATTAACAATAAGGTAGAACTTAGATAGAGCACAATGCTGCAAGCTGTCTAAAGTAGAAAGTGTAACATTATGAATGAAGAGAGCAGAGTAGACCGGTGAAAAAAGAAGTTAATGACATCCTAGCAGAAATCAAGAAGAAATGGCAGGCCATAAAAAGGAGATGCTGGACAACGTATGGTTGTTGAGGGCAATAGACTGGATTAAAAAGTTTCAGCAACCTTTGCAGTGCAGCAGAATGTACAGGAAAAGCTTCATGGCCTAAGTAAATAACAGCTATTAAATCTTCTATACCATTTATTACAGTGCACCCCAAATGCCAATGTTTATTAAAACTATCAAAACTTATAGCATGCTCATTACTGAATACAAGTTTATTTGGAGGTGCATTGAAATGCTTTTTTAACAAGTTGATGCAGGAGCATACATAAAGCCGCACGATTAGAGTTTTTTAAAGAGCTGATAATGACCGCTTCCTATTAGAATCAAAGATTTCCAGAAGCTTCAAGATATTGCAAAGTTTAAGGCCATTCTGCAAGGCATGCCATGGCTACCTAACAGACACCAAACCTATGAATCAGAGGTTTTTCGTAGCCTTCTAATGCATTTTGCAGAGAATACGTAATATTATTCATAGTCAGGAATGAGGGCCAGGTAAGCTGTTGTCTTCTATTATCTACTTTTACAGTGAGAAGCGACCGATATCACAAAACAATTACGTTTAACAAAACGAATGTTAAACATGCATCTGCAGAAAACTGAAAGGCATGTAGGCACCTGCCAAAACTACGTGAAAAGATGCGCATCTTAAGTTACACTTACTGAAATTTTCAATAGATGCATCATTTCTCACGTCTTCTCAACAGAAGTTAAAAGCACAATCGACTGAATCCGAAGGGTTTTTTACACGGCGACACTTTGTGAGCATTTAGATTTTCTGCTGTGTTCACCATGCAAGCATTTCATTTTCATTGTCAATCCGCCTGGCAACTGCCTCAATGCTTTGTTCTCATAGATCTTCAAAAGTAGTACTTTTCTTTTTCAGTGTTTTCATCACGCGTGCTTATGGTACTTTCAAGCACTAATTGCTAATATGGCGTTGTGCTTAACGTTCATCTGTGATTTTTGTCGCATGATCATTACAGTTGGACTGTTTACATATGTTACATGTCCTGGGGGCGAACGTTTGCACATATTCACACGGTTCTGTGCAACGTTTTCAGGACCCAACTCGCTGTACTTCACTACAACTAGAACAGTTGACGTGGTCAGGCACGCACAACGGATGGCACACTTCGATGGTGTGTGCGTTACCCAAAGGCAGCAGATGGTGAAGAAAGCTTGTCCAGTAAAGGAACCACCCATTTATGGTAAGCTTGCATCACCTAGTTTATTTCATCACAAAGAAAGGGAATATTGCACAAGCTATAAGATAAAATGCTCACACAGGCTACGTCAAACGGCTCCTCGACAAAGTTGTGGCCGTGGTTGAGAGCATGCAGCCTCAGGAGAGGAAAACAGCTCCAGAATCTTGTCCACCACTCAGCAGCAGTTTTTCAAAGGTCCTATAGGAGAAGCTGGCCGAGAAAAGAAAGTAAAGGTTCAATAGAAAATGATTAGTTTCACACGAACTACAGAGAAACTACTGGCAAGATGTTTTGGGGTTTACCGCATGTCCCAAATTTGAATGTGGGTTGAGCAGCCAAAGCCGTTGATAGCCGTTGTGACAGGTAAAAATTACAGCAATGGATGTGATGACATGCACCGTATATTTTAATTAGGGAGACCTAGTTACTAAAATGTCTGGTTCAGTAAAATATGAAAAACAGATATCACTAAACATAAGAAGGCAGAATTGTCAAAATAATGCAACCACTAGAAGGAATGTGGACCACTGTACACTATATGCTGTGGGTTTCGTAGATTATAAGGTTAAAGAATGCAAGCTTGATAACCACTTTAACGCCTGCATTCTTTTCTGCATGTCATTTTTTGTTTCTTTACCTTTTTTCCGCTTTACTGTTTTTGTCATTGTTCATATTGATTCTGTTGATTTTTTTTTTAAAAAGGGGGGTCTGTTTTTGCATTCTTTTCATGTCAGTGTGGCTATTAACCTGCTTCTCTCCTACCTGTAGGTGACAGCCTCCATGGCCAGACAGGAGTCATTTGAAGACCAAGCGCGCCATCTTCCCACCCTCCTCACTCCGCACCCCACCATAACCCCAATCCATCCACCTTAGAGTGAAGGGCCTATAAACCCCTGCCTATGATGACTGCACTTGTCCTGACAAAGACAAGTCCTGTTGTTGGAACGTTGATCGCTGGACTGAAGCTCTCCCTTGATTTTATTTTTTGAAGGTTTGCATCTGCTGTACTTCTAACCTGCCATTACGAAAGAAGAACCAATGCATTACCGCCACATATTTAGCAGCCATTACTGTCTTCCAGAAAATATTACCAGCGACGAACTGTGGTGAACGCACCATGAACTATACGAGAATACCTGCATTATCTTAAAAGTTTTATGCTTCTGCATTTCTTGACAGTTTGCAGGTTAGCACAAAAGCAGACTTCAATCACTTTGCCTAGTGTGCTTCATGGAATAGTTTTTTGGTAAGCACAAAAAATTTCTTGCCACCTCACTGCTCTGCATTTCTGCGGTAAATACGTAGTTTCAATTTTTGGGACTTATTTATTGGAAGGGCAATGATGGTGAAGAAAGTGACACTGGCACATTCATAGCATGAAGTTCAGTGTATTTATCTTCGACTACGCCACTTTCCAGCAGACTGTGAACGTAGCTCAATTTCTTACAAAATTTACTTGAACAATACTGTATCCATCATTGTATCCAGTGTTGGATGTCTATCTTCAAACATTTAACCACCCATGAACTGCGAACAGGTCATCTACCTCAATCCAAGGCCATACTAGGCAGGCAGCTAGATGCCATGGTAGACTACAACGGAAAGTTTCACCCTAATTACAAATCTTAATAATAATAATAATAATAATATTAATAATAATAATTGGTTTTTTGGGAAATGAAATGGCGCAGTATCTGTCTCATATATCGTTGGACACCTGAACCGCGCCGTAAGGGAAAAGATAAAGGAGGGAGTGAAAGAAGAAAGGAAGAAGAGGTGCCGTAGTGGAGGGCTCCGGAATAATTTCGACCACCTGGGGGTCTTTAACGTGCACTGACATCGCACAGCACACGGGCGCCTTAGCGTTTTTCCTCCATAAAAACGCAGCCGTCGCGGTCGGGTTCGAAATTACAAATCTTCAGAAGGTGTTTTTGTCCTTGAGACAAGTAGGTTTTACATAGCCAACAGACTTCCAGCATGCTTTTTATTTTTTTCTGTGCCAGTGTATAATTTATTGTATAATTCTCAGGAGCAATTCAGACAAGATTAGAGTTTTGTTGCTTTAGCTTGCCTTTCTAAGCGTTCGATAAGCCAAACAGGTGTTCTCTCTTATTTCAGTCCCCTGAACAAGTGTCTACTGTGCATGGACTCATATGCTGCTAGTGTATAATTATTGCATGAAGCCTTCATGTTTATATTTATCCGCAAGATTTTAAAAAAATTAAACTGATATCAAATCTAATTTGAAGTGAATTTGCGAACTCACTCAGCTGTAGAAGCTGCGACTTGTTTAGTCCCTGCAGCTGCAACTCTCAAATTCTGTTAGTTCAGCCTAACTGCCTTATTTGTTATGTCATACTAGAGAGCCTCGTGTGATCCAGGATTTTAGGGTGGCGTCACCAACTCCCTGTAAAGGGATGATGTTTTCCTAACTCGGACACACTTTCCTGGCACCGGCGACAATAAATGCTACAATATAGCTATTCAGTGTAGTAAATGCAACTTGATATTAGTTCATATGTGCCTACTTGTTTTGTTGCTGCTGGCATAGTGGATCATTACAAGCAGTCACTGAAATGCTGAATGCCAGGAGGCTGTCACCGACTGCCTATAGTAGAGCAAACCTCGGCCAGCTTGGACATGACTGCTCATTGGCAATGGTCATTGACGGAAGTTACAACCCGTGTAATCCCTGCTGTCATATCTTGCAGGTTGGTTAAGGACACAATTAACTTGTTTGACCTCACTAAATTGTAAGAGATGTTATGCTATTCTTCACAAATTAATGCATCTAGTTAACATTTTTAAAGGACCACAAATATTTATTCCTGACTACAAAGTGGAATAAATGTCTGGTTTTTTGCCATGTGGTTTCTTCATGTCAATCACATTAGTGCCAGTTTCCTGTACAGTGATTACAAGGTAACCTGCTAGAACTCAGCACAACCTCATAATTGAAATTAGTCTTCATTTAAAGCAGCACATTTTCTTACCTTCATTTTGCAAAAACATCAAGCACTTAAGACAATACACATCTCTGTAGAAAACTCTTTCTGTAGAAACACAAAAGGTGCTTTTCCAGACTATATCCTGGAGACAACTTGGTAGAAAGCGTGAACTCTTTCTCATTAGTTTTCAGATGCGCCAAACAGCAGGTATGCTGCATTTCGCTATAGCCTATAAATGAAAAGTGTTACAATTTCTCCCAAGGTTGATTCAATTTTCTCATTCATTAGTGGAGGATTTGCTGAGTTGAGTCGAGTTACAGGTGGGATTAGCCTTGCTTATTCTGCCGGCAATTGCCCCACCGTAGCATTTCTTCTATGTTAATGATGTCCTAAAACCTGTCGCATCTACCCCGCTATGCGCACACTCTCTTATAATAGCATAAAAGCACACATTCCTCTCCCGCAGTCACCATCTATGCACAACATCGCTCCACATAGTCCACTTCACAGTCCGCTCCAGAAGTCATCATCTATCCACATATTCAGCCACTGTAGAACGCAGTCCATTGTAGTGCCACAATCCATACAAACATTCGCTCACAGTATGACGTAGTCCACTCCAGAACACACCACCGGCGCACACATTCAATCACAGTAGGTCATATAGTCCGTTCCTGCTGTCACCATTTAGAAACTAGATCAGTGCCCTGCAGATCCTGCAGATCAGTGTCCTGCATTCGTTGTTTTATAGCGATAGCTACATTGCGGTAGCATTTCGAGCCTTGAGCGTGGCGGTGGCGGTGCCGCCACCCTGTGGCTGCGCCACCACCCCGTGGCTACTCCGCCACGCTGTCACGTGGTTGGTCATTTGGTGCGGAGTAGCTGCCGGCGGCGCGGTGCCATGGCTGATCACGTGGTTCGTCCCCTGGTTGGTCACGTGACCAGCCACTTGGTGCGGAGCAGCTGCTGCTGCCGGCGCGCCGCCGGCAAAATCAAGCTGCCACAGCTATGCGCATGCGCTGTGTCAAGTCGGATGAAGATGAAGGAACGCCCAGCGAAACCGAGCGGCGAAAGACTGACTATTAACTTCAAACTAGACAAGTTCCACTCAGCGAGCTGTAGCTATCGTGTCACTTTAGGTTTAACCAGAGCTAAATCATCGCCAATATTTTTTCTAGTGTGCAATGGGAACTTCAAGAATTGTGTTAAACCACAGGCTATTATTAATTTCCCAGAAGCCGCACTTAGCAGGTCTCTCCTAGCGATTTCTGGCGCTCAATAATAATTGCAGCAGAAGTATTCTTCTTCCATGCTGTGCATCCACAGAAACACCTGCGATGAAAGAGTAATATTACAGCCACAGTGAGAATACGGTTATCCACAACTCAATGCTACCCCCCATGCGAATAAATCGCGAACGGGCATCGGACACGTACCGGAAATTTTTTCGGGGAAGCCTTCGGGAATGGTGCCCGCCGGCGCCTGCACAACTAAAGCACTGTCGGCGGCTCCATTCGAAAGGTAGGCCTCTACCGATGGCTACGAGTCTTGGCGCAGTACATGTGAGCTAGCGAACTCGCCTTTCCGTTGCATCAAGCTTCGGGTATAACATTAGCTCTCCAGCGTAACTAACGCAACAGTGCGAACCACATCGCAGCACACGAACGCACTTGCATCACGCACAAGCAATTCTTTGTGCAGCAGCATAATATAACCTTTGTCCGTAAAGCTCCGAGACTGAGTCTACTAAAAAAATGCGTTGAACATAGAAATCGTTTGTGCAGCACCCCTTCGGGATAGTCTCAATTGCAGTCTATAAACAGCTCCCGACGCTTCTTGAGGTCTTCGAAACACGTGGAAAAAGCTTCATTTCGCAGAGCTGTCAGCTCCTTTGTCGTGGCGTTCTGAATGGCCTCCACGCCCCGTCATTTTAGGGCTCTCTTCACACGAGGAAACAGGAAAACATCGCATGGGGAGAGCTCAGGCGAGAACGACGGATGGGGAAGCAGAGTAATGCTGTGCTTAGTGAGAAATTTTGTCCCGCTGAGATCAATGTGTGGACTTGCGTCATCGTGGAGAAGTTCCATTGTCCAGATGCCCATAAGTCAGGTCGACGGCGTCGCAGTGCCTCCCGCATGTCTTAGAGCACGCGAATAAAAACTCCTGATTCGCCGTCTGCCATTTTGAGATGTCTCCAGAAAAGGGTTGCAGAGCTGGAAAGGACTACACATAGCAAGCGAGCAGGGACAGACGCAAAGGAGGCGGTGGTCTTGCAGAAGGAACAGAAAGAAAGGGGCCCACTGTAGAATAAAGGTAACTGAGTAATACTTGTTTGGGGGGCTTGTTGAGCATGTTTCCAAAAAAGGGTTGCGGCACTGAAAAGGACAACCCATTGCAAGCGAGACAGGACAAGAGCAAAGGAGGCGGTGGTCTTGCAGAAGGAACAGAAAGAGGCCCACTGTAGAAGAAAGGTAACTGAGTAATACTTGTTGGGGGCTAGTTGGTGCATTTCCAGAAGAGTTGTAGCGCCGAAAAGGACAACACCTATACACAACCCTTTTTGCTGGAAACATGCACCAGGCAGCCCCCCAAAAAGTAATACTCAGTTACGTTTCTTCTATACTGGGCAAAATTCTTTGTGTTCTTTTAGCAAGGCCATCGCCTCCTTTGCTCTTGTCCTGTCTCGCTTGCTATGTGTTGTCCTTTTCAGCGCCGCTACCCTTTTCTGGAAACATGCTCAACTTGCCCCCCAACAAGAATTACTCAGTTACCTTTCTTCTACAGTGGGCCCCTCTCTTTGTGTTCCTTATGCAAGACCACGGCAGCCTTTGCTCTTGTCCCATCTCGCTTGCTATGTGTAGTCCTTTCTAGCTCTGCAACCCTTTTCTGGAAACATGCACCAAAATAGCCCCCCAACAAGTATTACTCAGTTTCCTGTCTTCTACAGTGGGCCCCTTTCTTTTATGTTCTTCCAGCAAGAATATCGCCTCCTTCGCTATTGTACCGTCTCGCGTGCTGTATGTGGTCGTTTTCAGAGCCGCAACCTTTTTCTGGAAACATGCTCAACTAGCCCCCCAACAAGTATTACTCAGTTACCTATCTTCTACACTGGGCCCCGTTCTTTATGTTCCATCTGGAAGACCACCCCCTGTTTGCTCTTGTCTCGCCTCGCTTGCAATGTGTTGTCCTTTTCAGCGCTGCAACCCTTTTCTGGCAACATGCACCAACTAGCCCACCAACCAATATTTCTCAGTTACCTTTCTTCTCAAGTGGGAACTTTTCTTAGTGTTCCTTCAGCAAGACCACCACCTCCTTTGCACCTGTTCCGTCTTGCTTGCTATGTGTTATCCTTGGCGCCACAACCCTTTTCAGGAAACATGCACCAACTAGTTCCCAAACAAGTATCACTCAGTTACCTTTCTTCTACAGTGGGCCCTTTCATTTGTGTTCCTTCTGAAAGACCACCGCCTCTTTTGCGCCTGTCCCGTCTCACTTGCTATGTGTTGTCCTTTTCGGCGCTACAACCCTTCTCTGGAAACATGCACCAACTAGCCCCCAAACAAGTATTAATCAGTTACCTTTCTTCTACAGTGGGCCCCTTTCTTTGTGTTCCTTCTGCATGACCACCGCCTCCTTTGTGCCTGTCCTGTCTCGCTTGCGATGTGTTTTCCTTTTCGGCGCTACAAACCTTTTCTGTAAACTTGCACCAACTAGTCCCCCAACAAGTATTACTCAGTTAAATTTTGGGACGAACTGGTGGTGTATGACACCTCTGGCATCGAAAAAAATTTATCAGCATCGTCTATGTTTTATTCTGTCGCCACATCTTTCTCGACAGAGGAGAGCTTGTGGACCACAATTCAGCGCTCTGCCTCTTTGTTTGAGAATCAAATTGAAAACACCATGTTTCTTCTTCAGCAATGATGTTGTCGACGAATGCAGCATCCTTCTGTGCCTCGGGGAGCTACTAAGCGATCACTAATGCCCACGTGTCCTTCTGGTCCTGTGCGAGAGAGTAAGGCACAAGTCTGCTATTCAGCTTTCGTTTCCCTACGTTCTCGAGAAAAAATTGGTGGCATGTCGTTTTACTAATGTCAGGAGCATCTGATAGCATGCGGACTGTAATGGTGCGGAATTGTAGTACGATTGCCTGATCCGAGCTACGTTGTTTTCATTCCGTGAGGTAGAAGGGCACCCCTTCCTTGTGTCGTCTTCCACCGACGTTCTCGCGGAAACAAACCTCTCGTGCCACTCGAAAACTCGTCCCCACGATGTCTCGTTGCCGTAAGCGTCACAAAGGAGCTCATACGTCTGTGTGGCTGTCTTGCCAAGCTTAACAGAGAAATTTATGTTTGCACGCTGTTCGAGGTGGACGTCCATTTCTCCACATTCATTCACAGTAGAATGCGCGGACGACAAGTGACAACGTATTTTTCTACATGTGGTGCCATATAGCGGCTGCCACAGAAATTAACATATATAGCTTAGGTTAGCCCGAAAAGATGGCGCTACACGTACGCACCAACATTTCTTTTGGCGAATCAATTCTAGAAAAAAAAATCAGTCTCGAAACTTTACGGACAAAGGTTGAACTTTATACTTCATGGAACGCTTTGTACTTGGTGCTGTTCCCAGGCGAGAAATATGGGGTCGCGGGTCTTTTCTCGCACCATACCTTGACACGATCGAGAACACACAGTAGGACAAGCGAAAGCAAACACATTCGGGCTAAGTCATTTCTTTGGACTAGGCGCACCGTCACATTCTTGCGAATCATCCTATAGTCGGGTACAACTTTAGAAGGCAGCAACATTTGCCCCTCAAAGGCGGATGCACACGAGCCTCCGCCAATAGGCGCGCACTTGAGGTGACGTCATAAGCCGGATGGCTGGTGGCCCCGCCGAAGGAGAACATGCCTAACATGGCCGCCCTCGTTTCGAACTGGACCGAGTCGCTTCGCCTGGGTGTGTCTCCCTTCATCAGAGTGAATTCGAATTGTTTGTGGGCATCTGTCATGCCGAAAATTTTATTGCGAGCTTACGATGCACCATTCGTGCCGCGTGCGTTTGTTCTGAGCCGTGAGCAGACGAAAAAGACTACAGCGAACATCGCTGACGTTGCGCTGCGCTTCGTCTGGAAACACGATCCCAGGAAACAGCTCAGCGCGCAAACGATCGATAGTTGCCAGCAGTATGATAAAATAGCCTAGTGCCTAGCAGGGCGTCAGTCTAGTGTCGCTCGGTGCCGTCGAACTTGCTCCGTAGCAGACGACGCAGTGTTGTAGAAGGCACGGAGTTATTTTTCTCTCGCGATCCGGCATGTGCTGTAGCATCTCCATCATGATAGTTTAACCAAACCACTCACCAAGACACGCAAATCTTATTTATACCGAGAAATACGCGTTTTAGAAGCATTAACAATTTTTTGAGCGGGACTATTTCTTTAGTCGCGGAGGCAATTGGCTGCTGCGCTTCGGTCATCTGGGCGGGGCCTCTCCTGTCTTCTAAAGTTGTACCCGACTATAGAAGTATGAAAGGAACTGTGAAAAGTGGCGTATCGCGGGAAAGTTATCGGACAGTCGTCTAGTTTCTGCCAATAACGACATCCAACTTCGAAAAATGACGTACTACGTACCAGAGCAAGTTTTCAACGCCGGTAGACGTTCCCGGCTGGTCTTCGTTCCCGCAACGGAGATACTTCGTCTTTTGTGTGCGCAACCAAAAGTGAAGCCCCGATGTTCACGTGAGTGTCAAAAGTGTCCCATAATCACTTTTACAACACCGCGAAGAGCTGCAATCAGCACGCAACGCAACCTACGCAGCACTGGAGCCTTATCGGCAGCTTCGCCGGTCCTCGAAATGTCGTCACGCCATCTTGACCAATGACAGGCGGCGGTGCGACCCACGATGTGCCCCGAAGTGCCGGCTGCATATTTCTGCTAAAAACGTCCATTAGCGCTTGTTTTTGCCCAATTTCAGTTCTATATTCGGGTGTGCAGCATCAAAAAATGTAAGGTGCCGTCGCGAGCCCGACTTTTGTAAAAAGTGTTTCAGTAACCCTATAAAGACAACGCCCAGTGAAGTATTTTAGTGTCCTGCTGCCACAATGCAGCAAGACACTAAATATGAAATTTGTTATGGTGATTGTGTTTGTCCGAATGAATATCATTCTTTGAAGAGCGCTCAACCGCCGTCTGTTGAATTGTGAGTTACATGAGGAATAATGCAATCAAAAGGAGATTCCGTACCACACGGAAGTGCGCTAGTTGACCGCGGAAAAGTGCTCAAGAGATATGTGGACCTGACAGAGGATATCTGCTGCTTCTTGAAGGAGAAAAATAAGTCAATAGCTTGGCACTCGAACAAGCAGTGGCTTTATTCTCTTGCACTTCTTATGGGCATAAATGATCACCTGAACATGCTGAACGTAACATTCTGGGAAAAACAGAAAAGCATAACGAAAATGACCAAGGACGTTCAAGCATTCCAGGTCAAATAGTAACTTTTGATGTCTTGCTCTACAGTCTGATGAAAGAATTAAACATTCTGTTTCAACACATCCGCAGCCTCTCCAAACAGCCTGAAATTTTCCCTTTACCCTTGGCTGTGCAAGTGGACGATGTTGAGGCGGAGTTGCAAATCGAGCCTACTGAACTTAAAGCAAACACCATATTACGGCAGAAATTTGAAGACGCAGGTGATACGCAATTTAACACTTCTTTAGTTAAGCCAATTTTTCGAACGTTGCGCCACCAAGCTACAAGAATAATCGCCATGTCCTCAAGCACATATTTGTGCGAGCACCCCTTCTCTACATTGACAATGAACAAATCTGCTCTGCGTTCAAAGAAGACAGACGACCACATCAGAGCTACTGTGCCAATCCTCTCTGCACAAAACCTAACCCCGGATATTGCACCCTTTGTCGCTGCTAAGCATTCTCAAACCTCGAGCCAGTAGCATCCTTTGAAACCGCGGGTAATTTGTGAAATTAAATTCTAAATCCTCCTTTTGACAAGACATGTTATCTTCGTAGTTTATTTTATTTAATTTGCACTGCAACATTGATGCTCTTTACCACACCCAAAAAAATTGTCATTGTGATTTAGCCCTCCACCTCTTTTTGTTAATTTGCGGCATCTGGCCAGCGGGAGATGAAATTTTCTCAATGAGCCCCGCATAGCAATGTTAGTTTGAGGCCTCTGCCTTAGGCATTTGCAAATGTTCAGTGAGAGTTCCGTGAACTTCCGGTTCAAGAATTCCTAATTCTACTGATATCAAACGGACTCTTAAAGGCCGATCAGCGTTCACTAAAGCATGCGCATAATTAACATTAGTGTCCGTGACTATTGTCGACGGGAGCCGAGACGAATCCTCGTCGTGAACGTATTCTCGGCGGGCTGTAAAGGCTTTGTGTCATTTTACAACTGGAAAACTGCATCTTGCATCATTTCTTTATGCTGTCTAGTATGTTGAATGTCCCGATAGGAGACTTTGCCACTTTGACACAAAACTTAGCCACGTTGCGCTGTTCATACGTTCGTTTTATTTTTTCCTCAATAAAGTTATGAAGCAGGTCTGCACTGTCAGGCACGTCCACTGGCTTCACGTTGACCAAAATCGGTCGCCGCACTGTAAAGCTTAAGGTTCCTCCAACCATCCCAGAAACCGGGGTGCTAACCACGGGCACGTTCGTGCAACGCCATGGTTTGTCTTCCTACTTTCAGGACAGGCCCTGTATTGCATTGGATGTTTTGTGAATTTTGAGCAGCGCAAAATAATATATGTTGGGCCGTAAGGATTTCCTTAATGTTGTAATTAGGCAGTACATTGGTGCAGATTTCTATGTCATTTTATTTTTGCAATAATAAATAATGTTAGGTGCCTGCCAGACGAAGACTGAGGCGTGATGAACGATAGAAAAGAGATGATTCAAAAGCCGCTAGCGTAAATCGAGCGCTCCGTACCGTTTCACTGTCAACTTCGTCGTCTCGAAACACTACCCGGGGTCATGAGCGACCGTCCCGATTGTTCATGAAGAGAAGCATGAAAAGGTTATGAGCTTCAGGAGATGGTTTAACCATGAGGAGAAAGTGATGAGGTGCTGGCCGCCACGATGAAGATTTGCGAATGATTCCCGGTTCATGAAGCATCCGGGCCACAGGTTGCAAGAGGCGACGGCCTTGGCCCTTGGGCGCATCGAACGGCGTAGGCAAGGGAGCGTGAGTGGCGGCGTCCACTCGTTTGGGCAGCGTCTCGGGTCCGTCGAATCATGGGTCCGGGTCACGGCAGCGTCGTCATGTCGCCGTGTCTTGCGGTTGGGGGGGGGGGGGGGGTTGACGTGACTGTGGTTTGCGATGAGGCTGGCTCAGGTCGGGCGGACTGAGGCACTGCCGAGATGGGCGGGCCCCGTCCTGCCCTCCACTGAGCACATTCACTGTAGTGCCGCTTTTTGCAAAGCTAACCGCGCTCAGCTCTTTGAAGGCTTCCGCGGCAATCTCTACACAATCCCAGCTTCGCACCTGCTATGGCACATCCTACATGTCACGCAATTCAAATTCCAGACGCGCCTTAGCATTCGCCGCCTCGCTTACAACCATCGCCAGGACACCGACGCTTTCTTCGCGCAGGTGAAATGCACCTATACCACCCACGGTCTCCCTTGCAAGTACCCCGATTAAGCAGGCCCACCCCAGACCGATCTTGACGCCCTTATTTGAGAATCAATATTTCGCGTTGCCCTATTGAAATTACGGAATACCGCTCCCGGAGACGATCAAATTATCAATGCCGCTATCCGTAATCTTAACCGTGCTTCCATATCTGACTTACTCAACCACTTTAACGAATGTTCGGAGGCAGGTCCTCTCTCTGCCTCGTGGAAGCACGAAAAAATCATCTTTATTCCAAAACCCCACAAGCGTATCACCCTAGAAAAGACCCGCCGCATTTCTCTTACATCCTGTCTAGGCAAGGTCTTTGAGCACATAATTCTTCCTCGGCTAACAACGTACATGGAAGACAATCACCTTTTTTCCCGCAGTATGATCGGCTTTCGTGCGCATCTGTCTGCGCAGGGTGCCCTACTTCAAATTACGCATGACGTGCTTCAGATACTATCCGCCACCAGAGTAAAGCTATCCAGTCAGTTGATCTCACCAAGGTATTTCACAGAATTATACACGATGCTATCTTACGGAAACTGCAGGCTCTACAGGTAGGCCCGAAAATCTACACCTATGCTTGCGCCTCTCTCTCGGGCCGAACTGCTTCCTTGCACATAGATCAGATTACCACAGCCCCTAATACACTCGGAAAGCTCGGAACCCTTTAACATTGCTCTCATCCTCATATCTCACAAACTGGCTGTAATCCCGGACTTAAAGCATACCCTGTACGCTGATGATATTACCACATGGACCACTCATGGCTCTGACGGGAAAATTGGGGAAACTCTTCAGTTAGCAGCACACACCATCTACTCTCACGCATCATCTATCGGGCTCGAGTATTCCCCCTTTAAATACATGCTCTTCCTAATGATCCCCCTCGCGACTAAGGCAGCCCTTAACCTATCGCATAGCACTAGCACAGCTAGACTCCTTGGACTAGGCATGCATAACACCATTAAAAAAAAAGCTGACGCGCACCTTCAGACACAGTACCTTAGACTTGCCGCGAGCGCCACTGGTCGCCTATACTTTCTTTCCTTCGCATCAACATACCCGCTAATCAGTCAATCCTTATAGCCATCCATCGACACATCCATACGCCTCTCGTAAAATCCCTTCCTCGAAACGTCCATCCCCAATATCATAGCCCTCGCCGCGTAGCTCTCGGTAATGCCGTCCATAAGTATTACGGGCAAGCCCAAGATGCCGTTTGGGTAGACTCCGCATGTACAGTGCATGAAGCGGTAGCAGTTGCCTACAATCAAACCCTACCCCACCCCCTAACTCATCATCTTTCCTCGGGCTCTACGCCCGAGGAGACAGAGGAGACTGCAATCGCCCTGGCCCTTGCACATTCAGACGCCCAATACATCTTTGGCGGCTCCAAAACGGCTCTGCCCAACTTTTCCAGGGGCAAGATTCACAACCCTGCCTGGCAATTGTTGAACACCCCTACGAAAAATTCACCGCGCAGGTTAGAACTCCATGGGTTCCTGTTCACTCTGGGAACCCTTGAAACGAGGCTGACCATAAATTGGCCCGAGGCTTGATTTCCCGGGCTCAGGACCCTCTCGATACAGGATTCTCAAAAGAGCGGCCACACACCTTTGCAAAGCTTACGTAAATACCCCGTTTGGCCGTTAGAATTAACCCCTCCCCACCCCTGTCTTACGCACTCCCAACAGATCCTCTTCAGACGCCTCCAGACCCGCTCTCTGTCATCGCCTCAGCTGTTATACGTCTAGTATGACACGTCCCCTGCATGCTCCCTATGCGGGAACCCTCACGCCAAACTCTCCCACACCCTTTCGGCTGCCCTGCTGACCCTCCCCCGCAGGGACAGCATGCCATCTCAAGCTAGGAGGACAGGGAGGTCCTGCTGACGTCTGCAGACCCGACATCGAAGCTTGCTGCGGGGACTCGAGCTGCCCACGTCATGCCCCAACATCACCAAAATGATGCAGAGCGGGACCGCACAGCGGCCCAGGGACCCAGCAGGGTCCAAATCTCACTTGCAGAAATAAAGTTTTTCTCTCTGTCACCAAATGATACGCTGGCCTAGCGCGAGCACTGCGCACCGCGCCACTGACAAATTCTTCGTCGTCGTTGCAATATAAACAGACAACAGAAACTCCAATTGCATTTAATATTGAGATCGTTATTTTCAAATAACCTTGCTATATCTTTATTTGGTATGAGAACATTTCCCCGGTTTTGTACTAGTGATGTTATCTAGCTAGTAGTATCTTGTCAAATTTATAGGATGTTACCTGCTGCTAAACCATCGATTTTATTGAGAATCAGAAAATATAATTAGCTCTTGGGCATTCAGTAATATTCCTTCAGAGAACCCTTGGAGATTGCCTGTCTAAATTTGAGGCTTTGATATCAATTAGGTAAGCGTACGAACTATACGCATCAGATATGAAATATTTTCGTGCATGTCGCTCTTGTCGCATAGTGTTCACTGAAATGAGGAATGGAGTTTTTGGGTACTCCCATGTCGAGACGCCACCAAGACAGGTTTATTCCAGCCCGGCAAATACCGGCACGAGGGCGAGACGCGTGCCAGTCGTTGCGAGCCTCGCGCGAGCGCGCAGCAGCGCAGCCCAGCCAACCCAAGCCAAGCAGACGGCCTAGGCACTGCATGTGACTACTGCCTACAACACCTCCATGGAAAGAAAAGCAAACTATTGGAAGGAATGACACAACGTCCACACCTGGTGTGACGGTGGGAGGCGTCAACGCAGATTGTTTGTGAACCTTCTTTAAAAATTGAAGTCCCAGGGAGATATTTCCTGCATACGACGTCTTGGGGGTCTCGCTCCTCTTCCGCAGGCTTGAGAAAAGGGATAAGATGGGTTAGATTTCGCCGTATAGTGCCGTTAAGTAATCAGCAATGGTACCGCATGTGTTTAAAATTTATTTCAGGGTAAGGCTAGATGAGTTCTTAAAATTTTACCAATTGGAAACGCTCGAGAAATGAGTATTGTTAACAAAGTAATAATTAAATTATCACTTTTTTTGTCTCTGCAGAAAACGCACTCCGCAGTGTATGTAATGGTGAAAACTTTGAAAAGTTCCTTCTTATTTGAACAAATTGAATCTACCCGTCCTTCGTGAACCCCTGAGAGTCCGGTTACAAATACACCGCGACGGAGCGACTTGGATTTATGTTTTGCCAAGAACTTTTTTGCGTGCGAAACATTTCATCAGGTTAAAAATTTGAGCTGAACCTCGTGCTGAATTGCATGAAGTTCGATGTCGCCGAACTATGCAGTAATTTATAAGGTGACCGTTCGACGCACTTGAGGATGTTCAAATGCCTAGTGTTAAACCGCAGAACATCTGAAGGACAATACTCTGATTTCCCGGAATCCGATTAACAATGAAGTGCCAGAAATGTACTACGTGTTTTCAGCGATGAAAATGAAAGGGAGTGCACTTCAAGGGTAAAGTGCTTAAAAACAGTGCTTGTACAGTACGTGCTCAGTTTTTTTTTCTAGCTGTAAGAATTGTTCTCTTCGTTATCCTTCGTTTCCCTGCCTTGAAATCTGTAAACATTTATTCCCAAATTGCTTTATTGTTTTTCTTTACTATTTTCTCTGTTGTTTTGCCACATATTTTCTCTTTGTTTTAAATGGGCACCTTGGTTCTGAGAGTTGGATTCGGTATTTGCCCGCGATCACGACCTCTTTTTTTATACGACCTATTTCACTCGTTAAATGGGCAGAACAATGCGCTTCTTGGAACAGACACGTATTTCCAGGTGCAGGACGTTCTTTGTTATGATTATAAGACATCGATACGCTAGTGCATGTGGACAATGAATTGGGTCTTTTATCTTGGTTCTGAGAGATGGATTCAGTATTTGCGCGTGATAGCCACCTCTTTTTTGTACAGTCTATTTGAGTTGCTACAAAGCCAATGCATACAGGGAGATACGCATGGCAGAACAATGGGCTTCTTGAAACAAAGGCGTAGTTGCAGGCGCAATATGTTTCTTGGCTTAATGCATTTACCTCTTTTTTATGATTAACAGACACTGATAAGACAGTGCACGTGAACAATGAATTGTCTATTTTAAGGAAAATAGTTCCTGCTGTAGATATTCTTTGCTTTGCTATCTATTGGGAGATGTTTAAAAGTCGCGAGTAAGGCGATTGCACGTTATCTGGCGTAGGAGACGCCTACTGGGTATTTCCACGCGGAAAATCGCACTTCTGTTTTTCACAAACCTTTCCTTGCTGAGGAACGGATCAGGTCATTTATGAGTCGCATATATTTTGACAGTTATTTCTTTCACAACAGGTTGAATAGTCCTCCTTTTTTTCATGAAATAGTGAAGAGCTACCATTATCTTCACTTCCTCCTCAAAACGTAGGCAGATCGCTTTTTTTTCGAAAAAAATCTTCCCTTTCGTTCCTTCCTTTCATTTGATGTTGTTTGTAAGTCTGTCCAACAGCGAAGTGTTTTTCTAGAAAATCAAATTGCTCTTTAGCTCAAGTTCAGTTCACATGGCGCTTCTAGAGAAGTTACGTCATTTTATACAAGAACATTTAAGAAAGCCCTGCCGTTTACTCCACAATATGCAAAACTTATTTTCTGTTTTGCGTTCGTTTATACCGCGCTTTTACCTAGAGTATTCATGCTTTTGGGTAAAATTTATCATTCTTGGTTATCTGCCATCCGGCACGTACAAAAGACAAGGCATATTCCTAACAACCGACCTTTACATCGTATGACTTTCCTTCTGCAGAAAAATAGCCATTATGTAGCCACGATTTATTTCTCCTTACGTTTTATTTTTGTTTACTTCATCATAAACTACTTTAGAATCATAACGCCAAAAACTTTGTGACAAGTTGCCGATATCTACTTCTAAATGCTCGCGCCTGTTACGGCAAAATAAAATTTTTTGCCAGTGAATAAAGTATGGTATCCTGCATTGCGAAAGAAATCATTTGCGTCTTGTTGCATTCAAAACAATCTTGAAAGATTTGTTTTCTTTTTTACAAGAAAAAATTTCAGTACGTTTTGCTTTTCTGTGTTATTTCTTTATTTCTCACACCCTGTTCTCGAGGGTAGGATTATTTGACATTGGTTTCTTATATTTTGAGGCAACTGTGAACTATGGTAAGGTACTTTTATAGAATTATTGATGCGATTGGTCCAGTCGTGCGATGCATAGCCAAATATTTCTTTTAAAATTTCTCCATCGCTCGTATCGCGCAATGAAGACTTCAGCAGAAAACCGATGGGGAACATTTTTGATGGCAGAAGACATCTTACCAGCAAAAAAAAAAGTCTGGCAAGGAGAGATCTCCGAATATGTTCATTGTTAAACCGAGATCTCACGATATATGAAGTACTTGGGTTCACAAAAAATACACTTGTAAAGAATCCGCTTGTCTACAATTTCAATGTATGTAAAATCATTTGAATTGCAATTGAATAGGCTGGTGCAGATGTAATTCCGATACCGCGCTTCGACTCTGAGATCCTTTTCTATTTGACATTATCCATGCTAACTTTGAGGTTTGCAAAAATATCAGGCTTGAATTTCAAGTGATTTCTTTCGTCTTTTTCTCATCTGTTTAGTTTCCCGACTATAATAATCATGGAAGATTGCATTTCAATATTTGAAGATTTCAAAAAATGCAAAATTTGGCAATCGATAGTGTGCATTGCTGCAAGTATTACACATGAAAGGCGTTATTCGAAAAATTTAGTCTCCAAATGGTTCAAGTGCATGGAACAGACTGCAAAAACCTTCTGACGATAATCATGCCAACGCGTATGGCACCAGGAATAGAATTTAATAAAAAGTGTTAGCAAATTTAAGGAAAATCGAACAGCATAGTCATTGTGTGGATCATATATTGGCCAGGAAGAAATTAACAATGCCCATAGTGTATTTGGGATTCTGGTACAGCTAACGGAGAACCTTAGCAAAAAACCTACCTGCGCATACGAGCGGCTGCGTAGTTTCAGAAGTCCCAGTGAAAAGAACAGTAAACGTTCTCTGTTTTTTTTAACTCCTTGGCCCTTTCGCCCAGTTCTTAATCCCTTCCTTCTCTTGTATTGTGCGATGCCAGTAGACGTTACAAAAACTCAGGTGGTCGAAATTTCCGGAGATCTTTCCCTTACGATGCCCCTGATAGCCTGAGTCTCTTTATGACGTGAAACCCCCATAAACCAAACCTTTCCCTGCCTTCACGGTTCGGCCAAAGTTCCCATGAATGCTGTTCTCTTTACCGGTGCCTACAAAAGCCTCAGCAAGCTGAAGTTATACAGTGTATCAGTGTATCCACCAGCAGTCATAGAAACTCCAACAAATGCCAATAAAGAAACGGTTGCATTTTTTAGGAGAGCCCCGGGAAACATAATTTTAGTGGAACAAAAGGGTTCTAGGGAGAAGAATTTCCTAAGCCTTTACCGTAAAAGGAACGCCAAAAGAAGGCTCCTTAAATAGATACATGGCATCTTTTTTGCATCGCACATTGTTCTGGCATGCACTATGTTGGTCAGCGCAGTGCAGTTGTTGCAACGATATGTTTGTGAACATAACTCTAATTCATTTCGAGTATCATTCGCAAAAAATGTACAGGAGAAGTGAAAAAAATTCGACAGGGTCGGATCACGTTTTTTTTTCTCTGCGCGTGCACTTTTTTCCGCGTCGCGTGTGTATCTCAAGATCAGTGCCCACGACCTCCGAATTGCACGTCCGGTGCTGTACCAGACGCAAAATTCGGAGGTCGCGTGTTGAAATCCCAAATTTGGTATTGTTCTTTTTTCTGCTGCTTTATAATTAATTTCCTGTAAGCAACAGATTAATTGAGGTAGTATGCTCCCATCGTTCAGCACTACAAATTCGAAAATGATAATAATAAACATTCCACTATGCACCCCGGTTCCAGTGATGTGTTGGCTTCCCTCTTAAGTTTGTCAAACGAGCCCCTCATTTCCCTTCTCTTGTTTGCTAATATATATATTAAGGAAGCCAACAGTCAACGAAACCAAGGCACATAAGGGAATGTTTCTAATCTGTTTTTTTTTTTATTTTTTTATGATTTGTAGTGGCAATTTATCAGTGTTTACTGAAATTTACTTATAAAGCAGCAGAAAAAACAACCATGCCGCCGGTCGGATCCGAGCCCATGACCTCCGAATATCGCGTCCGGTGCTCTTATCAACTGAGCTACGGCGACGGCTGTCCAATCTGCTGCTCTCGTGGGAATTTATGTCTTGCTTGTAAGCGAACCTTGAGAGTGTTCACCAGCTCCAGCCTCATCCATAGCGGTGGACGTAGCACGTCCTGTAATATCGCGAATGTGACGTAGAACGTCATCTAACGGCGAGGGCAGAAGCTGTGCGAGAGCCCTCTTATGCTAAATATTGCATCAAGACTGCCAGAACCGAGACCCTCGTTAAGCTATTAGCAGACAAGGCATATGAAATGAGGGGCTCGTTTGACAAACATATTAAGGAAGCCAACAGTCAACGAAACCAAGGCACATAGAGGAACGTTTCTAGTCTGTTTTTATGATTTGTATGTTTAAAGAAAATTACTTATAAAGCAGCAGAAAAAACAACCATGCCGCCGGTCGGATCCGAACCCACGACCACCGATTATCGCGTCCGGTCCTCTTACCAACTGAGCTACGGCGACGGCTGTCCAATCTGCTGCTCTCGTGGGTATTAATGTCTTGCTTGCAAGCGAACTTTGAGAGTGTTCACCAGCTCCAGCCTCGTCCATAGCGGTGGACGTAGCACGTCCTGTAATACCACGAATGTGACGTAGAATGTCATCTAACGGCGAGGGCGGAAACTGTGGGAGATCCATCTTATGCTACCTATTGCATCAAGACTGCCAGAACCGAGACCCTCGTTAAGCTATTAGCAGACAAGGCATATGAAATTAGGGGCTCGTTTGACAAACATATTGAGGAAGCCAACAGTCAAGGAAACCAAAGCACATAGGGGAATGTTTCTAATCTGTTTATCTTTTATTTTTTTATGATTTGTAGTGGAAATTATACGGTGTTTAAAGAAAATTAGTTATAAAGCAGCAGACACCGATTAATTGCCACTACAAATCTTTAAAAATAAAAAAACAGATTAGAAACATTCCCCTATGTGCCTTGGTTTCGTTGACTGTTGGCTTGCTTAATGTTTGTCAAACGAGCCCCACATTTCATATGCCTTGTCTGCACACACACACACACACACACACATTTATATATATATATATATATATATATATATATATATATATATATATATATATATAAATTAAGGAAGCCAACAGTCACCGAAACCAAGGTGCATACGGGAATGTTTTTAATTTTTTTTAAATTTGTAGTGCCAATCATTCGGTTTTAAAGAAAATTACTTATAAAGCAGCAGAAAAAACAACCATGCCGCCGGTGGGATCCGAACCAACGACCTCCGAATATCGCGTCCGGTGCTCCTACCAACTGAGCTACGGCGACGGCTGTCCAATCTGCTGCTTTCGTGGGTATTTATGTTTACTGGGTGTAAGCGAACCTTGAGAGTGTTCACCAGCGCCACCCTCGACAATAGCGGTGGACGTAGCACGTCCTGTAATACCGCGAATGTGACGTAGGACGTCATCTAACGACGAGGGCGGAAACTGTGCGAGAACCCTCTTATGCTACCTATGGCAACAAGACCGCCTGAACCGAGACCCCCGTTAAGCTATTAGCAGACAAGGTAAAGAAAATGAGGGGCTCGTTTGACAAACATATTAAGGAAGCCAACAGTGACCGAAACCAAGGTGCATACGGGAATGTTTTTAATTTTTTTTAATTTGTAGTGCCAATCATTCGGTTTTAAAGAAAATTACTTATAAAGCAGCACAAAAAACAACCATGCCGCCGGTGCACCTTGGTTTCTGTGACTGTTGGCTTCCTTAATATGTTTGTCAAACGAGCCCCTCATTTCCTTTACCTTGTCTGCTAATAGCTTAACGGGGGTCTCGGTTCTGGCAGTCTTGTTGCCATTGGTAGCATAAGAGTGCTCTCGCACAGTTTCCGCCCTCGTCGTTAGATGACGTTCTACGTCACATTCGCGGTTTTACAGGACGTGCTACGTCCACCGCTATGGTCGAGGGTGGCGCTGGTGAACACTCTCAAGGTTCGCTTACACCCAGTAAACATAAATACCCACGAAAGCAGCAGATGGGACAGCCGTCGCCGTAGCTCCGTTGGTAAGAGCACTGGACGCGATATTCGGAGGTCGTGGGTTCGGATCCGACCGGCGGCATGGTTGTTTTTTCTGCTGCTTTATAAGTAAATTTCTTTAAACACTGATTAATTGCCACTACTAATCATTAAAAAATTAAAGAAAAAAACAGATTAGAAGCATTTCCTTATGTGCCTTGGTTTGGTTGACTGTTGGCTTCCTTAATATATATATATATATATATATATATATATATATATATATATATATATATATATATATATATATATATATATATATATATATATTAGCAAACAAGAGAAGAGAAATAAGGGGCTCGTTTGACAAACTTAAGAGGGAAGCCAACAAATCACTGGAACCGGGGTGCATAGGGGAATGTTTATTATTATCATTTTCGAATTTGTAGTGCTGAACGATGGGAGCATACTACCTCAATTAATCTGTTGCTTACAGGAAATTAATTATAAAGGAGCAGAAAAAAGAACAATACCAAATTTGGGATCTCAACACGCGACCTCCTTTGCGTCTGGTACAGCACCGGACGTGCAATTCGGAGGTCGTGGGCACTGATCTTGAGATACAAACGCGACGCGGAAAAAAGTGCACGGGCAGAGAAAAAAAAAACGTGATCCGACCCTGTCGTATTTTTTTCACTTCTCCTGTACATTTTTTTGCGAATGATACTCAAAATGAATTAGAGTTATGTTCACAAACATATCGTTGCAACAACTGCACTGCGCTGACCAACATAGTGCATGCCAGAACAATGTGCGATGCAAAAAAGATGCCATGTATCTATTTAAGGAGCCTTCTTTTGGCGTTCCTTTTACGGTAAAGGCTTAGGAAATTCTTCTCCCTAGTACCCTTTTGTTGCACTAAAATCTATGTTTCCCGGGGCGCTCCTAAAACATCCAACCGTTTCCTTAGTGGCATTTGTTGGAGTTTATGACTGCTGGTGGATACACTGTATAACTTCAGCTTGCTGAGGCTTTTGTAGGCACCGGTAAAGATAACAACATTCATGGGAACTTTGGCCGTACCGTGAAGGCAGGGAAAGGTGTGGTTTATGGGGGTTTAACGTCCTAAAGAGACTTAGGCTATCAGGGGCATCGTAAAGGAAAGATCTCCGGAAATTTCGACCACCTGAGTTTTTTTAAAGTCCACTGACATCGCACAATACAAGAGAAGGAAGGGATTAAGAACTGGGCGAAAGGGCCAAGGAGTAAAAAAAAAACAGACAACGTTTACTGTTCTTTTCACTGGGACTTCTGAAACAACGCAGCCGCTTGTATGCGCAGGTAGGTTTTATGCTAAGGTTTTCCGTTAGCTGTACCAGAATCCCAAATACACTATGGGCATTGTTAATTTCTTCCTGGCCAATATTTGATCCACACAATGACTATGCTGATTGATTTTCCTTAAATTTGATAACACTTTTCAATAAATTCTATTCCTGGTGCCATACGCGTTGGCATGATTATCGTCAGATTGTTTTTGCAGTCTGTTCCCTGCACTTGAATCATTTGGAGACTAAATTTTTCGAATAACGCCTTTCATGTGTAATACTTGCAGCAATCCACACTAGCGATTGCCAAATTTTGCATTTTTTGAAACCTTCAAATCTTGATATGCAATCTTCCATGATTTTTATAGTCGGGAAACTAAACAGATGAGAACAATACGAAAGAAATCACTTGAAAATCAAGCCTGATATTATTACAAAACTCAAAGTTAGCATGGATATTGTCAAATAGAAAAGGGTCTCAGAGTCGAAGCGCGGTATCGGAATTACATCTGCACCAGCCTATTCAATTGCAATTCAAATGATTTTACATACATTGAAATTTTAGACAAGCGGATTCTTTACAAGTCTATTTTTTGTGAACCCACGTTCTTCATATATCGTGAGATCTCAGTTTAACAATTAACATATTCGGAGATCTCTCCTTGCCAGATTTTTTTTTTTTTTTGCCGGTAAGATCTCTTCTGCCATCAAAAATGTTCCCCATCGGTTTTCTGCTCAAGTCTTCATTGCGCGATACGAGCGATGGAGAAATTTTAAAAGAAATATTTGGCTATGCATCGCACGAATGAACCAATCGCATCAATAATTCCATAAAAGTACCTTACTATAGTTCACAGTTGCCTCAAAATAAAAGAAACCAATGTCAAATAATCCTGCCCTTGAGAACAGGGTGTGAGAAATAAAGAAATCACACAGAAAAGCAAAACGTACCGAAATTTTTTTCATGTGAAAAAGAAAACAAATCTTTCAAGATTGTTTTGAATGCAACAAGACGCACATGATTCCTTTCGCAATGCAGGATACCATACTTTATTCACTGGCAAAAAAATTTTAGTTTGCCGCAACAGACGCGAGCATTTAGAAGTAGATATCGGCAACTTGTCACAAAGTTTTTTGCGTTATGATTCTAAAGTAGTTTATGATGAAGTAAACAAAAATAAAACGTAAGGAGAAATAAATCGTGGCTACATAATGGCTATTTTTCTGCAGAAGAAAAGTCATATGATGTGTTAAAGGTCAGTTGTTAGGAATATGCCTTGTCTTTTGTACGTGCCGGATGGCAGGTAACCAAGCATGATAAATTTTACCCAAAAGCATGAATACTATAGGTAAAAGCGCAGTATAAGCGAACGCAAAACAGAAAAGAAGTATTGCATATTGTGGAGAAAACGGCAGGGCCCTCTCAAATGTTCTTATATAAAATGACGTAACTTCTCTAGACGAGCTGTGTGAACTGAGCTTTAGCTGAAGAGCAATTTGATTTTCTAGAAAAACACTTCGCTGTTGGAAATACTTACAAACAACATCAAATGAAAGGAAGGAAAGGAATGAAAGATTTTTCTCGTAAAATAAAGCGATATGCCTACGTTTTGAGGAGGAAATGAAGATAATGGTAGCCCTTCACTATTTCATGAAAAAAAGGGCGACTATTGAACCTGTTGTGAAACAAATAACTGTAAAAATATAAGCTACTCATAAATGGCTGGACCCGTTCCTCCGCCAGAAAAGGTTTTTGAAAAACAGAAGTGCGATTTTCCGCGTGGAAATACCCAGTAGGCGTCTCCTCGCCAGATAACGTGCAATCGCCTTACTCGCGACGTTGAAACATCTCCCAATAGATAGCAAAGCGAAGGATATCTACAGCAGGAACTATTTTCCTTAAAATTGCCAATTAATTGTTCATAAGGACTGGCTTATCAATGTCTGCTATTCATAAAAAAGAGGTAAATGCGTTAAGCCAAGAAACATATTGCTCCTGCAACTACGCCTTTGTTTCAAGAAGCCTATTGTTCTGCCATGCGTATCTCCATGTATGCATTGGCTTAATAGCAACTGAAATAGACCGTAAAAAAAGGCGGCTATCACACGCAAATACTGAATCAACTCTCACAACCAAGATAAAAGACCCAATTCATTGTCCACATATGCACTAGCCTATCGATGCCTGATAATCATAACAAAGAACACACTGCACCTGCAAATATGTGTCTGTTCCAAGAAGCGTAATGTTCTGCCCATTTAGCGTGTGAAATATGCCGTACAAA
The DNA here is from genome assembly GCF_052857255.1 of Amblyomma americanum. NCBI lineage: Eukaryota > Metazoa > Arthropoda > Arachnida > Ixodida > Ixodidae > Amblyomma > Amblyomma americanum. Next base: position 102,507,866 of record NC_135499.1, on the reverse strand, counting down.
AAGAAGTTCTGATCGCGGGCAAATGCTGAATTTAACTCTCAGAACCAAGGTGCCGCTTTATAACAAAGAGAAAAGTTGCGGGAAAACAGTAGAGAAAAATAGTAAAGAGAAACAATGAAGCAATTTGGGAATAAATGTTAGAGATTGCAAGGCTGGGAAACGAAGGATAACCAAGTGAACAATTTATTCAGGTTGATTGCGTTAAATGGTCAAATGCGTCAAATGGTCACCATATAAATTCCTGTTTAGTTTGGTGACATCGAACTTCATGCAATTCTGCACCAGGTTCAGCTCAAATGTTTAACCCGATGAAATGTTTCGCACCGGGAAAATTTCGTGGCAAAACATAAAGTGAAGTCTCCCGTCACGGTGTACACGTAACTGGCCTCTCAGGACTTCATGAAAGACGCGCACGTTTCTTTTGTTCAAGTAAGAAGGAACTTTTGAATCAAAGTTTTCATCTTCATTTTTCACCATCATATACACGGCTGAGCGCGTTTTCTGCAGAGATAAAAAAAAAGAGATAAATGAATAATTACTTTGTTAACAATACTCATTTGTCGAGCATTTCCCAATGGTAAAATTATAAGATGCACTCACCTAGCCTTAATCCTAAATAAATTTTAAAACACATGCGGCACAATTGCTGATATCTTAAAAGCACTATACGGCGAAATCGAATCCATCTTATCCCGTTTCTCAAGCCTGCGGAAGAGGAGAGAGACAACCAAGAGATCGTATACAAGAAATATCTCCCTGGGACTTCAATTTTTCCTGAAGGTTCACAAACAACCTGCGCTGCCACCTCCCACCGGCACACGAGGTGTGGACATCGTGTCTCTCGTCCCAAGAGTTTGCTTTTCTGTCCGGGGAGATGTTGTAGGCAGTAGCCACATGGACTGTCCGCTTGGCTTGGCTGGGCTGCGCACTCGCGCGAGGCTCGCAGCGGCTGGCACGCATCTCGTGATCGTGCCAGTATTCGCCGGGCTGGTATAAACTTGTCCTGTTGACGTCGCAACATGGGAGTACCCGCAAAACATCAATCCTCCTTTCAGTGAACATTGTGCGACATGAGCGACATGCACGAAAATCGTCATAATTGATGCGTACCCTTCGTGCGGTTACCTAATAGATATCAAGGCCTCAAATTTATACAATCTCTATGGGTTTTCTGAAGTAATAATTCTGAATGCCCAAGAGCTAAATATATTTTCTGGCTCTCAATAAACCCTATGGATTAGCAGCAGGCAACATCCTATATATTTGACTACAGGATACTACGAGCTGGATAAAACCATTTGGACAAAACGCGAGAAATGTCCTCATACCAAATAAAAAAAAGCATTGTTTTAAAATAAGGATATCAATATTAAATGCAATTGGAGCTACTATTGTCAGTTTATATAGTAACGAAGACGACGAAGTTGTCAGTGGCGCGGTACGAAGTGCTCGCGCTAGACCAGTGTAACATTTGGTAACAGAAAACTTTATTGCTGCAAGTGAGTTTTAGACCCTGCTGGGTCCCTGGGCCACTGCACGGTCCCGCTCTGCATCATCTTGGTGATGTCGGGACATGACGTCGGCAGCCCGAGCTCCCGGAGGAAGCTGCGATGTCGGGTCTGCAGGCGTGAGCAGGACCTCCCAGTCCTCCCAGCTCGAGATGGCGTGCTGTCCCTGCGGGGGAGAGTCAGCAAAGCAGCCGAAATGTGTTTGGGAGAGTGTGGCGTGAGGGTTCCCGCATCAGGAGCATGCAAGGGACGTGCCATAATAGTGGTATAACAGCTGAGGGGATGACAGAAAGCGGGTCTGGAGGAATTTGAAGAGGATCTGTTGGGAATGCGTAAGAGAGGGGTGGGAAAGGGGTAAGTTCGACTGTGCAAACGGAGTATTTGCGTGAGCTCTCTAAAGGTGTGCGCCCGCTCCCTTAAGAATCCTTGATCGAGACTGCTCTGAGGACGGCAAATCAAGCCTGGAGCGAATTTATCGGCAGCCTCGTTTCAAGCGTTCCCAGAGTGAGCCGGCACCCACTGGAGCTCTACCCTGCGCGGTAAATTTTTTGGCAGGGGTGTTCCACAATTCGTTTAAACGGATGCTTGGGCGAGTTGGTAAGTCATTTTAAAACAGAACAGCGCGCACTTTGCCAGAGACTACGAGGAAGACACGACACAGACGAGCGCTGTCTGTGTCAACAAAAGAAGTGCAACAATTGCCTGGCAGGGTGTAAATCCTGCGCCTGTCAAAGCTGGACAGAGCCATTTTGGAGTCGCCAAAGATGTATTGGGCGTCGTAATGTGCAAGAGCCAGGGCGATTCCCCTTGGAGAATATCAGCGACGTCGACTGTTCTTTGATAATGCTACAAACGTCGGCACCAGCAGATGACTGTGCAGGAGTCCCAGGCTCTTGCTGCTCGAAGACCCGTGAGCGAGAAGTCCCTGAGAAATGAGCATCCGAATTAACGCACGCAGATCGGAGTGGGCAGGCTAAAGGGAGGCAGTCGGGGCATGTTGCAGACGGATGGATTGCAATTGGTCGAGAAGATGACAGGTTGTGATGATGGGAGGTAGGGTTTTGAACAGAAAGCGCTTTGAATGCAGTAAAGGCGATGTGTTTCAGGACGCGGAGAACATGGTCGGCCTCGGTCATGGAGGTACTGACACGTCGACAAAGAGCGAGTACATCCTAAATTTAGGGAGTCTACGACTGAGTTGGGCGCTCAGTGCTGTTATCAAGCATCTTCTCGGCGACTTCAGCCCGAACACCCGGAGCGCTGAAAATCTGCCGAAACCTTCATTGAAACAGGACCTGTCCAGAATATCCCTCTCGTGATTGAGGGACCATGGGCGTTTGGCACCGCTCAGGTAGCAGGACACATTTAGAAGTTTTAGGAAGTCGTCCCATTTGTTTGAAAGAGCTCACGCGGTCGTAGTGGTCAAGTCAGTGGTCGACTTCGTCACCGCGGGGGCCAGCAAACATCTGACGACCGCGTTGGCGTCTGCTGAGGGTCCAAATGGCGGAGGTAGTACAGGGCAACCGAGAGGAACCCGGGCTGTCAGCATTCTCCTTTTGGGACATTGCGGTTAGAGCACACAAGCGGCGACCGGAACGCAACTCGACGCAGAAGCTGGGAAAGAGGCAATGGCGGATCAAGGCGCACCTTCACCAAGTGTAAGGCAGGGACCAGTTTACAAATATTCTTCCTGGGCAATGTTGTTCGAATCATCGGCCGTCACAAATGTGCATTTCAAAGCACGTTGAGTTGGCTCTTCGCTTTGCGTATTTGAAAAATGGTGTCGCTAGGATTTTTAACGCAGTAATTACAAACGCTGTTGGTCTATTTTCTGACGGAGAAGCAGTAAACGTGATTTCAGTGACGATGCTACGCGAAACGAGGAAAATTGATATATATACAGTGCGGCAAATGAAATTCAACGAGTTGGTCAAATTTTTTTAGGTGCCTCCCCCAAGGTGGAGTACATTTGTAAAAAGAAGCGAATTCCTCACTGGCATCCACGCAAGGGCAGCCATACAGCTACAAATAAAATATATACAACTACCACAGAAACTTCGTACGTAGTTAAAGAAAAATTCATCCTGGTACAAGGTTGGAACCCGGGACCTCCGTTTCACTCGAGCAGTCGGTCTACAAACTGAGCTTTTAATTAATTAATTGGTTTTGGGGGAAAGGAAATGGCACAGTATCTGTCTCATATATCGTTGGACACCTGAACCGCGCCGTATGGGAAGGGATAAGGGAGGAAGTGAAAGAAGAAAGGAAGAAAGAGGTGCCGTAGTGGAGGGCTCCGGAATAATTTCGACCACCTGGGGATCATTAACGTGCACTGACATCGCACAGCACACGGGCGCCTTAGCGTTTTTCCTCCATAAAAACGCAGCCGCCGCGGTCGGTTTCGAACCCGGTAACTCCGGATCAGTAGTCGAGCGCCCTAACCACTGAGCCACCGCGGCGGGCAAACTGAGCTAAGATTACCTTATTTCATTTTAGAAATCACGACTCTGACGGTCTTTCTCTTTACTCTGGCGTTCCCCAGGGCTCGGTTCTTGGGCCTGTCCTTTTTCTTCTCTACATTGATGAGGTTGTAAACGACCTTCCCGTAAAATTAAAATTCTATTCAGATTATTGTGTTTTGTGCTTAGAAATATAAAGCCCTTCTGATGGAATATTGTTAAATGATGCATTTCAGAAGGTCGTTGCCTGGTGAGACGACAGACAAATGTCGGCATTTTGAGTAAGCCGTTTTCATGTGCATTACTCACAAAAAGAGTAAGCTGAAATTGAATTACATGGCTAACGCCATTTTTATACCTGAGGTAACAGAACAGAAGAAGATAGCTAAAAATGTCAAATTGAATCAACACAAAGAGACTACTAATAGCTACTGTAAAATGTTTTTTTTCTCCGAAGAGCCCTAAAACTGTCCACATGCCCCGTTTGTTTAGAAGCCTATAACACAATAATACGTCTAGTACTAGATTACCCAGCCATTTTTTGTGATTCCTTTATGCAATCTAATGTCAAAAAGCGCTAACAAGTGGAGAGAATAGCAGTTCCCTTCATTTACAATAACTTCTCCCGCAGCTCAGTTAGAGCGCTTTTAAAACAAGCCAACTTGCCCGCACTAACAGAGCGTAAGCGAGTTTCTCGACTAAAGTTAATGTATCAGCTTATAGAGGGACATTTTCCTCTCTGGGCATGTTAACCTCTCTGATGTCATTATATTCTCTTCTGTATATTCCACAAGGCACAGCGATCAACTAACATGACACTTCTGCGTAAATAACGATTGTTTTAAACATTATTTTTTTTTCCGAGCACCGTAATACAAAGGAATAACTTAATATCGAAGTTACACAGCCTTTCTTGTCCTTATTTGCTTCTAATTTCTCATAATTTTTTCATGCTCAAAGGTGCCGCTTACTTTTATGCGACGTTTTATAGAATAACGACGTTGTTTGTGTTATCACGAAAAAAATGTACTTTTTTCTCGTTGTGTTTTGTCGCCTGCGTTTATGTACTGCTATGTTGTATTTCAATCCTCCCCAAAATCCTTTGTGGATTGCAGTATCTGCAATTAAACTATTATAAGAAATTACAGCATTCAAATTTCGCTCAATATTGATTGTTGCATGATGTCCACCTTGCTCTGCAAACCAGAAGACCAGACCGCCGTGATGCATCGCGATTTTTACAATAAATATCTGTGATGATTTAATATCACTACATGGCATAGCGCAAAACGTTTTTAATATGCTGGTGGGAGTTGACTACGCTCAGAATTAGCATTCTTTCACAATGGAGTGATGGCTATACACCCGAAACGTGCCTTCTGTGGCAAACTGTATTTTATTGCTAACACTTCTTATTGGAGACTGACGTGTTCATAAAGAAAATGCGCATTTAAAACTTAGAGGATCATAAAAAAAACATTTTTTGACTACGGCTTTGTTAGGCGCTTCCAGTGACCAGAAATTTCCAGCGTGCATGGAGGCCGCACTGCTGTCGAATATCGGCGGAGTGACCGCCAGACAGGCACCGGACCTGCCTGTACACATCCTTTCATTAGCAAAAAAAGCGGTCACCTAGTGTAGCATTTAAAAATTGTTAAATTGTTAAGCTTCAACAGGCCAAATTTCGGGTTTGTATCCCTCTTAGCTCTGTCACTGCAGCGGGGTCAATTAAGGTGCTTTCAAGAACGACGGCTGTCGCTTAGAAGGCACATAATTATAAACCTCAGTGAAATATCATGAATATTTTTCCGCCTAAGCAGCCAGCCGTAGTTAGAATGCGCGGAACGCTCCGAATGAAATTAAGAAAAACGACGGCTAGAATCTTTTTATATAGTTAAATGAATGAAGTCAGCAACAAGACTTTTGATATAAAAGGTCGTTACAAGAGCGAACAGCTGATTATTCGGAAGAAGCCCCCAAAAGATGTTTCACTTCACTCAAAGTCTTTTGAGGCCGCCGAGGTGGCTCAGTGGTTATGGCGCTCAGCTACTGACCCGAAAGTTGCGAGTTCGATCCCAGCTGCGGCTGTCGAATTTTGGTGGAGGCCAAATTCTAGAGGCCCGTGTACTGTGCGATGTCAGTGCACGTCAAAGAGGCCTAGGTGGTCTAAATTTCCGGTGCCCTTGACTACGGCGTCCCCTGTAGCCTGAGTCGCTTTAAGACGTTAAACCACATAAACCATCCAATGTCTTTCAGCAGTTACTGAATATGTACCCGTAAGAAAATATGTAAGTGAAGCACAAACGCTATGAATGTTCGGAAAGGTTCGCATTTTATTGCCACCTTGGATTAGAATTCCTGGAAAAAGACAGTGATAAAAATATTCAGCTGCACACGTGAATCATTCTGTATCAATTGCTTTATAGAACAATGTCTCCTTTCCCTATATTGTGTGCGGCATAAAACTGAACGCCCTGTCGCCGTCGTCACATTGCACTCGTGATAATTCTGCTTCCCTGGCATCTGCGGCTCTCGCCAGTGACAAGATTGTAAAGGCTAAAGTGCCGTAAGGGGCTGATAAAAAAATCACGCCATAGGAGAGACTTTGTTCGCCCGCTGAATATGCCTCTATATTCTTATAGAGGCCACTTTGCTTGTGGTGGACTATATTGACCGCGGAGTCCCGTCGTCTATATGGCGACATTCTAATTCAATATGCTCTTGGTTACGAATTCTCGACGACGTCAGTAGAATATCGAGTCAAAGTAGCGTCTACGGAGACGCCGGAAACAGTGCAGATTTAGTCGTTCAGATTTCCGTTACAAATACACTCACGCACGGGAAAAGTTTTCAAGAGCAATCATACTAGTACGGCTTTTTGTTCCAATGTCGGCCCGAGGCGGCTAGCTATAGAAATAGTCCTTTTGTGAAATATATCATTTTATATATTATGTACCAAATGTGCAAAGGTGAATGCAAAAAAAGTGTTATAAGCTAGCAAGAGAGCCAGTACAGCACAAAAATTCTAAATTTAGAGTTTACATAAGATGATGACAGTGGCACAAATTATAGTAAGTATAAAATGTACATAGGCAAAAGTATATCAGCATGATAGTGCTGCGAACGTCGACATCTGAAGATAACAAGAAAGCAAATTACTTATTGGCATCCTCCCAAGCGAAGCCATGCGGCTGCAGAGGAAAACTATACAGCTTCCACAGAAACTTTGTAGATAAAAGAAAAAGAAATTCGTCCAGGCTCGGCGTACGAAACAGGGACAACCGTTTCAGCAGAGCAGTCACTCACCCAACTAAGCTAATACGAATAGCTGGGTGATGGCAAATTTATCAGTAACTTGAAGTGGGAGCATTGTTAGTGAAATGTTTAGAAAAATATCTCAACGTGGAGTAAATTTGCATTACAAGAGCACACTATTCATTGGCATCCGCCCATACGAAACCTTAAGGCCTGACCCTGACCGACCTCACCCTCAGCGCCGCTTCTCGCCCCGCTCTCAGTCAGGCCAGTAAGAACTCTCTACCCGCAATTCCCGCAATCACAGTATTGGGCCATGTCGTCGATGCCACGGGTGTTCACCTTGATCCAGCTAAGATCCGAGCCGTAAAAGGCTTACCGGTGCCACGTTTCAGCAACGACGTGCGGAGCTTCCTGTGGCTGTGCTCCTAATTGTGTGGCTTTTGATGGAGGCGAAATTCTAGAGGCCCGTGTACTGTGCGTTGTCAGTGCACGTTAAGGAACCCCAGGTGGTCGAAATTCCGGCGTCTCTCATAGCCTGAGTCGCTTTGGGACGTAAAGCCCCCATAAACCATAAACCAAAAACATACTTGCATGGATTTGTGCCAGGCTTTGCTGATATCTCCCGCCACCTCTGTGATCTGCTCAAAAATAACACGCCTTTCGCGTGGGAACACCTACAAGAAAACTCCTTTGCCGTACTAATCTCAAAGCTCCCCATGTCGCCCGTCTTGGCACACTTTGATGTGGTCGCTCACCCTGAAGTCAGCACTGACGCCAGCTGTCATGGAACCGGCGCTGTCCTTTCTCAGCCGCAATCTGGTTCTGACCTTGTCATCACCTACGCCAGCCGCCTTCTCTCTACATCAGGGCGCAATTACTCCATCACGAAACGCGAGTGCTTTGCCTTCATGTGCGCCGTTGGCAAATTTCTCCCGTTTTTATACGGCCGCTATCTACGGTTGTCACAGACCATTATGCGCTCTGCTGGCTGACCTCTCTGAAAGATCCTACTGGCCGGCTAGGTCGCTAAGCCTTACGCCTACAAGACTGCGACTACACAGTGGTCTTTAAGTCCGGTCGGCTACACACCGATGGTCATTGCCTCTCCCGATAACCTATTGACCCTTCTTACTGACATTGCCTGCGCCACCGACCTGTTCTCGCTCTCTGCTCTTCTCACGTTGGTGATGAACAGCGACGAGTTACTGAGCTGCGCTCTATTAATTACCGCCTCAACTCCTCCCCATCTGACCGTGCTCTGCGCCAGTTTGTGCTGCATCATGACAGTCTATTCTGCTGAAGCCTCAACACCGCTGTCCCCGACCATAATTATTATAAAGAGACCTATTTTATTAAAGCAGTTTGTTTCTTTTTAAAGCTATTTCTTTGGAGGGTGATATGATTGGAAGCAGAAGCAGAGAAGAAGATGATTATAGATACAATTTTTAGGAGGATAGATGGACCATGAGCCACTGTTCCCCCGATGTGCTTCGACAGGTACTGTTGATTACCATTGGTGTGAAGGAAAGGTAGAATGCCATTGGCATCTGTTAGTTTCGCGCGCAATGAAAGGCTCTTCTGGCCGAATTGTTTTATGGGGATGGTACACCATTTGGCTTAAGTTAGCCTTGATGAACTCTACCCATGTAATGGTGTAGCCCCGGTCGAGTACGTGGCGATCCTACGGCCCGGTGTTGGACTATAGTGTGAAAGCCTTAGAAATTTGTTTTACCGCCACTAGTAGGGCACGCAGCAATTTGTGGCAGTAAAATAAACGGGTTCATTGCACATGCCATCTTACTAGTTTTTGGGATCATACTCATAAGTTGGCAACCATTATAGAGGATGAAAATATTTGTGCCAAATTTTGGTATGCGCTTTTAGCGGGAGAAATCAGTGTTATGAAGAAAAAATGAATTTATACTGCTTACGATTGTCTACGTCGTTATACTTTTGAAAGCCGGGAGCATTGCACAGATGTATACGTGCCTATCTTTTTGTTCTCCTGGGAAACGTACGCATATCTCGGACATACCTGTAGCACGATTCGCGTCGTACCAGTGGCAGGCACAAAACCCTTATTGCATAGATAGCGTTATTGCATTCCGTTATGTAAGACGTACAGTGACAAATTGCGCGCAACGTTCTTCTATCTAGGCAAAATCGGCAAAAAAGAAGCAGCAAAAATACACTGAATCCTAGGGCAACAATCGCACTCAAGATAGCAGGCGCCTCCTTTCTTTGTCGTGAATACCGGGAACTCGATGCACACACTGCCGATGGAGCATTTGAAGAGAGGGCGTTAGAAATACTTCCTGCGTGATTAGGACTCAGGACAACTGACCGCAGGTTTTTACAGATCGCCGGTATTTATCAGCCCTGGCGGTAGGAACACGTGATACACGTCGGCTCATAAAATTATAAAAGGGGTGTTGTCTATATGAGAAAGCAGAAGCAAGGTGTTACTGCGACCCGACTCTTCAAAAGGTGAGCGTGCTTCGCTGCTGTCTTTTTCGGGAAAGAAATGTTTCCTGTTAAAGAAGCCCCCAGCGTTCTGATGAATTGGAAAATATAATATATACACAGAATCATAACTGAATAAAGCTTTAATGCTTTACTTGAGACGATTTTGTACCACTCTTTTGGCTCTTGAGGAGGCGGGAACACTCCCATATTTTAAGAATTACCTAGATGTCTAATATCTTGGAGCATGCAAACGCGGGTCCTCTATTGTGAAAGAAGATTGGAAATTGGAAGATTGATTCGTGTTCCCTTATACTCAGCTTCCATCTGGACTCTAATTCAAAAGAACATAACAATGCGTATTTAAACTTTCTAATGCCTTCTCACTGCAAATATTTTCTGCAGGCACGATGAAGACAACCTTGGCTGCATTCTGCGCTCTTTGCTTCGTTGTAGGTGAGTATAGAAGCTGGTAGCCAGCATTCAATTCCATTAAAAAAAAATTGAAACATCGTGACAAGCTGGCAGTTTGCACTAGAGTGTAGAGACCAAACGACCCCTTTAGCGCAGATTTGATAGCGATTCAGACTGAGTATGGAAAATTCACTGCATATGCTTTGATTCTGTAAAACTCAGATACTCTAAAATAACTGCTACATTCGCGACTTAGGTAGAAACGCAGCACTAGGGAAAATGCAGTGTGCTCGTTGCGTATATTCTTGCTTATAGCACGGCGTTAACAAACTCGCTGCGGTTATCTGTGAGCGGCATGTGGACAACCACAATGTACGGCACTCTCGAAAGCGATCTCCATCAACGGCTTCTGCCCAAAGGAAGCGCTGGGGGTGCCTAGAGAAGCAAAGGCTTTCTATCAGAATTTGTTAGCAGTATAGAGGATGTTTCACCTAAGGCTTCACACAATTTTGAAAACTAGAATGTTTAATTTAGACGAGCGCTTTTTTTGGCACAGCATTACCAGCTGTGTAACACATAAGAATACAGTCAGGATGAGCTACCTTGAAGGATGGTTAACCAATATTCAGTAATTACCTTTTTAAAACTTACTTTTAGGCTACTTAGTTATTTAAAAGTGTGTTGTTTGCTATAAGTAAAAACAATATCAGTTTTTAAACTTTCAGAAACGCCGTTACCCAAGGCACCATGGCCAAACAAATTTTGGCTATTTCGACGTATTACGTGCTCTGGAAAGGTTGCTTTGCCTGCAAGCACCTGAAAGCGCATGTATTTTGCCGCTATGTAGGCAATATTTGTTGCGCCACAGCGCGAAGGGTAAATGTCTTTTTCAAATAAAAAAACTGAAATGGATATTACTTATGGTGGGCTACAGGCCTCTCAATAGTTAAGAAGCCTAAAAGTAATAGTTAAAAGTTAACAGTTAAATTTTAGTTAACCAGTCTGCTAGTTAGAACGTGTTAGCGCTTCTCTTTCGTTCTACACCGCCCGTAATGATATGCCATAAAAAACACTCTCCTAACCCAAAAATAATTTTTTTAACTGCGTTAAATCTTAAGCGAAGCACCCACTATATCTATTACAAAGTGGCGAGGTAAAAAAGCACAGGCCTCATCAAGTGCCAGTAGATCGAATACAAAAGGAAAGAGCCGTTTCACAAAAAAAAATTAAGATCCCTCTTGGTTGCTACTGGCCAAGATGAAAACTATTGATAACAAAAAAACTTTTTGCTCTTACTTCCGGAGCAAGAAATTAGAAACATATGCTGCCAATGATGTGTTATCTACCTAGACTGGGTTGTGAGGAGGTACCGTTAGAAAATTTGAGCGCATACTTGTCGCAGCGTCGCTCGCTTGGCTAGCACGTTCTTCCAATGAGATGTGACTAGAAGCGGTGACTTTGCTGCGAAAGCATTACAACTGCTCGACGACACTTCTACAAGATTTGCGCTCAGTATTTATGCACGCACTCTCGCTGTTTTGGCCATCACGTCCGGTCTTTGGACCTTAGACACTGTCTTACACTGCGCCCATGTGATATAACAAAAAATTTGATTTCTTTAACCACTGACTGTTAGAATGATTATGAGCTCCCCCTCTGATACAGATTCTACGACCAAGGTATAGAAGCATCCCTCTCTAATTGAACGAAAGGAATCTCTTCTCACACGAGGGATGGTGCAGAAAACCACTAAAATATGTAAAGAGAGTACTTTTGTGGCCAAGTATCCCTGATGGCATTTCATACGACATACGTTGTGCTTCCAGCGTCGGCGTATGAGATCCGCCGGGGAAATCCTGACATAGAGACGCCAATCGACGCCGAGTCCAAAGCCGTCGGCGTGGAAGCCATACTCGTCGGCCAAGCTCTACGCTACGTGGCCCGTGAACTCGCTCAGGATGAGACACTCGATAATGAGGTGAGCATTAGAAAGTAATGGGTAAATGATGTATCCAGCGCTTAGGTAGATCAGCCTCGTTGAAATTTTCATGACGTTAGCTGCATTTCGCGTTCTTACGTAACTGTGAATGAAAAGCTGCAGATAAAATTAATACATCAATATGACCCTGAGATTTTTAATGTGAACTGGCAGTTTGATAGGAAAGTACTGCAATAGTCATCGTTCTCATAATGCTAAGGAGGTGCCGTGCTGCCTGGCATTGGCGTTTTGCTTAGTAAAAGCTAGTGGTTCGATGTTAACGCTGCAATTAGTTGTAAATAGAATTTAGTAAGTTGGGCAGCGATAAATGAAATACTGCGTTCCTGTTACATACAGCCCCTGGTCCATTAGGGCAAGTATAAGAGATAATTTATCGGAAATCTGGCAGACACCCGCAATATTGGGAGGATAAAATCCACGAGCGCTTTGCGCCTCTAATGCAACACGTGATTTCATAAGATTGCTAAATACAAAAACATTAAAAGTGATTGCGAAAAATTTTGCATATGCAAAGATTCACATTTAGAGACCTTAATGACATAGATTGTGTTCCCGAAGGCTGGCATGAATGAAAGGTGTGGTGGAAATATATTCGAGACTGCAGTGTTCGCATCTTCTAAACTAGCAGGAATCAGAAACTCAGAAAGCAGAAACCAGCAGAAACAACCTCCTGTCACTAATATACCACATATTACACCGGTTCTTTAGGCGAACATTTGTAAAATATGAAATGTGTGGTAGTGGACCAAGAACAAAAAAATCTCTTTTAGTATTTGAAAAGTGACGGTCGTATAGGCGATGTCGCAAATTCACATACACAAAATTGTTCTAATAAGAATATAATCTGTAAATTATTAATTAACCTAACCAATATCATGGGTTTCATGGATGCCCACATCCGCCATTTTATTTTACCACTAAATGTTTTTTCTGAAATTCCGGAAAAAGTTCGCTGAAACAATCGGTATGTAGCGGCGTTACTGAAGTCGTCTGCTAGGTGCGGTCTTCTCCAAGGAACTAGAGGCCGAAACATATCTAGGTCCGGAATATACGCGTGCAGTAAATTTTTTCTTGTGCTCGAAGAGTGATAGCAATTCTTGAGTCTTATGAATTTGAGTCACCAATTCTGCACCTATTTCGTTTTTTGTTTATCTTGCAGGTTGATGAGTACTTTATCCGTAAACTGCTTGGAAAAATCAAGGAGGGCGTGAAGGCAGCTGGGAAAGTAGCCGGGCAAATTGTGAAGGGAGTCGGGAAGGTGGCCGTGTCGCCCATCAAGGCTGCTGTGGATGTCATCAAGGATCACGCTTCTTTTTCCGCACAAGATAACGTCTCGGATAAAGCTACGAAGATTCTGACGAAAATTTTCGAAAAGTCGGTGGCCAGCTACTCTTCCCAGGACTCCCGGAATGCGCAAGACTTTCTGAAAGAAGTTTGCTCGCGTGTCGATGCAGTCGGAATGCGGCTCATTGAGCAAGGTGAAAAGCTGCTTGAGCTGTACGATGTAAACTTCTAGAATAAAGTTCAAATAGATTTTTCTGTAATCCAGCATAGGTGACTGAGGAAAAAAAAATTATTTTCAGGTCATGGTTCCAGCAGAATTGTCGCTAGGAGTTTGAGTTTTTGAAAGATCCCTTCACCGTTTACTCGCTACTACATGCTCTCCAAATTCACACGCCTTTAATTGTCAACATTTGCAAGTTTTTTTCCCATTGTGTTAAGGTGTGTATTATCTACTTCGTCAATAAAATCGCACTAGTCATGAAAACATCTGATTGAGAAACGCTGCCATCAATATAAACACGAAATTTTTGGCGTTCCACGTGCTCGAGTAGGCGCAGTTTATCTTCTTGTTGGAGATTGATTTTGCCCTCTTGTTTGATTTTTTTGATTGATTGACTTGTGCCCATTGCTCAATACGGCAAATAAATGTATTAAATTGCAGGCAACGCAAAAACATTTCATGACCTTAGTTAGGAAAGTGCACTAATTTTTCTTCCCGCAGTAGTGACACAGTTTTCTTGCATGCACTTCACTGCTGCTGACCTATGGCCGCGGAAAGATGCCTTCTTTATCAGATGAGAAAAGCGATCTTTGAATCCTTTGCGAGAAACAAGAACTGCACACACTCTTGCAACGCTTATAAAGTATGGAAGCTATTTGCCGAAGTTTGGAGCGCGAGATTTATTTCCCAGAGATTGATATGGTGCCAGAAGTAAGAAAATTCTTTTTCTGTATATCGAAACTGATGTTAACACCGGTAGTTTCTTTTTGCCGAGCAGGCTGAGGCGTGAAGACACTAAAAAGGCATTGCTTACGTCTTCAATAGTTCTTGCATTGTATGTACCAGTAAAGATGAGGCAGGACACTTCAATGATACAAATTGTTTGTTGTTCCACAGCTTCCATTCAGAAACCCCGTGAAATGAACAACTTTGACTTAGTTTTCGCCAGGCATAGGTTTTATTTCAATAGTAGCTTAGAGATACCCATCACGCTAACACCAAGCAATAATCGTTCCCTAGCAATACATCACTATGGGGCTTAAACTGCGAGGATAACGGAGCAAAGGCTTCATTCAGACCACGAACCTACACCACCCAGAAGCCCGACACCTATCATCATCCTCCAAAACCATTCACCCACAAGTAGCTCACGCAGCAGCATAGCGAGGGAGTGACGGCAAAATTTAACCAAAAACACCATTTGAACGCAAGCAAACAAAGAGAAAAGACATGCGCTCCCGCTGTCGCAGTTTCCCCGCATCAGTGCCTATCATAGTCCGCCGCTTTTTTTTTTACCGGTGGGAAATTACCGGCGCGCCGTTTTCCCCTGGCAGTTTTTATAAGTGAAGAATTGAATTTGATCAACGTGCCTGTTTCACGTGGGCCGGATTCTCTTTTTGTTTGCCATCGCTACAGCTCTGTGACACGGATATGCCCTGTGGAACGCTTAAGTAGAGCTTTAAATCAGTTCAAAGGAAGGTATCGTTCATTTAGTGCGACAGCCTGCAACTGCAATGCAGGCATGTATGTTTACAGAATGACGATCCGTAGTGAAGAGTCCAAAGAGAAAGAACCCTACATTGGTTCTAGAGGGAAAGTAACAGTCAATCGCCTTGTGATGATCAAAATCATTCTGTTCTCCACAGAGCAGCATTCATTTTATCTTTAAATAAGAAATGTGGCTCTAAGCCATAGTTTTGTGTGTAAACTGCTCGATGAATTTGAGCTTCACTCTCAAATTAACAACTACGCACGTGTATTTGAACCGTGTGTTGAAACTACAGGTGCCTTTAAAATGCTTGTAATCGTCCGCTTGTTTTAGACTCTCTGATTATTCTTAACAACCCGCATCATGCCACGGCCAGCGCATGTTTAAATCTTGGACTTGTTAATTGCACCGACTTTAAAAAGGAATGAAGGGTTGACCTTTCTAAGCTGGAAACTCTACCACAAATAGCCTTTCAAGGATCGAATGGTGAACATTACAGTCGGCCCCACGCAGGGAATGACAGTCGTCTTCGTCAGTAACACATTCTCTACTTCCGATGCCATCCTTCTGATCACCATATTCAACAGAACCACATATGCCTGTAAAACTAATCCCATCATTATGCACTCAATATTTTATGCGAAGCATAATAGAGACACTACTTAGCTCAACCATAGCCCAGCCTGGCGCGGCCGCGACCACCAAGGCTAACTCCCACTCCTCCCGCTAGGGGCGCTGCAGCCGAGCACGTGGTCTGACGTCACGACAGCTGAGGAGAGATGGGGCTCAACTCGCGCGGTGGCCACGCGGCCGCGACCAACAAGGCTAACTCCCGCTCCTCCCGCTAGGGGCGCTGCAGCCGAGCACGTGGTCTGATGTCACGCCAGCTGTGGAGAAACGGGGCTCAACTCGCGCGGTCGCCGCGCGGCCGCGACCACCAAGGCTAACTCCCGCTACTCCAGGAGATTGCTAAACAACGAAGAGACTAGCCTGACTTACGGGCAGGCGATACCGAATCTCTTTCGCAAATCTATCATGCTTCGCATCCTAGTCTTAACCTTAGCTAAGTCAGGCCATTTTATTGTTTCTTTAATTTATTCGGTTCACACCAATTTTTATAACTCATTTTATTCGTTAAAATGGATGCTTTGGCGAGTTGATAAGTCATTTTAAAACAGAACAGCGCGCACTTTGACAGGGACTACGAGGAAGACACGACACAGACGAGCGCTGACTTGAAACTGATGCTTATTGCTTGGAACGAGGCATATGTACAGTTCCAACAAAAAGAAGAAAACACACAACCATTCATAGATTCCAGTCATCTAAACATGCTGCATTAAACAAGGACGATAACTGAAATCATCATTTCCCCCTCGCTAAAAACGACAGTTTTTGGAACCAATCAATAAAGAGGGGCTGCTGACGCAGGCGTCTTTTGACCAGGCGATGTGCGCTGCTTCAGTCAGTTCACGTGCTAGTTGGTTACTGTGCTTGCTTAAAACTTGTGTGCGAGTGAAGTCAGGGCGGCAAGTTTTGCTGTCACAGTCTCTACAGTAGATGCCGATAGAGATGCCTTTTTACAGTGTTATGCACATTGTTGTTGTACTCCTTCAGGTGTTCATTGAGGCATCTCCCCGTCTGACCCACATAAAGCTTGCCACATCACAAGGGAATGGTATAAACTACACCTTCACAGGAGACGAATTGATTTTTATGATTGATGTCGCACTCTCTTGGAGCAAAATCGGTATTAATCATTTTGCACATCATCCCAAGCGTATGCAGAACCGAAAAAATAACTTTGACACGTGCTCTATTTGCTATCTTTTTTAGTCTGTGGGGTAAATGATGAATGTAAGGCACAAGAGTGTTTTTTTTTCTTTTTCCTTTCGCGTCAACGAGTCCACCCATTCCCCTTTTCTGTTTTTGCTCAAACTACTGAGAATAGATTCTCACACTGACGCTAGCAGCTGCTTGGGATTTTTCCACATTTTTCCACATTTCTCTTATTACTAGTAAATAGCTGTTATTGGCCATATTATTATTTTTCTTCAATTTTCTTTTTGTCTCTCATTGTTTTAGGTATCTTATATTTCATGAAGCTCTGCCCTTCGTTGTGAAACAAAATTTATTTTCAGTAGTTAAATACTTATCCTTTCACTGGTTGAAGCACGTGATGCTCTGTGCTACTCGCGGAGACACTATTTTGCATTCCTGTTTGTTTACTCCAACACAGAATTCTTCTGTCTTGCATATAGGACAGTTGAGAGCCGCCGGTCTTTTCACACAGTTGTAGGCTGGTTCGCTATGCTTGCTACGGGGATCTTTATTTATCCTTTTACAGTTTATGCTGCAAAGCATATCCAGTGTCCAAAAAAACACAGATGTACAACACTGCGTGCTTCTTCTTAGCACTGATAATATATTCCTGCAATACTGGGTTCAGCAACGCTTCGTTCTCTTCGCATTTCTCACCTCCTGCAAAATTAAAACGGAGCGAGTTGTTATAAGAGCTTTAAGGCAAACAATTTTAGCCGATAAACTGAATTTTCTTCGTGCACAGATTTTTAGATTCCCTATGCAGTCTGCTGCATTGAAAGCGAGTTCAGAGTGATAATACAACTCATATGTCGCGTGATAGGCACTGTGAGGCTTCAGACGGGACATTCTCCGATTGCTGATCGTTGTCGCTTACGGCGTTATGTGCCCGTCACGTACGGAGAGTATCCTCGATTTAACATGACAACTTGGCATCGAAACACACACCACTACGGAGTGCTAAGAAAGGTGGAGGGGAATTTGGTGCCCGGCCTTAGTCGACGGTCGCTGCTCACATAACTTCACTGTTATCGCTCCACAAAATTGTATCCTAATGGAAAAGTTTTAGCTGAATGTTTTGAAAAGGCTGCATAGTTTAAAAATTATGTAACAGGGCGGAATCAGAAATTTCCATTCCTACTGACATACTACAGGTCAAGAGATGTTGAGAATAATTCTTTCGCACACCACAACGTTTCAATAAAGTGCCGATTGCCATTTCTAAACTAATGAAATTTCTTTCAAAAAGCCGAAATCAGCCGCGTCCCCATTAAATCAACGCAAACAGTGGCTCTAGAGCTCGGACTGTTAGGCGGCGCCTATTTTTCTTCTTTTATAGACAATCCGTCGAATCTTAATAGCTCTTCGCAAAGCCAGGGCGCAGAAAAACACACGTTGAGAGGTGTAGGTGACCACTCCCGTCTGTTGGGCACGCACACAGTCTATGGCTTTCCGCCGGTATGTAGAAAGAGTTGCCGCTGCAGCTTTAACCCTCCGTACTGCTGCCGGGCGTTCCGGTTGTTCGAGATCATACAGTAACTTTCGGAGGCCAAGAAAAGGCGGTTCTATTCCCATCTAGAGTTCAGTTTAAATTCGCAGATTGGAGACAATCTGATGCCGGTATTAGCGAAGCAGGCAAGACGCAAAGGCTCATTTTTCTTCTGGGACCTCTTTTTACTAAGGGCGCTGACTGCCGGATGAAACACGGGAAGTTTTATGTATTCAAAAAAGAAAACAAATCAGGCCCGTTGCCATTGGGCTCCGCGTAATTTAATTGACGAGAGCGCGAAGCAAACGTAACCTGAGGATTCCTAGGAAAAATCTGGATCCCGGCTTGAGGACAGTGTCTCTAGAACCATCATAGGAACTCCTCAGTTACGGGAGGTGGCTACCCTTATGAGACGCCAATTTGTTTAAGGAGGATTTTAAGCTTGACAACCTTCTGGCTTTCATCCTTTGAGTATTAGGATAAACATCATCCAGAAACCGCAGGAAATATGAAGCCGAACATTACGGTCAAGGTGTTCGAAGACTTCTGAACTTTTCGATTGGAATACTAGCTTGCAGCGAAAAGCATGAGAATCGAGCAGGACAAATCAGCGCCGGCTCTAACAAAGCGGCTTCGTTTTGCCACGCCTGAGAACACACGGTCACTGCATCTCATCTTTTCTCTCTTCTTCAGTTCATGCTGATCCCAATGAAAGATGTTGCTCTCATTTAGTGCTGGCGGAAGCAGACGTATTCTCCATAAAAAGGAGTCGTCAAGGACATGAAAAAATACTGACCGATCAGCATACTTCTCGTTGCCTACAAGGTATTTACTAAGGTTATCGGTAATAGAATAAGGTAAACAATAAACTTCATTAACCAAAAGATCATGGAGGTTTTTGTAAAGGATACGCGGCACTAGACCATATTCACACTATCAATTAGGTGACAAAGAAATCCGCAAATATAACCAATCCTTATATATAGCATTCGTTGATCATAAGAAAGCAATTAACTCAGTGCAAACCCCAGCAGTCATGCAGGCACTGCGGAGCCACGATATAAAAGAGTATTATCTCAAAATACTGGAACATATCTCTAACAACTGCATAAATAGCATAGTCCTCCTTATAGTCAGCAATAGAACTCCAATAAGGGAGGGTGCCAGGCAAAGAGACACGGTCTTACCAATGCAATTCACCGCCGGTTTAGAACAGCTATTCAGAGGTCTGAATTGGGAACAGTAGGGGATAAGAATTAATGAAGAATACCTTTGTAATTTGCGATTCGCTGATGACGCAGCCTAGATAAGTCACTCAGGAGATGACTTATAAACCATGATCATTGATTAGACAGGCAGCGCAGAGTAGTTGGTCTAACACTTAATAGGCAGAAAATTAAAATAATATTACAATTTGTAGCGAGGTGCTGGAAGTGGTTAAGAAAACGTCTACTTAGGCGTGGTAGCGACTGCAAATTGGGATCACGAGAGTGAAATAACTGGAATAAAAATGCGGTACAGCTCATTTGGCAGGTTCTCTCACGTCATGATTGGCAGGTTATCAATATCCCTTACGAGAAAAGTGTACAACCACTCATTTTACCAGCATTCACCTATGGGGCAGAAACAAAGAGCCTAACCTAAAGGATTCAGCTTAACTTAACAACGTAGCGAGCCATAGGAAGAAATATTATAGGTCGAACTTTAATACACAGGAAGAGGGCAAAGTAGATGAGCGAACAAACGCGATTTTATGACACCCTAGTCGGAATCAAGAGAAAGAAAAGGTCTTGGGAAGGGCATGTAATGCGAAGGCAACATAAATGATGGTCCGTAAGGTTAACAGAGTGGATTCCAAGAGGATGCAAGCGTAGCAGGGGGTGGCAGAAGGTTAGGTTGGCGGATGAGATTAAGAAATTAGCGGACATAGGAAGGGCGCAGCTGCCGCAGGATAGGGCAAATTGGAGATATTCAGGAGAAGTCTTTGCCCTGCAGTTGGCGGAGTCAGTCTAATGGTGAGGATGATGATCAAGCGACTTTTCCTACATGGTGGTTCTAAAGGTGCATAAAAATGTTCGATGCCATCTAAAGATGTCATTGTGTCTAGAATGGTTTTTTGTCAGAGCAGTTTGAACATACATGGTCGCTGTGAGAACATCCTTTAAGAAAAAGCACCTCTAGGGTTTAACTGGGCTCAAAACGCCTTGAAAGTAAATTTATGCATTCAAAATTTTTAGCTGCATTTTAAATCCAGTAAAACAAGGCGGAGAGCTTGAAAGCGACTCTATTTAATGTTTAATTTCCGGATTCTTTTTTCGTCCAAATTGTGGCGTGCTTACTCGTGCATGTTGATTTCTAAAATATTGTAAGAGACCAAAGCTTGAGTGTTAATATTGAAGCTTTGATTTGTGAGCTAAACTCTACAGGCATTTTCCGGAGTCCCACTGACCACGATTTTCAGGACACCAATGCATTGAGCAGCGTTTCGAATAACGCATTTATTTTTTTACAGGGAGTGACTTGAGAAGAGATCGAGCGCGAAGCGACTGACACTCTAACAAGGCGGTAATTTATTTCTTTCCATTTAAAAAGATTAATGAACCGCGAATTTATGCGGTGCTCTCCACTACGGCGTCCTTTAGGAGCCGGTATCGCTTTAGGAGGTTAAACCCCCAAAACCATCATTCCGAGCAGCTGCACCTAGATGGCCTTCAATCCTAGTGCAGCAGAAAGAATTTTTAATTCTGGAAAAATTCCGCTCGGCATGTAGCAACATTCAAACAAAACTTTGTGTCTTTTCACGATATATTCTAGTTTCTTCTTGCCCCAGTGTTTAAAATACCGAACACAATGTTTTCTTACTGAGGAAAAGAGATTATACGGGCTGCAAGAATACTTTATTCAAATTCTCTGTAGGTTGCGCAAGCTAGCCAGCTCTTGAAAAAGTCATCAAAGGCTCTGGGTATTATGGTAGAGTAAGAAAAACGTCAAAAATGCCAAACATGGGCTTCCTTTTCTTTTAAACAAATATGAACAAACGAATAGTGCAGCGTCATTTGATGTCATCCGCGCATCGAACACAGTGAATATAGAAAGGCGCACAGAATTGCAAAGTATAAAAATTTATGATTTTGAAAATGTATAAATTACACATTTTGCACTAACCACGTGCAAAATTCTGACGCCCTTTCAAAATTACGACATTGGTCAGACTTGCAATAAACGCACAGGAAGTCGACATCGTCGGGATCAACAGAATTTTGCGAGCTTGTTCGCAGGACAAAATCTATGGTCAGACTTCCAAAGAATGCACAGGAATTTGACCCCATTGGAGCGAACAGAATTTTGGGAGCTTGTTCGCATGACAAAATCTGCATCTAGAAACAAGAAGGCTGTACATTGTGTGATGACCAGCGACAAACATGGTACTCTGTGCAGCGCTTGGCGTGTAATAAAACTTTGCGAACGTGGTGGTTTCCTGGCTTCTTGGCTGCTTCTCTGTTTTTATTGCTGCAGTGGTACGGCGCATCTCCGTTTAGTAATGGGATGAATTATCTGTTATCTATTACAAGCTGCTGTGGTGGCTCAATGGTTATGGCGCTCGCCTGCTGACCCAAAAGACACGGGCTCGATCCCGGCAGCTGCAGTCGCATTTCGATGGAAGCGAATTGCTAGAGGCCCGTGTACTGTGCGGTGTCAATGTACGTGAAAGAACCGCGGGTGGTGGAAATTATCCGGAGTCCTCCATTACGGCACCTTTCATAACCTGAGTCATCTTGGGAAGTTAAACCCCATAAAACCAAACCTAATAATATGTTACCGCATTCCTTATTCTTTTTTTCCTTCATGAATAAAAACGCCCTTCTTATCATACGCACTCCCCGTACTCTTCCCGAAGTCATGTTTGCGACAAAAATGTGGCAATAAAAAAAGTGGCGCGGGTTTCAGCAGCTGACAACTACCTAAACTTGTAGCATGCCGACGCTAATACGTTGTCCGGTTTAGTCTATGAATGTGATACGCATCTTTACCTTAATATTCATATTAACTCAATGACGATAACTGCTATCTCTACAGACAGTATACTGCTAGAAAACTACTTGTCAAAATTTTCTGGCGACAACCTGACTGGGGATGCACCCTACATAGTTTGTTCTAGAGGATGCTGATACAAATTGAGACAAGCCGCCGAATGCCACATATCGCTTTCAATAGATCTAAGACACACTCACACACTCAAATCGTCAATTAAATATCTCTTTTTGGATCTCCAGAAAACATACACAGCAGTGTATGTAAAAATGTCAAAAAGAAGTGAAAACTTAGATTTAATGGTTTGTTCTTAAACGAAGAAAACATATCGGCGCGTCCTTCACGAAGTCCTGAAAGCCGGTTACAAATACACCATGACGAAGACTTTGGACTTTATGTTTGCCAAGAACTTTTATCCTGGGCGAATCGTTTCATCGGTTTAAAAATTTGTGCTACACGTCGTGCTGAATATCATGAAGTTCTATGTCGCCAAACTATACAGTAATTTATATGACGCTGTCACGATGTTCAAATGCCTAGTGTTAAACCGCAGACGTTCTGAGCGGCAATCCTCACATTTCCTGGAAGCCGATTAATAATGATTGAAGAGCCAGAATTGTACTACGTGTTTTTAGAGATGAGACTGAGAGAGAAAGTTTACCTCAAGAGTGAAGTGCTTAAAAATAGTGCGCGTAGAGTGCATGTTAAGCTTTTTTGGGGGGAGCTGTAATAATTGTTCCCTTGGTTATATTTCGTTTCCATGCCTTACAGTCTGCAAACGTTTATTCCCAAATTGCTTCATTGTTCTTCTTTACTATTTTTCTCTACTATTTTTCCGCAAACTTTCTCTTTGTTATAAACGAGCACCTTGGCTCTGAGAGTGCGATTCAGTATTTGCGCATGATCGTGAGCTGCCTTTTGTACGGTCTATTTCTAACGATAAATAGGTAGAACAATACGCTTCTTGTAACGGACATGTATTTGCAGGTGCACTACGTACTCTGTTATGATTACCAGACGTGAATAGGCCAGTGCATATGGACAATGAATTGGCTATTTTAAGTAAAATAGTTCCTGCTGTAGATATCCTTCGCTTTGCTATCTATTGGGAGATGTTTCAACGTCGCGAGTAAAGCGATTGCACGCTATCTGGCGTAGGAGACGCCTACTGGGTATTTCCACGCGGAATATCGCACTTCTGCCATTCACAAACATTTCCTTGCAGAGAGACGGGTCTGGTCATTTATTAGTGGTATATGAATTAACAGTCTCTTCTTTTTCAAAAGGTTGAACAGTCGCTCTTTTTTTTTCATGAAATAGTGAAGGGCTACCATTATCTTCACTTCCTCCTCAAAACGTAGGCGGATCGCTTTTTTCTTCGAGAAAAATCTTCTCTTTCTTTCCTTCCTTTCATTTGATGTTGCTTGTAATTTTTTCAAAGAGCGAAGTGTTTTTCTAGAAAATCAAATTGCTCTTTAGCTCAAGTTCAGTTCACACGGCGCATCTAGCAAAGATATGGCGTTTTGTATAACTATAACAACATTTGACCAGACTCTGCCGTTTTCTCCACATTATGCAATACATCTTTTCGGTTTGGTTTTTCGCACTGCACTTTTATTTACAGTATTCTTCATTATGGGTAAAATTTATTATTCTCGGTTATCTGCCGTCCGGCACGCACAAAATCCAAGGCATATGCATGATAACAACCTACCTTTGCAACGTATTGTGAGTTCTCTTCTTCAGAAAAATAGCCATTATCCAACCATGATTTATTTCTCCTTAATTTTTATTCTTTGTGTACTTCACCATAGACTACTTTCTAATCATATGGACAAAATCTTTGTGACAAGCTGCCATATTTACTTCTGAAATTGCACGCCAGTTACGGCCAAATGGGATTTTCTTTGCCGCTTATTAAAGTAGCGGATCCTTCTGCGTTGCTAATGAAATAATATGCGTCTTTGGTTTAATCCAGCACAATCTTAAAAGATTTGTAGTTTTTTAGAAGAAAGAGGTTTCCCGGCTTTGCTTTTCTTCATTACTTATTTCTTTTCTCACACATTGTTCTCGAGGCCAGGATTATTGGACATAAGTTTTTATTTTGAGGCAACTGTGAAAAAAGGTAAAGATATTTTATGGAATTATTGACGAAAATGGTCCATTCAACGGATGCGTAGCAAAATGTTTCTTTAAAGTTTGTCCATCGCTCGCATCAAGTAACTAACGCTGCTATTGAAAACCAATGGGAAAGTTTTTGATGGCAGAACAGACGTATATAATACAAATATAATGATATTTTAATACGAATATAATGAGAAATCTTACCAAATTTAAGAGAAGGCGATGATTATGATCCTTGTGCTCATGAAAGAGTGGCCAGTAATAAATTCAGAATACCCATATTGTATTCGGGACTCTGGTGCAGCTAACTTAATACCTAAGCGAAAAATCTAATGGCGCATACTAGCGGCTGTGTAGGTCTGGAAGCCCAGTTAGAGGAACGCTGAACGTTGTATATATATATATATATATATATACTACTAGCGCATACTAGCGGCTGTGTAGGTCTGGAAGCCCAGTTAGAGGAACGCTGAACGTTGTATATATATATATATATATATATATATATATATATATATATATATATATATATATATATATATATATATATATATATATATATATATATATATATATATATTCGCAGACAAGTTAAAGGAAATGAGGGGCCCGTTTGACAAATTTATTAAGGCCCCTCATTTCCTTTAACTTGTCTGCGAATAGCTTAACGAGGGTCTCGGTTCTGGCAGTCTTGATGCCATAGGTAGCATAAGAGGGCTCTCGCACAGTTCCCGCCCTCGCCGTTAGATGACGTTCTACGTCACGCTCGCGGTATTACAGGACGTGCTACGTCCGCCGCTATGGTCGAGGGTGGCGCTGGTGAACACTCTCAAGGCTCGCTTACACCCTGTAAACATATATACCCACGAGAGCAGCAGATTGGACAGCCGTCGCCGTAGCTCAGTTGGTAAGAGCACCGGACGCGATATTCGGAGGTCGTGGGTTCGGACCCCACCGGCGGCATGGTTGTTTTTTCTGCTGCTATATAAGTAATTTTCTTTAAGCTATTTATTAATCTAAGTATTATTATCCCACTAATAAGCATAACACAATTAAAAAAATTAAAAAAAAAATAATTAACGTTCCTCTTTGCACTTTGGTTTCGGTGACTGTTGGCTCCCTTAATATATATATATATATATATATATATATATAAATGCAAAGTTGTGAAACGCTTCATTTAGCTATAGATTTATTTTGAGTCGACGTTTCTGACAGAGCCTGTCCTTACTCAAGACTCAGTCTTGACAAAGACGCCGACTCAAAATAAATCTATGGCTAAATGAAGCGTCTCACAACTTTGAATCTCGCCTCTAGCATCCAAATACGTTTCTTTCTATGCTATATATATTGTAATAGGATCGACTGGCAGGAGTTCAAGCAGCGCAGAGTAGAGGTAGACGAAATGCAGCTGTGATTCTCGAGTGACGCCTGTGAATGTGTTCGTCGTGCCGCCCTCCGACCAACGCCTACCGACCTCTGGTTCGAATAAACACCTTTACATTATATATATATTAGCAGACAAGGTAAAGGAAATGAGGGGTCGTTTGACAAACGTATTAAGGAAGCCAACAGTCACCGAAACCAAGGTGCGTACGGGAATGTTTTTAAATTTTTTTTTAATTTGTAGCGCCAATCATTCAGTTTTAAAGGAAATTACTTATAAAGCAGCAGAAAAAACAACCATGCCGCCGGTGGGATCCGAACCCACGACCTCCGAATATCGCGTCCGGTGCTCTTACCAACTGAGCTACGGCGACGGCTGTCCAATCTGCTGCTTTCGTGGGTATTTATGTTTACTGGGTGTAAGCGAACCTTGGGAGTGTTCACCAGCGCCACCCTCGACCATAGCGGTGGACGTAGCACGTCCTGTAATACCGCGAATGTGACGTAGAACGTCATCTAACGAGGAGGGCGGAAACTGTGCGAGAACCCTCTTATGCTACCTATGGCAACAAGACTGCCAGAACCGAGGCCCCCGTTAAGCTATTAGCAAACAAGGTAAAAGAAATGACGGGCTCCATTGACAAACATATTAAGGAAGCCAACAGTCACCGAAACCAAGGTGCATACGGGAATGTTTTATTTTTTTAATTTGTAGTGCCAATCATTCGGTTTTAAAGAAAATTACTTATAAATCAGCAGAAAAAACAACCATGCCGCCGGTGGGATCCGAACCCACGACCTCCGAATATCGCGTCCGGTGCTCTTACCAACTGAGCTACGGCGACGGCTGTCCAATCTGCTGCTTTCGTGGGTATTTATGTTTACTGGGTGTAAGCGAACCTTGAGAGTGTTCACCAGCGCCACCCTCGACCATAGCGGTGGACGTAGCACGTCCTTTAATACCGCGAATGTGACGTAGAACATCATCTAACGACGAGGGCGGAAACTGTGCGAGAACCCACTTATGCTACCTATGGCAACAAGACTGCCAGAACAGAGACCCCCGTTAAGCTATTAGCAGACAAGGTAAAGGAAATGAGGGGCTCGTTTGACAAACATATTAAGGAAGCCAACAGCCACCGAAACCAAGGTGCATACGGGAATGTTTTTAATTTTTTTTTTAATTTGTAGTGGCAATCATTCGCTTTTAAAGAAAATTACTTATAAAGCAGCAGAAAAAACAACCATGCCGCCGGTGCACCTTGGTGCACCTTAGTGAATCGCAAGGTAGTACATTGGGACCGCTGCTTTTCCTTCTTTATGTAAACGACATATTCTGTGTAAGTAATCTTCTAACTTCATTCATATATGCAGATGACACCACTCTATTTTTCCGACCAGCACATGTGCGAGATCTTGAACAGCAAGCTACAGATTGTTTGCAGGCACTTCACGAGTGGTCTGAATTCAATTTACTGATCATGAACACAGGAAAAAGCAAAGCTGTACTTCTTAGACCTCGTAATAAAGATCCTCCTGTCTCACAAATTCATCTAAAAATGGGTTCCTCATTCATTCAATTAGTTTCTACGGCCAAAAGCCCAGGAGTACTTTCAATGAAAATTTATCATGGGGTGGACACGTTGAGAAAGTTAAGGACAAGTTGTCCAAGGTTGCTGGTATTGTGTCCCGACTGCAGTACCTCTTTCCAAAGCATATTAAGCTGATGCTGTGCACCGCACTGTTTTCCTGTGTGACTAACTATTGTATTTTGGTCTGGGGAACAACATCATTTATGAATATCAAACGGTTGCAATTACTTCAAAAGAAAATTGTTCGAAATATTGTTAATGTTTCACATTTTGAACATACGGAACCGATTTTTGCATATCTTCGCATCTCCCCCTTCGCCAAGTCTTTCAATATATGCTACTTTGGCGGTATGAAACAGTATTAGAAAAAATATTCTATTTATGGTGTACCTGTCGAACATAGAATGTAAAGAATTGAAGTATGCCACCCGTACTGGTTTCACGTGGTTCGTGTCAAAAACTTGAACGAATTATGGTCGCCAAATGCTTTCATACAATCTTCCGTGCTCATTAAATAAAGCATCTAAATTGATGCACTCTTAGGTACCCGTGAGCACCTCGTGAAACTGAGATTTGTACTTCTTATTTGTATTTTTTTTCCTTTGTGCTTATTTGCCGTTTTATTTTAATTCCATACTCACGTAGTGATCCTGTTAATAATGTGTTCGATGCTGCTGCCCAGTCATTGTAGTGTGCGTCGATTCCTGTCAAGCCTTCTCTCTGGCTTTTTGTCGACGCACCCAACATCCTCAAGATGTTGAATAAATTGAATTGAATGGAATTGATTTGAAATCGAGACACAGTCTTTCCTGCCATTGCTTTTGTTCCAATTTCGCATTCCTGTTACCTACTGGCTATGTCCGTTTATTCTCGTTTACGGTCGTCCTTTCACTACCCTTCTCGACGCCTCTTTATTCTAGACGCCGGCGAGCTGCTCCCCGTCTGTACCCGAAAAGTTCCTCTCCCTAGTGGTCCTATTCGGCCATCTTGCTCGCCTCAACACTGAAGCCTCTAAAGAAGATCACAAGAGTCACTGCAACGCGACGCACCACGTTCTGTCGTTCCCCCTGTCGACTAGATCTTACTTTGGATCCTTTTGCGGATGCCTCTACTTGCTCAAACTTTAGAGTCGTTTAATTGGTCCCTGCTTGGTGCTCGTCTAAACTTCTTCAGAGAACTATCGTGTCTCTCCTGCTGATCCTCCTGCGGACTGATGTTACCGCGCGACAGAAATTGCCAAGTTTCCCGCCTGACGCCTTGCATTCCGTACCCTGCATCAGACAAATCGCAGCCAGGCTGTTGATATCTGACTGCGCGGGTGGTTGTTGTTGTTGTTGCCTCTAAAGTGATGGCACATACCCAAAATGTGGGACTTTCCAGGGTTTGGTGCAGGTTCAAAGAGGTGAAAAATTTATTTATGCTTATTTCAAGCGGCTGATAAACAAAAATTGTGCAATCTGGGAAAACGAATAACAAATTTTGAAAGATTTTGAGGAGATGGTTATAAAAATCGATGAACAAAGAGGTATGGGCTACATTAAATTAATTAGAATGTAATAATCTTATATAAATAAATTTTCAGAGAAAAGTAAAGGGAAATAATAGTTAACACAGAAATCTCCACGTCTCAATAACACATCTGCAAAGGAGCTCACACACCAGCTTAAGGGCATGTCCTTTCACGGTTGCACCGAAGGAAGGAGAGGACGGGAAGAGTAATCGGTAGCCCTAATCGAGCGAGGGAAATTAGAAATTACTTAATTCTCTGCGGTACAAACCGCCAGCAGGATAGTCAGAAATGTTCTTAGGGTTTCACGGTTCCCGTATGACCCACATAGATTCGACGGCGTGAACCAAGTTCGGCATAAATATTGAAACGAGGAATCCTGCAGCGGAACAGTGTCATGGAAACCTCACATTGCCTTAAACACGTGAACGAAAGTTCCATGCGAATTTTAAGTGTTCATAGTCCGTGGTAGCTAGGATGGGCTCCTAGCTCAGGTTCTGGTGTAGTTCTAAACGTTCATAACGGGACGTGGTCAGCAGGTTAAGGTTTAAAGCAACGCAGCCAACAGGCTCGTTGATGGCTGATTTCACTAAGAAATAGGCCATTGAATTTTAAGTAAAGGCACCGTGCCCTGGAATCCACTGCAAACACATTTCTTGTACATGAAGGGGCACGAAGTACATTGGAGATCGGTACAGGATACTAGTTATCGAGATTTCAAGCGCTGTCGAGCCTGAGAGACTGTCCAAGAGAATGATTACATGAGAAATATAGCGGGGAACTTCTTGAAACGCGAAACTAATAGCGAGAAATTAAGCAGCAAAAATTGGGTTATAATCTGGGATCCGGATAGAGTAATTCCAATCTAGAGCGCAGGGAAAAAAACACCTACTGGTGTTTTTCGCCATGTTGAGAGGCATCTCGAAAAATGACTGCGTGGCTCAGATACTGGAACATGTATGCTTCCGGGAGACCATTTTGCTCACTGGCAGTCAATCTCTTTGCATACTGCGGCAGATGACCGTAGCGGTTGCCTAATGATTGAGCATCCGCTTTGCCTTCGGGAGGTGCGGGATTCGATCCCCAGTGCCGCCTGGTACCATCCGGTGATACAATAGGTACGAATTTCTCTTACCTGGCGCTCGGCATAAACAGGGTGAAATGCTTGGGAAATGCATCTTTGACCTCACCTTGAGCAAACGAAAACAGCTTGTGCCATGGCGCTCTTAGGCCGCAGATGCTCTTGCGCCATAAAAAAATCGCTATCATCACCATCATCATATTGCGGCAGCATATCTTTGAAGCAAACAGCTGGAGCAGCCTGCACATTGCTAACGGACTGCACGAAGCTACGCGAGACTGCAATTCTAGACAACAGATACTCTATAAACATAAGTTGAGGCACCTCGTATTGCGGCCAAAGTTTATCTAGAAATGAAGCTGATTTTATCAAAGAAAATGGGTGGAGCGACTCTAGGCATAGGCTCAAGTCCCCGTAAGAAGGTAAGCAATGTGAGAAGCTGGAAGCGATAGTTCAAGTCCCGTACGCGGGCTTCCAGAAAGGGGACATTTGCCACTGATTTTGGCAAGCCAAGGCAAAGCCCTAGAGCGCGTCTCTCCAAAAGCACCAGAGGTTGAATTTTGTATCTAGGATAACCTGACAACATAAAGCAGCCAAACTCCAAAATTGATAATACGTAAGTCTTAAAGATAAATAAGTATCTCTGCGCATACCAGATTTCTTATTGCTGATGCGCGTAAGGCGATCGAGAGCCCGCTCACCTTTCTGAACAATACTTTGGAGGGTCGTTTATTACACCTAGCTATTTTAAGGACACAACTTATGGGATTTGGTTGCCATGCCACTTTAAACAGATATAAAGAGGGGACGCTGGTGGGAAAACGAGAACGAAAGATTTGTTTACGTTGAGAATTCAACGTAACTTACACGATTAAATTTCCAGGGCATTGAGGTAGGCTTCCAATAGCTGGTACAGTGAATGAACATCTCTAGCAGAAGCGAAAAAGGCTATGTCATCCGCATACGCGTGCACTTTGATGTCACATTGAGTAGGTATGCCCGGCATGAGTATGTTTGAAATTAAAGGTAACAGGACCGATCCCTGAGGCACAACTCTGGTCTGTGAAAAGGTTTTAGAAGTAAAGGAACCGTCGGAACACATGAAACGTCTCTCTTTTAAGAATTCCCGTACCTATGCAACAGTGTACACGGCGGCTGAATTTCGTCAAGCTTGCTGAAGAGTATTGAATGCTCTACGGTGTCATATTATTTGCGATATCCAAAATGGCTACAGCCGCGACCTCTTTCTTGTGCTTTCCAAATTTAAATGAGGAATCCAGATCGAGCGCCGTCGGCCGAAACCCAATCAGAGAATCACTGATGGCTTGTTATGTCATAACTATACATTGTTAGCACTCTTTGTGCCTTCGTCACTTTCACATATCTGTACGCGACTTCATCCTTTTTCCCCTGTGTATATTGATCTCATCGCTAGAGCTGTTCGCTCGGAGTGTATCACCGGCTGCGGGTGGGAATAAACCGGTCGGTGAACTCCTGCCTTACAATTAAAACGTTTATGAGTTATTTAGTTAGGCAATAAAGTAACCATTGAGCTTTGTGGCGCATATGCCATGTGCCTTGCTTTAAAATGCACCTACACAGTTGGCATTGAGGTAACTCTCATATGTTTAAAAATAAAAATCAAAATATTGGAAGAAAATCACCTGATATATTTCCGAAAGCATTGAGAATGTTGAATCTATTCCGGAAATATTTTCACAAAGCTGCTGTATATATAAACTTACCGCTGCATCTCACAACCATCACACCCATTTCTGAACATGCCAGTGCGGTGGGGGATCTACGCATGACTTCATTACCGGCTCCTTAGGAAAACGTTCAGGCCAGGGCAGCTCACTTTGGCACCAGTGACTAGGCGCCGCGTTTCGTAACAAATTATTTAATTGATAAATTTCCAGTAGCACGAATCTCTGCAGTAAAGTTGGAAATGTTCAACCACATCCATTTCAACAAAACCGCGATAAGCAATGCTTTGCATATTCAGCTGGCCTACTCGGTATCTGTACGTTTTGGTCATGCCCAACAGACGATAGCAAAAACTCTTCCATTACAAATATCATATATATGTAGAACAATGTGCCAAAAATTTTGTCGACGGCGCAATTCTGGAAGCGTTTCGTGCATTTCTTCTAAAATTGTTTTATCTTAGCATTGTCTTATTTAACGTACGCGAGTGTGTGCGCGAGTTTTATTTTCTGTATTATTGCTCCTCTGTGTGTTGTATAAATGTCTCAGCATCTGACTATGGCACTTGTGATATTTTATTTATTCCCAGGTCTACCACGCAAAAGTACCTTTCTAGCGACGCAGGTTTCTTTGAATAAACTCCGCAAATAAAAAGAAACTTCCAAGAGTTCTTATCGCCGGGTATACCAGAAAGAGTATGGGCAACGCTTCAGTTATTCTTTGTATCTATGCACAAATGACCTCTACCTTGCTCATCATGAGCACTGTTTATAGCAGCCTGTAAGGCCACCGATTTAATTTGATGTGCCTGTAATGTGAGTTCTTTAACTAATATTCATGTGAATGCAACTCTGGTAGTAGCAGTCCACCAAATGAACAAAGCCTGCTCGAGGCAGCTTAAATTTATAAGCCTAAGCTGCCTCATTTCTGGTTCGATGACATGCAAAACAAACAATATTTCCTTGACGAAAGCACGATGTTTTATTACTCGTCGAGCAAAGACGGCTCATTGAAGAGTCTTGTAGGAAAACTGTTGAGCAGCCGGCAATATCATGTTACAATTATCTGAGAGAGACTTCTCATGACTGAGGTTGTAATAAATACATGAAATGAAACGCCTGCGTTCCCTCAGCATACAAGAGTCCCCGAGGTTCTAATCGAGGACACACCTGCAGCGGGCTCTGGCTTCTAGCCATCGACTAATGAATAGAGAAAACAAATTGGTGGGCGTTCAGTTTCTCGCCCTGCTCAATAATCCGTTTGCCCTCTTCGTCCAAGAGCGTGCACAGACTGCGTACAACATCGGTATGGCTGCTCGAGTCTTGCAGAGCATAGACGTCCAAATGCTTTGCGAAGAACTTGGTCACGAGTTCAGTGGCTTTCTTCTCAACCTTCTCTTTTATGATTGGTAAGACTGCGTTAGAGACGGACTTGACGACATCCTCGGCAGCGTTCTGGATGTGGGGCATAATTTTCTTCGCAGCCTTCTTGATTTTTCGGCAAGCCTTCTTCACTGCTCCCTTGGTCTTATTCCAGAAATTGCGGAAGAAATACTCGTCCGTCTGAAATGGAAGAATAAAAACATAATGCTCATGCATGCTCTTAAGTTTCAAACCTATTATAGGCAGTTCAGTCCCGATTAAAATAAATGTGATCAGCAACGCCCGTAGGCCAAGCGCTGTTCTCATTTGTTTTTAATATGATAATAATATTACTCGTTCACACTAGTGCATTTGGCCGCGAGAGCAAGGGGTGTCCACCGCCGCGGCAGAGATTACAACGAAATGCCCATTAAAAAGCCTGATTAGCACAGAACTGAATTGTGCCGCCGAGAAAGTTCAACCGAATGCTGTCCTTAAATAGGATTTCAACGAGGATGTTCGGTTCATGCGGTGACATACAGTGCGGCATCCTTTGAAGTAAGGCTCCTGTTTCTTGACATCGTTCTACTTGTTTTTCACTAACTCCAAAGCTAACTTTGTGTATTTAGGTGCCTTTTTTCTGTATATATGCCGTTTCGCCTCATGAACTCCCGTTCGTTGAACATACCCGTTCCTTTTACCACTCACGTCTGTAATGCCTTAATGGCCATGAGTGCACACTAAACAAATACAATAAATAACTAAATAGATAAGCAAGAAAGTGCGAATGTGTTAAAGTACGTAACGTCCTGCAAAATGCCTCCCCTTATGTTCAGAAAACTTGCATACTGTTATGGTCACAGACGATGAGGTACTAGAGAACACGTTTAACGTGCTCTCCTGATAGGCTTTGGAGGGCGCAACG
This sequence comes from Amblyomma americanum, assembly GCF_052857255.1. Taxonomy (NCBI): domain Eukaryota; kingdom Metazoa; phylum Arthropoda; class Arachnida; order Ixodida; family Ixodidae; genus Amblyomma; species Amblyomma americanum. The sequence goes on along the minus strand of NC_135499.1, from coordinate 102,473,747 downwards.
AAAAGCTATCTCCGCAAAAATGACACATTCTCCTGGCTACCGTCATATTGAGCACGCATAGATATCATCAAAACCTCGTTCTCCCGGGGGGCCATTGGGAGCTCATTGTCGAAGCGTGAACGGGGTGGTCGGGAAGTATGAAGGAGGAAGCATTTCCTCTGCGTCAGATTTCGCTCGCTCTTGCCGCCATATGCCGAAATGCGAGCGAGCCATTGACCTTCATATCGCAATATTTTGCAATATTTATTCACAAAACACTCCGATCGGGCGAGAGAGCAATGTTTGTCAACATGTCCAATAGGGCACGTATAAACCTGACCACCAGGCTGTGAACAACCTGCCCACCTTGGCAGGCGAAGATAATTTGATTAAAAAAAATACAATTTCTACAGCGATGCTCTCTACTTTTTTTTTTTGCAGCTGGGAAAGGACAAAAAAGCAGGTTGAATACAACTGGGGAGAAGATTGTTCGAGAGGGCGATGACGTCAAAAGATCACATCCCCTCCCTACGCAAAAATAAAGGGTGGAAACATCCTGTTGGAACCGGTTTGGGGAAAGGGTTCGATAACCTCTAGGACACCGACATTAACGAACATAGTGAAAAGATGTATGACGAGGAAATGAACGAAGATATACTGAGCGCGTAATGAAGTTCGTGCCAGTACACATGTAAGATGACAGCTGCCATATTGTGAACGTGGTGTAAGAAATGACACGCAGAAATTTGTCGCAGCAACAATGTCTAACGCTGTCACATTCCACTCTCAAGGTAACCGAGGCACCCCAGTAAATTTTATCACCCCTGTACAATTACTTGCGCCTTCATTCGCGTGTTTTTAGAGATTCCTATATTAGCAAGAACTCAATTTCTAAGACGCGCTGCGTGCGAATGTTACGATGTTAATAACTAGTGCTTTTATTTTAACTGAACTCCTCAATATTCATGCACCATCAATAAATACTCGTTGACGCATAATTAGGCAAAGTCTGGTACTGCTTCCATCCATTAGTCACCCAACTCCACCTTAGAAACTGCACGAGGTCTGTGTTACTGAACCAATTTAATTCTTGCAAAAGCAGATGTTTTATCCCTCAATTCTGCCCTCAATCATTAACACATGCAGTTCTCTGTTCAAACCTACAGCAGGGAGCGAGCATTGTCTCAGAGCTTGATTTTTTATTTTTACTTATTCAATAAAGCACCCCTATTATACCAGTAAATTACAAAGAAAAATGTTTGATCAGAGGCAGTTTGTGTTCCTAGGTTTTCAGAACACCTATGCATTTCAATTCACTGCAGATTAACCTCGAATCTAATGCGTATTTTATTTACATACAAGCGATTTGTCGTCTTGTCAGCTCAGGTCGAAAAATGCAATAGTGCTAACCTCCTTCAAATGGTAAGATGGTGATCGCTATTTCTACCATTTCATGCTTTTTTTAACAGTCAACAAAAAAAAATCTTTTTCGGAAGCACTAACCTGGCCGCGATGATGGGCATTGAAATGTTCTGTCAGGTTTAGAGATTGCACCAGATATACAGGCTCCAAATTTGGGCACAGAAATGACCATGCATCTGAGGATTACTTATGCTAGGGTGTGGGTGCTTGGATGGTTCTATTTGTGGTTGTTGTTGTTCTTGCCTTCGTGACATGGCACATACCCACGACGGGGGAGTGACCAGGGTTCTGAGGGGGGAGACCCTTTAGAATAGGGTAAACTGGTGTCAAGCTAATGATTGTGCCTTGGGTGAAATTTCAGAGTAATTAAAAAGAAAAGCAAAAAACACAATACCGGGAGAGAATATCTGAGAATTAAATATGTGAAAAAACCAAAACGCTCTTTTAATTTCCAAGAGCAGACGTTGTCTTTTTTTTTCTCCAAACCTATAGGTTTCTTGGCGCGTGCACAAATAGTTCTTTCAAGCCTCACCTCGCTGTCCAGTTCGGTGTCTTGTTGAAGCTCGTGGGCAACGTTACGCAGAATGTGTCCGACCAGCACGGCCTCATCGGCGGCGATTTTGGACTGGATGCCCGACACCACCTCCAACGTCTTCTCTTCCTCTACGGAAGTTTCCGCTGAAGCTGCAATGTACTGAGTATTTCACCACTATTTGCAAATAACCTTAGCGCAAAGTAATCTTACATTGGGATGCGAAAATTCTGCTGCAATGCAATATAGCACCCTTCGCCTAAAGAACAGCGATCGCGCCTAATATATTCTTTCTTGTCAGCAAAATTCTCTCACATTAGGTTAAGATGAGGGATAAAGATCCTCTACAGGCGATTAGCGGATAGCATTAAGGGTCCTGATCAGTGGGAAAGGTGCACGGTTGTGGTGCGTGTTGAGAAATTAAGCATTGGTTATAATTGGCCTCCCACTCTGCGGAGGACCGCCACTCAAAAAGTACTAAAATAAAGCTGCCGAAAGTAGCTTGCAAAGTTTACTACTCCTTTACAAATCCCATTAACAATCCATTCTTTCCTGTTTGTACTGGCAATTAGCTAAAATCTCTGCCCAAATAAACAGATATGCGAGAATAGCACCGCCTCACGAGACGCAGCCATACGAATCAACTCACCTGTGAAGAAAAAGAGGCCAAGCACACAAATTGCGGACGTAATGGCATTCATGGCGCCTATAAAAAAAAGGTTGAATCATTTAGTGGTGAAATTTCGACTACAATTTAAGATAAAATGTAAGAAATGTTGATTTTTGCTGTCTACACGAAAATATACACGCGGCATTGGGGTGCACAAGAAATTGAGAATTGATTTTGAGGAAACGAAATGACGCAGTAATCGTCTCACACATGTCGGTGGACACCCAAACCTCGCCGTAAGGGAAGGAATAAAGGAGGGAGTGAAACAATACAGGGAGAAATATGTGCGGTAGTGGTGTACTCCAGAATGTTTTCGACCACCAGGGGTTTTTTTAACGTGTACCGACATCGCACAGCACACGCGCACGTTTTGCATTTCGCCTCCATCGAAACGCAGCCGTCGCGGTCGGGTTCGAACCCGGGTACTCCGGCTCAGCATACGAGCGCCTTATTACTGAGCCACAAGGGTGAGTTTTCGTCAAAAATTAATTCCTCAAAAAACCTACACACATTGCGGACGTTAATGACACCTATGAAAAAGTGGATTCATTTAGCGGTAAAATTACCAGATCAATTTAACATCAAATGTGACAGATTTGTTGGTTTTGGGCACTTTTCTCGACAACATAGACCCGGCAATCTAGAGCACTTGTCTTTTTCTTGTTTTCTTTTCGAATACCTTTATTTGAGCCTTACAATATATACCGTTAAGTATGAAGATTTTAGTATGCACGAATACTGAAGAAACCAACTATATATATATATATATATATATATTCGAGGAAGCTACTGTACATCAAATACAGCAATGTTTTGAGGCAGGCAGTATTGTGACATCTAACCATGTAGCCCGAGTTGGTTTGTACATAATGCCTGTTTAGCTGTTGTCAAGAGCTAAGTACCGCCATGTATGCACTGCACTCTTAAATAACCGACGTGTTAGCGCACAATTTCTTAATAAGAGCAGTGTGTGGTATATCTTCGCTGGCCAATCCATACATTCCAGCGAACTCGCTGGATATTTTCGCGCTTTAATCGGGCAAGAAGAATAACTTTCAGGAATAACATTACTAACAAGTAAATGCCTGAAAAGCGTCCTTAAGATAGATTCAGGGCAGCTGACTAATAATTTCTACTGTCAGATTTTTTTGCCTGGCTATAATTGGTTCTCCAGGAAAGAAAAGTTTAAACAAAGCAGGCATATAGCAGAAAAGAATGCTGTTTTGCTTTGAAGGAGAAATGACCTCAAGTTAGAAAAGCCCAATCCCGGCGGAAAGCGAGCCTAGAAGGTAGTCTTACGACCAGTAGGATTTGTGAGCATTTTTTTCGCAGAGGAAGGTGATTATATATGGCATTTTGTGAACTAGTGTCCACAACGTTCCACACTGCTTTGTATGCCACATAAAACCCCCAAAACCGAGGGCATTTGACCTTACTTTTCTGAACAGTGCCGGCCTGCAGTACGCGCACAGATTTCACAACCAGAAATCGCGGGCTGAATAGTTGATTGCAAAACAGTGTGCGGTTCTCACTGAGGTAAATATGAAAATTTTAATATGCCGAAATTCTCCTAACCGCCCTTGTGGCTTTAATATCGCACCTTCTGTTGGCTACTATTTTGCTTGTCAGGAAAATTACTTCTCAAGAGTAAACGTCGTTCCTAAGTTCATCCGAAGGAAACTTTGCTCGATGAAAAAATTTCCTAAAGACGTCGCGCTTTTTTTACGAATCCAATGTTTGTTAATTACCGAATCCACCGTCGACAAAGGATTCCTTGTAATGCACACTTCAAATGAACACTTAACATTCAAGAGACATTCTTCTCACAAGAAGGGCGCAGCAACCTACCAGTGGTTTGCAGCGGACTCGTCAAGGTAGGGTACTGCCACGAAACAGTAATGCTTGAGGAACCACAGCGTGCTGCCTTTTATGCTCCACAAGCGGTCAGGAATCTCAACGATTTCTTGATAAAAAATGCGGAGGTGGTTGGAACGAATCAAAGTTTATCAGCTGAATATACAAGCCAACTACGGCCAGCTAGCAGGTTGTTGAACTGTCAGGGTGTAGTGCTAGGCCGACGAAATTATTAGTTCCATTTATTGTGTATGTTATAAATGCTGATTAGTTACTCGTGGTAGCTCCATTATCACAGACTTTAGTGTCTCTATCTATAGAGCACCTCGAAATCGTTCACCAACATCTGCTCTTTCAACAGAGATTTCACAACAAAGTGCCTTTTCTTGTTTCGGGTATATATCTTGCAAGGCATTCAAGTCTAACGCTGATCGCAAAAATCCACCACACTAGCAAAGATAAACGCCACTGGCGATTGAATGGCCTCATATATTGTCGAGGCCTGGAACTGTGACTGCCTTCACTAGATATGTAATAGATATCTTTAACAAAGTAACGCTTAGTGGAGAGCAGGGCATAACCCCAGGTCAACGCTTGGCGAACGTCACGACGCGTTAAGCCCCAACTCCATGAACACATCCTACGCGTACGGGTGGAGCGCCTACGCGCACGGGCGTACGCTGGAGCCTGCGTGCGCATGCGCGAGGCGCGTCGCGCGATCAGCCGCGAGTGGGGCGGAGATATCTCTACATGTCAGATATTCGTGCCTGCGCGCGGGCGCTGGCGCGCGCGTCGGAAGCGGGGTCCGGTTCACAAAAATGGGAGGACCGCGGGGCTTTCTGGGAATTTTTTTTTCATGGCTTGGAGCTCTTTCAGGTCCCCCCCCTCCCCCAATTACTTTTCTTCACGGTTTAAGGTGTCCTTTCAGCGCCCCCCAAGCCCTTTTTCTTCACGCCTTCAAATTCTTACCATAGAGTGGGAACGAGTCAGCTGCAGGAGCATGGAGGTGGATGCCCCTTTTCGATGTCCGTCGCGGCGCGGCGCTGGGAACGCAGGCGCTTCGCACGTATGCGGGGGAGTGTTCATAGGGTAGCCGTTTTAAGCCGTCCGCTGGCGTCATTTTAATAAGGTTATTCTTATCCTATCCTATAAGTATTTTCCCTCATTCAGCAAAACGCTCATGAATTTTGGTTGCTAATATGACGGTACCATGACTTGTAAGAATTTTTTTTAAATAGTACGTGTGGTAGTATGAAAGTTATTTAACTAATCATTATCATCAGCCAAATTGCGCTCACTGCAGGACCAAGGACTTTCCCAGGTCTCTCCAATGAACCCTGTTCTGTGCCAGCTGCGGCCACCGTACCCCAAAAAACATCTGACTCTCATCCCCCGACCCGACAATCTGCCGCACCCTCCTCCATTTTCCTTCTGTTTGAATTGAGTCCGTTACCCTTAAAAACCGTTGTTTTTCTTGCCTTCGAATTACATGCCCTGCCCTAGCTAACTATTGGTCATGAAAATTAGAGATACGAAGAAAGCTCCAGTGTCCCTCACCTTGCCATGTATCCTATCTACCAATGCGGCGTGGTTTCCCATTCTCGGTTGAAAAAGAAGACAGCGGATGGAATATTTCAGGGAGTGCCCGCTAGCATGCTAACAAAGCCGCTTTTTATTAGGTGTACCTGGACAAAGAGGAAATTATTTTTAAATTCTGGACCTCGCCAAATCTCCATGACGAGAGCATAATGGCCTGGGCCACTGATTTTTGACCCCCTTGCCTACAGACGGAATATTGAAGAAAGCGCAGATTGTTACCCCGCCTTTTACATATAGCTTAGTTGGGCGCAATTCTCTTCGGTCTTCGCGTGGACGTCACAGTTTCCGGTATGCCACTCACTTGACTACTTGTACAATGGCGCATCTAACCCGTCGAAATATTCATGCACGGTACTACTTTCAGCAAAGAGGCTGGCACCAGAATGTCGGAACACTTTGATGTTTAAGATATGCCGGCAACAATTCTGTTGGCGAAGCCGTTACAGAGCACAAGCCGCTGATTCAACACAGCTGATTCAACAGCTAATCATGTGTTGCAAGAAAAGAAAATGTGAAGTTTTGCAGGAGCCGCTATATTCGTAAGTTACATAAATTTGGAGCATTGTTCTTGTTGCTTTTAATGTTTCAGACTTTTTCTTCCAAGAATTTCTTCCTTAGAGATTACGTTTTGAGATAAGCATGAATTTCCGTCGCCAGCTTTGGTTAGGTGTAAAAGTGATTTTTCTCACCCCCTGAAGTGAAAACGCTCTCGCGCCCACGAATATACGCACATAAACTTTCGAGCCGTTGGTGTCACATATATATATACATAAAAAAAGTCAAATCACAATGGTAGTAGAACCGCAACATGCAATATAAAACCAGATGCCCTAGGTTTTGATGGGATGAAACGCGTACATCTAAATCAAAGTCACGACGGTACCCCACCTCAGATGGACTTGGAACAGCTTGATTCCGTATTCCTTAGCTTCTTCCTTCTACGCCGGTTATGCATGCACGAATAGTCTCACCGTATTGAATACATTGAACCTGCCTCGAAAAGGGGAGCCTCTCACAAAGAGTTGCTCACTTGCTCACTTTTAAATGTCGTCGCCCTGGTTGCCACTGAATCACGCAACCAAAACGTTCACCGCTAACGGCACCAAAACATTCCGCGAAACAATGAGACTCATTTGGTTCTCTCTCACACAAGGCATCGATTCCCCCGTTGCTGGCAATATATTCCGCTGAACAAGGTGTGTTGTGTATCATGAGCGCTTTTTCCCGCCGAAATTTATGTTTACCGAAAGATCCTTGAATAGTCGTGTTGGGCGGCTGCATCAAGGCGACAAGGAAAAAAATGACAGAAGATTTAAATTCATTTCCGGGTTCGATACGAGGCTCGGTTTAACAGCGCATTCCGATAGAGGTGGGTTTTGAATTCATTGCGCACGGTTGGAGGTTGGTGAAAACGACTGCATCCAAAGCTGAGTGCGAGAAATTGGCAGGTAAACACATAGTCGTCTAATGCTGTGATGAACGAAGCTGATCTGTTCACGCTGCCCCTGTTTGTAAACTAAATAGCGGCCATAGTGTTTTGCCATAAAACGTTTAGTATAGTTGGCCATAAAGCTGGATTGCCAGAGCCTTCGAACCTGTCAGGGGCTTCGGACAGATATCCTCATTATTATCGTCATCAACCTGACTTCACCCACTGCAGTACAAAGGCCTCTATAATATCTCTCGAATTAAGACTGTCCTTTGCCAGCGGCGGCCACCCTATCTTATAGAGACGAACATCGGCGAAAGCTGATATTGAATTTTTAGTGCTAGCATTGCTGAAAATTTTTAAACCATCAATGCTATAGACATGACAGAGTATGCATCGACAATGACAAGGCGAGAGGCGGCGGTTGCCGGGTGGCAGAGAGAAAACAGGGTGTAAAGCATGTCACAACTTGATTGCTCAATTCGACCAGGGGAGAGGAGCGGTGGTGCAGCGCGTCACGCGGTCACTGGCGCCCTGCATCACGCCATCCGCGCGGACTGCCTGAACCCGCCAGCAGCAGAGACTGCTTAGTCCAAGTTGGAGGACTAATGGTAGCCCATACTCTGTTGCATCAATGACATTAATTGCATGTCATTATGGACTTCTATGCTACAGTCGCAAAACATGATTGTGAAATAGTGACCGCTACGCTAGAAATGCCTGCCTAGTGAGCGAGAAATCCTGTCAAACACATGTCTAGACGAAGTAGGAAAGGATGCGATGCAGTTCAGTATGCTATTCAGTATTAAATATCTTACTGGTTAGCACGTCTTAGCTGTATTCTGATGTTTTACACCACCGACAATGCTATGCCAGAGAAAGCACCCTCCTGACTAAAAAAAGCCGTGTCTTAAAATTGTGTAAACCCTTAGGCGAAACGCTCTGTATACTCTGAGCACTGTATAAAACAGGAGGCCGCGAGTATTTCTCTTGCTACGTTCGACAATTCCATAAACCACCATGAACCATGGTGGTAGTGCACTATACCACCTAGTAGGCTCAATTTTCGCCGTTTTTGTGTGCCCGAGCTTTGGAATCGCATACGGCAAAAAAAATGCCAACCAGTTACGTATAAAGGTGCATCGCCCCTGAAGCGACCACAGGCAATGTGAACAAAGGTGAGTGTTTCGTCATTGGAATTGCATAGCAGGATTTATCACGCGCTAACGTGTCGGTACCTTGCGCTATAAAATAATATGCCACTGCTTGCACTACGTCAATTGATTCATCGTCTCCCGATAAACACATGCGTTACCGTCTATGTTGCGCGCATATGCAGATACCCAAGTAGCTGTTATGAACCGTGACCGCGTCCGTCCATTGAGCGATAAGGTCCGTCAAGTGTAGTCGTGTCACAAAGGGCCACCGGCCAATCTTAAGGGTGTGTCGTTACTGATACTCGTAGATGAATACACCCGTGTCGGACACTGTTTTACATGCTGAGCTCTCAGTACGAGTGCCTGCACGGGGCTACTTCCGCTGTTTTGACAGCCCGTCACAGGGTGCCACGGTTCGCGCGAAAGCGTCATTATGGAAAGGTCGTTTTCTCGCCTTCGATTCTCATTAATTTTCTCCGCATATAGCCGCCGCGGTGGCTCAGGGGCTGTGGTGCTTGGCTACTGACCCGAAAGACGCGGGTTCAATCATGGCAGCGGCGGTCCTATTTCCATGAAGGCGAAATGCCAGGGCAGCGATGGCGTAGAGGTAGACTATCTGCCTCGCATGCAAGAGGACCGGGTTTCGACTCCCGGTGCCCCGCGATTCTCCACCAAGTTCAAAATAAAAGAACTCTGCGTGTCGATAGAATTGCATAACTAGGTCTGAGGCGAGGCCTCATCTTGGCGACAAGAATCAACGACGTACTTCCTCACCCCCTATAATAGTCTAGGGAACCTAAAAAATTGAATCATAATGAGCCCATGCCTGCACCGCGTGATTTACAACCGGCTTAATCTAATTTGAAGATAAAAGAAGAAGCCCAAAGGCAATGATAATTTTACGACCCGTAGGTGGGGAAAAAGAAAAAAAACATGAGTGGAACCTACTGTAGCCACACAGCAGGATATGGCCACCCCGGTGTACTGCGCCGCCACAACCTTTTTTGAACAAAACATTTAACCCTCGGCCCCCAGTCCCCAGAGGCTGCGGAGCAAGTGACCAAGGCCGCGGTCAGATCTATGGCGCATCGTAGGGTGCTAGGGATCTCTGGCTCCGGACAGGCCGCCCTTGGAATCTGAACCTGGGTACATTTAACGCTACAACCTTACCCGGTAAGGCTAGCCTAGCGGTGGTGTTGGAGGAACTACAGGGTATTAATGGGATGCCATAGGGCTTAGTAATGTTAGGAGAACAGATGGGGCGTATACAATGCTAAGAGACGGGCATGTACTGCGCTATAGTGGATTAGCAGTCTGAAGAGAGCAATGATTGGGATTCCTCATTAACCAGGATATAGATGGCAGCGTAGAGAAGCTCTATAGCATTAACGAGAGGGTGGGAGCTATCGTAATTAAGCTCAATAGGAGGTAGAAGCTGAAGGTGGTGCAGGCCTATGCCCCTACATCCAGCCGTGATGACCAGATCGTTGAAAGCCTCCACAAAGACGTGGAGTCGGCAATGAAAAAAACTAAAATAACAGAACACGGTACTGATGGGTGAATTCAACGCGAAGGTGGGCAAGAAACAGGCTGGCGACCAGACGGTAGGCGACTATAGGATAGGCTCTAGGAATAGCATGGGAGAATTAATAAAGGAGTTCACAGATAAAAATAATTTGCGGATCAAAAATACCTTCTTCCAGAAACAAAATAACAGGATATGCACATGGAAGAGCGCCAAAGGGGAGACTAAAAATGACACAGACCATACTGTGTGCTCACTCTGGTATAGTGAAGGATGTGGGAGTTCTCGGAAAGGTGCGTTGTAGCGACCACAGTAAAGGTAAGGTCTGGAATTAGCTTATACCAGAAGAGGGAAGGGAAGATATTGGTGAGGCGGAAACCCAATAACGAGTTAGCCGTAAGAAGCGAAGTAAAAGAATTCAGGATATTCCGGCAGAACAGATATTCGGCTCTGAGGAAGACGATCTTAATATTCAATCAAAAAACGATAATCTCACCGCTATCATTACGAAGTGCGCAGTAGTAGGCGGTAGGATTGTTCGACGGGATACCGCAAAGCTATCTCAGGACAGAATAGGACATAATAGAACTGGCAGAGCTATCGAAGTTAACAAAATAAGCGCAAGGGCGGGGGGGGGGGGGGTAGCCGGCATAAGGAAGTTTCATTTAGAGAAACTATAGCGTGTTCTAAGAACGGATGTAACCTAAAGGAGTGAATTGGAAACTAGGCATTCATAAAAACAAGATGTATGCGCAGAGACAAAGAGAACAATGTAATTAGCACTACGGATATGACAGTAAAAATAGCCGAAGAATTTTTACACAAATCAATACAGTAGCCAATGTAATCAGAAGGTTAATAACAACGACAGTAACAAACAGTTGTGGGACGTCCTGCCAGTAACGAAACAGGAAGTAAAGAAAGCCTTGGGGAGCAATGCAAAGGGGGAAAGCAGCTGGTGAGGATCAGGTAACAGCAGACTTCTTGAGGATGGAGAGGAATTGTGCTAGAAAAACTAGCCATCCTGCATACGCAATGCTTTATCACCTAGACCTTATAAGAAGGTTGTAAAAACGCTAACATTACCTTAACTCATAAGAAAGCAAACATCAAGGAGTTGAAAAGTACAGACCAATTAGCTAACTCTCCGCTGCTTACAAGGAATTTACTAAGGTAATCGTAAACAGAATCAGGACCACCTTAAATTTCAATCAAGCAAATAACCAGACAAGCTTTCGCAAATGATACTGAACGATATACCACAATCACTCAGTCAATCATGTTATAGAGAAATGCGCAGAATATAACCAACCCCTATTTAGAGTGTTGATTTATTTCGTGAAAGCATTTGACGCAGTGGAAACCTCAGCAGTCATACAGGCATTGCGGAATCAGGGTATAGAAGAGCCTTATGTCAAAATACTAGACAATATATATATATATATATATATATATATATATATATATATATATAGCAACTGCACGGTTACTGTAGTCCTCCATAAAATCAGCAAAAAAATTTTAACAAGAAAGGCTGTCAGGCAGGGAGATCTCACCAATGGTATTCAGCGCCTGTGTGCAGGAGGGATTCCAAAGCCTGAGTTGTAAACAATCCGAGATAGGAGTTAATGGAGAATACCTAAGTAATCTGAGACTCGCTAATGACATTGCCTTGCTGAGTCACTCAGGAGATGAACTACAAATCATGATCAATGAGTTATACAGAGCAGTTTGATGGGTCTTAAAACTAACATGCAGAAAACCAAAGTAATGTTCAACAGTCTAGCAAGGGAACAGAAGTTCACCATTGGCAGCGAGGTACTGGAAGTGGTAACGAAGTATGTCTACTTAGGGCAGGTAGTGACAGCTGGTCCGGATCAAGAGAGGGAAATGACTAGAAGGATAAGAATGTGGTGGAGCGCATATGGCAGGTTCTCTCAGGTCATGAATAGCAGTTTACCAATATCCATCAAGAGCAAAGTGTAAAACACCTGTATCTTACCGGCACTCACCTACGGGGCAGAAACGTGGAGGCTATCGAAAAGGGTTCAGCTTAAGTTAAGGACAACGCAGCGAGCTATTTAAAGAAAAATGATAGCTGTAACATTAAGAGTCCGGAAGCGGCCAGAGCGGCTGAGGGAACAAACACAGATTAATGACATCGCAGTCAAAATCAAGAGGAAGAAATGGGTTTAGGCAGGGCATGTGATGCAAAGCCAAGATAACGGCTGGTCTTTAAGGGTAATGAATGAATTCCAAGAGAAGGCAAGCGTAGCCGCTGGTGGCAGAAGGTAAGATGGGCGAATGAGATTAAGAATTTAGATGGCCGGATGAGATTTCTGCAGCAATGTTTTCAACACCACCCCGGGTTCCTCTAATGACGTGTTTGTGCCACAACGTTGTCCATGCCAACGGTCTATGCCAGCGCATGGATTGCGCATCTGTCGGTCACTACAGCCACAGAGCTCAAAGCGAGAAAATTAGTCTCATTTTGCTGCCGGAAGATATCCAATCCTCCGCCCGAGACTGCATTGAAGGTTAAAACCAGGCATGATGGTGGTGGTGGTGGGGGTGAAAACCATTTATTTAGCTATATTTACAGAGAAGTGCTCGGAGCCGCCGTGGTGGGTCAGTGGTTTTAGCGCTCGGCTGCTGATCTGAATGACGCAGATTCGATACCGGATGCGGAGGTCGAATTTCAATGGACGCAAAATTCTAGAGGCCCGTGTACTGTGCGATTTCAGTGCACGTTAAAAAACCCCTGATGGTCGAAATTTCCGGAGCCCTTCACTAACGGCGTCCTTCATAGCATTAGTCGCTTTGAGACGTTAAGCCCCATAAACCAAACCAGAAAGGTGCTCGGGAAGAGGCCCTTAGTGGGTCTCGCCCCTTACAATATAAGGCGGAGTCCCTTATTCCGGGACCCGGTTGGTCCTGAGCCCTGCGCAGGTCAGCGGAACCAGAGCCTGTTGGGCCGATAGTTCCTGGCAGCCGAGCAGAGCCGCCTCCCTGTCCTCTAGGGTAGGGTAAGGGGTGATAGGGAGGAGAGAAGGAGTTTGTTTGTTTTCCCAAACCTTGTGAACGGTGTAGGCCACCTCCTCACCGAATGAGCAGCGGCCATCAAAAGAAGAATCAAGGTGCTTGAGAACTGCAGGACACAACAGGGTGTTTGTAAAGAATCTAAGGAGAATTCGTTCGCTAGCATTACTGAGTCCCTTCATAGGAACCGGGCAGCGCCGGTGTTCGACACGATAGTGCTCGGTAATGTCTTTAAATGAAGAAGAGGGCTGTGATCTGGGTTAAGGCCCTCCCAACGAACGCCTGGTACCCGGTAAGTGAGTGCGCGGGCTGCCAGATTGGTGGCTTCGTTACCTGGCATGCCTTGGTGGCCGGAGACCCATATGATTGATGCGTGGTCTGGTGCGGCGATAGTCTAGTCTTATCGTGCACTAGCCAGCGTAGCCGATCTTTTCGCGCCGCCGTGGGCTCGAATCGCTGCCGCTGCAGTAATTATTTTTTATTTACTTATGCTTTGCCAAGGGCCTCCCTAAAGGTCATGCATCACACAAACTGGTGAGCCGGTTTAACCTCGTGAGGTAGCGCTTTCACACTAAAAGGGTAGGTGTATAACCGCTACCGCAGTTAGCTGCAATGTAGAAAATGAGCATGAAGTTCCAATGGAAGAAGGCATAAAAAGAACGCCGAGAGACTAAGCACTAACTTGAATCAACTCTGTTGTTTAAAGTTAGCCCTGTTTATTTTGAGTTCTTTTTAAGTCCTTGTTCATTTGCGCTAAGTATTTTGTGTTCTAAATTCATCAACACGTGAACTTTTCTGGAGTTGCGCTGTGTGCTCTCTCTTAAAGGCCACGTCCCCTTGTGGTCTCCCTCTAAGCTTAAATGATATTAACATTTTTGCCTCCTTCTTCTAGCCTCTCCCAGATCCCGCTCTCGTCTACTCCCGTGACCACGAGCTCTGCAGGAGGGACGTGCTTTTATCGCGGAAACGTCATTTTATTCTTGTACTACCTGTCTATTCAATTGCTTTTGCGGTCTGATCGGAGCCACTCCCCTTCGCGCCGCTTGTCTTCCAGCCATTAAGAAGGAAGGAAGGAAGGCCTCAGACGTTGCTGGCACATACCCACTACGGGGGAGTGGCCAAGACACAGGCGGTTAATTACTGGATACAGGAAATTTTTGAAGGGAAAAGCAATGGAAATAGTATGTAGTCTGATAGATTGGAAGAGGGAAGGAAAGGGGTCCAGTTAACTTGGAGATCGAAGACGGGACAATTGCTTAATGTGCATAATAGTACACAATGCCTGTAATGTTGCAATGTCTTACTGACAGAGATCAGGAAAAAGAAATTAGAATGGGAGTCGCTGCGTTTCTTAAAGAAAATTTTGCACAGCAGAGCGCACACTCCTGTCGCTTCGTCCAAGCAAAGAAGCGCCAATGGAAAGAACAACCGCGGAAGACACAGGCAAGCCCAGTTGATGAAATGGAATTTGCAAAAGACGCTTCCTCAAATGAGAAAAGCGGCGGCAGAACAGCAGGAAGTGATCTATTGTCTCAGGTTCGGCACAAAAAGGGCACAGTGGGGAAGCTGCCAGGCCAGATCTGTGAAGGTAGAAATTTAGAAGGGGAACCCGGCAACGCAAGCGCGTGAAAGAGACCTCTAGTCTGCGTGAGCGCCAGTCTTTGCTACTCCAAGGATGCAGAAGATGCTGATATTCGGGAGACGATGTAAGAGCCGATGCAGCAAATTCCTGAAATATTGTGTAGCTGCGAAACCTCACCGCAGCTGTATATGCACACGATGGTAGGACAGCAACAATTGGGCCGCTGAGAGAGGCTCTTGCTAAGGAATCTGCAACCTCATTAAAGTGAAAGCCCATGTGACCTGGTACCCAAAGCAACCTTACCGAATTTAGATGCAGCGGAATCAGGAACTTAAAGAGGCGTAATGGCCGAGAGTCAGTGGGCGAGGATAAGGAAGAGCAAATGGACAGAGAGTCTGTCATAACCATGACCTGGGAAACGGTAGATTCTAATTTTCGTAAGGCTAAGATTACTGCTAATAATTCAGCCAGAAAAATTGGAGTGAAGTCAGGAAGACGGAGAGAAAAAGACCAATCCAGTGAAGGTGAAAAAATTCCCACACCTGCCTTTTCGCGATCCTGCGAGGCATCGGTAGCAATAAGAACATGAGAGGGAAAGGACCTTAGGTGGTCCTGCAATAGACCCTGAAGAAGCGGGAAGGGCTGCAGCTTTGCATTCGATGGGAAAATGTCATCGAATTCAATCTGGACAGATGAGGAGTTGTTATATATTTGGCGGACATCAGTGAAATGGATATTTATGCGATCAAGGAGGGACTACACGTAACATATCTGCGGGGTATGAAATCGAGACCAGGCAGCACTAAAAAAGGCGGAAGGTTGACTAAGAAATATTATACTGGAAGCGTGAAGAGGGGAGTCGCACAATTTTAAAAATGTTTGAACTGTTAAAAGGCGAAACCTAGCTGATAACGAAGGCATTCGCGCCTCAAGGTGCAGAACAGCATTGGCGACACATATGGAAGCCCCAGACAAAGGCGCAACGCCTCACGCTCCAAAGCACAAGAGGGCGAAGTTTATAGGCAGGAGCTCCTGAGAATAAAACACACCCGAACTCCAAAATTGGGCGGACGTACATTTTATAAATCATCAGAAGCGTATGCCTTCTCATGCCTGACCTAGCACTACAAAGCCTGCGCAGGATGCCAATGGCCCGAACTCCTTTTGCAGAAACTTGCTCAATGTGTGGCCGCCAGGAGAGAGTAGAGTCGTATATTACACCGAGATACTTCACCGTCTGAACTTGAGGTATTATGTTATTTCTATAGACCAGGCAGATGTTTACAGGAACAGAAACTGGAAATACTAACAATGCGCATTTCTTCACATTAAGGGACAGATGAATTCTTCCTAGCCAGTTGTCAAGAACATTGAGGTAATTTTGCAGGGTGCGATAAAGAGTGTGAATGTCACCTGCTGATGCAAAAAATGCAATATCGTCGGCGTACACATAAGTTTTCACATTTTGAATGCATGGAATTGAGCTTAGAAAAATGTTAAAAAGAACAGGGGAGAGAACTGATCCTTGCGGAACACCTCTTGTCTGTGGAAATCTCCTTGAGGAAATACCATTTTGGCAGCAGTAAAATTCTCTATTTTCTAAAAAGACAGAAAGCCAGGCTACAAAATAGCTTGGGAAGTTGAGTTCCTGTAATCTTAGTAATACAGTCGAGTGCTCCACGCTGTCGTATGCTTTACTGATATCCAAGGTGACAAGCGCAGCAAACTGTTTTCTATTGCGAGCTAATTTAATACGACTCTCAAGATCAGTATGAGCACACCAAATTGAACAACCCGGCCTGAAACCAATTTGACATGGATTCAATACAGCATTTTCTGAAATGAATGACATGACACGGCCGAGAAGGACCCTTTCCACCAATTTCACTAGGTTCGATGTTAACGAAATAGGGCGTATATTGTCTAAAGTTGAGCCCTCCCCTTGCTTTTTAAGCAATGGAACTATTTCAGCAAGACGCCACTCATGCGGTATCCAAGGACCTTTAATAGAATGGTTAATTAGAGCCAACAGGTCTGCAGGAGATTCATTGAACAAATTTTTGATCATAGATGAAGTGACCTTATCGGGGCCAGGAGCCGCTGGGGATAAGCGCAGAACAATTTGCGACAGCTCAGGCATAGAGACCTCAGTGAAATCACTTGAGGTGCATGTGAATATAGTAGGAGAAGGTAAAGCAGATGTAAAGCGAAGCTCTAGGCCACACGCAATATCTTCTAAGGCCTTTGCGATGTCAGCAGGGGACTGAACGAGGGATTCAATGTTGGCAGTCGGAGGAATCACCTTGTTGCGCCTCATGAAACTAAACAAGGCTCGTTTACTGCCCGATTGGGAAAGGAAATCATAATGATTTGTATTATACTCCTCCTTTGCACGGGCGACAGTGCGCTTAAATGTTGCTGCAACATACTTATAATCCAGCCAATTTTTTGGGCATTGATTGATGAGAAGTTTCCTCCAAGCTGCTTTCCGTCGTCTGTATGCACGCGTGCACTCAGAATTCCACCAACTGTTCGCGATTGCACCCTTTGTTCTCTTAACCAAAAATTCAGACTTTTGCCTTGCATGGTCCAGTACTGAACATAGATGTGCAGCCTTGCTTTCGGCACTTATCTGAGCGCGAGTGTCTGAAGTGATTTGGAGGGCTGATTTTAGAGTGTCTTTAAAGCAATTGTAATTTATTAACGTGCGCTGATGTCGCTCAGGAAGAGTTAATTTACACGCAAACTTGAAACTAATCAGTAGATGATCACTGTTTGTTGCACAGTCAACAGGCGCCCAAGACATAACGGAGACTCCTGGGGAGGAAAAAGTTAAATCCAGGGCAGAGCGGCATTGACTGCGAACAAACGTAGGCAATCCGGAATTGTTGCAGATCAAGTTGTGGCCAGAAGCCCAATCAAATAGCCTAGAACCAAAGCTGTCTGTTTTAAACCCCCAAGTCACATGGTGCGAATTGAAGTCGCCAAGTACTAGAACCTGAGATCGGCTACTAGACATGAGTGAGTCAAGGGGCCGAGTGTCACGCACACCAGACGGGAAATATGCATTAGCTACCGTAAAGGGCTGTTGACCTGGGACACTGAGGTCAACCGCAAGGATTTCACATTCATTGTCCGCATATTGAAAAGAAATGCATGCCCTGTGGCAAAACTTTTTAGATATGAGCAATAACAACCCTCCCCCTCGTGATGACCGGTCAAGCCGGAACGGATGGTAATCCTTGAGATGATAATTGAAATTTGGAGTTAGCCATGTTTCCTGTAAAGCAACTAAATCTGGTAGAAGCTGATTGCATAGGCAGTTTAAATCTATTGAAGCTGAGAATATTGATCGACAATTCCACTGGAGGACACTTAAGAACCCTATCTTGGCGGAAGTGCCGCAGCCGCGACTGCCTTTTCTAGAATACTGGTCTTAGCGTTTTGACTTGCGTTACTTTTCTTTGTCTTTGACTGGGGGCAAGATGGACCTGCAATATTCAGAGGAGACCCACTTCGTTTCTGGGCGCGGAGATCACACTCCATATCAATACAATCCATAGAGGATGCGTCCATAACGCTATTCGAAGGAGAGGGCTGAGAGGTCTTTTGTTGCTCACATTGTTTTTGGCCCTGTGGAGCGGAATCGATTACTACAGAAGGAGGGGTAGCTTCCGAAGCCAAAGAAGACAAGAGCGGAGTGGGGGACGCCTGCAGAAGATTGGTCATCTGAGCAGCTATGACCTGCGAAATGCACGTGGACACGGTTTCCATAATGCGATCCATTGCATTTGCCACAGCTTTCTCAACTGCCGCTGTAATAGCCTGGGACAAACTAGAATCCATTATGGGTGGGCATTTGGCGGCCACACTAGAGTAGGCTGAGGCTCTCTCCTTGACTGCGGCAAAAGCCTCTCTCCGCGTGCATCTGCGCTTGTCTATAAGCTCGAGCACCTGAACTTCTTGTGCTCAGGCAGGACAGTCAGGCGAATCAGCAGGATCAGCACCGCTACACAAACAACACTTCTCTTGCTGTTCAGGACATTCCTCTCTGCAATGACGTTCCCCACAGGCACAGCAGCGTAAGGCCGATTTGCAGGCTTTGCCGCTGTGGCCAAATCGCCAGCAGTTTTGACATTGAAGGGGCCGAGAGTTAAAGGCATCAACTCGAAAAACCAATGGCCACACCTTAATCTCTGAAGGGCAAAATAATCCTGCAAATGTGGCAATGACGGACTCCGTAGGAATTTTTACTCCGTCAACCAGCCTGCTGCATCGATGGACAGCAATCACTCCCGCAGGCGAGAGGTTCTCAAGCGTTTCCGCAGGGCTCAATCGAGAGTCGACCCCTCGGACCAAGCCCTTGGAACATGCGAGATGAGGCGGAATGAATGCGCTCACCGGGTGGCTGGCGAAGGTCGTGCACTTTAGAAGATCTTCAATACAGTCTTTATCCGACGACCGGCACAAAACACCACCCCTGCCGAACTGCCGGACATCGGTAATGTGCATAAAGTGCTTCGATGTGGACTGAAGGGCCGCCTGCACTGCCTCCGGGTTGTTCAGTCGGATAGCGCCTCCATCGGAAGGCACTAATGCGACTGGAATGCTTGAAACACCGCTGCGGAAAAAGAGATCAAGTGGGAGCTGGTCTTTAGGAAGAGATGCCGACCAAGGGGAAAACCCCTGGCCAGGAGAAGAAGTCGACATTAAGCTCTCGTCCCGCACCCAATCACCCCAGAACAGGAGCAAACAGGCACAGACAAAAAGAAGGAGAAATTTAGCAAGCTAACGCAACACCGCCAGGTACTTAGCCACTGCCCAGCAGCCTGGGTAGCTGAGCCACGTCAACAGAACAGCAGTCAGGAACGCCAGCCATTAGGCTCTCTCTCTCAGCTGCTCCGTTCTTTCCTCGTCCTTTTCCTTCCATTAATCTTCGCCTTCTTACTGCTTCACCGCAGCGGTAGCCGAGTGGTTGAGCATCCGCCTCGCATGCGGGAGGTGCGGGATTCGATCCCCAGAGCCGCCGGGTACCCACCGGTGGTACAATGGGTACAAGCGTTCCCATGGCCTGGTGCTCGGCTTGTAGGGGTGAAATGCTTGAAAAATGCGTCTTTGACCCTACCTTGAGTAATCGAAAATACATTGTGTCATGGCGCTCTTTGGCCATAGGCGCCATTATCATTATAATTATCTTACTGCTTCACCATCTTAAGTCAACGCCGCTAAAATTGAGATTGGGCGCTTAACACCTACGCTAATAAATATGCGCGCCTAATGATGATTGGAGCAGAAATGACCTCTTTTACTATGCGTGAAAGCACTACGCAACTGAATTAATGTTCTGTAATTTCGAGAGTATAGTCCGCTGATTATAATTCTTTAAAAGCAGAAACCTCGCGTGGTGCGAGTTTTCTATGTGTGCGTACTATAATGCTGCAACTTTTTACTATTGTTTGCAGCGGCAAAAGAGAAAAGCGTGTCTGTCAAAGTAAAAAATAAACTGAAATGTGGCCTGACTGCTTTTCGGAAATTTTGCTGTGGTATGTCTAACAGCCAAATCAACTGCGATAGAGTAAGCTTCGATATACAAGCGAATGCTGCACGCGACCAGGGATGCCAGAACGTTTCAACCACAGGTAGCCAAATTGGCCTCCTTATTAGCCCAAATGTAGCCAGGGGCTAAAATTGAGGAAGTCCAAAAGTAGCCAAAAAGCTTTTTTTTTGTGAAGAGATTCCTCTAGCATTTTAAGGTAATTTTCAGCAAGGAGATGCATGCATTAGTTTTTTTCAGCCAAGATCTCTCGAGATGCTGCACGGAGCGTGCTTTTGTGAGCCGCATGCACCATCGCAGCTGCCACGCTCCATGGAAAATGCTAGTGCTGTGCCAGTTCAAGGAGTGCAGCTACGCAGGCATGCAAGCAAAGTCATGAAAGGCAAATGTTGTCTTCGTTACAAAATTCAGTCGTTTCTTTTGCCAAGAAAGTCGTTACAAAAGAAAGTAGGCTAGAGAAAGATAACGAGTTGATTAGGAAACGGGACTGCTTGACTCACACAAAAATGTTGCAGCTGAAACGGGACCAAAAATCTTCGCGTAGTTTCAAAATCCTCACAGCAGCCTCTGTTTCTGGCCAGGCCAGGCTTGGCGTGGAGGAGAGCTTCCAATGTCTCGTTAGACAATTTATTTCGCAAGCCGGTTTTAGTGAGTGAGACCTGGCTTCGCTCGTTCGACAGCGTTGGTTGGTACGGGTATTGATAACAAAGAGATGGTTTGATTTACAGGGGGTCCAACATCCCAAAGGGACTCAGTCTATGAGGGACGGCCTAGTGAAGGGCTCCGAAAATTTCGACCTCCTGGGGTTCTTTAACGTTTACTGACATCCCACAGTACATGCGCCTGAAGAATTTTGTCTCCATCGATATTCGACCTCCGCGTCCTGGATCGAACCCGCATCTTTCGGGTCAGCAGCCGAGCGCCATAACTCATTGAGCCACCGCAGCGGCATAAGAACTAAGAGAGCGCCAGGTCAGACATAATTTGTTAGTTTGGCGCAACAAAAAAAAGAATGAAAAATAATAAGCCCCTCATCAGTGGGAACGTCTGCTTGCCAACAATTTTTTTTTCAGTCCTCACGCTTACGCAGAATTCATTTATGCAACGGGTACCCTCCGCCAGTTCGTCGCTTTTTCTCTGCGACAGCGGGTGCTCAGATTCTACAGAAAAAAATGAATTCTTCGGTGTAAAAGCGCCAAATGAACTACGGACAAATTTGGAAGAGCTTTTCACTAAGGTTTTTGGTTGGAGAAGCGGCTGTGGTAGCTCAGAGCCCTCAGACCCGCGGGAAGCCGCTTCAGCACCCTTTTTATGCAAGCTAGAAAAAACATGTGGTTGTCGCACCTTCCCTCCTCCCCCCCCCCCCCAAAAAAAATAAAGAAACTTCAACAGTGTCACTGAGAGGTGACTCTTGAAGGCAGTCGAGAGAAAAATCTCCTATGCCGCATATTCTGACATGTAATATGTGTTGTTAACCATTCCACGTTTTCGTGGCTCTGCGTAACCAGGTATTAAAAACCTTGCCATAAGCGTTTCAATAAAGCAAATCAATTCCTAATGTAGCCCACCTCCAGAACCTGCCACTGAAAGATACTGCTCGTTCGGTCGAATTCACTGACGAGAGGCTTAGAAATTTAACATAAATCTTGCTCTTCAGTGTACATACTCTAGCTGCGTTAGAGTGTTCCCTACTTTTCACTTCTTCAAATTTTACATCCTGTGCAGCGCAGTGATCCACGCTTGATTGCAAAAAAGGCGCAATGTTTACCCATCCTGTCGTACAGACCTACCAGCTCATTCGGCATATCACCCAAAGCGACGGTTGCGTACGTTTCCCTGTTCTCTTGGTGCCTTCTTGGAGAAGATGCAAACCAATTGAAATTTTCGCGTACAAGCTTGACAGTGTGGGAGAGTAGAAGATCAATCGCCTCATTACAGGCTAGCTGTAGGCAAAGGCACACGCACTTGACAAGCACAAGTCGTGCATTTTCTGCTTTCATATTTTGTGCAACTCTGCTGTGCTGCCCAAACAAGACACTTGCCACGTCTGTCCCGAGGTCCGCGCAATAGCCGTTGGACGCTGGGTCCGTGCTGCCATGAGACTTCCTTGGATCCCCGACGCAAGCCTCCAGCGTCGCTTTCAGGTTTAGAGGTGACAACCGATGGACTGAGGGTCCGTGCTGCCGAAAGACACCCTTGGATAACCTGCTTTAAATCTCCGGCATTTTTGGACGCCGTCGACGGGTCCTGGCTACGCTTCTTCTGCTGCTTCTAAGTTCGGGCTGTTGACGGGAGACCACCGGCGTCTTCCTGCAATTCTCTGGCTCCCTTCAGCCACTTCCTTCTGCGCATCGCCGGTGACGCGTCGCCCTACATCCACCCGCGTCTGTCCTGTCTGCAAGGCATCCCCACTTCACCTGGGATGCTCAGTACCTGGTGAACTCTTTCTTTATTCTACAATGTTGTACTCGTGTTGAGTAGGTGTTTTTCTTGTTTTCGTTTCGTATCGGCTCTTTTCCTTAGTGTTATAAATGCGACTTAGTTTTGTTTTGTTTTATTTCTGTGTTCTTTTGTACGAATCTGCACGTGATAGCGTTCTCCTTCGGAAAGTCGGGGACACGTTACCAATTCGCGACAATGGCGTCCAGTAGTTAAGGGATTTCAGAGCTACTGAGGTTCCTGCAATCCTCATTCTGTATGTTCGCCGTGCCGGGCGCTATTTTCTATTTCGCATCATCTATTGCAACCCGCAGCTCTGGCGTAGAGAACGGACACTCACTTTTATCTCCGTCGACATCAGATGTGAGTTCATATACATGCGCTGGGATGCCTTCCATATTAAAACTAGCAGGTAAAGCGGGCACTTCATCGTACTTTAGGACAACTTTCGTGCTGCTTCTTTGGCGAAATTATCCGGCGACAAGTTAGCTGCGAAGCATGCGGTTGCTGCCACGTCAGTAGAACGGCTACCGTGCCAAAGAGAGGCAGTCGAGGATTTTGCAGAAAGTCCTTCACACCACGCATCCCATTGGGGTCGTGAGAAATCGCGGTCATATTTTCATGCCTTAGTAGTAAGATAATGCAGTCGCGTACGTGCCTGTGCCGAAGTAGAGTCTCGCGTAGCAGCCAGCTCTGTTTGACGGCGTGCAGCCTACAAGTTAAGGAGGCCGAAATCTTGTGCCGGTCGACCAACATCAGACCGAGGTGGTAGTTGTAGCACCGTTAAGGGCTGTTTGTATGCGCTCAGCAAGAAGTGGTGAAGAATCTGAACAGAGATTGTCGAGACAGGACCGAGAACTGTCCTTCTTAGTTGACCATTTGTAGCAGAAGGGCCGGAGATGTGAGGTATGGGTACTGATGGAGATAGGGTGATGATCACTTCCCCAACAGTGTGGCTCCATGTGCCAGGAGGGAGTACCCGGATCCGACCACCACATCAGGTCTGGACCATAAGAAGCACTGGCCGTGTTGCTCTCCCAAGACGCTTGAGCAGAACCAACTTCGAATCCGTGAAATTGCCCCGCACACGCTTGCCACGAAGGCTCGAAGTGCGTTACCTCAATCCAAGTGTGAGGCATTGAAGTCGCACCTGACTAAAATCAGACACCCGGGGTAGTGCCGACGGACACTTAGTAACCAGCCAAGATTAAAACGTGAGAAAGCGCCACCGGCTGGTCTAACGTAAAATGAAACGACCACAATGGTTCCCTTCATAAATTTCGTAGCCACTGCAACTAGCTTTTGATATGACGTGCACCAATTTTCGAGAGCAATGCGTGCACAGGGAAAACGTAAGTGCACAAACACCGCCGCCTTTCTCAGGCAAGCAGCAGTGTGTAAACGACAGTCTATCATTGAAGAAGGCATGTAGCCACTGAACACTGGAACGGATGGCAAAGCGTTTGTTTCCTATAGCAACATGGCCCATACATGGAGCTCGTGAATTCGTAGTTGAGTCTTGAGCTTTCCCACCTTATACTGCAGCACACCAGAACGCCAAGAACTTGCCATTTCCAGTTACTTGCTCAAGCGCTGTAGTATTACGGATGTCAGATTAGACAACTGGTTGACTACAAACAGGAGCAAAGAAGTTGCAGAGTTGCCCAGTGACATTGCGGTAAACTGGGAAGAGGCAGGAAATAACACAAGTGGGCGTGTGGAAGTCCATGTTGCTGCGCCATTGATAGATGTGGCGGATGATTTTCGCTGCCTGTCGACGTCGAGCGAGCAGTTCACAGTGTTGCCGGAGCTTGGTGACCTCCGCTAAAAGATGCGCGATATTTTTGTAGACTGCGGCCATATCCTCTTGCGGTAGTTCAGGTATGCTGCGCTGTTTTAATGGCGGTTGTAGACGGTGTTCGTTGCGCACCGTATCGTTAGAAGGTAGTTGAGAAGAAGGATCATGCGAGGTGTGCTCAGGTAGATCCGGCGACTCGTCGTCATCCCAATGGAGAGCTGCGATCTGATGAGATGTCTGCATAGGAGTTGTATTGTGTCACTTATAATAGGGAGTGTGAAATAAAAGTATCAACAAAAGTTGTTTGAAGGAGACGATGAACACGGCGATAAGGATGACGGAAGTTAACCAAAGAATAAAGAAGATGAAGAAGTATTCGGTGAGGTGGGAATATATGACTGGTGCAGAAGAGAAAAAGAGGACGATGACAAGGTTGACGTGCACCGACGCCAAGGTTATAAAAGCGCGAGGGAGTGCGAGGCACGGCGGAAAACAGAAAAGCGGAGGCTCCGGCGGGTCAGGGACGCTTCGCCTGCTAGAGAGAAACGCCTGCTACGGCTCCGGTAAGCTCGAGTTCTACGGCTTCGCACCGTGGACTTCCTGTCGTTCCTGAGCCTGTTCCGGGGAGCCAATGGAGGACGCTACCACCTGCTACGGGCAGGTGTGTCTCCAGCGCTGTTGCCACACATCCGGGTGGTGCCCCCAACGCCAACATCTCCACGGGTGCTTGGACCGCGCGCTTGTATGGCGCAGCCAACGACGTCACCAGCGACGCCAGCCTGAGCACGTCGAACGTCACCTCGACGCCGGCAACTGGACCCATGTAACGTCGAAGCCGCACCGAGCCAACCGTGAGCACGAACGCCGTCCGCTAACAGTAGAACGCTAGTGGTAGACGCTACTAGCAGTGTTCCCGGGTCGTGTGTATTGATTGTCTTTGTGTTTTGTGTTAGTTTTGTTAATTTGTTTTGTGTTCTAGTGTGTCACGTAGGATGAATAAATGTGCGTCTGTGTGGGTATACCTGTCGCCTAGTCGATTCTTTCGGTCCGAGTGTTCTCCGGGGAGGTCCGTGACAAAGTTAAGTGGCGAGCCTGTATCAGCAATCATTTCCTTGTTTCTTTTTGTTTTGTTTCGGCTCTTTTTCTCTCTACGGCAAAATATACGGATTTGGCAAAAACGTTAGAACTGGCGCTCAAGCTAGGGTTAAGCAACGAAGAGACGATGCTTCTCTATGAAGAGGAGGCAAAGAGGCAGAGAGAGGAAAGGGCGCAAGCACGCGCACACGCTCGCGAGGCAGAAGAACAGGAGAGAAAAAAGTACAGAACGGGAGAAGGAGTTTATTTTGTGGAAACACAGGCATGTCGCGGAAGGATATGAGGATATCACGGACAATGTTGAGCGTTTCTTATTGGGTACGAAATCTCCCAGACCGGCTAGATATAGGTCAAGAAAAATGATGGCTCTTTTTGATGACCAAAGAGGTGATTTGGACGCATATCTGCAACGATTCGAGCTGATAGCTTTGGGGCAATGCTGAGAGCGCAGTGATTGGGCCACGCCACTGAGCATGTGTTTTTTCGGGGAGGTTCTGAATGTGTTTGGGAGGATGCTTGCTGCTGATTCCATGGACAACAATAAAGTCAAGAAGGCCCTTCTTCAAAGATTCAGGCTTACGGCAGAGGGTTTTCGTGAGAGATTTCGAACTGCGAAACCTGAGGATTCTGAAACCGCTAAGCAGTTTTCCTGCGGGCTGACCAACTATTTCGACAGGTGGCTTGATATGTCGAACACAGAAAGAGTTTTCAAGGGGTGCGTGACAAGTTGGTGACAGAGCAGTTTTTGGCATGATACAGCTCAAAGCTGGCGCTATTCCTGAAAGAAAGAAAGTTGTATTTATTGGAACAGTTTGCCGACACTGCAGACCAATTCATCGCGGCTCAAGAGTTGAAAAATATGAGTAAGGCAAAGGAGGAACCCCAAATGGTCCTAGAGACAGATGCGACAAATTCAAGATCCTATGGTGGTGCATCTATGGCGCCAGTAAGGTGTTTCCTCTGTGGCGAATTGTGACACCGTGAAGCTCACTGTCGGACTAGTAGCGTTGCCCAAAAGACACAGGAGCTGTGTCAAGGTTGTAAGAGGAAGGGTCGTGCTCTAGATGAGTGCCGATATAGAACGCAGGACCGAGCTGCATGCGTTGTCGACTCTCGGGCAGAACTTGTCACACCACCTGAAGCTCCACAGCTGAAAGGAGAGCAAACGCCGCTGGTAAATGAGGCGGTGAGTGGAACACCCAAGTCGAAAGGAGCAATGCCGGTGGGGGTGGCGCAAATAGGGCACCGTCCTATATTGGTGCTTAGAGACAGCGGAGCCAACACAGTTCTGGTTCGGAGAAGCCTAGTGAACAACGAGGATCTTACAGGGAAGCGTCGGTCGTCACTCTCGTAGATAGTACAGTCAGGTTCCTGCCTGAGGCCAGGATTCTAGTGTCCACACCATATTAAACTGGACAGATAGTGGCAAAATGCGTAGAGCAACTCATCTACGATCCCATCTTGGGAAACATTACGGCTTCAAGAAGTGTCGGGGACCCCTGTCCCGAGTGGAGGATGCTCGACGTTGAAGAACACACAAGCAGGTGATGGGGCAGTCAGTTTCTCGTCGGCAGTGAAGACAGAGGTCAAGCGACCGCCCGAGTAACGAACCGTCCGCTCTCTACTCCTGTGTCGATGTGTCTGAGCTTAACTGCGGACGGAATTGCAATCAGGCAAGGAGAACACCTTAGTTTGAAAGCCTGCTTCGAAAGAGTTGGGTAAAAAGTTAAAAGAAAGAAGGGTCGTACGTCATTCGAATATCAGTTGGTAAACGGTCTTCTGCATAGGGAATTGCCATTTAGCTCAGGAAGGCGAATACAACAGCTGGTGTTAGCGAAAGGTATGAGAGAGACAGTGTTATGCTTAGGACATCACGCCATTATGGTCGTACACCAGGGTGTTCAAAAATGTTCTCTGGAATCACCGAGTTCTTATGGCCAGGTATCCATAGTGACGGTAAACGCTTTGTTCGCGCATGCGACATGAGCCAGCGCACAGTTACGAAAAGAAGAGTTGGTATCGTACCTCTGGGCAAGATGCAAGCCATCGACCTACCGTTTCAAAGAGCGGGTTTTGATATTGTTGGGCCAATCTTCCAGTATCCGCGAGAGGCAATAGATATGTGCTTACCCTGGTTGACGTGGCCACTCGTTATCCTGACGCTATTCCATTGAAGACTATTGACAGTATCCAAATGGCGGAGGGTCTTGTGGAGATGTTCTTGCGTTATGGGTTCCCAGGAGAAATTTTGAGCGATCTGGGCTCGAACTACACGTCAGAATTAATGAAAAAGGCTAACCGACTTTTGTCAGTAAGGAAGTTACTAACAACGCCGTGCCATCCCATGTGTAATGGGCTTGTAGAGCGTTTCAACGGCACCCTCAAAATTATGATCAGGAAAATGTGCCAGGAGAGCCCTACAGATTGGGATAGATATCTCCCAGCTTTTTTGTTCGCGCACCGTGAAGTACCGTGAAGCCTTGGTTTCTAGCCCGTCGAGATGATTTATGGAAGAATCCTTAGACGTCCACTTACAATACTTAAGGACCTGTGGGCTAATAAGAAGATTGCGTCAGATCTCAAGACAACATACACATACGTTCTTTAGTTGCTGTACAGATTGGAGGAAACATGCAGGCTGGCACATCAAGGCCTGGAAAGGGCACGCGAACGGTATAAAGAATACTACGACACGAAAGTCACTCACAGAATTTTGAATCCGGGCGACGGGGTTCTCATCCTGCTACCCACGGATCATAACAAGTTACTGATGCAATGGAAGGGCCGTAACCTTGTGACGCAGAAGAAAAATGACATGGTTTATGAGTTATTGATAAATAACACCAAGAAAGTTTTTCATGCAAACATATTGAAAGAATGAAGTCTAAGGTTGGACGAAATCTTGTCTGGTCGGGTAGTAGCGTCATAGGAAAACAAAAATACATGAATCGCCGACCAAAGGCATGTGTCAATAAACGACGTTTCGGCTTCCTTACGGAAGCCTTGTTCACTGAAGGCTTTACTAAAAAACCCGGCTCTTAAATACGTTTCAATAATCGTCCGAGGCATCTTGCATACACTGGCGGGAGATTGCCGTCATTGCGATTAAGTGTTTTTTTAGTCGTTTGTATCGCCAGCGACTCAAGATATTGGCGTGTAAGCCCGTTTCATTCCTTGGCGATAATAGAGGCCTTATTCCAGCAGATACGATGTTCTGCTGATACGACATGCTCCGCAAGAGCGTTGGCAACTACTTTTTGGTTTTCTACGTCCTTCTTGTGCTCTTTCAGGCGCCTTCGAAAATTCCCGCTTTCGCCTATGTATACATAATCGCACTCAGCACAAGGGATCCGGTACACCACGCCCGGAAATTTTTCCTTTTCCAGCTTTTCCTTCACATTGACAAGTTCGTGCCGTAACTTGTGGGGGGGAACGTGGGCAACGTGCACATCGTACGAGCACAGCACACGTCCCAGTGCTTCGCTTACACCAGGCACATAGGGGATGGCGGCACGTGATTGGCAATGGTTGCGGGCCGTGTTCTCTAGGAGCACTGAGCGGCGTTCCACGGAGGCTATAAATTTCCTGGGGTAGCCGCAAGCCGTCAACTCACGGCGCACTTGCACCAGGTCCGAGGCATGGTCTTGATGTCGTGAGCAAATTGTTCTCGACCTTTCGATGAGTGAAGCCGCAAGAGCACGTTTGTGGCAGGCCGGGTTCACTGAGTTAAAATGTAGGTACCTGCCCGTGTGGGTCGACTTCCTGAACACTCGAAAGGAGATGTTATGGCCCACTCGCTCCACTAACACGTCCAAGAATGGTAGTTGGTTGCCAACCTCCTCCTCGGCAGTGAACTGTATGGCCTTTTCCATGCTGTTAATGTGCCTGATGAACGCGGCAAGTGCGTCCTTCTTGACTATACAAAAACTGTCCTCGATGTACCGCAGGAACACATTAGGTCGTGGATGGAAGGAGGCCAGAGCCCGGTTTTCGATTGCTTCCATGGTCAGGTTGACGGCCGTTACAGAAATGGAAGCGCCCATTGCAGTTCCGTGCACCTGCTTGTAGAACGAACCTCGAAAAACGAAGTACGTGTTTTCGAGGCAAAACTTCAACAACCGTAACAGGTCCTGTGCCTCGAGGGGTGTTCTTTCGCTGAGGTTCTCGTCATTTTGGAGGGCAGCCGCGCAAACATCTACCGCTAGATCGACAGGGACGCTGGTGAAGAGCGACGTAACGTCTAAAGACACAATGATGTCGTCATCCTCCACCACGACGTCACGCACTTTTTCAGTGAAGTCAAACGAGTTGCGTATGAATGTGGGTCCTTTTCCTACTAGCGGCGCGAAGACACGAATGAAGGTAGCCCGACAGCTGGCATAGGGGCGAACGGGTAAAATGCACTATCGGTCGCATAGGGACGCCCTCCTTGTGGATTTTCGGAAGGCCGTATAAAGCAGGAGCAGACCCATTGTGACAAAGGAGTCGGTAGTAGACTGCCTTGTGCTGTGGAGGTACGAAGCGAAACACATAGGCAAGATGCTTTTGCAGCTCTCGTTCTACCTTCAGGGTAGGGTCCTTCTTCAGTGCGATGTACGTGCTCTTGTCTTGCAGGAGTTCCATCATTTTTTTGTCGTAGTCGGTGCTGTTCAAGATGACGGTAGCATTGCCCTTGTCGGCGGGAAGGATAACAATTTCCCGGTTTCTGCGCAGGCTTCTTATTGCGTTGCGCTCCTCAGGAAGCATATGAGAGGCCTGTCGGGTCGGCAGTTTGGCAAGGATGCTCACAACTCGAGTTCGAGCTTCATCGTGGCGGCCGCCCTCAACTTTCATCACTGCACGTTCAACAGCACAAATTACCTTTCTTGCGTCCGGAGCAGACCCAGCGTTGAAGTTTAATCCAAGCTCAAGCACTGCTAGCTCGGATTGGGTAGGCTTGTAGGTAGACAGATTGTGGATTGTGGAGCTCGTGCTGACTGGGCGAGGCTTCCTCGTGGCAGGGCATCAGTCTCACCATCTTGTTCTTGTGAGCCGCTTGTCGTTGTTGAGACTGAAGGCTAGCTTTGTAGTTGGCATGCAGCTGGATGCTCGCGAACTCGTTTGGGCATATGTATTCGAGGCGGCGACGAGCAAAGAAGAGTTGATTTTGAAGGCACCTGGTTATGTCTTTGCAGTTTAGGATCCTGGCCTGCAGTAACTGACGTTCTGCTCTTGCTATGACGCTGTGTCCAAACGCGGAGTCGACGGGTCGCAGCAAGCGGAGCGATCTGGGGATTAGGTTTCTGGCCTTGCAGGCGAGGTTGAAATCTAAATGTTCCCTAAATGAAGATAGTCGGACGGTCATGGAAACGTACTGGCGGACTTGAGTTGTGAAAGGCTGGCCATACGACCGTCGTAACTGGATGAAGTCTAAGGTTGGACGAAATCTCGTCTGGTCGGGTAGTAGCGTCATAGGAAAACAAAAATACATGAATCGCCGACCAACGGCTTCTGTCAATAAACGATGTTTCGGCTTCCTTACGGAAGCCTTGTTCACTGAAGGTTTTACTAAAAAACCCGGCTCTTAAATACGTTTCAATAATCGTCCGAGGCATCTTGAATACACTGGCGGGAGATTTCCGTCATTGCGATTAAGTGTTTTTTTAGTCGTTTGTATCGCCAGCGACTCAAGATATTGGCGTGTAAGCCCGTTTCTTTTTTTGGCGATAATAGAGGCCTCATTCCAGCAGATACGATGTTCTGCTGATACGACATGCTCCGCAAGAGCGTTGGCAACTACTTTTTGGTTTTCTACGTCCTTCTTGTGCTCTTTCAGGCGCCTTCGAAAATTCCCGCTTTCGCCTATGTATACATAATCGCACTCAGCACAAGGGATCCGGTACACCACGCCCGGAAATTTTTCCTTTTCCAGCTTTTCCTTCACATTCACAAGTTCGTGCCGTAACTTGTGGGTGGGAACGTGGCCAACGTGCACGTCGTACGAGCGCAGCACACGTCCCAGTGCTTCGCTTACACCAGGCACACAGGGGATGGCGGCACGTGATTGGCAGTGGTTGCGGGCCGTGTTCTCTAGGAACACTGAGCGGCGTTCCACGGAGGCTATAAATTTCCTGGGGTAGCCGCAAGTCATCAACTCACGGCGCACTTGCACCAGGTCCGAGGCATGGTCTTGATGTCGTGAGCAAATTTTTTCTCGACCTTTCGATGAGTGAAGCCGCAACAGCACGTTTGTATCAGGCCGGGTTCACTGAGTTAAAATGTAGGTACCTGCCCGTGTGGGTCGACATCCTGAACACTCGAAAGGAGAGGTTATGGCCCACTCGCTCCACTAACACGTCCAAGAATGGTAGTTGGTTGCCAACCTCCTCCTCGACACTGAACTGTATGGCCTTTTCCATGCTGTTAATGTGCCTGGTGAACGTGGCAAGTGCGTGAAAGAATACGAAGACAGAGTTCCCGTGCGGTGCGACCCAAGGTAGCATGCTCGGTAGTGGCAGAGGAGACAGATGATGTTGCCGAGGTGCCCACGTGCAGTGGAAAGAAAACTGTAGGATGGGATATGGCGTTACTAAACCCTAGTTTGAATGAAGACAGAAGATCAAGGATAAAGGCCCTACTCCAAAGCAAGGGAGATATGTTTTCGGATGTGCCGGGTAAAACGGGTGTCATATGTTGCAAACTAGATCTGTTTACAGATAGTCCAATCGGCGTGAAACAATACCCACTACCTCTAGCAGTTCAAGAATCAATTGAAAATAAGGTGCGGGATTTGTTGGAGCTTGGTGTGATTGAGAGTTGGTGGTCAGCATACAATGTGCCTCTCGTGGTTGTCAAAAAAACCCCGATGGTACTGATAGACTGTGAGTTGATTTTCGTCGGGTAAATGACGTTATGGCACCCATTGCCGTACCTATACCAAGAGCATGTTATGTTCGCTAAGGCGGCTCACAAACGGTTTTTTTCTAAGTTTGACTTCTCTAAATGGTATTTGCAAATACCAATGGAAGATGCTTCTAAACAGAAGTGTGCCTTTAATTGCTCGGCGGGTTTATTTCAGTTTAAATTCTTGCCTTTTGGTTTAAAGACAGCATCTGCAATATCCACAAAGCTTATGAGGAAAGTTTTGGATGGGGTCCAGTATGTAGAAAACTATTTTGATGACATCATTTTGGCAGCAGGTACGTGGGAAGAGCATGTAATTGCGCTGGAAAACTGTTTGACAGAGTTCAGCAAGCCAGGTTGACATAAAACTGGCGATATGTGAGGCGGGCTTTGAAGCCATTTCTTTTTTCGGACACAAGCTGGGGGATAGATCGCATCGCGACGAAAGACGACATCTTGGTCAAAGTACAGCAAGCTCAGACACCGACGACCAAGAAAGAAGTGCAGTCGTTCCTGTGTTTAACGTGATGCTACAGGGACTTTATTCCCGATTATGCTCACATAGCCGATCCGCTAATCGAACTCACTAAGACGCAAGAAATAAGCTGAATTTGACTGGTGAACATGAGAACGCTATCGTGATGTTAAAATGGCGTATGGCAAAACCGCCCGTCCTGCTTGCTCCGAATTTGAATAAAGAATTTGTTCTTAGCACTGATGCATCAGACAGGGCATTAGGACCCGTACTTGTGCAAGAAGAGAATCGCATGCTACATCCGGTATTTCTGCAAGGAAGATTATCGTCAAGTGAACACAACTACTCCACTGTTGAAAACGAATGCTCGGCGGTGGTGTGGGCGGTATAGAAATTTAAAATTTATCTTTATGGGAGGCATTTTACAGAGTAAACAGGAATTAACCTAAATGGAAGTTTAAAGGGTTGGTCACCCTTTATACTCCATATGCGGATGCATTTACTCCATCAATATGTTGTAAAAATGTGCTAATTTACCTATTTTACTTCCTGCACTAAACAATGGGATATAAAGGAGGATTTTCCTCCTTATAACTCTCACTTTTAAATGGAGCTTTTGGTCTCAATGTGCCCCAAGTCCCAAAAGGAGTAAAAGTAAAACCATTATGCGCCATCCGCACCGCCACTTAGCGTCTCGTCTGCTTCTGGTCAGTCGTCAGATAATGGCAGTGATTGACGACCCCCTCGTTACCATCGTCGCTGTATCTCTGCTCACTTCTGCGCCTTCACGGACGCCTGCCGTGGTGCAAGATATCGGCTTGTCGCCGTTTGCCACTACAGTAAGCTACATAGTTCTAGCTGCTCTTGAGAAGCCTCCAATGCTCTAAGCATACCCTACCTTCCTTTGTTAGTGCCGCCACTCCATTAGAGCCCCCGCTTAGGTCTAATTCTCACAGCTTGTTTCAGTGTGGTTCTCGCGGTGGGTAGCAGCCGATTGTACTGCACAGCATAACATGGAACTGTGATAGAACATAATTTCAACACTGTCTTCTTCATCGAGCTGATGAGGCTACATTTTCCTCAGTCATATTGAAATGCCAAACCTAAAAGAAGTGAATATGAAAGCAAACACTGCCATACCAAACTACCTTCAGGGGTGTTATCATTTACAACTTATTCTTCTCTTGTGTTTAGTGAAATAGAGCGTGGTGCATGACCGTGAAAACTTCTCCGCGACTCCATCTCAGTTTCGAACTGTTTATTCTAATGTAGCATCCCTTTATCTACGAACATAGCCAACCAAACAAGCTCGTAGAGCAAAAGCAGACGACAAGCAGACGACTCCTGCTGCCTCCGTCTACGCCACCGCTCGGCTTGCAGCCGGCGAAAAGAATGTGTGACGCGGGGTCACATTAGGGCAGCGCAGTTTTCTAAGTTAGGTTGCCGGAGGCGCCCGCAGCTACCCCCGTTTTCGCGGCTGGCACTGCTGTAAGAATGAGCCTGGATGAGGATGAATAAACGCGATGCCATTTTTGGACTCCATTTCAGTGCGTAGTAAAAACATTACTCCCTTGTACACCTAAATAACTCTCTTGTATAAAGGAGTAAATGAAATACTCCAATTGTATAGAGTAAATGAAGGCTCGTTTTGAGTGTGCGCTAGAGGACAAGCCATTTACCCCTAGTTGGGTGTTTTTGTTAACAGTGCAGAATTCAAACGGATCATCAGTCGCTTGAATACTTAACCAAGGCCGAAGTGAACAATAGCATAGTCATGAGATGGAGCTTGGCCTTACAAGAGTACTCATTTCAGGTGGAACACATTGAAGGCAGAGATAACTTTGGAGCCGACTTCATAAGTTGAGCCAGCTGACCAGCTCTAGGTATCTCTGGAATGCATCTTGTTGTTGTTGTTGCTGTTATGTGAATATACAAGGGAGTGTGTTTTGGACATTATCAAGTGTACTAAAGACACTGCACAGACAACGGCAGTGGTGTGTTAGTGTTCCGAAAATGCAATTTGTTTAGTGTGCTATATTAGTGGTGTGCCTTTGGTGTGTGCTGGACATCCGCAGCGTGTTGTGTGCTGGGTCCAGTATCGCCCCAGAAGATAGTCGGTTGGCTGGAAGGCTTGAAGATGAAGATGATGTGAGCAGTTTTTTATGTAAAATCTCTTGAGGGAGGACGCCCTTGTCACGTATAATAGGGAGTCTGAAATAAAAGTATGAACGAAAGAGGTTTGAAGAACACGACCAGGATGGCGATAAGTATGACGTGGATTAACCGAATAATAAAGAAAATGAAGTATTAAGTGAGGTGGGAAGATATGAGTGGTGGAGAAGAGAAGAAGGGGACGACGACAATGATGACGTGGGCTAACGCCAATGTTACAAAACCGCGAGGGAGTGCGAGGCACAGGAGGAACAACAGAGAAGCGGAGGCTCCGGCGGGTCAGGGACGCTACGACTGGAAGAGAGCAACGCCGGCTACCGCTCCGGAAAACTCGAGTTTTACAGCTTCGCTCCGTGGACTTCCTGTCGTTCCTGAGCCCGTTCCGGGGAGTCAACGGAAAACGCTACCACCTGCTACGGCCAGGGGTGTCTCCAGCGCTGTTGGCACCCATCCGAGTGATGCCCCCAGCGCCAACATCACCGGCATCACCTCCACGGGCGCTTGAACCGGGAGCTTGTACGACACATCCAACGACGCCACCAGCGATGCCAGCCCGAGAACGTCGAACGCTACCTCGACGCCGGCCACTGGACCCCGCAACGCCACATCCGCACTGAACCAACAGTGAGCACGAACGCCGACCACTAACTGTAGAACGCTAGTAGTAGACGCTAGTAGCAGTGTTCAAGGGTCGTGTGTGATGATAGTCCGAGTTTTTTGTTAGTTTTGTTAATTAGTTTTTTGTGCTAGTGTTTGTGTCACGTAGGGTGTATTAAATATGCGTCTGTGTGGGTACACCTGTCGCCTAGTTCATTCTTTCGGTCCTTGTGTTCTCCACTTGGAGGTGTTATTTCGTGATCGTGGGATTTAGAGAGGTCGCATCGATAAGCCCTTTATTTACCTTCATCGGCAGCGGCGCAGGGCAAGATTGGTGCATATGCTAGTACGGAAGCAGTTATAGCAATATACCGCACTCGGCTTATATGGCCGAGGCCTTAAAATACAGCCATATTAGTACTGGCAGGCCGGTAGTGTCAAAGGGCCTTGCAAGGTGAACATGCAAGAGCGCCCCTTTCCCACGTGTCAGGCCTGGATAACACCGTGCGTGGTACAGTACAGCTCACGCTGTAGAGAATTTTGGTCCTCGGTGATGTCGACATTGTAGACAACGCAGCGGTGCAAGTTGGAGACTTAAATAAATACACTTGGACAGGCATTAAGATCTCGCTCGTGAGTGAAATACTCTGGAGCGTTTGCAGACGTTCTACGGCAGTCAGAGTCGGAAGCCACACAGCTATAGGGCTGGACTTCGTCCTGGCCGTGAAGCCCCGAAAATATTTGAGGCACGCGTCCAGGTTAGCCTGTATAATCCTGTTAGGTATAGCCTTGAAGGTTTTGTTGGCCAGACTTTTTAAGATGACGATCCGGGTATCGGCGCAACCGACTTCTCGCCTCACTTGCCAAAAAGATGAAATTGGTTGACTGTCGTCCGGAGGACGCTTGTGAGATGCACGAAGGCAATTTTACACTGGTAAAGGTGCTCTTAAGTTCATTGTAGGGCTTGATTCATCGTGAGGGGCGGCTTGAGGCCTATCCGGAATTATAGAATGGATGGCCATTGGCACCGGGGCAGATCACTTACGAGCTGTTCGGCATTTTGGGAGGGCAGGATGGGCGCATCTGCCGATGAACCGGGAGCACAAAGCTGGAACTGGTGCCGTGGATCAGGTGTCGACTGAGGGGCAGGTGCTTCCGCGAGAGACATCGGCAAAGCGACCTCCGCTTGCGTGGCAGCGGAAACACTTGGCCTAGCCTCAGTGCCCAGCTGAACTGCAATCATGCATGGATGGCAATCCCTGGAGGCCTCGCTACATGACGGTGAGAGGGCGACTGCATATTCCTCATGAGGCGACGATCCACTTCTCTTGCTATAGGAATTTTGCGACCATATTCAGCAATCGCCTCTCGAAAAGAAACGAAAACCAAGCTCGAATAACGCCATTTGAACCTCGTGAATTTAATATTAGTTGCAGCGTATCTGAGTAAGATATTTTCTTCGTCAGTACGATGTTATTGCCGAAATAGGTATAAATTAGCACGCCCTTAATACGAACTTCATTAATATGGAGGACTCAAATTTTGGCAAATTTAAGCAGTGAAAAAGATTTTCAATGTATTCATTACTCGTTAATACAAAAACTCGCGGTCAGGACAATTAACAGAGTGGGAATGCATGAATTTCATTATAGCCCTTGTATTTCTGTATCATTGCTATGGACCGCGGAAAAAACAAATTCTCGCGGCGAATTAAAGGGGTTCGGCTACTTCTTTCTTGAGTGGAGGGCACAAGCAAAAAACAGGGGTACAGTGCAGATGTATTTGCGATGGTCTTTGGGCATGGTGCATGGTTTCATGCGTGAGAGAGGAAAGGTACCCAGAGGAAACATCTTGCCATTTGCCGCATTGCATCAATGGCTGCAAGAAAATGTATCCCTCTGTAGCTGTGCTGTGTTGAAACCACATTTAGTAGCTGTAATTTTTTTGGAACTAGAGAGTTCGACAGATTGTGGGCGAACATCGTGATTATTACGGCCGACATATCCTCCTCGCTGTGAAATACGACCATTTAATTGTTTGCTTCGCTCACACAAAATACTTCTGGCGGCCATAGAAAGTCAACTGTATGTACCGAACATTCAAAATTCCTGCCGCTATTGTGACGTTCAGCGCCACGCGGCATATAGTGGCAGCCGTGCAAAACATGAAGCATTTTTTGTGTTTTATCTCACCAAAGGAGACATCTCAGAAGACTTCGTCGCTACGATGGGAATAAATATTAGCGCCCATTCTGCAATCTTCCGAGTGAAAACTGTCAAGGGATGATTTATTACACACGCTCACAGAGTCCCTCGTGCCAGAGTCCCCAATAGTCGTCCGCAGTTCGCGCACCGTATGCAACGCGCACCGAGCTCACACTTGAGCCCACTTCGACCACGCCACTCGGATCACTCGCGCGCTGCCCGCGCACTCTTCACGCACATGCCCGCCATAGCCAACAACGCATCCCCTCTCTCTCCAGTGTTGTCAGCCGTCCCTGTATGTCCCCTGATGGTGCCACCCGCACTGGCCCTTACATCCTCCCCCCCCCCTTAATTCGTGCAAGCAGGCCTCCACGGTGGATGGTATGAAATCAGCTGGTCTGCGTTGGCCACACCCATATACTTTCTTGAGGCAGGGGCTTTGAGTTTAAAGTTATTCTGACCCACACGGGCAGTAATTAGGTAGGGCCCGGAGCGGCGAGGGGCCTGTTTAGCAGTTAAGCCTGTACTTGCATTACTTAGAGTGTGCTTGTCGCGGAGTACAAGGTCGCCAATTTTGTAGGTGGTTGGTTGACGATGCTTGCTGTAATGTCTGGCCTATTCGGCCTTGGCTGATTCTTGGTGTTTCCTGGCCGTGGCCAATGCATCCTGCAGGTAAAGGTTTAGCTCTGCAGCGAGTGCATGGGGTGCCGATGCAGAAATTTCAGCAGTAATCTGTTGCCTATACGCCCAAGGTGTACGAAGTTCCCGACCATAGCACGAGAATGCGGGCGTAAACCCTGTGACCACACTCTCTGATGTCAGCATTGCGAAGGCCACCTCAGGGAGTCGCTTGTCCCAATTGCAGTGGGAGGAGCAGTAGTTGACAATGATCTGCTTGACTAGCATTGTGACGTTCTACAGGCTGTCCAGCAGGTCTGTGGGGGACTGTGTGTCGCTCTTGTATTTCCAAATGTTGCAGCACTCCCTTCCATATCTTGCTGACGAATGGTTTACCGTTATCGCTGGAGATGGAAAGAGGTGCAGCGTGCTGGCAGAAAACTTCCACCATCCTTTCAACGATGGCTTTTGAAGTTGGTGCCCGTAGGGGAAAAAGCTCGATAAACTTAGTGATTGTGTCCAGAACTACAACGATATACTTGTGTTGCCGTGGAGTTCTGGGCAATGGGCCTATCAGATCCACACTGAGGTGCTGCATGGGTTAGGACGCCCAAGTGCTGTCCATAAGTCCCTTCGGCTTCTGGCGACGGGGCTTGAAGACCTGGTACTGCTGACACCCTTGTACATAGCGAGACGTGTCGGAGCGCACCCCCAACCAAGTGAAGCGGCTCTCGACGCGCCTTAAGGTTTTGAAGAAGCCGACATGTCCACTGAGTGGATGGTCAAGCTCCAGTTTAAGCACCAATTCCCGTAGATGGAGGGGGAGCCACGGCACCGCTTTGCCTCCGCGTGTCCAAAGCAGAACCCCATCAGGTGCTATATGGCTCTCCTTGGCCAAGTCGGAGACCATTTTTGCCCTCTTGGGGTCGTCTGGTAGGACCGCCGCCTAAAGGTACTACAGCAGCTGCTGCAGTAACGCGTCTTTCTGTTGCTCGTGCTTCAGTTTTGCACAGTTGGTTAGAGGTGAGGTGTCAACAAGGTCAGCCGAGGCAACATCAGCGAAGCGAATGGTGAGCTGTGGTTCCTCGAGTTCTATCGGAAACCATTCTTCTGCCAAGCTGGAAGGCATTGGTTCTGGATGACCAGTCGGAAATCTGCTCAGAGCATCGGCTGGGATGTTAGCTCGGCCTCGGCGATGCCTAACAGTGCACCTCAGCCCTTGCAATCGCAAAACCCAGCGTCGCACCCGATCCGACGTGTGTTCAGTGTTGAGCATCCGTGCCAGCGATGCGTGATCACAATGAACCTCAAAAGACGTAAACTCAACGTATGGCCGGAA
Organism: Amblyomma americanum; assembly: GCF_052857255.1. Lineage (NCBI taxonomy): Eukaryota > Metazoa > Arthropoda > Arachnida > Ixodida > Ixodidae > Amblyomma > Amblyomma americanum. The sequence continues at coordinate 102,433,786 of NC_135499.1, read as the reverse complement.
TTTTTCCAGAGCCCACACGACTGCCAAACATTCCCATTCTTGCACTGTGTAGTTTTTCTCTGCTGCGGTTAGGGTTCTGCTAATAAACGAGACTGACCGAAGCAAGCCATCCACCTCCTGAAGTAGAACCGCCGCAATTCCTGTGCCACTAGCATCTGTCTCAATGACGAAGGGTCTGTTCAGATCCGGTAGGGTGACAGCCACCTCGCCTGCCAGAGTAGTCTTCAGAAGCTCAAATGCTACTCGCTGCTCAGCCCCCCACAACCAGTCTGTACCTTTCCTCAACAACAGGGTTAGAGGTTTTGCTTTGTCGGAGAATGAGGGTATAAAATTCCTGTAGTAGCCAACTAGGCCCAAGAACATTTGGAGTTGTTTGACAGTACGGGATGGGGAAACTGAGAGACAGCTTGCACCTTGTCTGGGTTTGGTCTGCACTCGCCAGGAAGTAAATATGTGCCCAAGGAAATTGAGAGTCTGTTTGCAGCAGGAAACCTTTGCCGGGTTGACTGAGAGGCCAGCCCTGTCAATCCTACGCAACACCTTTGCAATATGGTCCAGATGTTCTGCCAGAGTGTCGGAGTAGATAAGGATATCATCCAAGAAAGCCATGCAGTAGGTATGTTTTATTCCCTCTAGCAGTTTGTCCATTAAAGACTGAAACGTTGCTGGCCCTCCAGCCACTCCAAATGGCATCCTCTTAAACTGAAACATGCCCTTGTGGCATATGAACGCAGTCTTTTGAAAGTCCTCCGGTGCTACAGGCACTTGGAAAAAACCTTGTGCAAGGACCCAGTCGGTACGAGGCATTGGGTACCTTGGTACATTTGTCCTGGCATTTAATGGTCTGTTGTCAACTGCTAGGCGGTACCCACCATTCTTTTTCTGCACCAGTACTGGAGCACTGGCCCATGAGCTGGTGCATGGTTCCATAAGGTCTTGCTGCAGCAGTTCTTGTATACATTGATCCATTACTTCCCGCTTTTTTGCGTTTACTGGGCGCAGTTTGCAACGAACTGGACAGTGGTCGCCTGTATCTATTCTATGCGTAATGAGAGATGTGCAGCCGGGGTACTTTTGGAAAACATTTTTATATTGACTGAGGATGGCTTCCAGTCGATCGCTGTCTAGAGAGGCTCTGCTGTCAGACGACGCTTGGCTGCAGTTGGCCTCGGGTGGACCATGCTCTTCCAGAGCAAACAGCTGCTGCAAGGAGGTAGCTAGGTCCTCATCCCAGTCTTCCATGACAGGACGCTGCTGTTCAACTTGTGTGGAGCTGTCTTGAGCATGGCCAGCAGCCGCTGTGTGCTGGCGAAAGGGTGCCTTGCTGAACCTCACCAATGGCTGGGGATCCATCCCGAGTGTCCATCCACCGAGGCCTATATGTACAGAAAAGCCCGCTGTTGCAAGGAGGTCTCGTCCCAGAACTATGTCGTGGCAAAGCTTCTCCAACAAGAGGAAGCGCTGTTTCCGGCTGCTACCCTGCCATCGGATGCGGCAACGTACAGAGAGTGTTGTCTCCGACCATCCCTCTGCAAGCCAGAGAGTCCGTCTTTCTTCTCTGGTGCTGGCGCCACTTCGTTTCGCCGCCTCGAAGGCTCGCGCGTTCATCAGGCTAACGCTGGCGCCAGTGTCCAGGAGGGCGTAAAATACACTGTCGCCGATTGATACCTCGAGCACAGGTTCTTTCCCGCCGGTCGTCGCTAGAACTTGCAAGGAAGTTGCGTAGCCGTTGGCCGGCGCAACTGCTACGCTCGGCCGTTTCACGGACAGTTTGCTTGGAGGTGACCACAGCGGAAGCAGCGCGGTCTGCTTCGTGACCTGCCTGTAGGGCATGCACGCGCTCGATGACCTCTAACACCGCACCGGTGGCAGACAACAGCGTCAGGTGGAGGCATGGGCCATGCGATGTCCGGTGCGGAGCGGCCGCTTTCGTTCGTTGAAGCCGGCGACTGGTACTGTGCACGGAGATCCGGCGGCGCCCACAAAGGGGCCTCAGCTCGCAGCGTCGAGCCCGAAGGAAGGACCTCGCGTCGGGATGCGAGCACCGCCGCAGGCCGAAGCGACCAGTCATGTCGTGACGAAGCATCGGTTGAGGCCGCCGCTACAGGGCAGTGACGATGTGGAGCGCCGGCGTCAACAAAGGCGAGGTCGGGCGCGGCCTGCGTGCTTCGCAGTGGCAGTGGCACGTAACGCAGGCGGTGCCACGCACGCTGCATAATGAGGCCCGCTGCCTTTGCCATGTCGCGCAGGTTCGCGAATTCCAAGTTATTCGTCAGGTCCTGAAAGGTCGGATGCATTTGCCGCCTCACCCGATCAACTTTTTCCGCGTCGGTGACAGGCTCTCCAATACGGTCATAGTACTCTGCTATGACGTGTATGAACTGCTTTAGATTTTCGGCCGGGTGCTGAGTGCGCTCGGCCAGCTCTGCCTTCAATTTCTCCCTGCAGTCGACGGCCGCGAACTCGCCCTTGAAGTCCTCGGCGAAGGAAGCCCAATCTGAGTGGCCACCGATGAACCGCCACCACTGTTTCGCAGAGCCTTCCAACGCCGCAGGGATAAGTTGAAGGCGACGATCGTTCGGGATGCCTCCCTAATCGCAGTACTTGACTAATCGATCCAAGAATGTTTGCGGGGGTTGACTGTCTTCATATGCGATGAATTTCGGTAACGGCCCTGGTGCCTCCCTCATCGTCAAAGCCCGCGACGCGCTAGGCATAGCTTCATTGGCCTGCTCCGCTGTCGTACTGCTGGTGTCGGTCGATGTCGTGAGCAGAATCTCGCGCACTTGCGCTGCCAGTTGCTCCCGCTCGAGCAGCGTACCTTTCGTCGTAGTGGCCAGGAGTTGCTGCACCAGGGTCGTCGGGACCGTGGCTGTGACGGAGCTTTCATCAGATGCGGACGTTCCGGCATTGGTCTCCATGTTGGTTCCGTCGGACGAGCCCCCACTTGTCAAGGGATGATTTATTACACACTCTCACAGAGTCCCTCGTGCCAGAGTCCCCAATAGTCGTCCGCAGTTCGCGCACCGTATGCAACGCGCACCGAGATCACACTTGAGCCCACTTCGACCACGCCACTCGGATCACTCGCGCGCTGCCCGCGCACTCTTCACGCACATGCCCGCCATAGCCAACAACGCATCCCCTCTCCTTCCAGTGTTGTCAGCCGTCCCTGTATGTCCCCTGATGGTGCCACCCGCACTGGCCCTTACAAAACATTTCATTACGTTCGATCTTCTCCACGAATGAAGAGAATTTAATGACCGCCTATAGGTACGCTGCCTCTCAAAGCATAAAATGTAGAGCATTTTACGTTGAAATTAGTGGCAGTGTATTTCAACCTGATGCTTTCTTCGTTAGTGCAATGTTTTTGCACAAGTACCTAGTAAATGTATCAACACTGGGGGAAGAAACATTTAGTGTGCATTCTGATTGCTGCCTGAAGTTTGAGTGCATGTAGCGGTACGAGTAAGGTGTAGGTATGGATTGAAAACGATTGAATCAGAACAGTGACTCTTGCAAAATCCGCTAGGTGGAGGCCGCTATATTCTTTAGTCATCTCTCCTCTGTGGCACGAAGTAAATTTCAGATTTATTCTAGACATTTATGTCGTACAACTCAAGCAGCTTTTCACCTTGCTTGATGAGCCGAAGTCCGACTCCATCGACACGTGAGCAAACTTGTTTCACAAAGTCTGCCGCCTTCTCAGTGTCATGGGAAGAATAGCTCGCCACCGACTTGTCGAAAATCTTCGTGAGAATCTTGGAAGATTTATCTCTGACGTTCTCTTCCGTAGTATAAAAGACTTCGCCTTTGGCTGCCTTTACAAAGAACGTGATGGGCGACGCGACAACCTTGCCGACTCCCACCGCGGTATCGCCGAATTTTCTGAATCCATCCCCGACTTTTTCGAATTCATTGCGGACGGCGCTCAAAGCTTTTCCCACACCTTTTTCCCCTTTTTCCTTGGTGCTTTCAAAGAAAGCTTTGATCAAGTACTCATCAAGCTGAAAGGCAAAAATATTCGGGAAGAATTATCAGTCTGCTTGGCAACAATGAATTTCTTGGACCATTTTTTTCGCCCGCACACACACACCCATTTTACTGCGCTTTTAGAGTCTTGAGATACCTTTGTTGCGGCTTCGACTTGCCATGAAGAAAACCAAACTTAGCATACCACTTAAGGAACACCTATATATGACACCAGTTTATTTTTATCCGATGGTTCTGGTAGTAAGTTATTTGAAAATGCAAACATAATCTTGGAAAAAATAAAGACATGGTCCGATAACAATCTTCTTTTATTTAATGCAACAAAATCTAAAGCAATACTTTTTCATCCAAAAAACAAAAAGTGCAGCGAATTCGGTGAACTACGTTACAACCGAGACCAGATTGAGTTAGTAAAGTCATTTAAATCGCTTGGCGTAATATTCACTGAAGATATGCTATGGGACGATCACATAAATCATATAGCATTAAAGGCATCTCGAGCCATAGGATTTATGACGCGTTTTAAATGTTGTCTCCCACAAAAGGTAAAACTTCTATTGTATCGTGCATTATTTCGCTCATATCTTAACTACTGTTCATTAGTATGGGGTACTGCTACACGAACGAGTCTGAAAAAACTTGCTGTTCTTGAAAACAGGGCCCTCAGAATTGTTCATAACCTGCCACATAAATGATCAACTAAAAACTTATTTTCCAGGCGCAAGATCAAAAATGTGTTCAACCTGCATGCTTATAAACTATTGCGCACCTATAAAATAGAACAAAGAAGATGCATGACGAATATATCGGACTTAGCCCGGATTCAGTTATTTGAGTGCACATACCCACGCCGTCGCAAACCACACTGTGTAGTACCTGTAGTGAGAACAAACTATGGACGCCAAATGGTAACATTTCAACTTCCCTCACTTCTGAATAGATTAATCGCTGGAAATATTGATATAGAAAACATTAGCAGCTCTGACCTCCTCGACTACTTTATTTTTGAAGCCACATTTTCCTAGTATTCATACTTTGAACATTGCTCTTCTTACAATCTTGATAACAGCGCTGTTTGTTTCTTTTTTGTTGCTTTTATTGTTATTGCTTTAAACTTTATTGATTTTCTACACACATTGGTGATTGTGTATTTTTTTTGTGAAGTGCCGTCTCGTTGGTGATTGTGTGAAGTGCCGTCGCATGTCACTGCCCACTTGCTGTACGGGGGTGGGGACCTTGTCAATCGTTAACCGCTTTTATCCCCATCCCCTCCAACAATGCATGGTGATGGAAATAAACTATTATTATACCGGCTGTTTGAAGAAAACATTCTGGAAGTTTGAGAATTAGACTGGTTGAAACCGAATAAAGATATATTAAAGGAGGAAGTATCAGCCACGGCCGATGTCTCTAAAAATTAAAATTTTTTTAGTTGACTAGTTGTATAATTTTTTAACATATTACCATCTAACTCGCACAATATAGCCGTTAGGTTGAATTTCCAGAGTACGTAGCATCTAAATCGCGTAAATGCACCTAACCATTACTTTAAACAGTAAATAAAGCCGTTTTCTATAGCGCTTCTTAGCGAGAAGCTCTTGCGCTTCTTACCAAGCGAAACGGCAACACAGCTCATGAACGCAACGGCTTCCGGTAGCTTACCGCACTGCGTGCATCACCCATTCCATAATATCTGCGCTATTTTACTGCCGCATGTACGTTGCTTTGCTAATTATTTTGGCGAATGGCAAACGACCATCTTCGCCATCTGCATGGCAGTCGATTTTCAACCACTTAGAGTTTGTTCCTGAAAATATATTCTTTCTTTGAGCACTACGTCATCTGTAAATATTTTGAAAAATATTCGCTTTTGCAACAGGTATAAGGTCCTGACGCTATTGATCGCAGGGTGCCCTAGTCGATGGTGATTTCAAAACGAATATCTGTCTCTTGTGAACATGTAAAATTCGGCGGATGGACATAAGTATGACCCACAACAGGGCAGCTAACACGGACAGAAGGGGGACTCGGCAGAAAAAGCGCCGTTTTGCCTAGTCTGCCTTTTGTCACTGCTTGCTGCGCTGTTGTGTATCGCGAATATATACCCACTCTCCCAACTTACTTCACTCACCAATGAAAATAATTCATCACGGCAAACATTATCTAAGACAATGTTTGTGAACACAACAGTGCGATTTTTCTGATCTAATTCATTTTCGCAGATTTTTTTGCTTAATTATTAAGAGCTGTGTTCGACGGGAATCCGAAAAATAAATATTCGCTACCACAACTATCAACAGTCAGATCCGGTTGATAGCATCAGTTACGCTGAACTACCGTTAAGGACCTGCGCCAGCTTCAATCGGGCTTTCTTGTACATAATAATGTCAATTATAACTGCAGTGCCTTCGCATCAAAGTGTCAGTTCACATTAAAGTTTTGTAGGGTCTTTGTTAAACCCTATTTAATATGCCGCTTTCTATGCATATTTTTACCCGAACACAAAGTGTACAAACGCATAAAATATGGGAATAAATCCGCTACATTTTCGATGGAGTACTACTTTTGCAGTAGCAATTATAAAATCTTCCCCAGGAATGCTTTTTGGAAGTCACGTATTTAAAGAGTGCGAATTATTGGATTGAGAAGTATTGGAAGACCATATAATTTGCTGAGAATATTTTGACCATTTATTTGCATTCTATTTTTATTTTCCCACGGTCCTGTTTTTTTTCTCCGGTAGCGTTGCCTATGCGGAAAAATATTTTCAGTGGAGAGTGTAATTATCTTAAAAATCAGAAACTAGATGTTTAAGTCCACATAAAAAGGCTACATTTTGTAAATTTTCTCTTAAGTTATGGATAATAAGTTTTAATGCCGACTTATCATATTTCGAGAACGATGACAAAACTGGGCGTCAAGGCATTGCCAATTTTAGTCCTGTATGTGGAGCGGAGAGAGTTAAGAAGGTACAACTTTTGAATATAAAATAAAAGTATACATAAATTCTTTTTTGTTCTTTTTAAATTTCAGAGATTTTGTAGCTGCATATTCATGGCAATATTTCGGCAAATTGTCAGTAACGTAGCTTTCTGGTTGTAGCATTATGCACGGCTCAACTTCATTTCAGGTTCCGCCCAAATACTCACCTCCTCGTATGTAGTCTGATTCTGTGCTAGTTCATGGGCCACATCACGGAGAACTTGCCCGACGAGTATGGCATCCACAGAAGCAGCTTTCTACACAGCGTCGATAGGCGTCTCAACAGCAGACTCTTCCTAGCGAATCACTTTTGCCGATGCTGTAAATACAAAATGCGTCTTCTCGATTTCTGTAAGAAATATCTGAGAGTAGATATATGAGTGCAAATGTCCGTTTTTAATTTTTTTCCTTTTATTGCGGCGTCACTCATCTGAAAACATGTGGCCACAGCAGTCGACTGCCCTCAAGGCATACAAGGCAATCTTTGCCTACTTGAGAGCGACTGGATTGAGTGACAAATTGTGACAGCATTGTGCCTGTGTGTGTGTTATGCTTTTTTTTCCTTCTCTCTTCCTCCTTTTAGTCCCCTAATCCCTCTTCCCCAGTGCAGGGTAGCCAACCGGAACCCCTTTCTGGTTAACAACCCTGCCTTTCCCTCCTCCTCTGTATCTATCTATCTCAAGAACTTTCAAGCGACACTTGACCAGACTTCTCCCGGCGTAATTCTGAATAAATATTTTTAACAACACTTTGCACTTTAGCGTGGTATTTGCGAAAGCTAACAGTCCATCTTGGGCTTTGTATAGCTTAGAATTCGACTTTTTTCACCCTTCGTTCCCGTTTTACACGAAATACTCTGCATCTAGCTCTTTCTGTCTCCAAGGTGAACCTTGGAAAAAAAATACTCGTAATGACATCAGGAACCTTGATTGGTTGTCTTTGACAAGTCGTTGCGTTTACAGACCGTGTCATTAGAAATATAAAGAGAGAAAGTTCACTAACATATTTTGACTTTAGGTCGGCACCGTTTCTCTTTTCCTTTGTTACCAAGGCACAAAAATCATATGCTCTTTTTACAACAGCTTATACATGTCTTCAATTCCGTTTGATGTGACAATCATGGGGATCCTTTCGTTCCAAAATGACGTATGCAGTAGAGCCTACCGAGCCTACGAAGCCTGCTTTGGTATTGCTTTAGCCATTCACTTAGATTTAATAGCCGCCATGTTTCTTTTCCGCTGTAAGGAGGTGGGAAATGAAATTACAAATCACTGGACCAAAACATGAGTGTTTTTTACCCATCGACAAAACAGCTGTGCACTGAATAGTCCCTATAGGAAAACTGTTCATCAGCTGCCAACGGCATGCCACTGTATCATAAGGCCGACACGTCATGACTGATCTCGCAATAGATACATGAGGTAAAACATCTGCTTTGGAACTGTATAAAAAAGAGTGGCCTAGCCTCCACTCCAGTGACCCTTATATAATCCTAGGTCTTTTAAGCGCCAAGTAATCAGTGGAGCCAGCAAATCGCTGGGCGCCCAGTTTCTCACCAAGCTCTATAAGAGAGTCGCCTTCTAGGTCCATGAGAGTGCATAGATTGTCCACAACGCCGGTATGATTGTTCAAGTCTTCCAGAGTGTAGCCAACCAAAGCTTTGGCGAACTACTTGGTAACAAGTTCAATGGCTTTAAGCTGAGCTTTCTGTTTTACAACTTGAATTACGGTTTTGGCGGCGGACTTTCCAACTTCCTTTAGTGTTGACATGATGTATGGCGCAGCAATCCATGCGCCGCCTTCATTTTATGGGCAGCCTTTTTGAATGCCGCCTTGGTCTCACTACAGAACATAAGGAAGAAATACTCATCCGTCTGAAAAAGAACAAAGACGGCGACAAAGAAAGACGGCGATAGGCTTCATGCCGTCGATAGCACGTAAAGTTATTCACTGAGCGTTAGTCACGTGCATGCACTTCGAGCAAAACAAGAAGCAATTTTTGACACGCACCCCTTACAACCATTATGTTAATAAAGCTTAATACCTGCTGATTTTAAAATAGACGAACTTCGCTTCCGCTTGCATCGGATCGTACTTAAAATATTCTAGCTGACTACGGTTGGTTTTGTGCTCGATGCATATTTCTTTGGCTTCCAAATTGGATCTTTTTTCTCTATTGCGCCCTCAACCATTAGGTTACGCGGTTCCTCGTTCAAGCCGACCGCCTGTAGCCTACTATGCCCGAGGGCTTTATTCTTCATACCTACTTTTTCATTGAACTGGTCTTTTACATTAGAGCATTACAAGATAACCTAACATTTGATTAGAAGCTTCTAGCGTTTCCGTGGTTTCAGAAATGTTTGTGATTGAACTTACTGCACAAATATCTTCCAAGCCCACTACGTATTTGAATTACAATCAAACTGTACATGTGAGGTTGCTAACGATCCCAGTATTTTGGTAGGCTGAGATGGTGAGCTATATCTCAACACTTCATGCCTTTTTAAATACAGTCGTGCTTTTCTAGTACGAGCTCTGTTAATATGGACGACTTTATTGATGGGTACACAGTGTTTCTTGAAACCTAACTTCTTCATTGTATTTCCGCTTCCGTAACATAGAAACTCGTATCGTGGACAATAGAAAAAGCGGTAATGCAGAAAGCAAATTATGGACCATGCATTCTTTTGCGCGTTAATACGGGCGACGAAGAGAACAAAATTTGGACATCACTTCACAGATCTTTCCGTTCCTGCATTCTCAGTGCAGCACACGAGTGAAACGAACTGAGATAGTGCAAATGTTCGAGTGATAGGTGTTACTCGTGTGGTGTCAGGATTGTCAGTTTCAAGGTGCCCGATCACGCGCCTTGCTATTTGGCATATTGCGTGAATAGTTGAGATGAAAGCTCTCTTTACAGCTTGTGAAACGATGAAAGCCGCGTTCAGCAGCTGTCTGCCGACTGGGAACGTGCATGTAGTACCAGGTCCTGCCATGTGAACAGTCGTACTCACTGATACGTCATCCCACTATGCATCTCATAGAATACTAGGGACTCAAAACTGCACAATATTGTATCAAATATAATCACGACAAGGAGAACTCACTTCAAGCTGCCAAGATTTTGAATATTTGCCACTGCATTGTAAGCCACTATGCACATAATCATACTTAGCTGGACTATATATTGTTTAGAGAATTTTTTTAAATTCCCGATTCGTTATTCTGGAGATCACGCTTAACGGAGAGTTTTGCACGAGAACCCAAGTGCCTATATTACCTAGGCACGATTGTACTTCCTGAAACAAGTTTGCAAGATGTACCCCAGGCATATTTATAAGAAATAAAATTTTCAGGTCTGGCGTTCGGGACGTGTGTGTTAGTTAAGGGTAAGGGTAACGAAGTCAGCACTTGGTGATACTTTCATATCACGATGCAGGCTCTACAGTGGTTGGATTTACTACGCTAAAGGCACTCTGCTTCTCTCAGAACGTACGTGCGCCATTTTTTCGCACGTAATCAGATAGCAGCTTTTATGCTTTACCTCGCTCTCCAGTTCTGGGTCGTGTTGAAGCTGGTAGACAATGTGTCGCAGGAAGTGCTCCACCAATATGGCTTCATCAGCAGTGTATTGGGATTTGAGGTCCAATACATCCTCTGACGAGGTCTGTTTCTCGACAGTTTCCGCTGTAGCTGCAATGAAGGGAGTCACCACTATCTGTAAATAACGTTTTCAACAATTTTGGTGTTTACGTCCTATGGCGACCTGTGGGCAATGAGGGATGCTCTAGGAGAAAGTTCTGCAATAATTTAATCAACCTGCGGATTTAAACCCGTTTGGCAATGCACTTCGCCTGTTTAATGATATCAAGGTCCCTCTGGCTGTTCTGGGCCAAGCGGTGGAAAAGAAATCGTAAAACGTATTCCGCCCAGAGGAAGCCGCTGTGTACGCAGAACGATGTACACAATCTTTACAAGACAAGCCTGCCGTGCAGAAAAGTGTTCTAGCCAGCGTTCACACGAGATGCATGGCGAAGGCAAAACAAGAACGGGTACTCGCTACGATATTGCGGCCACGCACTTCGCCTACAATTTTGTGCAAAAAATGTTCTGTATTGGCGTCTCCCTTTTCTCTGCAGCACGAGGAAATGAAACAAAAATTGGTTTTTATGAAAGGAAATGGAGTAGTATCTGCCTCACCTCGCGCCGGACACCTGAACCGTGCCGTACAAAAACGGATAAAGGAGTTCATTCATTCATTCATTCATTCATTCATTCATTCATTCATTCATTCATTCATTCATTCATTCATTCATGAGGGAGTTCAAGAAGAAAGGAAGAAATAGGCACCGTAGTGGAGGGCTCTGGAATAATTTGGACCATCTGGGGATCTTTAACGTGCACTAACATCGCACAGCACACGGGAGACTTCTTCCGTTTCACCTTCTTAGAAGTGCGGCATGGCCACGGCCGCTTTCGAACTCGGGAACTCCGGCTCAGTAGCCGCGCGCCCTTACAACTGAACCACCACGGTGGGTCGCACTATTCCTCTGAAGTTAAACCATCCATTCCACACAGCCTAGAAAATGGCGCCAAAGCTTCATTTTCAAGGCTGTGTTGATTAGATGGGTTAATTTTTGTACTGCCGAGCGTGGCTTTTTGGCATCTTTAGAAGTAAATTGAGAGGATCAAGGGTGAGAGCATTCACCACCTTCAAGAGATATAGAACGCTGATGGAGCATCTTCTTGCTTTTGATAAACGATGTACTGTCGGGTACAAATATGATATCTATACCACCCTCGATTGTGTGACTCGGTACTCTTCTGGCGCTTTCAAGCAGTAATGGGAATCTGTGGCGCCTCATTCACATCAACATTACAAGGAATTCGGGACAAGCTCTTTTTTTTTTCATTGGTTTCCACCGAGTATCGCATGGTTTTCTGCATTTAAAAAAAGAAAAAAACTCGTTGACATCATCCGTGACGTAGGAAAAAAAGAATGGCTGAGCACCTGTGGAACAGAACATGGTAAGCCTCTAAGCTTAGTGCCACTGGCTGTGCGCTGTCCCGAAGTCCTGTTACTGAAATGGCAAAAGTACATGCCTCTGCATGAAAACGATCTCTTTTCCCTCTGTATACACAGAAGGTTGTGCTGTAAAGCGGCACAGCAATCAAGTCTTTCTCGCTAGTGTTATGCACAATTCTTGTTTCCGACAGTGAATTCGACAGTGTGGTTTGCGTTTTGTGTGCGCTTTAAAGACTCCAGCTGCGCTCATCGCTCGCTGACTAACACACGGCTAGATTGTGCACGCCATACACTGATGCTCCTAAGCACATTGAAATGCGACAGTTGCAAAAACTGTAGCGTACGTCTATAACGAAGCCACGAATATAACAAGAAAATCGCGGGGTCCCTTTTGCTTCCTTACAACAACGTTCAGCTATATATCAAGGATATGTGGATATGTGACCATAGGAAAGTCAACCGGGGACGGGGACATTTGTCAGTCTTTCGACTTCTTTGAACAGCAATTCCGGTACCTCAAGTTTTAGTTTAGAAAGAGAACAACAATTTTTTAGGGCTCGTGTTACTGCATCTTATAGCTTATTCCCACTGGCCGAGATTTTCCTTTCGGTTAGTGCATTCAAATTCTTAGTGCCAGCCGGCGGGTCCGATCTCTGCTGCTGCTGCTGCGTTTCTGGGGTGATCGTCAGGCACGAAGCCTTTACCTTTCCTTTCGCTTTTTTCCTGCTCCTAAAGAGGAAACAAATATAATTATCTATAAAACTCAGTGAAGTACGAAAGCTTTGTGCTTGGAGATTTCACAGCTGCTTCAATTGCCCAAATCATACAAAAATGACACCTTCCAGGCAGCACAAGCCATTGGCCCAATATTGAGATTGTGATGGCAAATGGTGGTCCTACATAGGACCACCATCACTACTATTACCCCAATATAGGCAATGCCTCTTTCTGACAGTTCCAATGATGTCCCCACATGTTCTATGTGTCCCCGATATTGGCAGTGCCGCTTAGTTACATCGCCAACAATGGCCCAAGCTGGGCAGTATTTTCCCGTTATGGGCATTGCCACTCAGTTACATTCCCAATAATGGCCCCAGTTCGCCATTATTTTCCTCATATTGTCATTACCACTCAGTTACATTCCCAATAGTGGCCCCGCATGGTCACTATTTTCCCTATATAGGCAGTGTCACTCAGTTACATTCCCAATAATGGCCCCGGATGGTCACTATTTTCTCTATATAGGCAGTGCCACTTCGTTACATTTCTATTAATGGCCCCTCGTTGTATAGTATTTCTCCAGGATTGGCAACGCCACTTCAGTGGGCAGAACAATATCGGTCATTGTTTGCCACTTATCTTCCACCATTCCAGTGCAGTTATCACCCACGAACATTGTGGGTGATAATCCATGAGGATTTGCTTGGGGCAGTTATTGGATTTACACAAAAATCTTAGGCAAATCGATCGAAAGATCGAACTATAATATATATGCGCGTTAGTTCTTTAAAAATCTCTCACAAATCCCAATATGTAAACAATGCGGGCTGGCGCGAACCATAGGAAATGGGTCGATTATACGTACGCGTGTGTGCGCGCTTATTGGCATGGTAATCAAGAAAATTCATTCTTTGTCCGTGAGGCTCCGTGCACAGCAGACGCGCAATAAGGGACAGCCTGCAGCGCACTAATTTAAAGTGGAATGAATAAACTGCTTGGCAGGAACACGTATCTTCAATGACGAATGTCTCTTAAGAGAATTATGTGTGGTGCAGATGGTCTAGTTCACTCGATTGTTTCCAAGCGAAGCGTTTATAAGCAATTTTCAGCTTATTCTGATTAGCATCGCCGCAAGCTATATAGCCTCAGCCGTCGCGTTTTCCATATGAATTTCGAGAATTTGGGGGAAAAAAATCACGACTGCAGTGTACACAGCCGGCGTTAGCAAGATATGCAAAAAATTCAGGAGGGCGCACACTTTGTTGACCTAAGTGCGGTAGGCGAAAGCCTTGAGCGCGGTGTTGCTGCTTGTGTCACTGATGTGTGGTTAAGATATAAGTACACAATTATTTTGAATATTATTCTGGAGACATTGGAGGGTGTTTGGGAGGCATATCCGTCTGATTCGGCGCCTTTCCGCACTCTCCGGCGTCATATATTAGTGTAGGCACAGAAAAATCAAGAAAATATATGTTTGAGAAGTAGAACCGCTCCCGCGTTGGAAGTAAGTAGTGTAGTGGGTAGTATGCTTGGCTGCAGAACTTAAGGATGGTGGTTCAAAATCCCGCCGTGCTCAAAAACAGTTTTTTTTTACCGAGTTGTCATTTATTTATTGACTGCTATAGTGGGACAGATTTCGCGGAAGGACGGACAATGATGACGCATTAAAGGCTTTCTCCTTAAAAGATATCCTCTTAAAAACACTATAGTTCACGCATTGAAGCAGCTCGCACTGTACCAGCGCACACGGGAAATTTACACGATCGACCTGTGATGAGACACCATGAAATTGGAAAGGAAAAGGACGAGACGGCTTCTTAAAACCGATGTCGTCCCGTTCATCGCTGTGCGCAACAATATATATATATATATATATATATATATATATATATATATATATATATATATATATATATATATATATATATGCATATTCATCTTTCACCGTTCACTCGTTGAAACATTCCAAATTTGCTAGCGGATTATAGAATAGCTGTTATCATTCACAATTCTGTTGTAACAGCTAACAGTGCATCATCTAGCGCCCGCTGATTACCACAACCTATATACAGTTGAGCGAAAGTGCAAATATCGACGACTTCCACGACTTGCATACAGTTCAGGCAGAATATAATGCGCGCTTGGACATATAATTCTAATAACTCTTCTGGCATGTTGCGTAGTGTGAATAGAAATGTTTTAGGCCTTTACACATTCAAGCACGAGAAAATTTTGCATCAAATATGCGCATAAATCATCCTTTATCTTTTGCTAGGTAATGCGTCAGGAGAATTTACTACGGAAACGTACGTGGTCGATTTCTTTCGCTCCTGGACTGTTACGCGGAAACCGTCGCCTTCTGTAAGAAAATGTAAGGTGGGCGCATTGAACGGCGATAGCGCAGAAAAAAACAGCCAGGCTGGCGACAAAATATGGTGCTTATACAATTGTGACGTATGCCTTGAATACATTGCTCACGCGCCCGATAGAGAGACACGCGGTTCGCTTCGCTCAATCATTGACATTCGATACATGTGCCACCACAGAACACTTCGTACTGTTGTCATATTAAAACTCATTTAGGGCGGTTGTTGCCAAAATCCACACCATTATCCACTTTAATCGCATGTTCTGTTAGACCAAGGCATGCGCGCGCATTCTGTGCCAAATTCTGCTGTGTAACATACAAGGAAGCTTTTTTTTGTCTCCACTTTTAATCATAACAACCACAATTATGTGTGCTGTTGCTCTCTGGTAATCAATAAAGTGCACCATTAATTCACATGCAGTCACCATCTCTAGCTGCTTTTTTCTCACCTCTAATGAAGAAGGTCATTGTGTAAAGCATGTTCAGGTACTTATTCAGTCGTCCATATGTGCATTGAACGGGCAAAACATTAAGACAGTAATGAAACTGATATTGTAATTAGCTCATTGTACCACTCATCTTTAGGGTTTCAGGCAGATATATAGCACAGCAAAGGCGTCAAATGTATCTTCCTTCTGTGCAACATGCGCGTGAAGCTTGTTTTTATTAAAGTGGGAATATTAAAGAAGTATATATCACAGCCTTTTGGCCAGCGCTTTATTCTCACCAGAGTTTAAAGTCTCAAGAACACATTTAAGATGGCATTCAGCAGAGGTACAATGCTCAAGGTAGCATACATATGTGTCACCTTCTGCAAACATACACCACCAAATTAACGCATTAATAGGTGCTGAGTGTAATAACATATAGCAGACAAGTTAACAGTTAAGTTCCTCTCCAAAGTTTGTCACCTGATACACATGTATTTGTCCAGATTGCTTGTATAGCTGCAAACAGTTCAGATCTCCCCGTGGTCTTTTTGTGAAACCTTTTTAGCCACAGTCCACATTTTGGATTATGCATTAGTACTATTTGTGTATCATAAAAATGTGTCCAAGAATGCATGCTTCTGAAGGATGTACCAGATCAGTATTACCATTTCTCACATGTAGTTGTAGTTTGTGCCTCATTGACGTGGTGGCTTAAATGCTGCATGAAAACCATAAGTTTGGATCTGCAGTCCCTGCCTGTTTCAAAAATTATGTGATGCAACGGTTCCTTCTAACACACATTTCTTCTCAATCTTTAATCTAGCAACTCAGATATCTCAGCGGCTTTCAGCAATGGAGTCTTGGACTTGCCCGTCTGTCTATGGCAATTTTTGCCCCTTGTGTCTCAAATTTTTTTACCACCAACCCACCAACTAATCAGAACTAACTGGAAAAGATGCTTCGATCTGCAGTACAAATTGACAATTTAATTAAATTGTACCCATAAATTAGTCACTTAGATAGGTACTGCTACAGTTACTCAAAAAGTATAGCAAAGTAAAGCAATGCTATTATATTTCATTATGTTAAGTAAACACATCAGTGGTTATTGCTGAGCCTTTCACTGACATTTGTTCAGCAAAGCAAATGCAATATCTTAAGTTGTGGGTTACACAGCATAAAGCCATGGAAGTGCACGACTATATCAAATATGTGTATGCCCAAGAACAAAATTTAGCCACTGCCTACTATTGCCAGTGTTGACATACATGCAAAGGCTTGCATGTGACTGTTCACATCGAACGAGCTGTTGCTATTGCAATGAAATATACAATATCAGCAGTATGGGAGAAAATTTTGGAGTATATAGTTGAGAGCATTTCGTATTTTTCATATCTTTTATCGGCCTGTGCAATACGAAATTGTTACTTCACGCATTAGTATAGTCCGTTAGGTATAGTACCAGGTCACGGAATACAGCATGATGTTGATTGCATTGTCACTGATATTCACAGAGCACTGCTGTCATAAAGAAAATTATCCTGCAATCTAATTACTTATACAGTTTGGATATCTCATCACATGGCTTTATGCTTCAGAGACCTCAGCATTTGTGCGATAGGGTTGAAGGAGTCTACATACTCCAAAGTACTAACCTCTACGATATCAGATTTAAAGTACTCTAATTACCTTTCTCTATTTCTGTACAATTTACTGCTTCTGCAATGGTCAGGAACAAATATGCTTGTAATACCCGCATAGTCCAAATACGACAGCACAATAATTAAATTAGGATATACACTATCTTATACACAGAACAGATATTGATTTCCTGAAGCGGCTGAAGGTGACAGACAGCTACGGAAACGAGCTTTTGAAAACTGCAAATATAGAGAGTAGCAATTTAGACTAGCATAAGACCAGGCTATAGTTGCACGCGACTGATATGGTACGACCGTTTTTCTTCCACTAGGCATAATATGTATGGCAATAACAATAAATTTCTTTTGAGCTGTGCAATTCTTCAATAGGCCATGCACCATACTTCAAGGCTGTATTTAACTTTAGTGCTGTGCCAAATATTCACTGTAGTACTTTAAATGCTAGAGTGAAGTCACACTATTTCTAGATGCAAAATTATAGTACGAGAATGCCTTCACCAGGATATTCTCTCTATTGTTCACTTTCAATACACATAAAAGATCCTTCATTCAAACATCCTTAATTAAATAGTCAACCCAAGCCTACTTCAGAACGTGCTAAACTTTACAGAGCGAGGTGACCCTATAGATATACATCATGCAAAGGCCAGCTACTATTTGCACTTGCTCTTGGCAGGCTAGAATTGCATGTCCACAAACTTTTCTTCAATCATATTTTGGCTTGTCTTTTGTGCCCCTCCTCTCTTTACTAAATTCTCGTTCATGGAATGTTGCAGTCATCGAAACATAATCAAATAATAAATGGATTGTTGTAGTGGGATGCTGGTACTGTTTTTGTTTTTTTCAATGACCGGCGCCTAAATTAGATCGGAATGGTGCGTGTTAGGCAGGTGTGAAGGCTGCACATGTTTTAATAAAGAAACGTACGCCTGAAGTTTTCAATTTTCTGGAAAAGAACTACAACAAATATGCAAAGCAAATCGAGGAGGACGAGGAGGAGGAAAGGAAGATAGGTTAACCAGGGGCCGGGGAAAGGGGTGAGGGAATAAAAAGATCAAGGCGAAAGCAAAACAATATGTATTATTGACATGAGCTAGTAGCATAATCTATCGTTTCCTGTTGCAATAGTTCAAGTAATCTCAATAACTTGAACGGGTGTCCATAGGACCGTCGATCATCTCACGACCACGAAATTGTGGTGTAAAAGCAACTTACACTACCACATTAACTCCAAAAACACATAGCCATTTCCTGCATTCTCAAGATGAATGGTAGAAAATACCCAATGAGCTCTCTAACTTTTTGCAGTGTGAAAAAAATGATGGTAGGCATACCTGTATGCAGAAGGAAGTGCACTCTAAGTTTTTACTGCAGCAAAAATGCTATCAAAGAAGAAACCTAAAAGTCTGATCTTTCAACCCTAGGATTATTGAGCCCAGAAAAAATTTGATAAATGAAAAGTTGCTATGCGAGTGCTCTCAGGAACAATAACTCATCTTGAAGCCCAAACAAAGTTCATGAAACAACTAAGGCATTTTATCTCTCGAAAGGAGGCAGCACAAGCATAAAAGCCCCTTAATTCCCACTGCACTCTCAGATTCAGAAATTCCTTGACTGCTCATGCATTACGCGAGTGAGATCAAAGTAACTTTACTTCTATTCTTATGTATTTATCTTTTTTGTAACGCTTGGCTGCAAAGCCAAGTGTTTCAAATACTCGGTTCCTTCTTCACCAAGTTACTTGTTGCAATAACCAGTTGTGAGTAGGCTTTATATGCAAGTTTTTTTTTCATGATTCGAAGAAGTGTGATTGTCTACCAACTTGCCTAGACTGCAACTCTAATCAAGCTATAAGTGTAAATGGAAATTATTCTCAGGCTTATAAGACTATTGCCAGGAGTTTGACAACTAAGAAACCATTAATTGTCGACCAGCCGCCATGCAGCCAGTTTACCACTGCATAAAATGCATGTAAAGGGCTGGACTGGATACACACTTGGCCCGTTTTATGCCCACAAACGGTGGATCCAGTTCAGTCATAAAGGACAAAGAAGAATATGGCACCTCTGTGTGCCTCCTTTTGGCAAAATGAAAACAACACGTACGGCACAAGCACGAGCTTTAAAGGGGCATGGAGGATATGAGTTCAACCTATTGCTTTCTTATAATCGATTCCATGGCTCATGCTTTCTGTGTTGTTAGTTCTTGCAGATAAAATCAGAATTTTAAATTTTTCTCATTTCTCAATTGATAACAATAGCAAAAAAATTGCTATCTGCCATGTGTAATTGAATGGCGCATCACCACAGATCCAGTGAAAGAACCCGTCTTTTTTAACTACACTTTTCTTGCAAAAATCTCTAATGATGACAGCAAATGTATCTAAATTTTTGCAACTTCCCTTTTAAAGCGTTATGATGTGTAAGTAGCTTTTTTGTTTTCAGACAGCAGTAATCCATCACATTTGTCCTTGGCATCCCTTAAAGCAGCAGCAGCTTCAAATTTCTTGCTACAAACTTGATGCTCTATGGTACTTTTATTCAGTATAAATAGCCCAAGCCTCATGTCATGAGCAGACATATATATGGTTACGCAGCTAGATTATTCTTTTTAAAGCAATATATAGTCATGTTAAAGTGCTCAAAATATGATGTGTCTCGTGCTAAGTGACGTAATTCAAAGACTCTGCATTGAAGCAAGTGTTTGAAGGGAGCTCCTTCCTAGAAACAGATCTACTTTCTGGTGTGGTTATGGAGCTTGGCTGCCGACTTGAAAGATGCAGATTCCATCCGGGCTGCAGCAGTCACATTTTGATGAGCATTGAATACTATAGAGGCCTTTGTACTGTGCGATGTCAGTGCATGTTAAAGAACTGCAGGCGGTCGAAATTTTATGCTGCCCTCAACTATGGCATCTGTCATAGCCTGAGTCGCTTTGGGATGTTAAGCCCCGTACAACCAAATCCAAACCATGCAAAGGATGGTGATGTAGAAGTTGCTGTCTTCAGCACCAACACTTCAAGCAAGATGCTGCAATCTGCAGCTATCTTAATAGAGGCACATAATCCTTCAGGCACCACAGAAATGTAAAGCCAAAGGGAAAACGATATGCCCCCTCTTGTACTGAAGCTTTATACATCGAACATTATTCTTGATGTACGAAACGGGCCAGATTTTGGTTTCTTGACCAAGAGCACTATAGCGACGCACGTCCATCCTTGAAGAGTCAATTGGGACTCTAAAAAACTCTCTGCCATTTCGCAAGATGCCAGCTTTGCCATTGTCCCCCAGGAGATCAACAATGACTACAGCGCAGTTATCCACAAGAAAGCAGTCACCGACTTTCACGTCACCACCCACTTGTCCTGTAGAGAGCGGTGTGCACGCCCTCACCTCCGACATTCGTCGGCTGAGTTGCGCCAGAGGCTTGTTTGTCGTCCGAAGTCTCTTCTTTACCTTTCCTAGGTAACTTTCAAATGGAAATGCACTGAACTCTTCGACAATGCCATGCTCCAGGCATTGCTATGCCAAGTGTGCAAGGGTGTGCACATTGTACACGAGTTGTTTTTGTCCGTACACCCTGCCAAATTCTTGCACAAAGTACCGCAGCAGGTCGTGAGCAAACTGGTTGAGGTCTCTGTGATGCTGAGGAGAGGCAAGTATCCTAACAGATACATGCAAATATAAAAAATGCTTATAAAGCTCATCAGACAGGTTGGATTTCAGGAGAACTGGCCCCAGGTGTAGTAAAAAAGTCCTGAACTCTGTGTCCTTCCATCTATCGAGTTCTTCGGTGCCCCTCAGTTTCCTCTGAAAGTACTTTGGAAATGCAGTTGCTGCTTCTCGCAGCTTGTCGTTGAGTGCACTCCTGTCAGCCCGGCTCAGCCTGGCAGCGTGCCCCTTGCATATCCAATTCCTAAGGAGCCGCCGCATAACCCCCGAACAGACTAAATGCATATACTCTGTAGGAAAGCATTTCACCATATCTATGTTCAAAAATGTAAATGGTGAAACACCAGTGTGATGGCGCCGATCCTCTTGCGAACGAAAAGAGGAGTCTGTTCGCTGTGGTGCATGCAGGTCAAGGAAAGCCATCCTGGCTTCCAGATAGTGCCCTTTTTGGCTGCAACGTTCACAGGCATGATAGCCTGTGTGGCCAGTGATTGCCTTCACGAAACTCCTTGCTGGGGCGTCAGAGATCACGGCTTTTAAGCACACATTGACGTGCACCCCTTTCACCATCAGTCCGTTGCAACTAATGTTGCGCACTTCATCAATGAAAGGCCTGAGGAATTCCTGGAGGCACGGAGGTTTCCCTGCACCGCAGTACGCACTGACCATAAATGGTTCAGATATCTTGATGTTAATTACTCTGCACAAAATTGGCCAGAGTGCAGTCTGGCTACTCCTATGCAGAGGCAGCCCATCAATATTTGCGTGCAGCTCGACATTCTCAGGCACTGGTCCTTGGCCAACAGCATGCTGAATTCCCTCAGCAAGGCCAAAATGCACAAACGAGTCGCCGTGTTCTAAATTAGCTTTCCGCTCCGTCTGCATGATGGTCCTTGCATCTTTCGGGAGCTCTACAATCCCACGCCGACGGCAGAAATCCAGGAAATCGTTGATACAGGCGTGCGTCAAATTCTGATTGCTAGCTATGCTAGCTAACTCCGGCGCTATAGAGAGATGGCGATAACAAAGCTCAGCAGACTCCTCATGAGGCTGGCCCATTTCCACGTTCTCAGCAGTAAGGCTGTTCGCGGACGAGGTCTCATCGCTTGAGTCGAACGAGGTAGCGGTATCTTCACTAGAAAGGCATTCAGAGCAACTCTCGGACACATAAGCCTGCTCGTTGAGCTCGCTCTGAAGAGATGGTATCGGCGGGTCTGCAGGTAGCGACGAAATAGCTCGTCCGCTGCCACTAGCGCAAGCGCCGCCGGCGCAGGCTTCGCTATTCGGCCGTTTGCTTGCTCCGGACGGTAGCGGGAGGGGAGGGGCGCTGACGACGTCCAAGGCTGCTTCGCCGCCCGTTCTCTTGCTTCCGGAGCATTTCAGATGCGTAGACGGTGGCCGTCGGATGTCGAGCTCTTCCAAAAGTTCCCTGTACTCTCTTTCGATGATACGGTACCTCCGCCACTTGCTCATGACCTCCGTCTCTATGCTCATGACGGAGCGCAAAAGATCAGAGTTACGAACAATCAACAAACCTAACCGCTCAGTGCTACAGTTAAAAACAAAAAGAGGCCTAACAATGCAGATACTCGCAGCGCACAAAAGCACAAACATCACAAAAAGGCGTTAACACTGTGCATAAAAAAGACCTCCGGTTGCGAATTATTTGGTATTATATTAGGTCACTATCTTTAGTAAATAAAAAAAATAATCACGAGTTGAGTTGTTTTTATTTTTAATTCACGGAGAAAATAAGTGGCCGCAGCGGCACGTCTTAGTAGCATGCGTCTAAAATACGCGTGCCGCACCTCCATGTTTACCACCACTCGCTCATAACTGTTCAGGTCATAGCCTCCTTGATTCGCTCATCCATCCACTCCAGTGAGAGCTACACTCTACTGTAGGGTTTGCGGAGCAAATGTAGTCACTGTCTGTAATTTATATTTTTTTGTGATTTGTTTACAACCTTTCTCGGCTTTGTACCAGTGATCGATGCGGAGAGGCTATTTTCTCTATTTAAGCGCTGATAGCTGGTAGAAAACTTGTCGTGAAATAGTGTGTGGGCCTCGGGACAGACGGGGCATCAGCCCAACAGCCTTTACACAAAAATCAAGGCACAAAATGCGTGGTTCTAGCGTGGTTCTAAAGTGCGTGGGCTACCCCCGCATTGACTGCTTTTCATATAATGTACTAGAATTCTTTACGTCAGGCTTTCAAATGAAGCACAGGTACTCCAAAACGGCAGCATGAGTACGGAGAAACGTACGCCGGCCTCATGTGACGCCGCTGATTATTCGTAATATAGTCCGAAGTGATGGCGGCCGTGTTGGACATCTTATCTTCCCGCATACACCTAACGGCCTATTTATGTGCATCAAGTTGGCTCAGCATAGCACCTGCCTTGCGATTAATTGTGTATAAGTGGGCTATACTGGAAGACCGCTTTAATCGGTGCATTGAAAAGTAGAGAGAGCTGCTACGCAGAAAGAATACATATGGAAATATATTTTATTTATTTATTTATTTATTTATTTATTTATTTATTTATTTATTTATTTATTTATTTATTTATTTATTTATTTATTTATTTATTTATTTATTTATTTATTTCAGTACCCTCAGGGCCCGAGGGCATTACAGGGGGGAGTGGGGTACAATAGACAAAATAACAAAGGAACAGCAGTCACAAGTAACACAAAAATGTGAACAAGAATATGGCTCGCGCAAATCAGTAGGTTACAGCAAAAACAATCAATCAAATTAACAGTCATTTAACACGAAATTATGAGCAAAGAATAAAAGTAAGCATACCACGCAAACAAGCATACCACGCAGACCAGGTCTGTTTTAACTACCACATAAGCTGAAAAGAATAAACGGCAGGGCGCAAGAATTACATGCACTATGTTACCATAAACTTAGTTAAAGCCGATTTAAACACAGAATGATCACTTATTTCGACGACCGATCGGGGAAGGTGATTTGATTGTGCCGATGTGCTGGGGATGAATGAGTTGTAAAAGTGGTTTGTTTGGCATGAAAGAATACCAACTTTATGACGATGATCAGAATTTGCTTTTTGTTGGATTTGTAATCGGTGAAATTAATTTGAGCGAATGAACAAGGGCTTCGGTTGAAGACCCCGGCCACTGTCCGGCTAGCTTTAGCTCTACCATACGGTAACTACGCCAATTCTTTTGAGAAAACGCTGAGTTGCGTGCAGCTACGCTGAACGACAACACCGAATGGGAGCAGCACAAATGTTACATTAAAGGGCATGCGGTAAGGTTTTTTCTCGACAGCCCCGAAATATCTTCCCCTGATCAACATCTCTGACAAGCGGTTCCTGCTGGATAGGTGCCGCAGCGTTTCTTTTTTTTTCCTGCTTTAATATTGAGCTGAAGAGGCATTACTGCGAACCAAAAGCTTCTGAGTGATCGGCGCAGACCCGAACTCCATCGGTTTTGTCTATTGTCCATTCGGTGATTTCATAGCAACAAAGTAAATTTATGCAATCGAATCTGGCAATCGCGTGCTCTAACAAAAGTCGACGATCTGTCAGACAATATCCGGTTCTGCGTGATAAATGCAAAAAATGTTGGAAAGCCGATAGACGTTCCCGCTGACGAAGTTGAAGGTCACATGACCGCGCATGTCGAGGTGATGAGCCGTACGTATGGGTCGTACGTATGATGAGCCGTACGTATCGTAACCTGGACATGGTCAGTGACTTTCAAATTCATCAGTATATCATGCCTCCAGACGGACTTTCCCATTGATGTCTGACCAGACGGATATGTTCCCATTGATGTCTGAGCTGGCACTCTCTTTGTTGTCACTGCCGTCATCAAACGCAGCCGTCAAACAAATGTCCAGCTAAGTCTTAGGGCTGAGACGGGACAAAAATTCTTGGCCGGTTTAAAATCCTTCTAGCAGCCTCCATTCCCGGCCATACCAAACTTCACGTACATGGAAGAGCGCTTGCAAAGTCTAGTTATAGATCTACATTCTATTTCGAAGGTAGGTTTTATAGTGAACAAGACCTGGCTGAACATTTGTTCGGCGGCTGCGTTTGATGACGGTAGGGACAACAAATAGAATGCCAGCTCAGACATCAATGGGAACACATATATGCTAGGGCTCGACGAAAGTTCGTCTCCATGGTCAGGCATGATACTGATGAATTTGAAGGTCACTGACCATGTATGGGCCAAACAGTTCCCCTTCGAATCAGCTCACGATGCCTGAGATCCCTCTCTAGACTACTTCCGTCGATTGTGCTATATCTTGTCTAGCCGCAACTTGTACTAGAGTTTGTCTTGGAATTTATTGTAGTGTATTTATTTTATTGTGTTTAGTGAAATTGTCGTGAGCTGTACCTATACTGCATTGCTGAATGCATATCATTACTCAGTGAGTTTATTGTGCGATGTTTTTTGCGTGTTATTATTTTCCTGATACTGCTATGCTTTGAGAAAAAATAAAACACGACGTTTATGATAAACACCACATTTGCTTAATCATGAATTCGCTTGCAGGCAAGCCTTGCGCTACTTCTAATAGTATTATGTAGATATACTTGCGAAAAATAGTTTAATATGGCTAAGGAGTTTTCCACGCAAAAACAAAGTATTTTGGCTTCATTTAGGCTACTACGGAGGCCAGCATGGCTACCTGTGCTTGGAGCTATCTGGCAACCATTGCTACCCGTCCGACCGCTCCGACGGATGCCATCTCTTTCTTTGTTCGGTCAGCGCTGCATTTTCACCGCGATCTTCAAGCCCGCCACTTGCGTAAGTATTTATGCTTTTTTGTTAGTAGCTTTTTTTGTTTCCTCATGAGCCTACTGTCATGAGTAGCAATAAGGGGACAGGCGTCATTTGTTGCCCTGTTCTGTAATTGTACTATTTTATAGTCATGTGGGAGGCTAGCTTGCCCCATGGGTTCGACCGACGACATGTGCACCTTCAATTGTATGCCTTTTTCATGCACTTATTTTCTTAACGCTGCGTTGTATTGCTTCTGAGATGTGTCGCGAGACCTTCGTGCGAGAGGAACATGAGAATAGGGCGAGCGATCTTTTGAAAAATCATTATTTACGCACTAATCTTTGTTTGCATCGCTTTACTCCTTGCAGCATGCCACCAAAACCGTTTGCGGTAGTTAAGTTCCCGATGGAGGACGACAGCTTGGCTGTCATCCCTGTCGGGTGGCTGTCTTATGACTGGCAGCATTGCCACTGGCCGAAGAAGCGAGCCGCGGAGGTAATCCGCCTTGCTCGAGAAGAGGCGGACCCATCCGCCCCAGGGTGCGAGTGCTTCCGCTGCCCAGTCGCGGTCGTCACAATATGCCGTAAGTGGTTTTATTGCCGGGATAACGCTATGTGTGCAATTGTGAATTGTGGTGTCTAGCAATCCGAAGCGACGCATGGGCTGTGACGGGCGCTGTATTGGAGGGCCCCGGATTTTTTAACCGTCTTTAACGTGCGCCAACACTTCACAGCACACGGGCGCCTTTTGCTAGCCTGTCAAGTGACTAATCTTTTCAAAACTGGGAGGCTAATGAATGATGCACACATGCATTTGTGAGCTGATGTCGTTGCTTCATCTGCATCAAAAGCGATTGCCAGTTCAAATTCGCATGTGATCTCAAACACTGCAATGCCTTGTTTTATGGTGATATCCAGTTTCCAGGTCACTGGACTCTACAGGTTTGAAAACATTTAGGACTGACTGTGCTTTGTCCTTGTCCAAGTTTATCGCTCGCGATTGAAAAGATATCTCTATCACATGGGCATTTCAATGACTTTCAAACCAATTGTCTACGACTAAAGAGATAAACACTAGTTGCTGCACAGTTAGCTGCAGCAGCAATTGAGTCAATACATGGCTTGCTCGTGACGTGACTTCTGCTCCTATCAAGCGCTGGCGGCCGTGCCGCCAAACCACTCGATCCCAGACCGTCCGCCTTGCGTGGCCTGACTGCTCCTTAGATGCTTTGGATTATTTCCTTATCCTTTCAGGCATGATGCTGACTCCACAGGGGAATCGGCTATTCAATGCAGGTTATTACTTTGAACTTGCTGGATCGGTGCATGTGCGCTGCACAAAAAAGGTGGAAATGTGCGACAATATGGATGCATACACAGTGTGGCCGGGTTACGATGCAATGATAGATGTTGATGTGGTCTGAAGTGACCCACAGGGATCGTGAACTATCTAGTTTACTCTTCCAGCTTTGTGACATTAGAAAGAATGCAAACCTCAAATCATTGGAGGTACAAAAATATTTCACGAGCTGCTGGTCGAGGAACCTGTCTGCAACGAGTCTACGATACCTAAAGCTCGGCCTCAGCACGCTGTCCTTTCTGCCGTTGTTTCTGGCTGTGGCCGTGGTGATCTGAACCACTTTGCCTAGTGCTGTAGCCAAGGTATATGCAGTGACGCAGGGCCCAGTCTGTGTTTGGGTTGTCAAACAAGTCAGATGGCCTGACTCGAAACAAAAACATTCACTTCTTTAGGGTGTAGTCCTTGCTCACCATAGCTTTGCAGACATTAAGTTCACGACCCAAACCTCTTATCTGTCACAAAGTGCACTCTGTACTCTTGTAAATTGAGGCTCTTGGGGTCCAAATTGTCTTGCTTAGTCCGAGCCAGCCACAACCTGCATCTGTTTGTGCTCTGGGATCTTGGAGTTCTTGCGCTAAGTTCATGTTAGTCTGCTTGTTCTTGTGCCTGTACCTGTCGCTATGATTGGAGCCACTGAGGATAATGCACAAAACCATAGTGAAGCTGCGGATGGACGCGAATCAACTCTGTGTGAGCAAACAGAGGCAACGGTAAGCTAGAGGCAGTCTGGCAGTGGTTCAGCACAGCATGGCCGTCTGGCAACCGATGGGCACTGAATGCGACATGCGGGTCATGTATAATGTATTGAGACAGTGAAGTAGCACGGAACAGAGTGGTGATTTCGAAGGCCTTCAAGAGCGGCAGTGTGCACTCTTGAAGGTGGAAATCAGAGCCTTTTAATTGGCGAATAATTGCTGATGTTTACAAATATTCAGTTGAACCTTGCTGTAACGAAGGGAACACCAAAATTTTGGTTTTAGCTGTTCCTTTTTTATGGCAGTCATCGGCCTTTGTTGCAAATGGATTTCATGCTAACAAGCTTATCTACTACAATGTTTTGCTAACGTGCATGAAATTGACTCCACATTGCAGTGGCTCTGTATATATATATATATATATATATATATATATATATATATATATATATATATATATATATATATATATATATATATATATATATATATATATATATATATATATATAGTCGGCAACGTTCAGTGTTCCTTTAACTGGGCTTCCCGATCTACGCAGCCGCTCGTATGCGCCGGTAGATTTTTTGCTTAGGTATTGCGTTAGCTGCACCAGAGTCCCAAATAGACTATGGGTGTTCTTAATTTATTACTGGCCGCTCTTTGATGAGCACAATGATCATAATCATCGCCTTCCCTTAAATTTGGTAAGATTTCTTATTATAATTGCATTTAAATATCATTACATTTGTAATATATGTCTTTTTTGCCATCAAAAACGTTCCCCATTGGTTTTCTATAGCAGTGTTAGTTACTAGATACGAGCGATGGAAAAACTTTAAAAGAAACATTTTGCTACTCATCGGATGAATGGGCCATTTGCGTCAATAATTACATTAAAGAACTTTACCTTTCTTCACAGTTGCTTCAAAATGAAAAGCTTATGTCAATTTTCCTCGCCCCGAGGACAAGCTGTGAGAAATGAAATAAGTAATGCAAATAGGAAGGTTGAGAAACCTCTTTCTTTTAACAACAACAACAAATCTTTTAAGACTGTATTGAATTAAACCAAGAACGCCGATTATTTCGTTAGCAATAAAGAAGGATCTGCTACTTTAATCAGCGGCAAAGAAAATAAATGTTCGCCGTAACTGGCGCGCACATTTAGAAGTAGATATTGGCAGCTTGTCACAAAGTTTTTGTCCTTATGATTCGAAAGTAATTTATGGTGAAGTAAAGAAAGAATAAAAATAAAGAGAAATAAATCATGGCTGCATAATGACTATTTTTCTGTAGAAGAGAACTGATATTAGGTTGTAAAGTTTGGTTGTTATCATGCATATGCCTTGGCTTTTGCACTTGCCGGACGGTAGACAACCGAGAATGATTAATTTTTGCGCAAAATCAAGAATAGTGGAAATAAAAGTGCTGTGCGAAAACCCAAACAGAAAAGAAGTATTGCATATTGTGGAGAAAACGGCAGCGCCTGGTCAAAAGTTGTGATACAAAACGCCATATCTTCTCTAGATGCGCCGTGTGAACTGAACTTGAGCTGAAGAGCAATTTGATTTTCTAGAAAAATACTTGGCTGCTGGAAAGAACAAGAAGCAACTTCAAACGAAAGGGAGGAAAGAAAGGGAAGTTTTTCAAAAAAACGCAAAAGCGATCTGCCGACGTTTTGAGGAGGAAGTGAAATTAATAATATTCCGTCACTATTTCATGAAAAAAAAGAGCGACTATTCAACCTGTTGAAAAAGAAGTGACTGTTAATTTATATACTACTCATAGACGGTCAGACCCATTCATCTGCAAGGAAAGGTTTGTGAATAGCAGATGTGCGATTTTCCGCGTGGAAACACCCAGTAGGCGTCTCCTACGCCAGATAACGTGCAATCACTTTACTCGCAACGTTGAAACATCTCCCATTAGATAGCAAACCGAAGGATATCAACAGCAGGAAGTATTTGCCTTAAAATAGCCAATTGATTGTCCATATGCACTGGCCTATTCATCTCTGCTAATCAAAATGGAGAACACAGTGCTGCAGCAAATACATGTCTGTTACAAGAAGCGTATTGTTCTACCTATTTATCGACTGAAAATACCGAACAAAAAACAGCTCACGATCACGCGCAAATACTGAAGTGCACTCTCAGAACCAAGGTGCTCGTTCATAACAAAAATAAATTTTGCAGCAAAATTGTAGAGAAAATTAGCAGACAAACAATGAAGCAATTTGAGAATAAACATTTGCAGACTATAAGGCATGGAAACGAAATATAACCAAGGGAACAAATCTTACTGCTTCAAAAAAAAGCTGAACATGTACTCTACATGCGCTCTCGTTAAGCACTTCCCTCTTGACGTCCATTCTCTCTCAGTTTCATATTTAAAAACACGTAGTACATTTCTGGCTCTTCGATCATTGTTAATCGGCTTCCAGGAAATGTGAGGATTGCCGCTCAGAAGGTCTGCGGTTTAACACTAGGCATTTCAACATCCTCAACAGCGTCGAATTGTCGTCAAATAATTTACTGCATAGTTTGGCGAAATCGAACTTCATGCAATTCAGCACGACGTGGAGCTCAAATTTTAAACCGATTAAATGATTCGCCCAGGAACAAAGTTCTTGGCAAAACATAAAGTTCACTATCTCCGTCGTGATGTATTTGAAACCGGCACTCAGGACTTTAGGAAGAACGCGCAGATAAGTCTTCATGGAATAAGAAGAAACTGTTAAATCAAAGTTTTATCTTCTTTTTGACATGATTACATACACTGCTGTGTACGTTTTCTGGAGAGCCAAAAAAGAGATAATTTAATTGCCGATTTGACCACGTGAGTGTGTCTTACATTTAGTGAAAGCGATATGTGGCATTCGGCGGTTTGTCTCTTCGTCCCAGCATCGTCTAGAACAAACTATGTAGCGATCATCCCCAGTCAGGTTCTCGCCGGAAAATTTTGACAAGTAGTTTTCTAGCAGTATACTATCTGTAGAGATAGCAGTTATCGGCACTGAGTTAATATGAATATAAAGGTAAATATGAGTATCACATTCATAGACTGAAACGGACAACGCATTAGCGCTGCCATGCTACATGTTTAGGCAGTTTCTAGCTGCTGAAACCCGCGCCACTTTTTTCAATGCCACACTTTTGTCGCAAACATGACTGCGGGCAGAGTGCGCAGAGTGCATATGATAACAAGTGCTTTTAAATTCATGAAGGGAAAAACGAAGGAAGGCGGTAACATATTATTAGGTTTGGTTTTATGGGGTTTAACGTATCAAGATGACTCAGGCTATGAGGGGTGCCGTAGCGGAGGACTCCGGATAATTTCCACCACCTGCGGTTCTTTCACTTGCACTGACACCGCACAGTACACGGGCCTCTAGTAATTCGCCTGAATTGAAATGCGACTGCCGCGTCGGGATCGAACCCACGTCTTTCGGGTCAGCAGGCGAGCGCCATAACCATTGAGCCACCGCAGCAGCTTGTAATAGATAATAGATTATTCATCCCATTACTAAACGCTGATGCGTCGTACCACAACAGCAAAGAAACCAGAAAAGCAGCCAAGAAGCCAGGAAACCACAAGGTTCGCTAAGTTTTATTACGCGCCAAGCGCTGCACTAGAGTACCATGTTTGTCGCTGGTCATCACACATTGCACAGCCTTCTTGTTTCTAGATGCATATTTTGTCATGCGATCAAGCTCCCAAAATTCTGTTCGCTCCAATGGGGTCAAATTCCTGTGCATTCTTTGCAAGTCTGACCATAGATTTTGTCCTGCGAAGAAGCTCAGAAAATTCTGTTGGGCCCGACGGTGTCAACTTCCTGTGCGTTTATTGCAAGTCTGACCAATGTCGTAATTTTGAAAGGGCGTCACAGTTTTGCGCGTGGTTAGTTCAAAATGCATAACTTATACAATTTCAGTAACATAAATTTTTATACATTGCAATTCCGTGCGCCTTTCTATATTCACTGCTCTTGATGCCCGGATGGCATCAAATGACGCTGCACTAGTCGTTTCTTAATATTTGCTTAAAAGAAAAGGAAGCCCATCTTTGGCATTTTTGACGTTTTTCCTACCCTACCATAATACCCAGAGCTTTTGATGACTTTTTCAAGAGCTGGCTGGCTCGTGCAACCTGCAGTGAATTTGTATAAAACATTCTTGAAGCCCGTTTAATTTGTTTTCCTCACAAAGAACACATTTTGTTCGGTGCTTTAAATACTAGGGTAAGAAGGAACTAGAATATATCGTGAAAAGACACAAAATTTTGTTTGATTGTTGCTACATGGGCAGTGGAATTTTCGCAGAATTAAAAATTCTTTCTGCTGCAGTAGGATTGAAGGCCATCTAGGTGAAGCTGCTCGGAATAATGGTTTTTGGGGTTTAATGTCCTAAAGCGACACCGGCTCTAAGGGACGCCGTAGTGGAGGGCATCGCATAAACTTGGGGTTCTTTAATCTTCTTAGATCGAAAGAAATAAATTAATGCCTTAGATAAAGATGTTAGAGTGCCAATCGCTTCGCGCTCGATCTCTTCTCATGTAACTTCCTGTAAAAAAAAATGTGTTACTAAAAACGTTGCTCAGTGCATTGGTGTCCTGTATATCGCGGTCAGAGGGACTCCGGAAAATGCCTGCAGAGTTTACCTCACAAACCAAAGCTTCAATATTAATACTGAAGCTTTGGTCTCTTCCAATATTTTAGAAATCAGCATGCACCATTAAGCACGCTGCTATTCGGACATAAAAAAAGAATCCGGAACTTAAACATTAAATGGAGTCACTTTGAAGCTATTCGCCTAGTTTTACTGGATATAAAATGCAGCTGAAAATTGCGACTGCCTAAATTTACTTTCAAGGCGTTTTGCGTCTAGTTAAACCCTAGAGGTGCTGTTTCTTCGAGGATGTTCTCACAGTGACGTGTATGTTCTAACTGCTCTGAAAAAAAGCCTTCTGGACACAATGACACCTTTAAGATGCCATCGAACATTTTTGTGCACCTTTGGGACGCAGCTTAACACTCCGCTTAGAACCACCTTGTAGGAAAAGTCGCTTGATCATCATCTTCACCATTAGACTGACTACGCCAACTGCAGGGCAAAGGCTTCTCCTGCATATCTCCAATTTGCCTTATCCTGCGCCACCTGCGCCCTCCCTATGCCCGCTAACTTCCTAATCTCATCCGCCCACCTAACCTTCTGCCACCCCTGCTACGCTTGCATCCTCTTGGAATCCACTCTGTTAACCTTACGGACCATCATTTATGTTGCCTCCGCATTACATGCCCTGCCCAAGACCTTTTCTTACTCTTGATTCCAACTGGGGTGTCATAAAATCGCGTTTTTTCGCTCATCTACACTGCCATGTTCCTGTATATTAAAGTTCGACATATAATATTTCTTTCTATGGCTCACTACGTAGTTAACTTGAGCTGAATGCTTTAAGTTAGGCTCTTTGTTTCTGCCCCACAGGTGAATGCCGGTAAAATGAGTGATTGTACACTTTTCTCCTAAGGGATTTGATAACCTGCCAATCATGACCTGAGAGAACCTGCCAAATGAGCTGTACCGCATTTTTATTCCAGTTATTTCACTCTCGTGATCTCAATTGGCAGTCACTACCTGCCCTAAGTAGCCGTATTTCGTTACCACTTCGAGTACCTCGCTAAAAATTGTAACACTACTTTAATTTTCTGCCTATTAAGTGTTAGACCATCTGTTCTGTCCTGCCTGTCTAATCATTGATCATGGTTTGTAGTTCATCTCCTGAGTGACTTAGCTAGGCAGCGTTATCAGCGAATCAAAAATTACAAAGGTATTCTCTATTAAGTATTATCCCCGACTGTTCCAAATTCAGGCCTCTGAATATCTGTTCTAAACACGCGGTTAATCGCATAGGTAGGATCGTGTCTCTCTGCCTGGCACCCTCCCTTATTGGAATTCTATTGATGACTATGAGAAGGACAATGCTATTAGTGCACTCATTAGAGATATCTTCCAATATTTTGAAACAATACTTATCTACAACCTGGCTCCGTAGTGCCTGCATGACTGCTGAGGCTTGCACTGAAAAAAATGCCTTCTTATGATCAACGAAGGCTATATATAAGGATTCGTTATATTTGCGAATTTCTTTGTCACCTAATTGATTGTGGTCTAGTGCCGCGTATCATTTAGGAAAACCTCCATGATCTTTTGGTTAATTGTAGTTTATGGTTTACCTGATTCTATTAGTGATAAGCTTAGTAAATAACTTGTAGGCAACGAGCAGTATGCGGAGATGTCTGTAATTTTTCTTGTCCTTGACGACTCCTTTTTATGGAGAATAAGTCGGCTTCCTGCAGCACTAAATGAGAGGAACATCTTTCTTTGAGAGGAGCACGAACTGAAGACGAGAGCAAGGATAAGATGCAGTGACCGTGTGTTCTCAGGCGTGCGAAAACGAAGCCGCTTTGTTAGAGCCGATGATGATTTGTCCTGCTCGATTCTTCTGTCTTTTTCTGCAAGCTAATATTCTAAATGAAAAGTTCAGAAGTCTTCGGACACATTGACCGTAATGATCGGCCTCATATTTCCTGCGGTTTCTGGATTATGTCTATTCTAGTTGTCAAAGGTTGAAAGCCAGAAGGTTGTCAAGCTCAAAATCCTCTTTATACAAATTGGCGTCTTATAATCAGTCAAGGGTAGCCACATCTCATAACTGAAAAGTTCCTATGATCGGGGGAAAACTGTCGGGAGAAAACTGTTCACCGGAAATTTCCGACCGGTAAAAAAAAAAAATTGGCAGACTATGATAGGCACCGACTCGGGGAAACTGCGTTAGCGGGAGCGCATGCCTTTTGGGTTTGCTTAATTGCGTTATAATGGTGTTTTTGGTTAAATTTTGCCGTCAATCCCTCGCTATGCTGCTGCGTGAGCTACTTGTGGGTGAATGGTTTTGGAGGATGAAGATAGGTGTCGGGCTTCTGGGTTATGTATGTGCGTGGTCTGAAGCCTTTGCTCCGTTATCCTTGCAGTTTCAGCCCCATAGTGATGTACTGCCAGGGAACGATTATTGCGTGGTGTTAGCGTGAGAGGTCACTGTAAGCTACTATTGAAATAAAACCTATGTCTGGCAGAAACTAAGTCAACGTTGTTCATTTCACGCGGTTTCTGAATGGAAGCTGTGGAACTACAAACAATTTGTACCGTTGAAGTTTCCTGCCTCATCTTTACTGGTCCATACAATGCAAGAACCATTGAAGACGTAAGCAATGCGTTTTTAGTGTCGCCACGCCTCAGCGTGCTCGGCAGAAAGAAACTGCCGGTGTTGACATCAGTTTCATTATACAGAAATAGAACTTTCTTACTTCTGGCTTAATATCAATCTCTGAGAAATAAATCTCGCGCTACAAACTTCGGCAAATAGCTTCCATACTTTATCAGCGTTGAGAACGGCAAATAGCTTCCATACTTTATCAGCGTTGAGAAACTCTCTGGAGTTCTTGTTTCTCGCAGAGGATTCGAACATCTTTTTTCTCATCTGATAAAGAAGGCATCTTTCCGCGGCCATCGGTCAGCAGCAGTGAAGTGCATGCAAAAAAACTGTGTCACTACTGCAGGAAGAAAACTTAGCGCACTTTCCTCAGTATGCTCATGAAATTATTTTGCGTTGCCTGCAATTTAATACATTTATTTACCGTGTTGAGCAATGAAGTCTTACAAGGGGGCAAAAATCATCTCCAACAAGAAGGTAAACTGCGCCTCCTTGATCATGTGGAACGCCAAAAATTTCCTGTTGATATTGATGGCAGCGTTTCTCAGCCAGAGGTTTTCATGGCTAGTGCAATTTTATTGCCGAAGTAGATAATATACACGTCAACACAATGGTTAAAAAACTTGCAAATGTTGACAAAGACAGGAAAACTTGGAGAGCATGTAGTAGCGAGTAAACGGTTAAGTGATATTTCAAAAACTCTTAAACTCATAGCGTCACTTCTGCTGGAACTATGAGCTGAAAAAATTTTTTTTTCCTCAGTCACCTATGCTGGATCACAGAAAAATCTATTTGAACTTTATTCTAGAAGTTTACGTCGTACAGCTCAAGCAGCTTTTCACCTTGCTCAATGAGCCGCATTCCGACTGCATCGACACGCGAGCAAACTTCTTTCAGAAAGTCTTGCGCATTCCGGGAGTCCTGGGAAGAGTAGCTGGCCACAGACTTTTCAAAAATTTTCGTCAGAATCTTGGTAGCTTTATCCGTGACGTTATCTTGCGCGGAAAAAGAAGCGTGCTCCTTGATGACATCCACAGCAGCCTTGATGGGCGACACGGCCACCTTCCCGACACCTTTCACAATTTCCCCGGCTACTTTCCCAGCTGTCTTCACGCCCTTCTTGACTATTCCAAGCAGTTTACCGAAAAAGTACTCATCAACCTGCAAGATAAACAAAAAATAAAATACATGCAGATTCATGACTCAAATTCGTAAGACTAAATAATTGCTATCACTCTTCGAGCACAAGAAAGGATTTACTACAAGCGTATAGTCCGGACCTAGATGTGTTTCGGCCTCTAGTTCCTTGCAGAAGACCGCACCTAGCAGACGACTTCAGTAACGCAGCTACATACCGATTGTTCCAGCGAAATCTTTTCGAAATTAAAAAAAAATCATTTATTGGTTAAAATAAAGTGGCGGATGTGGGCATCGATGAGACCAATGATATTGGTTAGTTGAATTATAATTTACAGATTATATTCTAATTTGCAGAATTTAGTGTTATGTGAATTTGCGACATCGCCTATACGACCGTCACTTTTCAAAAACTAAAAGAGATTTTTTTTTCTTGGTCCACTACCTCATATTTCATGTTTCACAAATGTTCGCCTAAAGAACCGGTGTAGTATGCGGTATATTAGTGACAGGAGGTTGTTTCTGCTAGTTTCTGCTTTCTGAGTTTCTAATTGCTGCTAGTTCAGATAATGCGAACACTGCAGTCTTTAATATATTTTCACCACACCTTTCATTTATGCCAGCCTTCGGGAAAACAACACAATCTATGTCATTAAGGTTTCTAATTGTGAATCTGCATATGCAAAATTTTTCGCAATGACTTCCAATTTTTTGTATTTAGCAGTAGCAAAAGATTACAGTCAGTGACCAAGTCAAAGTAATAAGAAATTGACGTTTCGAAACCCGGATGGGTTCCTTGTTCACACTGAGGCTAAAATGGCAGCGGTCGAAACTTAAGTACACAGAATATGACGTAATGACTGTATGTACACGGGTGGCGCCATCCCTTCCTTCCGGTTCATAGTATCAGGTGTCGTCTGGATGAATGATGACTCAAGCAAAAGGCGTGTCGTCAGGTTCCGCTCTTTGGAAATAATTGCGGTGTTGTCTAAGGCGATATCACGCGTTTTTTCGTGCGCGTGCTAGGCAATCGCATTGGAAGAAACTTTATGGCTATCAACATCGCGCTGATGCTCTTTCAATCTTCTGGGGAATTTTTGCGTTTCGCCTATGTAAACCTGGTTTTAATCACCGCACGGGATTCGGTAGACAACGCCGGGAAAGCGGTTATCTGGCAGAGGGTCCTTGACATTCACCAGCATACTTCGAAGTTTGATGGAAGGCACGTGTCTGATGCGTAGGTTATACTTGGCGAAAATACAGGATAAACGTCGAAACGTCAATTTGTTTTTACTTTGACTTGGTCAGTGACTGTAATCTTTTGCTTCTACTAATGCCTGACCAGACCAACTTTCGTCGAACCCTTGACTATGTATTTAGCAGTGTTACAAAATCACGTCTTGCATTAGAGGCGCACAGCGCTCGTGGATTTTATCCTCCCAATATTGTTGATGTCTGCCAGATTTCAGCTAAATTATCTCTTATACTTGCCCTAATGGGCCAGGAGCTGTAT
Source organism: Amblyomma americanum (assembly GCF_052857255.1). NCBI lineage: Eukaryota > Metazoa > Arthropoda > Arachnida > Ixodida > Ixodidae > Amblyomma > Amblyomma americanum. The sequence continues at coordinate 102,396,198 of NC_135499.1, read as the reverse complement.
GTAAGAGGAACGCAGTAATTCATTCTTCACTGCCGAAATATTAAATTCTATTTACGGCTAATCGCAGCGTTAGCATCGAACTACCAGCTTTTACTAAGCAAACCACCAATTCCAGGCAGCACGGCACCTTCTTTGCATTATGATAACGATGACTATTGCAGTACTTTCATATCAAACTGCCAGTTTACATTAAAAGTCTCAGGGTCATATTCATGTATTAATTTTATGGGCCGCTTCTCATTCACAGTTATGTACGAACGCGAAATGTGCTAACGCCATGAATCAAGGCTGATCTACCTAAGCGCTGGATACATCATTTACCCATTACTTCTTAATGCTCACCTCGTTGTCGAGTGTCTCATCCTGCGCGAGTTCACGGGCCACGTAGCGTAGAGCTTGGCCGACGAGTATGGCTTCCGCGCCGACGGCTTTGGACTCGGCGTCGATTGGCGTCTCGAGCGCAGGATTTACCCTGCGGATCTCATACGCCGACGCTGGAAGCACACCATATGTCGGGTAAATTACCTTCAGGGATACATGGCCACAAAAGTACTCTCTTTACATATTTTGGTGCATTTCGCATCATCCCTCGTGTGAGAAGAGATTCTTTTCGTTCAATTAGAGAGGGATGTTTCTATACCTTGGTCGTAGAATCTATATCAGAGAGGGCAGCTCATATCATTATAACAGTCAGTGGTTAAAGAACCCAAACATTTAGTTATATCACATGAGCGCAGTTTAAGACATTGTTTAAGGCCCAAAGACGGAACGAGATGGCCAAAACAGCGAGAGTGCGTGCATAAGTACTGAGAGCAAATCTTGTAGTAGTGTCGTCCGGCAGTTGTAATGCTTATTCGGCAATGTCACCGTATGTCGTCACATCTCATTGGAGGAACGTGCTAGCCAAGCGAGCGACGCTGCGACAAGTATGCGCTCAAATTTTCTAACGGTTCCTCGTCACGACCCAGTCTAGGTAGATAACACATCGTTTGCAGCACATTATTCTAATTTCTTACCCCGGAAGTGAGAGCGAAAATAAGTTTTTTTTGTTATAAATAGTTTTCATCTGGGCCAGTAGCAATCAAGAGAGATCTTAAAGTTTTTTTGGTGAAACGGCTTTTCCCTTGCATATTCGAGCTACTAGCACTTGATGAGGCCTGTGCTTGCCGCTTTGTAATACATATAGAGCGTGCTTCGCTTAAGGTTTTACACAGTTAAAAAAATTTTTTGGTTAGAAGAGTGCTTTTTATGGCATATCATTACGGGCGGTGTAGAACATAAGAGTAGCGCTAACACGTGCTAACTAGCAGACTGGTTAAATAAAATTGAACAGTTAACTTTTAGCTATTACTTTTAGGCTTCTTAATTATTGATAGGCCTGTAGCCAACCGTAAGTAAAATCCATTTGAGTTTTTTTATTTGAAAAACGCATTTACCCTTCGCGCTGTGGCGCAACAAATGTTGCCTACATCGCGGAAAATCGCGGAAAGAAGCATGCAGGCAAAGCAACCTCTCCAGAGCACGTAACACGTCGAAATAGCCAAAATTTGTTTGGCCACGGTGCCTTGGGTTACGGCGTTTGTGAAAGCTTGGAAACTGATTTTGTTTTTATTTATGGTAAACAACATGCCTTTAAATAACTAAGCAGCCTAACAGTAAGTTTTAAAAAGTGAATTACTGAATATAGGTTGACCATCCTTCTAGGTAGCTCGTCCTGGCTGTACTCTGATGTGCTACACGGCTGATAATGCTGTGCCGAAAAAACCGCTCTTCTAAACAAAACATTCTAGTTTTCAAAACTGTGTGAAGCCTTAGATGAAACATCCTCTATACTGCTAACAAATTCTGATAAAAAGGCTTTACTTCTCTAGGCATCCCCAGCGCTTCCTTTGGGCAGAAGCTGTTGATGGAGATCGCTTTCGAGAGTGCCGTACGTTGTGGTTGTCCACATGCCGCTCACAGGTAACCGCAGCGGGTTTGTTATCGCCGCGCTATAGGCAAGAATATACGCAACGAGCACAACGAATTTTCCCCAGAGCTGCGTTTCCGCCTAAGTCGCGAAGGTACCAGTTATTTTAGAGTATCTTCGTTTTGCAGAATAAAAGCATACGCAGTGAATTTTCCATCCTCAGTCTGAATCGCTATCAAATCTGAGCTAAGAGGTCGTTTGGTCTCTACTCTCTAGTGCAAACTGTCAGCTTGTCACGATGTTTTAAATTTTTTTAATCGACTTGAATGCTGGCTACCAGCTTCTGTACTCACCTACAACGAAGCAAAGAGCGCATAATGCAGCCAAGGTTGTCTTTATCGTGCCTGCAGAAAATATTTGCAGTGAGAAGGCATTCGATAGTTAAAATACGCATTGTTATGTTCTTTTGAATTAGAGTCCACATGGATGCTGAGTATAAGGGAACACGAATCAAGTATTTCAAATCTTCTTTCACAATAGAGGACCCGCGTTTGCATGCTTCAAGACATTAGACATCTAGGTAAATCTTGAAATATGGGAGTGTTTCCGCCTCCTCAAGAGCAAAAAGAGTGGTACTAAATCGTCTCAAGTAAAGCATTAAAGCTTTATTCAGTTATGATTCTGTGTATATATTATATTGTCCAATTCACCAGACAGCTGGGAGCTTCCTTGACAGGAAACATTTCTTTCCTGAAAAAGATAGCAGCGAAGCACACTCACCTTTTGAAGAGTCGTGTCGCAGTAACACCTTGCTTCTGCTTTCTCATATAGACAACACCCCTTTTATACTGTTATGAGCCGACGTGTATCACGTGTTCCTACCGCCAGGGCTGATAAATACCGGTGCTCAGTAAAAACCTGCAGTCAGTCGTCTTTTCCGTATGCTCTTTGAAGTGGTTCTTCAATAGCGATTAAAGCACGCATGCCAGCACACCTTCACAGACAATTGAATAAAGCACTGCTGAGTCCGTAATCACGCAGGAAGTATTTCTTACGTCCTCTCTTCAAATGCTCCATCGGCAGTGTGTGCATCGAGCTCCCGGTATTCATGACAAAGAAAGGAGGCGCCTGCTATCTTGAGCGCGATTGTTGCCCTAAGATTCAGTGTAATTTTGCTGCTGCTTTTTTGCCGATTTTGTCTAGATAAAAGAACATTGCGTGCAAATCGTGACTCTACGTCTTACATAACGGAATGCAATAGCGCTATCTATGCAATAAGGGTTTTGTGCCTGCCACTGGTACGCCGATCGTGCTACAGGTATGTCCGAGATATGCGTACGTTTCCTAGAAGAACAAAAAGATAGGCGCGTATACTTCTGTGCAATGCTCCCGTCTTTCAAAAGTATAACGACGCAGACAATACGTAAGCAGTATAAATTCTTTTTTTCTTCATCACACTGATTTCGCCCGCTAAAAGCACACACGAAAATTTGGCACAAATAATTTCATCCTCTAGAATGGTTGCCACCTTATGAGGGTGATCCCAAAAACTAGTAAGATGGAATGTGCAATGAACCCGTTTATTTTACTGCCACAAATTTTTGCGTGCCCTACTAGTGGCGGAAAAGCAAATTTCTAAGGCTTTCACACTATAGTCGAACCCCGGGCCGTAGGATCACCACATACCGAACCGGGGCTACACCATTACATGGGTAGAGTTCATCAAGGCTAACTTAAGCCAAATGGGGTACCATCCCCATAAAACCATTCGGCCAGAAGAGCCTTTCATTGCGCGCGAAACTAACAGATGCCAATGGCATTCTACCTTTCCTTCACACCAATGGTAATCAACAGTACTTCCGAAGCACATCGGGGGAACAGTGGCTCATGTTCCATCTATCCTAAAAATTGTATCTATAGTCATCCTCTTCTCTGCTCCTGCTTCCAATCATTTCACCCTCCAAAGAAATAGCTTTAAAAAGAAACAAACTGCTTTATTCAAAAATGTCTCTTTATAATCATTATGGTCGGGGACAGCGGTGTTGAGGCTTCAGCAGAATAGTGTCATGACGCAGCACAAACTGGCGCAGAGCACGTTCAGATGGGGAGGACTTGAGGCGGTCATTAATAGAGCGCAGCTCAGTAACTCGTCGCTGTTCATCACCAAAGTGAGAAGAGCAGAGAGCGAGAAGAGGTCGGTGGCGCAGGCAATGCCAGTAAGAATGGTCAATAGGCTATCGGGAGAGGCAATGACCATCGGTGAGTACCCGACCGTACTTAAAGACCACTGTGTAGTCGGAGTCATGTAGGCGTAAAGCTTAGCGACCTAGCCGGCCAGTAGGATCTTTAAGAGAGGTCAGCCAGCAGAGCGCATAATTGTCTGTGACAACCGTAAAAGGGCGGCCGTATAAATACGGGCGAAATTTGCCAACGGCGCACATGAGCGCAAAGCACTCGCGTTCCGTGATGGAGTAATTGCGCCCTGATGTAGAGAGAAGGCGGCTGGCGTAGGTGATGACAAGGTCAGAACCAGATTGCCGCTTAGAAAGGACAGCGCCGATTTCATGACAGCTGGCGTCAGTGCTGACTTCAGGGTGAGCGACCGCATCAAAGTGTGCCAAGACGGGCGACATGATGAGCTTTGAGATTAGCGCGGCAAAGGCGTTTTCTTGTAGGTGTCCCCACGCGAAAGGAGTGCTATTTTTGAGCAGATCACAGAGGGGGCGGGAGATGTCAGCAAAGCCTGGCACGAATCCACGCAAGTAGGTTTATGGTTTATGGGGGTTTAACGTCCCAAAGCGACTCAGGCTATGAGAGACGCCGTAGTGAAGGGCTCCGGGAATTTCGACCACCTAAGGTTCATTAACGTGCACTGACATCGCACAGTAGACGGGCCTCTAGAATTTCGCCTCCATCAAAAGCCACGCAAGTAGGAGCACAGCCACAGGAAGCTCCGCACGTCGTTGCTGAAACGTGGCACCTGTAAGCCTTTTACAGCTCGGATCTTAGCTGGATCAGGGTGAACACCCATAGCATCGACGACATGGCCCAAGACTGTGATCTGTCGATCCGCAAAACGGCATCAGGAGGGGTTGAGGTGCCACAAACGCGGTCTTCTCACGCTCCTAGTTATCCACTGCTATCTGCCAATAGCCGGAGCGAAGATCTATGAAGGAGAAGAATTGGGCAGCGTATAGGCAATCAAGGGCGTCGTCGATGCGCGGGGGGAGGGGGAGGGTACACGTCCTGTTTGGTTATTTTGTTCAAGTGGCGCTAGTCAACACAAAAACGCCATGAGCCATCTTTTTTCCTGAGAAGAACGACTGTCGAGGCCCAGGGGTAGCAGGACGGTTCGATAATGTTCTTATGCATATTTCTAACCTCCTCCTTGATTACCAGGCACTCAGCATTGGAGACTCGGTGTGGTAGACGACGGATAGGCGAGGCATCCCCGGGTCGATGCGGCGCTTTACCGAAAAATATTGGCCCAGCGGGCTATTATTGAGCTCAAAAATGTTCGAAAAAAAATTCGAGAAGGGCTCGAAGCTGCGCAGTTTGGGCGGGACACAGGTCTGAGGGCATCATGGTCGCGATAGCGTCCGTAAAGAGAGGTAGGCTGGCGATGGGCTGCGGGATCATGAGAAGGGGCGGTGTCGAATCTAGCGACTTGGTACAGTGCGACGGATAAGATCGTAGCAACGCAAATGGCCAGACGGGAGAATTTGAGGAGATAAGCCGAAGCTGAGGACTGGCAGAGAGAGTGCATTCGCCTTGGCGGAGGCGATGGTATAGGGCAGGGCAACGTTTCGGGTCAGCAGGAGATCGGTACTAGGCGCAACGAGGTAGTCGCCATCGGGAACTGGGGAAGAGGGTGTCAGTGCAACGAAGGAGGGGGCTTGAGATGGCAGACGAGCATAGTCTACATCGAACAAGCGGAGAGAGGGATCGACGGGCTCGGAACCTAGTCGGGGGAGCTCGAGTTGGAGGACACCCTGCGTGCATTCGATCGACCGACGGCCTTGGGTTGACGGAGAGCAGGAATTGCAGATAGAGAGTTCTTACTGGCCTGGCTGAGAGCGGGGCGAGAAGCGGCGCTGAGGGTGAGGTCGGTCAGGGTCAGACCTTATGGTTTCGCTTGGGCGGATGCCAATGAATAGTTTGCTCCTTTATTACAAATTTACTCCGCGTTGAGATATTTTCCTAAACATTTGACTAACAATGCTCCCACTTACTGATAAAGTTTCTGATAAATTTGCCATCACCCAGCTGTTCGTATTAGCTTAGCTGGGTGAGCGACAGCTCTGCTGAAACGGTTGTCCCGGTTTCGTACGCCGAGCCTGGACGTATTTCTTTTTCTTTTATCTACGAAGTTTCTGTGGAAGCTGTATAGTTTTCCTCTGCAGCCGTATGGCTTCGCTTGGGTGGATGCCAATAAGTAATTTGCTCTTTTGTTATCTTCAGATGTTGATTTTCGCAGCCCTATCATACTGATATACTTTTGCCTTTGTGCATTTTATACTTAGTATATTTTGTGCCACTGTCATCATCTTATGTAAACTCTAAATTTCGAATTTTTGTGCTTCACTGACTCTCTTGCTAGCTTATAACGCTTTTTGCATTCACCTTTGCACATTGGGTACTTGATATATGATATATTTCAAATGATATATTTCACAAAATGACTATTTCTATACCTAGCCGCCTCGGGCCGACATTGAAACAAAAAGCCGTGCTAGTATGACTGCTCGTGAAAAATGTTCCCGTGCGAGAGTGTATTTGTAACGGAAATCTGAACGACTAAATCAGCGCTGTTTCCGACGTCTCCGTAGACGCTACTTTGACTCGATATTCTAATGACATCGTCGACAATTCGTAACCAAGAGCATTTTGGGTTAGAATGTCGCCATATATACGCAGGCACTCCGCGGTAAATATAGTCCACCACAAGCAAAGTGGCCTCTGTAAGAATATAAAGGCATATTCAGCGGGCGACCAAAGTCTCTCCTATGGCGTGATTTTTTTATCAGTCCCTTACGGCACTTCAGCTTTTGCAATCTTGTCACTGGCGAGAGCCGCAGATGCCAGGGCAGCAGAATTATCACGAGTGCACTGTGACGACGGCGACACGGCGTTCAATTTTACGCCGTACACAATACACGGAAAGGAGACATGGTGCTATAACGCAATTGATACAGAGTGATGCACGTGTACAGCTGATTATCTTTATCACTGTATTTTTCCAGGAATTCTAATCCAGGGCGGCAATAAAATGCGAGCCTTTCCAAAAATTCATAGCGTTTTTGCTTCGCTTACATATTTTCTTACGGGTATACATTCCGTAACTGCTGAAGGACATTGGATGGTTTATGTGGTTTAACGTACTAAAGCGACTCAGGCTATAGGGGACGCCGTAGTCAAGGGCACCTGAAATTTAGACCACCTAGGCCTCTTTGACGTGCACTTACATCGCACAATACACGGGCCTCTAGAATTTCGCCTCCACCAAACTTCGACAGCCGCGGCCGGGATCGAACTCGCACCTTTCGGGTCAGTAGCCGAGCGCCATCACCACTGAGGCACCTCGGCGGCCTCAAAAGACATTAAGTGAAGTGAAAAATCTTTTGGGGGCTTCTTCCCAATAATCAGCTGTTCGCTCTTGTAAGGACCTTTTATATCAAAAGTCTTGTTGCTGACTTCATTCATTTCACTATATAAAAAATTCTAGCCGTCGTTTTTCTTTATTTCATTCGGAGCATTCCGCGCTCTCTAACTGCGACTAGCTGCTTAGGCGGAAAAATATTGATGATATTCCACTGAGGTTTATATTATCTACCTTCTAAGCGACAGCCGTCGTTCTTGAAAGCACCTAAATTGATCCCGCTGCAGTGACATAGCTAAGAGGGATACAAAGCCGAAATTTGTGCTGTTGAAGCTTAACAATTTAACAATTTTTTAAATGATACACTAGGTGACCGCTTTTCTTGCTTATGAAAGGATGTGTACAGGCAGGTCCTGTGGCTGTCTGGCTGTCACTCCGGCGATATTCGACAGCAGTGCGGCCGCCATGCACGCTGAAAATTTCTTGTCACTGGAAGCGCCCAGCAAAGTCGTTTTCAAAAAATGTTTTTTATGATCCTCTAAGGTTTAAAATGCGCATTTTCTTTATGAATACGTACGACTCCAATAAGACGTGTTACCAATATAATACAGTTTACCACAGAAGGCACGTTTCGGGTGTGTAGCCATTACTCCATTGTGAAAGATTGTTAATGCGGAGAGTAGTAAACTCCCACCAGCATATTTAAAACGTTTTGCGCTATGCCATGTAGTGATTTTAAATCATCACAGATATTTATTGTAAAAATCGCGATGTATCACGGCGGTCTGGTCTTCTGATTTGCAGAGGGAGGTGGACATCATGCAATAATCGATAATGAACGAATTTTGCCTGTTGTAATTTTTTATAATAGTTTAATTGCAGATACTGCAATCCACAAAAGATTTTGGGGAGGATTAAAAAGCAACATAGCAGTACATAAACGCAGGCCACAAAACACAATGATAAAGAAGTACATTTCTTTCATGATAACACCAACAACGTCGTTATTCTATAAAACGTCGCATAAAAGTAAGCGGCACCTTTGAGCTTGAAAAAAATCATGAGAAATTAGGAGCAAATAAGGACATGGAAGGCTGTATAACTTCGATATTAAGTTATTCCTTTCTATTACGGTCCTCGGAAAAAAATTTAATGTTTAAAATAATCGTTTTTTACGCACAATAGTGTCATGTTAGTTGATCACTTGGCCTTGTGGAATATCCAGAAGAGAATATAATTATATCAGAAAGGTTAACATGCCCAGAGAGGCAAATGTTCCTCTATAAGCTGATACATGAACTTTAGTCGAGAAACTCGCTTACGCTCTGTTAGTGCGGGCAAGTTGGCTCGTTTTAAAAGCGCTCTAACTGAGGTGCGGAATAAGTTATTGTAAATGAAGGGAACTGCTATTCTCTCCACTTGTTGGAGATTGCATAAAGGAATCACAAATAACGGCTGGGTATTCTAGTACTAGACATATTATTGTGTTATATGCTATTAAGCAAACGGGGCATGTGGACAGTTTTAAGGCTCTCCGGAGAAAAAAAAACATTTTAGAGTAGCTATTAGTGGTAACTTTATGTGTTGATTCAATTTGACGTTTTTAGCTATCCACAGGCCAAGGTATTTGTGTTCTGTTAACTCAGGTATAAAATGTCGTTAACCATATAATTCAATTTCAGCTTACTCTTTTCATGAGTAATGCACATAAAAACGGCTTTCTCAAAATGCCGACATCTGTCATACGTCTCACCAGGAAACGACCTTCTGAAATGCATCATTTAACAATATTCCATCAGAAGGGCTTTCTATTTCTAATCGCAAAACACAATAATCTTAATAGAATAATAATTTTACGGGAAGCTCATTTACAACCTCATCTATATAGAGAAGAAAAAGAACAGGCCCAAGAACCGAGCCCTGGCTGACGCCAGAGTAAAGAGAAAGACCGTCAGAGTCGTGAATTCTAAAATGAAAGAAGATAATCTTAGCTCAGTAGGTAGACCGACTGCTCGAGAGAAACGGTGGTCCCGGGTTCCAACCTTTTACCAGGATAAATTTTTCCTTAACTACGTACGAAGTTTCTGTGGAAGCTGTATAGATTTTATTTGTAGCGGTATGGCTGCCTTTGCGTGGATGCCAGTGAGGAATTCGCTTCTTTTTACAAATGTACTCGCATTGGGGGATGCACCTAAAAACATTTAACCAACTCGTTGAGTTTCATTTGCCTCACTGTATATATACCAAATTTTCTCGTTTGCGTAGCATCGTCACTGAAATCACGTTTGCTGCTTCTCCGTCAGAAAATAAACCAACAGCGTTTGTAATTCTTGCGTTAAAAATCCTAGCGACACCATTGTTCAAATCTTCGAAGCGAAGAGCCAACTCAACGAGCTTTCAAATGCACATTTTTGATGATCGATGTATCGAACAAGATTGCCAAGGAAGAATATTCGTAAGCTGGTTCCTGCCTTACACGTGGTGAAGGTGCACCTTGATCCGCCATTGCCTCTTTCCCAGCATCTGCCTCGAGCTGCGTTCCGGTCGCTGCTTCTGTGCTCTAACCGTCATGTCCCAAGAGGAGAATGCTGAGAGCCCGGGTTCTTCTCGGTTCCCTGTACTACCCCCGCGATTTGGACCCTCAGCAGCCGCCAACGCGGCCTTCAGATGTTTGCTGGCCCCCGAGGTGACGACGTCGACGACTGACTTGAGTACTACGACCGCGCACGCTCTTTCAAACAAATTGCACGACTCCCTAAAACTTCTAAACGTGTCCTAATACCTGAGCGGCGTCGCACGCACATGGTCACTTAATCACGAGAGGGATATTCTGGACTGGTCCTGTTTCAAGGATGGTTGCGGCAGATTTTCAGCGCTCCGGGTGTTCGGGCTGAAGTCGCCGAGATGTAGCATGGTGACAGCATTCAGCGCACAACTGAGTCGTAAACTTTCTAAATTGAGGATGTACTCGCTCTTTGTCGACGTGTCAGTACCTCCATGACAGAAGCCGACCGTGTTCTCCGCGTCCTGAAACGTATCGCCTTTATTGCATTCAAAGCCCTTTCTGTTCAAAACCCTACCTCCCATCATCACAACCAGTCAACTTCCTTACAATTGCAACCCATCCGTCTGCAACATGCCCCGGCTGCCTCCCTTTTGCCTGCCGACTCCGATCTGCGTGCGTTAATTCGGGTGCTCATTCCTCAGGAACTTCTCGCTCACGGGTCTTCGAGCCGCAATGAGCCTGGGACTCCTGCACCGTCATCTGCTGGTGCCGACGTTCGAAGCATTATCAAAGAACAGTCGGCCTCGCTAAACTTCTCCTGCGCCTCCGCACCCAAGTACGCGCAGGTCGCTGCCTTGTCACCTGGCTTTGGTTCGCCTCAAACGCCGGCGCCTGCACGGGACCATGTAACAGGTTTGGCAACCTTAGCCCCTTTTCCACCATAGTACAAGTTCAGGCGCCCAAGCCACCCCTTTTGTTATAATTGCGGCTTCCGTTGCCACATTTCGCACTTCTGTTGTCGTTGCTTCCAAGATGAACGTCGACTGCACTCCTAGTGACTACACTCTTAGATCTCTCGCCCAGCAGCGCCGTTCCTTCCATGCCTCTTCGCGGCGTTCTTCTTCACCACCTGCCGACAGTTCCGCTGCGCCGCGTTATCAGCCCACCAGTAGCCGATCCCATTCGCCGTACCGCCGGTCTTCCTCTCCGTTCCAGCCGGCTTCTCCGGCTCCTGACCTTCGCTTGGAAAACTTGCTGGTGCAATTTTGGAAAGAAAGCTGCATGCTTCAAACCACAACAGATTCACCCAGAACGCTTTTAAAATATGGTTTCCGTGTGCATTGTAGCTTTATGAATTGAGGCTTTCATGGAAAAGGGCGCTGCTGTTTCCGTAATTGACACCGACTTGTAGTGTTCCTTCCTGTGGAAAGTGAAAACGCCGTGCGATGAGCCCCAACTGCGTGGAGCTTACGCAGTCGTCATTCGTCCATTAGCAAAGTGAACTTTGCGAGTTTCTATTGATGGTGCCCATTACCATGCATACAATGCTGCGCTGTCTCCTTGAGGTCACCTTCTCATTTTTTGGCTGGGAAATCTTGTTCTTCGCATGCGCTATTACCTCTTCTCGCGACCGCATTATCCACATGAATGAGAGAGATCTTCCCTCTGATTCTCCCGAGTCATGTCATCGCATCATTGCCGCTGCTATTTCGATTTTGTCACACTTACTTGTCACGCTTGCTTTTCACGCTTACTTTTAATTCCATTGTTAGTGGGAATGTGCTTATCGCGCTTTCTAGTCGGCACCAAATCAGGGAAATTGCCTTTGTATCTCGCCCTGTACGGTTTGAAAACGGATCAGCCTTTGCCGTTGCCTTGACCTCCTTCCGTGAACCTGTTCTCCTGCACAAAGGAACCTCTTTTTCATGCGTGTTGGACATTCAGCCGGTTTGTATCATCGTGCTTACAGCGCCCTCCTCCCAGCTGTTAAATTCAGTGAACGTTTCGCTATCTGTCCCCTCCGCCACCATCAATGCGTACCTCCCTGCTTCGCAACACCAAGAGTTCCTGAACTTGCTTCGCAAGCACTAAAGTGTTTTGCTGTGACTTCTGCTACCCTGGGAGGTACTTCTGTTATGAAGCACAGTATAGTTAGCGTAGCGCGTGTTAGCCGTGGCCCTCAGCGAGTTGCTTTATCTGTAAGGAAATTCGTAGAAGACAACGTGAGTGATACGCTCCACCGAGACATTATTCACCCTTTAGCCAGTTCTTGAGCTTCCCCGTTGGTGCTCTTAAAAAAAAAATGAGTAACTGCGATTTTGTGTTGATTACTGCACTTTCAACAAAATCATTCACAAAGATGCTTACCATATGCGTCTGGTTGATCACTCTCAACTCTCAACAGGGAGTTAAATACTTCTCAACCTTAGATCTTCGTTCCAGTTTCTGACACATTCCCAAATCATGATGCAGTGAAAGAAAACACCGCGCTGGCTAATCTCCACGGGCTATATGAATTGAAAGTTATGCCGTTTGTACTCTGTAATGATCCCGCTACTTTTGAATGCATGATTGATATACTCCTCCGCGGCCTGTACTGGAAAGCCTGCTTATGCTACCTAGGCAACATTGTTATTTTCTCCTCACTTTTCGAGACCATATACGCCGCATCGGTTAAGTGCTTAGGTGCCTGGAATCCGCTGGCCCTCAACTCAATACAAAAAGTGTCATTTCTCCAGAAAGGAAATCAAGATCCTGGGCCACATCATCAGGCACGACGGAATTCGCACCGACCTTGACAAGTTGGCCGATGCGCAGATTTTTCCTCATCTTCAAAGGGGTAAAGAACCGCGCAGTTTGCTTGGCCTGTCCTCTTATATTCGCCGTTTTGTCAGAAATTTCGCAACCACCGCCGCCCCAGAGTGTCAGCTTCTCACCACTCAGAGTGCTTTCGTTTGGTCTCAGCCATGTGAAAGTGCTTTTCAAACCCTCAAGCTGGCTCTCACTTCAGACTCTGTCCTTGGTCATTTTGACGATGCTGCTCCCACCATTGCACGCACTGAGGCTAGCAGCCACGACCTTGGCGTTGCACTTCTGCAGCGTAGTAGTACTTCTCGCGAGAAAGTTATTGAGTTCGACAGCCGCACTTTGACACCTGCGCAACGTAACTATATCATCACTTAGCAGGAACGTCTTGCCGTCGCTTGGGCAGTTCATAAATTCTGCCCCTAACTTTACGGCCGCCACTTCACGGTCATTACGGACCATCACGCAATAGGCTTGTTGTGAAGCCTCAAAATGCTGACTGGGCACCTTGGCCGCTGAGTTCTTTGTCTCCAAGAATACACTTTCGCCATCGTATACATGTCGGTTCGCACATTTCAAGACGCCGATACTCTTTCGCGTTGCCCGCTTCTGGAACTTGCGTGTCGTTCTTCTACACCACCTTGTTCCTTCCAGCGCGACGCTGCTTCGTTGTCAGCTGTTCTGCACATCGCCCCCTCCCCAATGTCGCATCTGACGACTACGACGCCTTTGCATCGAATCACTGCGGCGATGCGTACTTTCGCTCTTTTATCGACCGCCTCACTGGGGCTTCCGGCCTTCCTAACGCTTGGCTGTGTAGGCAGCTTCACCAGTACAAAATTAGAGAATTGTGTGCTCTTCCGCTACGCTTACTGCCCGACGGCACCCGCTGAGTTCAATTGGTGGCATGTACGCTTCGCTTTAGAATTTTGTACGCCCTACTCAAAGTCGCCACAGCCGGTCACTTAGATGCTCACAAAACATATGACCGCGTGAAAAGCAGCTTCTTCTCGCCTGGCATTTCCTCAAGCTTAGCTAAATACAAATTATCTTCCTCGCTCTGCCAGCGTCCAAAAGACCGACTTTACCTCCCGCCGGACATCTGCAGCCTCTTCTTTACCCCGCCACACCGTTCGCCGCCGTCGGCGTCGAATTGTGTGGCCCGTTTCCTGTCTCTAGGCTCGGTAATCGTTGGATATCCAAACCTATCGACCATCTGACCATTTCGAAGAGACCGCAGCCTCGTCTAATGGCATGGCGCGCTCAACGCTGCCACCATGTTTTGGAATTATTCGCAGTGCGCCAGGCCGCCCCTCATGTGCTTCTCAGTGACCGCGGCCGCACGTTCCTGTCGAGAGTTGTTGCCGAAGTTCTTCAAGCCTCTTTACACATCACAAGATGGCCTCCTGCTACGACCTCGGTACAAATGGCCTCCTGTTTGAGCGGCTCTATCGCACACTTTCAGATATGATTGACATGTATGTCGAACATGATCACCGAAATGTAATATACTAACGCCTAGCCAGCATAGCGTATGGAAAAGCTTTTCTACAGAAACTGCGTTTGTAACCCAAAAAGAACTAATTCTAGAGACCTTTGAACAAAAACTTTTCACTCTTGGCATTTTTGTCGACTTTTCGAAAGCGTTCATCGCATCAATCACAACACAATGTTGGCAAAGCTTCAACACGATCATTTTCGCGGAAAATTTTATCAAATAATTACATTATACGTTAATTGCTGTGTACAACAAGTAACAGTAGGCAACGAGTCATCAAATTTTATACATCTGTCTTCTGGTGTGCCGCAAGGTATTACATTGGGACCGCTGCTTTTCCTTCTTTGTGTAAACGACATTGTCTGTATTAGTAAACTTCCAACTTTTGTCATATATGCAGATGACAACACTCTATTTTTCCGAGCAACACATGTGCGAGATCTTGAACAGCAAGCTGCAGATTGTTTGTAGAAACTTCACAAGTGGTCTGAATTCAATTTACTGATCATGGACACAGGAAAAAGCAAAGCTGTACTTCTTAGACCTCGTAATAAGGATCCTGCTGTCTCACAAATTCGCCTAAAAACGGGTTCCTCATTCATTCAAATAGTTCCTACGGCCAAAAGCCCGGGAGTGCATTTTAAAGAAAATTTATCATGGGATGAACACGTTGAAAAAGTTAGGGACAATTTGTCCAAGGTTGCTGGTATTGTGTCCCGACTGCGGTACCTCTTCCCAAAGCACATTAAGCTGATGCTGTGCAACGCACTGTTTTCCTCGGTGACTAACTATTGTATTTTGGTCTGGGGAACAACATCATTTGTGAATATCAAACCGCTGCAATTACTTCAAAAGAAAATTGTTCGAAATATTGTTAATGTTTCACGTTTTGAACATACGGAACCGATTTTTGCATCGCTTCGCATCTCCCCCTTCGCCAAGTCTTTGAATATATACTACTGAGGCGGTATAAAACAGTATTAGAAAAAATAATCTATTTTTGTGTGCCTGTCGAACATAGAATGTAAAGAATTGAATTATGCCACCCGTACTTGTTTCACATGGTTCGTGTCGAAAACTTCAACGAATTATGTGCGCCAAATGCTTTCATACACTCTTCTGTGTTCATTAAATGAAACATCTAAATTGATGCACACTTAGGTACCCGTGAGCACTTCGTGCAACTGAGATTTGTACTTATTATTTGTATTTTCTTTCGTTTGTGCTTACTTGTCGTTTTATTTTAATTCCATACTCACGTAGTGATCCTGTTATTAATGTATTCTGATGCTGCTGCCAAGTCATTGTAGGGTGCGTCGATTCCTGTCAAGCCTTCTCTCTGGCTTTTTGTCGACGCACCCAACATCTTCAAGATGTTGAATAAATTGAATTGAATAGAATTTTTTTGAAATTGGGACACAGTCTTTCCTGCCATTGCTTTTGTCCAAATTTCGCATTCCTACTAACTACTGGTTATGTCCGTTTATTATCGTTTACGGTCGTCTTTTCACTACCCTTCTCGACGCCTCTTTATTCTAGACGCCGGCGAGCTGCCCCCCGTCTGTTCCGAAAAAGTTCCTCTCCCTAGTGGCCCTATTCGGCCATCTTGCTCGCCTAAACACTGAAGCCTCCAAAGAAGATCACAAGAATCACTGCAACGCGACGCACCACGTTCTGTATTTCCCCCCTGTCGACTAGGTCTTACTTTGGATCCTTTTGCGGATGCCTCGACTTGCTCAAGCTTTAGAGTTGCTTAATTGGACCCTGCTTGGTGCTCGTCTAAACTTCTTCAGAGAACTACCGTGTCTCTCGTGCTGATCCTCCTGCGGACTGATGTTACCGCGCGACAGAAATTGCCAAGTTTCCCGCCTGACGCCTTTCATTCCGTACCCTGTATCTGACAAATCGCAGCCAGGCTGTTGATGTCCGACTGCGCGGGTGGTTGTTGTTGTTGTTGTTGTTGCCTCTAAAGTGATGGCACATACCCAAACTGTGGGACTTGCCAGGGTTTCGTGCAGGTTCAAAGAGGTGAAAAATTTATCTATGCTTACCTCAAGCGGCTCATAAACAAAAAATTGTGCAATCTGGGAAACGAATAACAAATTTTGAGAGATTTTGAGAAGATGGTTATAAAAATCGATGAACAAAGAGGTATGGGCTACATTAAATTGATTAGAATGTAATAATCTTATATAAATAAATTTTCAGAGAAAAGAAAAGGGAAATAAAAGTTAACACAAAACTCTCCACGTCTCGATAACACATCTGCAAAGGAGCTCACACACCAGCTTAACGGCATGTCCTTTCACGGTTGCACCGAAGGAAGGAGAGGACGGGAAAAGTAAACGGTAGCCCTAATTGAGCGAGGGAAATTAGAAATTACTTTATTCTCTGCCGTGCAAACCGCCGGCATGATAGTCTGAAATGCTTTAAGGATTCACTGTCCCCGTATGACCTCCATAGATTCGACGGCGTGAACCAAGTTCGCATAAATATTGAGACGAGGAATCCTGCTGCGGAACAGCGTGATGAAAACCTCACATTGCCTTAAACACGTGAACGAAAGTTCTATGGGAATTTTCAGTGTTCATGGTCTGTTGTAGCTAGGATGGGCTCTTAGCTCAGGTTCTGGTGTAGTTTAAACGTTCCTGACAGGACGTGGTCAGCAGGTTAAGGTTTAGAGAAACGTAGCCAACAGGCCCGTTGATGGCTGACTTCGCTAAGAAATAGGCCATTGAATTTTAAGTAATGGCACCATGCCCTGGAATCCACTGCAAACACACTTCTTGTACATGAAGGGGCACAAAGTACATTAGGGATTGGTACAGGATACGAGTTATCGAGATTTCAAGTGCTGTCAAGCCTAAGAGACTGTCCAAGAGAATGATTACATGAGAAATATAGTGGGGAACTTTTTTGAGCGCGAAACTAATAGCGAGAAATTAAGCAGCAAAAATTGGGTTGTAATCTGGGATCCGGATAGAATAATTCCAATCTAGAGCGCGGGGAAATAACACCTACTGCTGTTTTCCGCCATGTTTAGAGGCATCTCTAGAAATGACTGCTGGGCTCGGATACTGGAACATGTATGCTTCCGGGAGACGATTTTGCTCACTGGCAGTCAATCTTTTTGCATACTGCGGCAGATGACCGCAGCGGTTGCCTAATGGTTGAGCATCCGCCCCGCATTTGGGAGGTGCGGGGTTCGATCCCCAGTGCCGCTTGGTACAAACCGGTGATACAATTGGTACGAATTTCTCTTACCTGGTGCTCGGCATAAACAGGGTGAAATGCTTGGGAAATGCATCTTTGACCTCATCTTGAGCAAACGAAAACATCCTTGTGCCATGGCGCTCTTTGGCCGCAGATGCTCTTGCGCCATAAAACAATCACTATCCTCACCATCATCATATTGCGGCAGCATATGTTTGAAGAAAACAGCTGGAGTAGCCTGCACATTGCTAACGGACTGCACGAAGCTAAGCGAGACTGCAATTCTAGATAACAGATACTCTATAAACACAAGTTGAGGCACCTTGTTTTGCGGCCAAAGTTTATCTAGAAATGAAGCTGATTTTATCAAAGAAAATGGGTGGAGCGACTCTAGGCATAGGCTCAAGTCCCCGTAAGAAGGTAAGCAATGTGAGAAGCTGGAAGCGATAGTTCAAGTCCCGTACGCGGGCTTCCAGAAACGGGACATTTGCCACTGATTTTGGCAAGCCAAGGCAAAGCCCTGGAGCGCGCCTCTCCAAAAGCACCAGAGGTTGAATTTTGTATCTAGGATAACCTGACAACATAAAGCAGCCGAACTCCAAAATTGATAATACGTAAGTCTTAAAGATAAATAAGTGTCTCTGCGCATACCAGATTTCTTATTGCTGATGCGCGTAAGGCGATCGAGAGCCCGCTCACCTTTCTGAACAATACTTTGGAGGGTCGTTTATTACACCTAGCTATTTTAAGGACACAACTTATGGGATTTGGTTGCCATGTCACTTTAAACAGATATAAAGAGGGGACGCTGGTGGGAAAACGAGAACGAAAGATTTGTTTACGTTGAGAATTCAACGTAACTTACACGATTAAATTTCCAGGGCATTGAGGTAGGCTTCCAATAGCTGGTACAGTGAATGAACATCTCTAGCACAAGCGAAAAAGGCTATGTCATCCGCATACGCATGCACTTTGATGTCACATTGAGTAGGTATGCCCGGCATGAGTATGTTTAAAATTAAAGGTTACAGGACCGATCCCTGAGGCACAACTCTGGTCTGTGAAAAGGTTTTAGAAGTAAAGAAACCATCGGAACACATGAAACGTCTCTCTTTTAAGAAATCCCGTACCTATGAAACAGTGTATACGGCGGCTGAATTTCGTCAAGCTTGCTCAAGAGTATTGAATGCTCTACGGTGTCATATTATTTGCGATATCCAAAATGGGTACAGCCGCGACCTCTTTCTTCTGCTTTCCAAATCTAAATGAGGACTCCAGATCGAGCGCCGTCGGCCGAAACCCAATCAGAGAATCACTGATGGCTTGTTATGTCATAACTATACATTGTTAGCACTCTTTGTGCCTTCGTCACTTTCACCTATCTGTACGCGACTTCATCCTTTTTCCCCTGTGTATATTGATCTCATCGCTAGAGCTGTTCGCTCGGAGTGTATCACCGGCTGCGGGTGGGAATAAACCGGTCGGTGAACTCCTGCCTTACAATTAAAACGTTTATGAGTTATTTAGTTAGGCAATAATGTAACTATTGAGCTTTGTGGCGCATATGCCATGTGCCTTGCTTTAAAATGCACCTACACAGTTGGCATGGAGGTAACTCTCATATGTTTAAAAATAAAAATCAAAATATTGGAAGAAAATCACCTGATATATTTTCGAAAGCATTGAGAATGTTGAATCTATTCCGGAAATATTTTCACAAAGCTGCTGTATATATAAACTCACCGCTGCATCTCACAACCATCACACCCATTTCTGAACATGCCAGTGCGGTGGGGGATCTACGCATGACTTCATTACCGGCTCCTTAGGAAAACGTTCAGGCCAGGGCAGCTCACTTTGGCACCAGTGACTAGGCGCCGCGTTTCGTAACAACAAATTATTTAATTGATAAATTTCCAGTAGCACGAATCTCTGCAGTAAAGTTGGAAATGTTCAACCACATCCATTTCAACAAAACCGCGATAAGCAATGCTTTGCACATTCAGCTGGCCTACTCGGTATCTGTACGTTGTGGTCATGCCCAACAGACGATAGCAAAAACTCTTCCTTTACAAATATCATATATATGTAGAACAATGTGCCAAAAATTTTGTCGACGGCGCAATTCTGGAAGCGTTTCGTGCATTTCTTCTAATGTTTTATCTTAGCATTGTCTTATTTAACGTACGCGAGTGTGTGCGCGAGTTTTATTTTCTGTATTATTGCTCCTCTGTGTGTTGTACAAATGTCTCAGCATCTGACTATGGCACTTGTGATATTTTATTTATTCCCAGGTCTACCACGCAAAAGTACCTTTCTAGCGATGCAGGTTTCTTTGAATAAACTCCGCAAATAAAAAGAAACTTCCAAGAGTTCTTTTCGCCGGGTTTACCAGAAAGAGTATGGGCAACGCTTCAGTTATTCTTTGTATCTATGTACAAATGACCTCTACCTTGCTTATCATTAGCGCTGTTTATAGCAGCCTGTAAGGCCACCGATTTAATTTGATGTGCCTGTAATGTGAGTTCTTTAACTAATATTCATGTGAATGCAACTCTGGTAGTAGCAGTCCACCAAATGATCAAAGCCTGCTCGAGGCAGCTTAAATTTATAAGCCTAAGCTGCCTCATTTCTGGTTCGATGACATGCAAAACAAACAATATTTCCTTGACAAAAGCACGATGTTTTATTACTCGTCGAGCAAAGACGGCTCATTGAAGCGTCTTGTAGGAAAACTGTTGAGCAGCCGGCAATATCATGTTACAATTATCTGAGAGAGACTTATCATGACTGAGGTTGTAATAAATACATGAAATGAAACGCCTGCGTTCCCTCAGCATACAAGAGTCCCCGAGGTTCTAATCGAGGACACACCTGCAGCGGGCTCTGGCTTCTAGCCATCGACTAATGAATAGAGAAAACAAATTGGTGGGCGTTCAGTTTCTCGCCCTGCTCAATAAGTCGTTTGCCCTCTTCGTCCAAGAGCGTGCATAGACTGCGTACAACATCGGTATGGCTGCTCGAGTCTTGCAGAGCGTAGACGTCCAAATGCTTTGCGAAGAACTTGGTCACGAGTTCAGTGGCTTTCTTCTCAGCCTTCTCTTTTATGATTGGTAAGACTGCGTTAGAGACGGACTTGACGACATCCTCGGCAGCGTTCTGGATGTGGGGCATAATTTTCTTCGCAGCCTTCTTGATTTTTCGGCAAGCCTTCTTCACTGCTCCCTTGGTCTTATTCCAGAAATTGCGGAAGAAATACTCGTCCGTCTGAAATGGAAGAATAAAAACATAATGCCCAAGCATGCTCTTAAGTTTCAAACCTAATATAGGCAGTACAGTTCCGATTAAAATAAATGTGATCAGTAACGCCCGTAGGTCCAGCGCTGTTCTCATTTGTTTTTAATATGATAATAATGTTAGTCGTTCACACTAGTGCATTTGGCCGCGAGAGCAAGTGGTATTCACCGCCGCGGCAGAGATTACTACGAAATGCCCATCAAAAAGCCCGATTAGCACAGAACTGAACTGTGCCGCCGAGAAAGTTCAACCGAATGCTGTCCTTAAATAGGATTTCAACGAGGATGTTCCGTTCATGCGGTGACTTACAGTGCGGCATCCTTTGAAGTAGGGCTCCTGTTTCTTGACATCGTTCTACTTGTTTTCACTAACTCCGAAGCTAACCTTTTGTATTTAGGTGCCTTTTTACTGTATATATGCCGTTTCGCCTCATGAACTCCCGTTCGTTGAACATACCCGTTTCTTTTACCACTCACGTCTGTAATGCCTTAATGGCCATGAGTGTACACTAAACAAATACAATAAATAACTAAATAAATAAGCAAGAAAGTGCGAATGTGTTAAAATACGTAACGTCCTGCAAAATGCCTCCCCTTATGTTCAGAAAACTTGCATACTCTTATGGTCACAGACGATGAGATACTAGAGAACACGTCTAACGTGCTCTCGTGACAGGCTGTGGAGGGCGTTACGAAAAGCTATCTCCGCGAAAATGACACATTCTCCTGGCTACCTACATATTGAGCACGCATAGATATCATCAAAACCACGTTCTCCCGGGGGGCAATTGGGAGCTCCTTGTCGAAGCGCCAACGGGGTGGCCGGGAAATATGAAGGAGGAAGCATTTCCTCTGCGTCAGATTTCGCTCGCTCTAGCCGCCGTATGCCGAAGTGCGAGAGAGCATTGAGCTTCATATCGCAATATTTTGTAGTATTAGTTCACAAAACTCTCCGATCGGTCGAGAGAACAATGTCATTCAACTTGTCCAACGGGGCCCGTATAAACCTGACCACCAGGTTGTGAACAACCTGCCCACCTTTGCAGATGGAGATAATTACATTGCAAAGGAAACTTCTACGGCGATGCTCTCGCTTTTTTTCTCGCAGCTGGGAAAAGAGAAAAAAGCAGGTTGAATACAACTGGGGAGAAGATTGGACGAGAGGGCGATGACGTCACAAGATCACATGATCACAGCGCTGGTCTTGCCCCTCCGCATGCAAACATAAAGGGTCGAATCACTCCGGTTGGAACCGGTTGGGGGAAAGGGTTCGATAGCCTCTAGGACACCGACATTAACGAATACAGTGAAGTTTGACTAGGAAATGAACTTAGATATAATGAGCGCATAATTATGTGCTTGCCAGTATACATGCAAGATGACTGTTGCCATATTTTGTATGTGGTGTAAGAAATGACACGCAGAAGTTTGTCGCAGCAACTATGTCTAACGCTGTCGCATTCCCCTCTTAAGGTAACCGAGGCACCCCAATAACTTTTATCACCCCTGTACAATTACTTGCGCCTTCAGTCGCGTGTTTACAGTTTCCTAGATTAGCAAGAAATCAATTTGTAAGACGTGCTCCGTGCGAATGTTATGGTGTTAATAACTACTGTTTTTATTTTAACCGAGTTCCTCAATATTCGTGCAACATTAACAAATATTCGTTGACGCATAATTAGGCAAAGTCAGGTACTGCTTCCATCCATTAGTCACCCAACTCCTCCTCAGAGACTGCACGAGGTCTCTGTTAACCAATTTAATTCTTGCAAAAGCAGATGTTTTATCCCTCAATTCTGCCCTCATTCATTAACACATGCAGTTCTCTGTTCAAACCTACAGCAGGGAGCGAGCATTGTCTCAGAGCTTGATTTTTCATTTTTACTTATTCAATAAAGCACCCCTATTATATCAGTAAATTACAAAAAAATGTTTGATCGAGGCACTTTGCGTTCCTAGGTTTTCAGAACACCTATGCATTTCAATTCACTGCAGATTAACCTCGAATCTCATGCGTATTTTAATTACATACAAGCGACTTGTCGTCTTGTCAGCTCAGGTCGCAAAATGCAATAGTGCTAACCTCCTTCAAATTGTAAGATGGTGATCGCTATTTCTACCATTTCATGCTTTTTTTAACAGTCAACAAAAAAAAATCTTTTTCGGAAGCACTAACCTGGTCGCGATGATGGGCATTGAAATGTTCTGTCAGGTTTAGAGATTGCACCAGATATACAGGCTCTAAATTTGGGCACAGAATTGACCATGCATCTGAGGATTACTTATGCAAGGGTTGTGGGCGCTTGGATGGTTCTATTTGTGGTTGTTGTTGTTCTTGCTTTCGTGACATGGCACATACCCACGACGGGGGAGTGACCAGGGTTCTGAGGGGGGAGACCCTTTAGAATAGGGTAAACTGGTGTCAAGCTAATGATTGTGTCTTGGGCGAAATTGCAGAGTAATTAAAAATAAAAGAAAAAACAATACCGAGAGAGAATATCTGAGAATTAAATATGTGAAAAAACCAAAACGCTCTTTTAATTTCCAAGAGAAGACGTTGTCTTTTTTTTTCTCCAAACCTATAGGTTTCTTGGCGCGTGCACAAATAGTTCTTTCAAGCCTCACCTCGCTGTCCAGTTCGGTGTCTTGTTGAAGCTCGTGGGCAACGTTGCGCAGAATGTGTCCGACCAGCACGGCCTCATCGGCGGCGATTTTGGACTGGAGGCCCGACACCACCTCCAACGTCTTCTCTTCCTCTACGGAAGTTTCCGCTGAAGCTGCAATGTAGTGAGTATTTCACCACTATTTGCCAATAACCTTAGCGCAAAGTAATCTTACATTGGGATGCGAAAATTCCGCTGCAATGCAATATAGCAACCTTCGCCTAAAGAACAGCGATCCGCCTAATATATTCTTTCTTGTCAGCAAAATTCTCTCACATTAGGTAAAGATGAGGGATAAAGATCCTCTACAGGCGATTAGCGGATAGCATTAAGGGTCCTGATCAGTGGGAAAGGTGCTCGGTTGTGGTGCGTGTTGAGAAATTCAGCATTGGTTATAATTGGCCTCCCACTCTGCGGAGGACCGCCACTCAAAAAGTACTAAAATAAAGCTGCCGAAAGTAGCTTGCAAAGTTTACTACTCCTTTACAAATCCCATTAACAATCCATTCTTTCCTGTTTGTACAGGCAATTAGTTAAAATCTCTGCCCAAATAAACAGATATGCGAGAATAGCACCGCCTCACGAGAAGCAGCCATACGAATCATCTCACCTGTGAAGAAAAAGAGGCCAAGCACACAAATTGCGGACGTAATGACATTCATGGCGTCTATAAAAAAAAGGTTGAATCATTTAGTGGTGAAATTTTGACTACAATTTAAGATAAAATTTAAGAAATGTTGATTTTTGCTGTCTACACGAAAATATACACGCGGCATTGGGGTGCACAAGAAATTGAGAATTGATTTTGAGGAAACGAAATGACGCAGTAATCGTCTCACACATGTCGGTGGACACCCAAACCTCGCCGTAAGGGAAGGAATAAAGGAGGGAGTGAAACAATACAGGGAGAAATGTGTGCGGTAGTGGTGTACTCCAGAATGTTTTCGACCACCAGGGGGTTTTTTAACGTGTACCGACATCGCACAGCACACGCTCACGTTTTGCATTTCGCCTCCATCAAAACGCAGCCGTCGCGGTCGGGTTCGAACCCGGGTACTCCGGCTCAGCATACGAGCGCCTTATTACTGAGCCACAAGAGTGAGTTTTCCTCAAAAATTAATTCCTCAAAAACCCTACACACATTGCGGACGGGAGTTTTCCTCAAAAATTAATTCCTCAAAAACCCTACACACATTGCGGACGTTAATGGCACTTATGAAAAAGTGGATTCATTTAGCGGTAAAATTACCAGATCAATTTAACATCAAATGTGACAGATTTGTTGATTTTGGGCGCTTTTCTCGACAACATAGACCCGGAAATCTAGAGCACTTGTCTTTTTCTTGTTTTCTTTTGGAATAACTTTATTTGAGCCTTACAATATATACAGTTATGTAAGAAGATTTTAGTATGCACGAATACTGAAGAAACCAACAATATATATATATATATATATATATATATATATATATATATTCGAGGAAGCTACTGTACTTGAAATACAGCAATGTTTTGAGGCAGGCAGTATTGTGATATCTAACCATGAAGCCCGAGTTGGTTTGTGCATAATGCCTGTTTAGCGGTTGTCAAGAACTAAGTACCGCCATGTATGCACTGTACTCTTAAATAACCGACGTGTTAGCGCACAATTTCTTTATAAGAGCAGTGGGGTGTATCTTCGCTGGCCAATCCATACATTCCAGCGAACTCGCTGGATATTTTCCCGCTTTTAATCGGGCAAGAAGAATAACTTTCAGGAATAACATTACTACCAAGTAAATGCCTGAAAAGCGTCCTTAAGATAGATTCAGGGCAGCTGACTAATGATTTCTACTGTCACCTCAAGTTAGAAAAGCCCAATCCCGGCGGAAAGCGAGCCTAGAAGGTAGTCTTACGACCAGTAGGATTTGTGTGCATTTTTTTCGCAAAGGAAGGTGAATATATATGGCATTTTGTGAACTAGTGTCCACAACGTTCCACACTGCTTTGTATGCCACATAAAACCCCCAAAACCGAAGGCATTTGAACTTACTTTTCTGAACAGTGCCGGCCTGCAGTACGCGCACAGATTTCACAACCAGAAATCGCGGGCTGAATAGTTGATTGCAAAACAGTGTGCGGTTCTCACTGAGGTAAATATGAAAATTTTAATATGCCGAAATTCTACTAACCGCCCTTGTGGCTTTAATCTCGCACCTTCTGTTGGCTACTATTTTGCTTGACAGGAAAATTACTTCTCAAGAGTAAACGTCGTTCCCAAGTTCATCCGAAGGAAACTTTGCTCGATGAAAAAATTTCCTAAAGACGTCGCACTTTTTTTACGAATGCAATGTTTGTTAATTACCGAATCCACCATCGACAAAGGATTCCTTGTAATGCACACTTCAAATGAACACTTAACATTCAAGAGACATTCTTCTCACAAGAAGGGTGCAGCAACTTACCAGTGGTTTGCAGCGGACTCGTCAAGGTAGGGTACTGCCACGAAACAGTAATGCTTGAGGAACCACAGCGTGCTGCCTTTTATGCTCCACAAGCGGTCAGGAATCTCAACGGTTTCTTGATAAAAAATGCGGAGGTGGTTGGAACGAATCAAAGTTTATCAGCTGAATATACAAGCCAACTACGGCCAGCTAGCAGGTTGTTGAACTGTCAGGGTGTAGTGCTAGGCCGACGAAATTATTAGTTCCATTTATTGTGTATGTTATAAATGCTGATTAGTTACTCGTGGTAGCTCCATTATCACAGACTTTAGTGTCTCTATCTATAGAGCACCTCGAAATCGTTCACCAACATCTGCTCTTTCAACAGAGATTTCACAACAAAGTGCCTTTTCTTGTTTCGGGTATATATCTTGCAAGGCATTCAAGTCTAACGCTGATCGCAAAAATCCACCACACTAGCAAAGATAAACGCCACTGGCGATTGAATGGCCTCATATATTGTCGAGGCCTGGAACTGTGACTGCCTTCACTAGATATGTAATAGATATCTTTAACAAAGTAACGCTTAGTGGAGAGCAGGGCATAACCCCAGGTCAACGCTTGGCGAACATCACGACGCGTTAAGCCCCAACTCCATGAACACATCCTACGCGTACGGGTGGAGCGCCTACGCGCACGGGCGTACGCTGGAGCCTGCGTGCGCATGCGCGAGGCGCGTCGCGCGATCAGCCGCGAGTGGGGCGGAGATATCTCTACATGTCAGATATTCGTGCCTGCGCGCGGGCGCTGGCGCGCGCGTCGGAAGCGGGGTCCGGTTCACAAAAATGGGAGGACCGCGGGGCTTTCTGGGAATTTTTTTTTCATGGCTTGGAGCTCTTTCAGGTCCCCCCCCCCCCCCCAATTACTTTTCTTCACGGTTTAAGGTGTCCTTTCAGCGCCCCCAAGCCCTTTTTCTTCACGCCTTCAAATTCTTACCATAGAGTGGGAACGAGTCAGCTGCAGGAGCATGGAGGTGGATGCCCCTTTTCGATGTCCGTCGCGGCGCGGCGCTGGGAACGCAGGCGCTTCGCACGTATGCGGGGGAGTGTTCATAGGGTAGCCGTTTTAAACCGTCCGCTGGCGTCATTTTAATAAGGTTATTCATATCCTATCCTATAAATATTTTCCCTCATTCAGCAAAACGCTCATGAATTTTGGTTGCTAAGATGACGGTACCATGACTTGTAAGAATTTTTTTAAATAGTACGTGTGGTAGTATGAAAGTTATTTAACTAATCATTATCATCAGCCAAATTGCGCTCACTGCTGGACCAAGGACTTTCCCAGGTCTCTCCATTGAACCCTGTTCTGTGCCAGCTGCGGCCACCGTACCCCAAAAAACATCTGACTCTCATCCGCCGACCCAACAATCTGCCGCACCCTCCTCCATTTTCCTTCTGTTTGAATTGAGTCCGTTACCTTTAAAAACCGTTGTTTTTCTTGCCCTCGAATTACATGCCCTGCCCTAGCTAACTATTGGTCATGAAAATTAAAGATACGAAGAAAGCTGCAGTGTCCGTCACCTTGCCATGTATCCTATCTACCAATGCGGCGTGGTTTCCCATTCCCGGTTGAAAAAGAAGACAGCGGATGGAATATTTCAGGGAGTGCCCGCTAGCATGCTAACAAAGCCGCTTTTTATTAGGTGTACCTGGACAAAGAGGAAATTATTTTTAAATTCTGGACCTCGCCAAATCTCTATGACGAGAGCATAATGGCCTGGGCCACTGATTTTTGACCCCCTTGCCTACAGACGGAATATTGAAGAAAGCGCCAATTGTTACCCCGCCTTTTATATATAGCTTAGTTGGGCGCAATTCTCTTCGGTCTTCGCGTGGACGTCACAGTTTCCGGTATGCCACTCACTTGACTACTTGTACAATGGCGCATCTAACCCGTCGAAATATTCATGCACGGTACTACTTTCAGCAAAGAGGCTGGCACCAGAATGTCGGAACACTTTGATGTTTAAGATATGCCGGCAACAATTCTGTTGGCGAAGCCGTTACAGAGCACAAGCCGCTGATTCAACACAGAACCCTGCATTGTCTGTGTCAAAAAAAAAGGATTATTTCAACGGCTGAGAGCTAATCATGTGTTGCAAGAAAAGAAAATGTGAAGTTTTGCAGGAGCCGCTATATTCGTAAGTTACATAAATTTGGAGCATTGTTCTTGTTGCTTTTAATGTTTCAGTCTTTTTCTTCCAAGAATTTCTTCCTTAGAGATTACGTTTGGAGATAAGCATGAATTTCCGTCGCCAGCTTAGGTTAGGTGTAAAAGTGATTTTTCTCACCCCCTGAAGTGAAAACGCTCTCGCGCCCACGAATATACGCACATAAACTTTCGAGCCGTTGGTGTCACATATAGATACATAATAAAAGCCAAATCACAATGGTAGTTGTACCCCAACATGCAATATAAAACCAGGTGCCCTAGGTTTTGATGGCATGTAACGCGTACACCCAAGTAGCAATCACGACGGTACCCCACCTCAGATGGACTTCGAATAGCTTGATTTCGTATTACTTAGCTTCTTCCTTCTACGCCGGTTATGCATGCACGAATTTTCTCGCCGTATTGAATACATTGAACCTGCCTCGAAAAGGGAAGCCTCTCACAAAGAGTTGCTCTCTTGCTCACTTTAAATGTCGTCGCCTTGGTTGTCACTGAATCACGCAATCAAAACTTTCACCGCTAACTGCACCAAAACATTCCGCAAAACAATGAGACTCATTTGGTTCTCTCCCGCACAAGGCATCGATCCCCCCGTTCTGGCAATATATGCCGCTGAACAAGGTGTGTTGTGTATCATGAGCGCTTTTTTCCCGCCGAAATTTATGTTTACCGAAAGATCCTTGAATAGTGGTGTTCGGCGGCTGCATCAAGGCGACAAGGAAAAAAATGACTGAAGATTTAAATTCATTTCCGGGTTCGATACGACGCTCGGTTTAACAGCGCATTCCGATAGATGTGAGTTTGCAATTCATTGCGCACGGTTGGAGGTTGGTGAAAACGACTGCAAACAAAGCTGAGTGCGTGAAATTGGCAGGTAAACACATAGTCGTCTAATGCTGTGATGAACGAAGCTGATCTGTTCACGCTGCCCCTGTTTCTAAACTAAATAGGGGCCATAGTGTTTTGCCATAAAACGTTTAGCATAGTTGGCCATAAAGCTGGATTGCCAGAGCCTTCGAACCTGTTTGGAGCTTCGGACAGATAGCGTCATTATTATCGTCATCAACCTGACTTCACCCACTGTAGGACAAAGGCCTCTCTAATATCTCTCGAATTAAGACTGTCCTTTGCCAGCGGCGGCCACCCTACCTTATAGAGACGAACATCGGCGAAAGCTGATATTGAGTTTTTAGTGCTAGCGTGCTGAAAATTTTTAAACCATCAATGCTATAGATATGACAGAGTATGCATCGACAATGACAAGGCGAGAGGCGGCGGTTGGCGGGTGGCAGAGAGAAAACAGGGTGTAAAGCGTGTCACAACTTGATTGTTCAATTCGACCAGGGGAGAGGAGCGGTGGTACAGCGCGTCACGCGGTCACTGGCGCCCTGCATCACGCCATTCGCGCGGACTGCCTGAACACGCCAGCAGCAGAGACTGCTTAGTCCAAATTGGAGAACTAATGGTAGCCCATACTCTGTTGCATCAATGACCTTAATTGCATGTAATTATGGACTTCTATGCTACAGTCGCAAAACGTGATTGTGAAATAGTGACCGCTACGCTAGAAATGCCTGCCTAGTGAGCGAGAAATCTTCTGTCAAACACATGTCTAGACGAAGTAGGAAAGGATGCGATGCAGTTCAGTATGCTATTCAGCATTAAATATCTTACTGGTTAGCACGTCTTAGCTGTATTCTGATGTACTACACCACCGACAATGCTATGCCAGAGAAAGCACCCTCCTGACTCAAAAAAGCCGTGTTTTAAAATTGTGTAAACCCTTAGGCAAAACTCTCTGTATACTATGACCACTGTATAAAGCTGGAGGCAGCAAGTATTTCTCTTGCTACGTTCGACAATTCCATAAACCACCACGAACCATGGTGGTAGTGCACTATACCACCTATTGGGCCCAATTTTCGCCCTTTTCGTGTGCCCGAGATTTGGAACTGCATACGGCGAGAAAAAAATGCCAGCCAGTTATGCATAAAGGTGCATCGCCCCTGAAGCGACCACACACAATGTGAACAAAGGTGGGTGTTTCGTCACTGGAATTGCATAGCAGGATTTATCACGCGCTAACGTGTCGGTACCTTGCGCTATAAAATAATATGCCACTGCTTGCACTACGTCAATTGATTCATCGTCTCCCGATAAACACATGTGTTACCGTCTATGTTGCGCGCATATGCAGATAACCAAGTAGCTGTTATGAACCCTGACGGCGTCCGTCCATTGAGCGATAAGATCCGTCAAGTGTAGTCGTGTCACAAAGAGCCACCGGCCAATCTTAAGGGTGTGTCGTTACTCTTACTCGCAGATGAATACACCCGTGTCGGACACTGTTTTACATGCTGAGCTCTCAGTACGAGCGCCTGCACGGGGCTACTTCCGCTGTTTTGACAGCCCGTCACTCGGTGCCACGGTTCGCGCGAAAGCGTCATTATGGAAAGGTCGTTTTCTCGCCTTCGATTCTCATTAATTTTCTCCGCATATAGCCGCTGCGGTGGCTCAGGGGCTGTGGTGCTTGGCTGCTGACCCGAAAGACGCGGGTTCAATCCTGGCAGCGGCGGTCCTATTTCCATGAAGGCGAAATGCCATGGCAGCGATGGCGTAGAGGTAGGCTATCTGCCTCGCATGCAAGGGGACCGGGTTTCGACTCCCGGTGCCCCGCGATTCTCCACCAAGTTCAAAGTAAAAGAACTCTGCGTGTCGATAGAATTGCACAACTAGGCCTGAGGCGAGGCCTCATCTTGGCGACAAGAACCAACGACGTACTTCCTCACTCCATATAATAGGCTAGGGAAGCTAAAAAATTGTAACATAATCAGCCCATGCCTGCACAGCGTGATTTACAACCGGCTTAATCTAATTTGAAGATAAAAGAAGAAGCCCAAAGGCAATGATAATTTTACGACCCGTAGGTGGGGAAAAAGAAACAAACCATGAGTGGAACCTACTGTAGCCACACAGCAGGATATGGCCACCCCGGTGTACTGCACCGCCACAACATTTTTTGAACAAAACATTATCCCTCTGCCCCCAGTCCTCAGAGGCTGCGGAGCAAGTGACCAAGGCCGCGGTCAGATCTGTGGCGCAGCGGAGGGTGCTAGGGATCTCTGGCTCCGGACAGGCCGCCCTTGGAATCTGAACCTGGGTACATTTAACGCTACAACCTTACCCGGTAAGGCTAGTCTAGCGGTGGTGTTGGAGGAACTACAGGGTATTAATGGGATGCCATAGGGCTTAGTAAGGTTAGGAGAACAGATGAGGCGTATACAATGCTAAGAGACGGGCACGTATTGCGCTATAGTGGATTAGCGGGCTGAAGAGAGCAATGATTGGGATTCCTCATTAACCAGGTTATAGATGGCAGCGTAGAGGAGCTCTATAGCATTAACGAGAGGGTGGGAGCTATCGTAATTAAGCTCAATAGGAGGTAGAAGCTGAAGGTGGTGCAGGCCTATGCCCCTACATCCAGCCGTGATGACCAGATCGTTGAAAGCCTCTATGAAGACGTGGAGTCGGCAATGAAAAAAACTAAAATCACAGAACACTGTACTGATGGGTGAATTCAACGCGAAGGTGGGCAAGAAACAGGCTGGCGACAAGACGGTAGGCGACTATAGGATAGGCTCTAGGAATAGCATGGTAGAGTTAATAAAGGAGTTCACAGATAAAAATAATTTACGGATCATGAATACCTTCTTCCAGAAACAAAATAACAGGATATGCACATGGAAGATCGCCAAAGGGGAGACTAAAAATGACACAGACCATACTATGCGCTCACTCTGGTATAGTGAAGGATGTGGGAGTTCTCAGAAAGGTGCGTTGTAGCGACCACAGTAAAGGTAAGGTCTGGAATTAGCTTATACCAGAAGAGGGAAGGGAAGATATTAGTGAGGCGGAAACCCAATAACGAGTTAGCCGTAAGAAGCGAAGTAAAAGAATTCAGGATATTCCTGCAGAACAGATATTCGGCTCTAACTGAGGAAGACGATCTTAATATTCAATTTAAAAACGATAATCTCACCGCTATCATTACGAAGTGCGCAGTAGTAGGTGGTAGGATTGTTCGACGGGATATCGCAAAGCTATCTCAGGACAGAATATGACATATTAGAACTGGCAGAGCTATCGAAGTTAACAAAATAAGCGCAAGGGCGGGGGGGGGGGGGGGGGTAGCCGGCATAAGGAAGTTTCATTTAGAGAAACTATAGCGTGTTCTAAAGAACGGATGTAACCTAAAGGAATGAAGTGGAAACTAGGCATTCATAAAAACAAGATGTATGCGCAAAGAGACAAGAGAGCAATGTCATTAGTACTACGGATATGACAGTAAAAATAGCCGAAGAATTTTACAATAATCAATACAGTAGCCAATGTAATCAGAAGGTTAATAACAACGACAGTAACAAACAGTTGTGGAACGTCCTGCCAGTAGCGAAACAGGAAGTAAAGAGAGCCTTGGGGAGCAACGCAAAGGGGGAAAGCAGCTGGTGAGGATCAGGTAACAGCAGACTTCTTGAGGATGGAGAGCAATAGTGCTAGAAAAACTAGCTATCCTGCATACGCAATGCTTTATCACCTAGACCTTATAAGAAGCTTGTAAAAACGCTAACATTACCTTAATTCATAAGAAAGCAGACATCAAGAAGTTGAAAAGTACAGACCAATTAGCTAACTCTCCGCTGCTTACAAGGAATTTACTAAGGTAATCGTAAACAGAATCAGGACCACCTTAAATTTCAATCAAACAAATAACCAGGCAAGCTTTCGCAAATGATACTCAACAATATACCGCAATCACTCAGTCAATCATGTTATAGAGAAATGCGCCGAATATAACCAACCCCTGTTTAGAGCGTTGATTTATTTCGTGAAAGCATTTGACGCAGTGGAAACCTCAGCAGTCATACAGGCATTGCGGAATCAGGGTATAGAAGAGCCTTATGTCAAAATACTAGGCGATATATATATATATATATATATATATATATATATATATATATATATATATATATATAGCAACTGCACGGTTACTGTAGTCCTCCATAAAATCAGCAAAAAAATTTTAACAAGGAAGGATGTCAGGCAGGGAGATCTCAACAATGCTATTCACCGCATGTGTGCAGGAGAGATTACAAGGCCTGAATTGTAAACAATCCGAGATAGGAGTTAATGGAGAATACCTAAGTAATCTGAGACTCGCTAATGACATTGCCTTGCTGAGTCACTCAGGAGATGAACTACAAATCATGATCAATGAGTTATACAGAGCAGTTCGATGGGTCTTAAAACTAACATGCAGAAAACCAAAGTAATGTTCAGCAGTCTAGCAAGGGAGCAGAAGTTCACCATTGGCAGCGAGGTACTGGAAGTGGTAACGAAATATGTCTACTTAGGGCAGGTAGTGACAGCTGGTCCGGATCAAGAGAGGGAGATGACTAGAAGGATAAGGATGTGGTCGAGCGCATATGGCAGGTTCTCTCAGATCATGAATAGCAGTTTGCCAATATCCCTCAAGATCAAAGTGTAAAACAGCTGTATCTTACCGGCACTCACCTACGGGGCAGAAACGTGGAGGCTAACGAAAAGGGTTCAACTTAAGTTAAGGACAACGCAGAGAACTATTTAAAGAAAAATGATAGCTGTAACATTAAGAGTCCGGAAGCGGCCAGAGCGGCTGAGGGAACAAACGCAGATTAATGACATCGTAGTCAAAATCAAGGGGAAGAAATGGGTTTAGGCAGGGCATGTGATGCAAAGCCAAGATAACGGCTGGTATTTAAGGGTAATGAATGGATTCCAAGAGAAGGCAAGCGTAGCCGCTGGTGGCCGAAGGTAAGATGGGCGGATGAGATTAAGAATTTAGATGGCCGGATGAGATTTCTGCAGCAATGTTTTCAGCACCACGTTGTCCATGCCAACGGTCCATGCCAACGCATGGATTGCGCATCTGTCGGTCACTACAGCCACAGAGCTCAAAGCGAGAAAATTAGTCTCATTTTGCTGCCGGAAGATGTCCAATCCTCCGCCCGAGACTGCATTGAAGGTTAAAACCAGGCATGATGGTGGTGGTGGTGGGGGTGAATAGCATTTATTTAGCTATATTTACAGAGAAGTGCTCGGAGCCGCCTCGGTGGGTCAGTGGTTTTAGCGCTCGGCTGCTGATCTGAATGACGCAGATTCGATACCGGATGCGGAGGTCGAATTTCCATGGAGGCGAAATTCTAGAGGCCCGTGTACTGTGCGATTTCAGTGCACGTTAAAAAACCCCACATGGCCGAAATTTCCGGAGCCCTTCACTAACGGCGTCCCTCATAGCATGAGTCGCTTTGAGACGTTAAGCCCCATAAACCAAACCAGAGAGGGGCTCGGGAAGAGGCCCTTAGTGGGTCTCGCCCCTTACAATATAATGCGGAGTCCCTTATTCCGGGACCCGGTTGGTCCTGAGCCCTGCGCAGGTCAGCAAAACCAGAGCCTGTTGGGCCGATAGTTCCTGGCAGCCGAGCAGAGCCGCCTCCCTGTCCTCTAGTGTAGGGTAAGGGGTGATAGGGAGGAGAGAAGGAGTTTGTTTGCTTGCCCAAACCATGTGAACGGTGTAGGCCACCTCCTCACAGAATGAGCAGCGGCCATCAAAAGAAGAATCAAAGTGCTTGAAAACTGCAGGGCACAACAGGATGTTTGTAAAGAACCTAAGGAGAGTTCTTTCGCCAGCATTACTGAGTCCCTTCATAGGAACCGGGTACCGCCGGTGTTCGACACGATAGTGCTCAGTAATGTCTTTAAATGAAGAAAAGGGCTGTGATCTGGTTTAAGGTCCTCCCAAGGAACGCCTGGTACCCGGTAAGTGAGTGCGTGGGCTGCCAGATTGGTGGATTCGTTACCTGGCATGGCTTGGTGGCTGCAGACCCATATGATTGAGGCGTGGTCTGTTGCGGCGATAGTCTAGTCTTATCGTGCACTAGCCAGCGTAGCCGATCTTTTCGCGCCGCCGTGGGCTCGAATCGCTGCCGCTGCAGTAATTATTTTTTATTTTGTTACGCTTTGCCAGAGGGGCCTCCCACAAGGTCATGCATCACACAAACTGGTGAGCCGGTTTAACCTCGTGAGGTAGCGCTTTCACACTAAAAGGGTAGGTGTATTAGCGCTATCGCAGTTAGCTGCAATGTAGAAAATGAGCATGTAGTTCGAATGGAAGAAGGCATAAAAAGAACGCCGAGAGACTAAGCACTAACTTGAATCAACTCTGTTGTTTAAAGTTAGCCCTGTGTATTTTGAGTTCTTTTTAAGTCCTCGTCCATTTGCGCTAAGTATTTTGTGTTCTAAATTCATCAACACGTCAACTTTTCTGGAGTTGCGCTGTGTGCTCTCTCTTAAAGGCCACGTCCGCTTGTGGTCTCCCTCTAAGCTTAAATGATATTAGCATTTTTGCCTCCTTCTTCTAGCCTGTCCCAGATCCCGCTGTCGTCTACTCCCGTGACCACGAGCTCTGCAGGAGGGACGTGCTTTTATCACGGAAACGTCATTTTATTCTTGTACTACCTGTCTATTCAATTGCTTTTGCGGTCTGATCGGAGCCACTCCCCTTCGCGCCGCTTGTCTTCCAGCCATTAGGCTCTCTCCCTCTCTCTCAGCTGCTCTGTTCTTTCCTCGTCCTTTTCCTTCCATTAATCTTCGCCTTCTTACTGCTTCACCGCAGCGGTGGCCGAGTGGTTGAGCATCCGCCTCGCATGCGGGAGGTGCGGGATTCGATCCCCAGAGCCGCCGGGTGCCCACCGGTGGTACAATGGGTACAAGCTTTCCCATGGCCTGGTGCTCGGCTTGTAGGGGTTAAATGCTTGAAAAATCGGTCTTTGACCCTGCCTTGAGTAATCCAAAATACATTGTGTCATGGCGCTCTTTGGCCATAGGCGCCCTTGCGCCATAAAAATCTATGATCATTATCATTATAATTATCTTACTGCTTCACCATCTTATGTCAACGCCGCTCAAATTGAGAATGGGCACTTAACACCTACGCTAATAAATATGCGCGCCTAATGATGATTGGAGCAGAAATGACCTCTTTTTCTATGCGTGAAAGCACTACGCAACTGAATTAATGTTCTGTAATTTCGAGACTATAGTCCGCTGATTATAATTCTTTAAAAGCTGAAACCTCGCGTGGTGCGAGTTATCTATGTCTGCGTACTATAATGCTGCAACTTTTTAATATTGTTTGCAGAGGCAAAAGAGAAAAGCGTGTCTGTCAAAGTAAAAAATAAACTGAAATGTGGCCTGACTGCGTTTCGGAAATTTTGCTGTGGTATGTCTAACAGCCAAATCAACTGCGATAGAGTAAGCTTCGATATACAAGCGAATGCTGCACGCGGCCAGGGATGCTAGAACGTTTCAACCACAGGTAGCCAAATTGGCCTCCTTATTAGCCCAAATGTAGCCAGGGGCAAAAATTTAAGTAGTCCAAAAGTAGCCAAACAGCTTTTTTTGTGTGTGAAGAGATTCCTCTGGCATTTTGAGGTAATTTTCAGCAAGGATATGCATGCATTAGTTTTTTTCAGCCAAGATCTCTCGAGATGCTGCACGGAGCGTGCTTTTGTGAGCCGCATGCACCATCGCAGCTGCCACACTCCATGGAAAATGCTAGTGCTGTGCCAGTTCAAGGAGTGCAGCTACGCAGGCATGCAAGCAAAGTCATGAAAGGCAAATGTTGTCTTCGTTACAAAATTCAGTCGTTTCTTTTGACAAGAAAGTCGTTACAAAAGAAAGTAGGCTAGAGAAAGATCACGAGTTGATTAGGAAACGGGACTGCTTGACTCACACAAAAATGTTGCAGCTGAAACGGGACCAAAAATCTTCGCGTAGTTTCAAAATCCTCACAGCAGCCTCTGTTTCTGGCCAGGCCAGGCTTGGCGTGGAGGTGAGCTTCCAATGTCTCGTTAGACAATTTATTTCGCAAGCCGATTTTAGTGAGTGAGACCTGGCTGCGCTCGTTCGACAGCGTTGGTTGGTACGGGTATTGATAACAAAGAGATAGTTTAATTTACAGGGGGTCCAACATCCCAAAGGGACTCAGTCTATGAGGGACGGCCTAGTGAAGGGCTCCGAAAATTTCGACCTCCTGGGGTTCTTTAACGCTTACTGACATCCCAGAGTACATGCGCCTGAAGAATTTTGTCTCCATCGATATTCGACCTCCGCGGCCTGGATCGAACCCGCATCTTTCGGGTCAGCAGCCGAGCGCCATAACTCACTGAGCCACCGCAGCGGCATGAGAACTTAGAGAGCGCCAGGTCAGACATAATTTGTTAGGTTGGCGCAACAAAAAAAGAATGAAAAATAATAAGCCCCCCATCAGTGGGAACGTCTGCTTGCCAACAACTTTTTTTTTTCATCCCTCACGCTTACGCAGAATTCATTTATGCAACGGGTACCCTCCGCCAGTTCGTCGCTTTTTCTCTGCGACAGCGGGTGCTCAGATTCTACAGAGAAAATTGAATTCTTCGGTGTAAAAGCGCCAAATGAACTACGGACAATTTGGAAGAGCTTTTCACTGAGGTTTTTGGTTGGAGAAGCTGCTGTGGTCGCTCAGAGCCCTCAGACCCGCGGGAAGCCGCTTCAGCACCCTTTTTATGCAAGCTATAAAAAACATGTGGTTGTCGCACCTTCCCTCCCCTCACAAAAAAAAAAGAAACTTCAACAGTGTCACTGAGAGGTGACTCTTGAAGGCAGTCGAGAAAAAAATCTCCTATGCCGCATATTCTGACATGTAATATGTGTTGTTCCCATTCCACGTTTTCGCGGCTCTGCGTAACCAGGTATTAAAAACCTTACCATAAGCGTTTTCATAAAGCAAATCAATTCCTAATGTAGCCCACCTCCAGAACCTGCCACTGAAAGATACTGCTCGTTCGGTCGAATTCATTGACGAGTGGCTTAGAAATTTAACATAAATCTTGCTCTTCAGTGTACATTACTCTAGCCGCGTTAGAGTGTTCCCTACTTTTCACTTCTTCAAATTTTACATCTTGTGCAGCGCAGTGATCCACGCTTTATCGCAAAAAAGGCGCAATGTTTACCCATCCTGTCGTACAGACCTACCAGCTCATTCGGTATATCACCCAAAGCGACGGTTACGTACGTTTCCCTGTTCTCTTGCTGCCTTCTTGGAGAAGATGCAAACCAATTGAAATTTTCGCGTACAAGGTTGACAGTGTGAGAGAGTAGAAGATCAATCGCCTCATTACAGGCTAGCTGTAGGCAAAGGCACAGGCACTTGACAAGCACAAGTCCTGTATTTTCTGCTTTCATATTTTGTGCAACTCTGCTGTGCTGTCCACACAACACACTTGCCACGTCTGTCCCGCGGTCCGCGCAATAGCCGTTGGACGCTAGGTCCGTGCTGCCATGGGCCTCCCTTGGATCCCCGACGCAAGCCTCCTGCGTCGCTTTCAAGTTTAGAGGTGGAAACCGATGGACTGAGGGTCCGTGCTGCCGAAAGACACCCTTGGATAACCTGCTTTAAACCTCCGGCATTTTTGGACGCCGTCGACGGGTCCTGGCTACGCTTCTTCTGCTGCTGCTAAGTTCGGGCTGTTGACGGGAGACCACCTGCGTCTTCCTGCAGTTCTCTGGCTCCCTTCCGCCACTTCCTTCGGCGCATGGCCAGAGACGCGTCGCCCTACATCCACCCGCGTCGGTCCTGTCTGCAAGGCATCCCCACTTCACCCGGGATGCTCAGTACCTGGTGAACTCTTTCTTTATTCTACAATCCTGTACTCTTGTTGAGCAGGTGTTTTTGTTGTTTTTGTTTCGTATCTGCTCTTTTCCTTTGTGTTATAAATTCGGCTTAGTTTTGTTTTGTTTTATTTCTTTGTTCTCTTGTTCTCTTGTTCGAATCTGCACGCGATAGCGTTCTTCGGAAAGTCGGGGACACGTTACCAATTCGCGACAATGGCGTCCAGTAGTTAAGGGATTTCATAGCTGCTGAGGTTCCTGCAATCCTCATTCTGTACATTCGCTGTGCCGGGCGCTATTTTCTTTTTCGCATCATCTAGTGCAACCCGCAGCTCTGGCGTAGAGAACGGACACTAAATTTTATCTCCGTCGACATGATATGTCAGTTCATATACATGCGCTGGGATGCCTTCCATATTAAAACTAGCAGGTAAAGTAGGCACTTCATCGTATTTTAGGACAACTTTCGTGCTGCTTCTTTGGCGAAATTATCCGGCGACAAGTTAGCTGCGAAGCATGCGGTTGCTACCACGTCAGTAGAACGGCGACTGTGCCAAAGAGAGGCAGTCGAGGATTTTGCAGAAAGTCCTTCACACCACGCATCCCATTGCGGCCGTGAGATATCGTGGTCATATTTGCATGCCTTAGTAGCAAGATAATGCAGTCGCGTACGTGCCTGTGACGAAGTAGAGTCTCGCGTAGCAGCCAGCTCGGTTTGACGGCGGCAGCCTACAAGTTAAGGAGGCCGAAATCTGGTGCCGGTCGACCAGCATCAGACTGAGGTGGTAGCACCGTTAAGCGCTGTTTCTATGCGCTCAGCAAGAAGTGGTGAAGAATCTGAACAGAGATTGTCGAGACAGGACTGAGAACTGTCCTTCCTAGTTGATCATTTGTAGCATAAGGGCTGGAAATGTGAGGTATGGGGACTGATGGAGATAGGTTTGATGATCACTTCCCCAACAGTGTGGCTCCATGGGCCAGGAGGGAGTACCCGGATCCGACCACCACATCAGGTCTGGACCACAAGAACTGGCTGTGTTGCTCTCCGAAGACGCTTGAGCAGAACAAACTTCAAATCCGTGAAATGGTCCCGCACACGCTTGCCACGAAGGCATGAAGTGCGGTACCCCAATCCAAGTGAGAGGCATTAAAATCGCATCTGACTAAAATCAGACGCCCGGGGTACTGCCGTCGAACACTTAGTATCCAGCCAAGATTAAAACGTGAGAAAGTGCCACCGGCTTGTCTAACGTAAAATGAAACGACCACAATGGCTCCCTTCATAAATTTAGCAGCCACTGCAACTAGCTGTTGATATGCCGTGCACCATTTTCGGGAGCACTGCGTACACAGGGAAAACGTAAGTAAACAAACACCGCCGCCTTTCCCGGGCAAGCAGCAGTGTGTAAACGACAGTCTATCAGTCTAGCAACATGGCCCATACATAAAGCTCGTGAATTCGTAGTTGGGTCTTGAACTTTTCCGTCTTATACTGCAGCACACCAGAACGCCAAGAACTTGCCATTTCCAGTTACTTGCTCAAGCGCTGTAGTATCACAGACGTCAGGTTAGACAACTGGTTGACCATAAACAGTAGCAAAGATAATGCAGAGTTGCCCAGTGACATTGCGGTAAACTAGGAAGAGGCAGGAAATGACACAAGTGGGCGTGTGGAAGTCCATGTTGCTGCGCCATTGGTAGATGTGGCGGATGATTGCGCTGACTGTCGACGTCGAGCGAGCAGGCAGTTCACAGTGTTGCCGGAGCTTGGTGACCTCCGCTAAAAGATGCGCGATATTTTTGTAGACTGCGGCCATATCCTCTTGTGGTAGTTCAGGCATGCTGCACTGTTTTACTGGCGGTTGTAGACGGTGTTCCTTGCGCACCGTACCGTTAGAAGGTTGTTGAGCAGAAGGTTCATGCGAGATGTGCTCGGGGAAGATCCGGCCACTCGTCGTCATCCCAATGGAGAGCTGCGAACTGATGAGATGTCTGCATAGGAGTTGTATTGTGTCACTTATAATAGGGAGTCTGAAATAAAAGTATCAACAAAAGATGTTTGAAGAAGACGATGAGGACGGCGATAAGGATGACGTAAGTTAACCGAAGAATAAAGAAGATGAAGAAGAAGTATTCGGTGAGGTGGGAAGAGGTGACTGGTGCAGAAGAGAAAAAGAGGACGATGACAAGGTTGACGTGGACCAACGCCAAGGATATAAAAGCGCGAGGGAGTGCGAGTCACGGCGGAAAACAGAAACGCGGAGGCTCCGGCGGGTCAGAGACGCTTCGGCTGGAAGAGAGAAACGCCTGCTACAGCTCCGGTAGGCTCGAGTTCTACGGCTTCGCACCATGGACTTCCTGTCGTCCCTGAGCCTGTTCAGGGGAGCCATCGGAGGACGCTAACACCTGCTACGGCCAGGGGTGTCTCCAGCGCTTTTGCCACACATCCGGGTGGTGCCCCAACGCCAACAACACCTCCACGGGCGCTTGGACCGCGCGCTATTACGACGCAGCCAACGACGCCACCAGC
Organism: Amblyomma americanum; assembly: GCF_052857255.1. Classification (NCBI taxonomy): domain Eukaryota; kingdom Metazoa; phylum Arthropoda; class Arachnida; order Ixodida; family Ixodidae; genus Amblyomma; species Amblyomma americanum. Next base: position 102,354,775 of record NC_135499.1, on the reverse strand, counting down.
GACGTCAGCCTGAGCACGTCGAACGCCACCTCGACGCCGGCAACTGGACCCATGTAACGCCGCAGCCGCACCGGACCAACCGTGAGCACGAACGCCGTCCGCTAACAGTAGAACGCTAGTAGTAGACGCTACTAGCAGTGTTCCCGGGTCGTGTGTATTAATGGTATTTGTGTTTTGTGTTAGTTATGTTACTTTGTTTTGTGTGCTAGTGTTTGTGTTACGTAGGGTGATTAAATGTGCGTCTGTGTGGATACACATGTCGCCTAGTCAATTCTTTCGGTACGAGTGTTCTCCGGGGAGGTCCGTGACAAAGTTAAGTGACGAGCCTGTGCCAGAAATCATTTCCTTGTTTCTTTTTGTTTTGTTTCGGATCTTTCCTGTCTCTCTACGGCAGAAGATTTGGATTTGACAAAAACGTTAGAAATGGCGCTCAAGCTAAGGTTAAGCAACGAAGAGACGATGCTTTTCTATGAAGAGGAAGCAAACAGGCAGAGAGAGGAAAGGGCGCAAGCACGCGCACACGCTCGCGAGGCAGAACAGTAGAAAAAGAGGATAGAACGGGAGAAGAAGTTTATTTTGTGGAAACACACGCATGTCGCGGAAGGATATGAGGATAACACGGACAATGTTGAGCGTTTCTTAGTGGGTACGAAATCTCCCAGACCGGCTAGATTTAGTTCAAGAAAGTTGATGGCTCTTTTTGATGACCAAAGAGGTGATTTGGACGTATATCTGCAACGATTCGAGCTGATAGCTTTGGGACAATGCTGAAAGCGCAGTGAACAGGCCACGCCACTGAGCATGTGTTTTTTCGGGGAGGCGCTGAATGTGTTTGGAAGGATGCCTGCTGCTGATTCCATGGACAACGAGAAAGTCAAAAAGGCACTCCTCCAAAGAATCAGGCTTACGGCAGAGGGCTTTCATGAGAGATTTCGCACCGCGAAACCTGAGGATTCGGAAACCGCTAAGCAGTTTCCCTGCAGGCTGACCAACTATTGCTGACCAGCAAGCTATTTGCTTCTTCGGTACAATGTTATTGCCTAAATAGGTATATAGTCGCACGCCCTTAATACAAACTTCGTTAATATGGAGGTCTCGAATTTTTTCAAGTTTCTGCGGGGATAAATCATTTTGAGTGTATTTACGGATAGTTAACACAAAATCTCGCTGTCAGGACAATGAACAGAGTGGAAATGAATGGATTTCTTTAGAGCCCGTGTATTTTTGATCTTTGATTTTTAACGATCACCATCGAATTGCTCGGAGCCACCCAGAAGAGCCTGTTGGCTACCAACAGGCAAGACTTGCTGTCAGCGTTGCTAAATCACACTGGCTGTCGGCGTTCGTAACATGCTGTAGAAAGATCGGGGGTCGACGGCTCTGGCGAGCTCATGTAGGGCGCTGAAGTTAGCGCCCTTGAAGAAGTCGGCTGGCTGGACAGACTGGTAAGAGTTCCTCGGGTGAGAACCGAAGTAAAGAATCACGCTTTTCAGGAGTGTCCTGTGCATTGCATTTTAACCCAGCACCTGCACTAAATGTCAAGTAGTGATGATGTCAGTCTGGCAGTTAGGAAGAATGCGAAAATTGCTTTGAAAAGAAACCGTATATAAGGCTGACCGACAACCACAAAGAAATAAGTGATTTGGAATCTGTGACAACAGCAAGCTTGGGCTCGGTGAGCGTCCTCAGTGTGCAAGATAAGCAGTGTCTAGACGAAGTGAGCGTCCCACCTCGCTTGGACAAGCATCGTCGTCTGTGTGGCCGCCGCAATAATCAAGAACTTTGAAGGCACTGCCGAATTAAACACGCAGTTGCTCTCAGACCTAAGGTTCAGCCTATGAAGAGCCAACGCTTCTGTCTGTAATCGACTGGTTCATAGACTTCCGTAATTAACAGAGTCACGACGATTGCTTTCTTAGACGAACTAGTGCATGTTCGGCATGGCTTCGCCTTCTACTATCGATGCGAAGATTGCATAACCACGACTAATCGAGCCCTGTCCGGAGCAAACAAGAACAGGCCGGCAGTCTTCTTCGAAGTTACAGCTGGTACTTCTGGTCGTTCAAAACGGTTCAACAAATCGCAATTTCGAAAGCTCGCATTGTAACCAACGAACATGCTCGACGTCTTTGCCAAAGTTCCTATGGTGTGTAACCACTACAGCGCCAAGCCATTCGGGCGCATGTAGAAGAAATTCTGCGCGATGACATCGTTGTGCTGTCCAGAGCCCGGTAAGTGGCAGCTGTTTTTCTGGTGGGAAAGAAAGAAAAGAAAGACGGCACTGTTCGATTCTCTGTTCATTTCCGGTAACTGAACAACATAACCAAACACATCCGCCTCTTACTCCAAATCAATAAAACCCAAGACTGACTGTCCCACCCGAGTACTTCTAGTGGATGGATCTTATGAGCGGGACAATGAAATTGGCCAAAAAATTGAGAAGAGAGCTTTTTTCACGCCGGACGGTCTATCCAAGTTCAAGGTCATGTCATTCGGGCTTTCTTCCGTACCTGCAACGTTTGAACGAGTGATGGGCGTGATGTTTGCAGGCTTCAAGTGCCAAATCTCTCGCGTGCGTCTGGACAGAGTTGGCGAGTTAGCGACGAGCTTCGGCGAACACCTTCATAGGCATTACTGGACGAAAAGAAGGATACCAGACTTACCCTGAAGCAGGAAAACTGCTGCCTCACCTACCAGGAGCTACTGTTTCTCGACCACATCATCAAAACAAGAACGGCGTACACCCCGACCCACAGAGGACAGTCCCTATGCCCTGTTTCTTGAGCCTCACGACAAGAAACTTTTCCGCACATTTGTGGGACTATGTGCGTATCACAGACAATTGAATTTGCTATTTCGCTACTCAGCACGATAATAATAATAATAATAATAATAATAATAATAATAATAATAATAATAATAATAATAATAATAATAATAATAATAATATTAATAATAATAATAATAATAATAATAGTAGTAGTAATAATAATAATAATAATAATAATAATAATAATAAAATAATATTATAATTTTAGAACAGCGCAACAACGAAGTCATGTATAAATCCTAGCTAGGCCTATATTAGCAGCTTTAGTGACGCTGCAGACGGTTTGTAAAAAAAAACTTTGCATCTATCGCCGAATAGCTGAACAACCTATGAGAGGCCCGCCCCTTTCAAATGGAAAGCACCACATGTGGAAACCTTCAAGGAACTTTAGCGTTGTTTACAATCCTATACGGCCCTAGGACCGTGACGAAGACTCCGAGGTGGAAATTCATACCATCACAAGGACTGTGTGCCTAGGTGCCGTCCTCGTTTAAAAAAGCAAGTCTTTAAAAAATAATCTTGTATGCTGGCCGTTAGCTGTGAAAGGTTGATGCTTACTATTCCATGACCGAGGAGTTTATCGCCATCATCTGGGCGACTTTGAAATTCTGTTTGTGGCTGTATGGTCGAGCATTAAAATTTATTGGCGATCACCATGTATGTGGTGCCTGCAGAAATTGAAGGACTCTTCAGGCTCTATTTCTCGATCACGGCTCGCAGGCTTGCGCCTCGAAGAGTTCGATGTCACTGTAGTCCATAAGTCAAGGCAAAAGAACTCTGAAGCAGACTGCCTGTCACGAGCCGCCGTCCATGCGCCGTCAAAAGCCTACGATGACGACGCCTTTCTAGGACCGTTAAGCGCTAGCGATCTCACCCGACAGGGGCGCCTGCACCCTAAGCAAATACACATTTTCTATTACGTGGAAGCCGAAACCACATATTCGCCCATAGCATTCGAGTGCCGACTGTCGTCCTTTCTTTGACGAAGCGGCGTTCCCGCGAAGAAGTATCTCGCCATCGAAGTGACAGCGTACCTTCTAGTTATTCCCAGCAGCCTTCGAGAAAAAATTTTGCAGGCTTTCCAGGATGAATTGACATCCGGGCGCAACAGATTTGGCCGCCCTCTTGATGGCATTCAAGGCAATTACTACAAGGCACGACTGCACGCAGACATCGCATGGTACGTAACCACCGGTCAGGGTTTTCATCGATTCGGGACACCACCAAGCAATCGAGCACAACCTCTGCACTTTATGCCACCACCAAAAGCCATTTTATCAAATCGGCATGGACCTTGTTGGCCTCTTTCCTGCATCGACATCCAGAAAAAAAAGTAATTATGGCAACTGATTATATGATAATATGAGTGTCAACAAAGTTTGAGCATTTATTTACTTGTTACTTTACAATTATCCGTGAGATGAGGCATTTGTTTGTGTTTTTTAACTGCTTTTTTCTTACCATATACCGTAAACATTTTCGTCTAAAAGTTACTAGAGCAGTAAGCAGATAATTAAAAATGTTGTGTAAAAAGTTTCTTCGCTTTTTTCTATTCCTCAACATGGCATATTTTGCGCCTTGTATTTCTCACGTTGCCACTGTGATTGAGATATACACTGCAAGCACGTCATAAAAACTCTTTGCTTAAATAAGCACCCCTTCGACTTTTGGGAATAGACGCCACTGTTAAAATCCTGTTTCCAGAAAGCGGTATAACGCAGTCATCAAAGTTGCTCTCGCATTCACCCGCGGGTGCCTTCTAAGCGCCGCGTTTTAATACAAATTATGCGCAAGAAGATCGCTCCTACATCTTTTTTGATACACATCTTACTTGCTTGCGATTGAAGCGCTCTTCTTTTACTGAGCTCTGATCGCCAAATTGCAAATATACGCATAAAAGATGAGTTCGCCGACGGCAGTCGCGGTGCACCACTGACCGGCATGAGATGTGTTGTGTTTTATGAAGCATAGGCAACTAAGGCTATCATGTGCCAAGCTCAAGATGCAGAGAGTGTCTAATGAAGTGATTGGTGGTGTGGATGGCCTAAAATATTGGTTCGCATTACCTAGAGGAAAGAAATTTTCTAAATGGTTAAGAGTAAGAGCTTTAAAGAAGGTCTGCTAACCTCAGCAGCCATACTTGGCTGGGCGAAGATGTTGAGCCTCCCATCCAATAAAATACAAGCCTATAGCATTCTCCTCAGGAATGACAAGGTGGCTGAAGTGAATAAAAAAAGGAAGCGAAGCAGTGGGTAAAAATTTAGAGTTTGTCGAGGAAACTCGCTTCTCTTAAAAAGCTTAACAAACAAGAGATGTCCAAAATTGCATCTTCAGACAAGAGAAACAGTGTGTGTAAATAACACTCAGTAAAATACTCAGCAAATAACACTGCGTAAAATACATTTTTCTTCGTTTTTCGAGTTTCATGCATAACAATAAAATCTTATTTGTTGTTAATTCACCTCACATTTTTCGCAAACATGTTTTTCTTTTTCTTAGTAGGAACTTGTGTGTAAGGTGTGTGTGTGTCTAATGAGGAGACGACATAAAATTACCTGCATAAAAGGCTCCTGGTTTCTACAGGGTTTCTATTCGCCCAGTACATGCTTTACCAAATTCACTTTGTTACATCACTCTCATGATTTCCTTGCATTTAGCCTTCAAATCGCTGTGTATTAAATTCATCCAGTATGTATGGGGTATGCTGACACTCTTGATTTCATGATTGCCTGCTTGTGCAGTACATAAGTCGGCTCTCTCATTGCTATCTATTTGAACATGGCTCGGCGCCCACCAGAAATTTATTATATGGCCCTGTGCTTTCAATTTTTCTACGTTGTGTATTAGGCTTCCTATTAAAGGTTCGACTGCATTTCTGGAATGTAGTGCCATAAGCATGCTAGGTGAATTCCTGCAGATTATGCTGTTTGGAATACTGTTATTTATTATTCTCCTACAGCTGATATGATTTCATGACATTCGGCATTAAAAATGGGTGCACAGTTAAGCAGCCTTACTTTTCTTTGCCTGTTTCCTTGTACAACCGCCCTTCCGAGATATTTTGCTGTTTATGAGGCGTCAGTGTAAAATTCCATGTGGTTCACGTATTTTCATTGCAGTGCTTGGTATTCCTGTTATATTTGTTTGTGTGGTGTTTGTTAACGTAAAGTCACAGGCAGTGGGAAAGCTGTGCCACGGAGGCAGCGGGTCGTACCTTGGGGAGAAATAAGGAAGGCTCTCCAGTATTTCCAAGTTTTGACAACTATCTTCAAAGTGGAGAAGCAGAGGTCTAATGATTGCAATTTATTCTTCAGCAGTGTTCTGGAAGTGCACTTGATAACAATCGGATAACAAATATGTTTTGGGCACAGATCTAACTTTCGGTAAGTATGCGTTTGTGAGCATTGTTTTTCTCTCTGGTAGGGGTGGTTCATTTGTTTCTACATAAAGGATATTTATGGTAGATGTTCTGCACGCTCCGGTTGCACGACAAAGGTCAAAGTTATAAACTGGGGCCAGTCATTTCAAATACGACTGCCTGGCTCAACCGAAAGCCACGGATTCATAATGTAAACAGGAGCGCAGCAGATAACAATAAATCTGCAAAAGGCAAGTTCTATCGGCACCCCAGCGTTTTCCTGAAAGTACGGTGAGTACGTTGAGGGCTCAAGGGGCTTTCTTCTTTAGGTTGTTTATGTGAGGTATGAATGTGAGCTTTTGTCAAATGTTGTGCAGAAGAGTATATTTCCCTATCTTACTGGTAACAGAACATTATTCAGGTATAGGGTGGGCTCAGTCTCTAAATTTTGCTTTAGCGAAAGCAGCACAGTCTCTGATTTTAATAGAGAAAGCTTGAATTCATTTCTATCTGCCCAATTAGCCAATATATTTAGTCATCTCTTTCCGTCTCACATACGTTGATACACTCATCTACATACACTGAATACATGATCGTCTTGGGGATTACTTTTGCTACTGAAAGTGTAGTACTTACAGTTCACTACTGAAGTAACCATTCTCATGGATGGAATTCACTGATAGGGTAGTACGTAGACATACTTGGAAAGAACGGTTTGCTAGAAAGGCACTCGAACAGTTCAGCATCATGCCCCGGGTGCCTAGCTAGGTTGCGGAGAATACCTAACCTCCTAATGGTGTCATAGGCTTTCTCTATATCAAAGCAGGCCGCTAGATAATATTTTTTATCTATGAACGCCTCTCTAACTGTGTTTCCCAGATGAACTAGATGATACATAGCCACTGATGATACAAATGATACAAAGCCACTGATGTATATCGAGAAGCTAACGAGATTAAACACGAGATCCTAGTCATCGGAGTCTTTATGCTCTGCTAAGCTTTTATTTATGACAACTTTTACTGCCGGCCTCTAGTGTGAGGCACCATATTTGACACGAATATAGGTATTTTTCTTCGACACACTTTTAAATTATTTTGCTTGACAACTCTAAGCGTAATCATTCTATAACTACCTGGACTTGATGGTTTTCCAGGTTACATGGAAGGTAGTACGACGGCTTTCTTCGATGGATCAGGTATTTGCCTTGAAAGCCAGATTTTGTTGAATTTTTGGAGTTGTTCAGCGGTGGTCTCAGAGGGATATGCAAGCATGGTGGAGCGTATATTATCTGGACATGCTGCTGTGTTCTTACCTGCAGATAGTACTCTATTTAGTTGTGGTGTTGTAATTTCCCGGTTATAATCTGCATTCATGCCTGCTCCTGTGGGCGGGAGGCTTTTTGTGAAATGATTGTATATTATTGGAATGTGTCTGTGAAGATGGAAGAACTAGAGACAGCAGCAAAATGATCTACTAATATGTTTGCCTCATTTTCAACTGTTGTCTGTGTACCAGGAGCGGACAGAAGTACAAAAGTGTGGTTAGAATAGTCGCCGTTGCATTTCAAGACTATCCCACAATATTGTTTACATTAATTAACTGCATAATATTTGATGCGTATTTCATCCAGGCCTTCTTTTTCTGAAATTCCGCGTATTTAACGTGCCTTGGCTTTTGCCCTTTTAAATAATAAGTTCTAAGCGCTGGGGTCACTACTAAATATACTCCATGCTTTCATTTTGTTCCTTTCTTTATAATCTCCTCTCCTTTCTCCAACAACTCCTCTTTTTCCTGACTTGTCCTAATTATGTTTAATTTCTATCTTTTGTGGAGAAATTATGCAGGTGGTAAATCTTTCATTTATTTAAACTACCCTTTGTATCATCGAATTCGTCATGAATTGCGGCGTTTGAGGCAAACAGAGGCAAATCAGGTGGTTGGGTTTTGCAGCGCTGAGGCTGTGTTTGCATGATTTGAAATCAGGGCAATAACTTTAAAATTGCGGTAAGGGGCCACTTTCTCAGGGATTGTTGAAAACATCCGAATTAACATCATTAAAACCATGGTTTATACGAAGGATGAATTGAGGCAGCACATTTTTCCTGGGATATGGGAGAGCAATATCTTTTTTTTCCGGTTTTAATTACGGATATTTTCTTTGTAAGTATAAGCTCTTCAATTATTTTGCCTCTGGTGTCTGTCCGCTCACTGCCCAAAAAAAAGGGAGCGCGCAATAAAATCACCAACTACCACATATGGTTCATGCAATTGTTGTAAAAACTTTCCAGATTGTGGATTGTAACTGTCAGGTGCGGGTGCGGTGGTGTATATAGAGAGCGTATTGTTATTTCCTGCGTAGCTACACTGACTGCTACAGCCTCGCAGTTTGTTTCCAGTCATACTTTTCGCGCAGGGAGGCCGCTTTGCGTTATGACTACGGGCCACCTGACAGCCTGTTCAGGTGTTCTCTTTCTCGTCGTCAAATTTAGAATTTTTTTAAATATTTGTGTGTTTTGGGCCTAGGTTTGTCTCCTAAAGACACAAAGCAATAAGCGACATTGATTTAGGTATGTCTGCAATGTCTGTGTAGTTTCTCAGCAGTCCTCTAGAGCTCCATTGAACCAAAAATGAAATGTTTTAGTGTGTTGAGTAGGGAAGTGAAAAATTGGGAAAGTTGAATTTCATTCATGGCGAAAAGTAAGGCTAAAGCAACAATAATCAAATGAAGAACTTAGATACGACACGAGCGCTTTTTCGCAACTAAAACTTTATTTAAAACCTCGTAAAAAGATAATCAAGAGGATAAAATTCAAAAGATGGGAAAGCTTTGTAACAAGAGATGTGATACAAAATGCCGGAAACACATTTATCTCAATCAAAGAAGACTGAGAGAAGATTGGGGGGAAGTTTATTTTTCTGGAGGCAATTTTTTTTGGCTTTCACTTTTTTTGCAAGAGTTACACCGCCCCTTCAAAACAGCCGTTCCGGGGATAGCATCCATCACCTCACTAGAGCCGCTAAAACCAAGTTTCCATGAAAGCTGTTATCGAAAAATTATGATTCAATGAGTCTAAGTTTGTACCAACATCGATATGGTTAATTTGCATAATTCGAAACTTTGGATGCAATAGCCATATTGATTTTCTTGGTTGTTGCTTTTTGCAATATTTGCTGAAATAGTTTTTGTCATGATAACAGCAGTGAAAGGATTGAGCGGCCATGGTGATGGGCGCTTCTCTAGTGCTCTACTTAATCAATCGATTTGTCTGATTCAATCTACAGACTTTACACGGATGGCCACCTCACCCTGCTTTTCTCTGATAGAGATATCCTACTGCTTTTTTGCAATAGAAACTGGTGCAATTGTTTCTTTGCCCTCGACTTAGCAAGACACAGCAGTTCCCCGGGAGAATTTGTGGGGTTGTGCCAAATATACGGAGGTCGGGAAGTTTTGTTTGAACATGCACTTTTTGGTCTGACCACTCTTATTCCCATCGAAGCAAACCGCACAAGGACAACTGACGTCTTCAAAGGTCTGGATGGCAACGTGTGTATGGCTGCTATTTCCCTCGGTTTGACTTCTTCAGTGTTCAGTTTTCGTGCAATGTCGTTTAGCTTGCTTAAGAAATTCTCCTCCTCAGTTTGTGTGAGGCCATGAATTTCAAAGTTCTGTCAGCGGATACATTGGTCCAGGTAGTTACATATCTTTTTTAGTCCTCTAATTCCTTCATTCACTGTTTGTGTTTCGATTTTTTTACACTCTTCCTTTGAAGTCATAAGTTTTGTCTTTGTGTCAGTCAGCCATTTCTATAACCTTATCGTGCACATCAGACAGAAAGTTGATGCTTGTCTCAGAGCTATAAACAGGTTCTCTGACTAACATCAGGTTCTCAGTCTGTTCAAGCAGTGAGTGAAGGGCGGTGGTGCTCTCCTTCATCACGATTAGCCTAGCTGCAATGACATCATCTTGCTGAGTTTTTCCCCTTTCAGAGCTTCGGCTCCCAATAGTTTAGAAGCTTTACATGTCGTACGGAGCCAAGACTTTCTTATATCAGGTTTGGATTTCATCACTGCTTTTCTCACTCTCGAGTAGTTGCCATGATGATAAGAAAACGTAGACTCGGAGCATTCTATAATGACAGAGTTCATCGAAGTAGACTGCTAGCAAGCCAGGAACATTTCACATGGCATGGCGTGTATGAAAACAAAGCAGTAGCAGCGGCACTAGAAGGCCAACTTTAACAACTACTAACTCGATTAGACAGTATTCATATCTTAAAACAGAGAGCACCAACCTGTGAGCACCTTTTTTCAGCACCGATTAAAAGGCCACACCCAGGCGGTCACAGTCTGTCCACCGTCCAAGCAGTTCATATGAGTTTCTTACCCCCCTTACTTTAACCTCACTCATGGACTTTGAGAAATCTTCCAGAAAAAAAAACATAACTCCTTCATTTACAAGCATATAGCGACAATATTCTATGTGGCGAACAATGCCTTTGCAATCGCGTGACTTTCGTATCAGCTTTTCATGCCACTTCAGCGTCAGCAGTGTTGTAGCTTACAGAAGCCGCTGATAACAGCGGATAAGTATCAGCCCGAGTGTGCTGTCCGATGGTGCCACATTGTTCAATTTTACGAAACGAAAATAAATGGCGAGAAGAACAAGCGTTATAAAGCAATTTTCACCGCGATTTGCGTGTGTACAGCTCTATGTTGCTATGACTCTCGGTTCTTCTGTTAAGGATGCTAATTTAAAACGAACATTATAATAGGAGTGGTTCAGAACAATGCAAACGATTCTGCACGTGCTTGCAGCTTCCTATTTTCTTGAGGAATCATTCTACGTAAGTTATGAAAGATATTAAGTTCACTCATTTTTTTCTGGAGTATCTTTCCCATCAGTAAAGCTCTTAAGCTTGGTGCTTGTAACAAGGCTCGGTATTAAACTCTTGTTCCTTAGTCTTTTCATACCACAAAGTGTGTTAGGTCACTGCTCTTTTCGGTTTTTCTTGGAGTCCGTTAATGACACCGATTGTGTCATGGAATTTTTCTTTCTAACCAGTGCTTCCCAGGTGGCGAACTAGTGACTATACCGAGAAGAAAATAAAATATCAATGGCTTTCTCGTGAACGGCCATAGTTCTGCAAAGCAGCTGTATTGATCTTGCTGCAATTATACACTTAACATAAAAATAAATCAATATTAAATGTAATTACTATCTTAAGTTCATTATAGGCTGGGGGGGGGGGTAAAAGTGGGACATTAGATTACAGTTGCTTACTCGAAGGCTTTCATTGACTCCACAATCAGCAGCCTGTTGTGGTCTAGGGACCAATCACTTTGAACGAAATTACATCTGCCATTTCTGACCAGCGGAGTGTGAAATCTTCTGGCTTAGGTGGTATTACTAGCGAGTTCCGCAGAAAAATTCCCCCTTGCCTTGCGCCGGCTTTGATAGGGGTTTTGGGGGCATCTTAATAATAATATAATTGGTTTTTGGGAAAAGGAAATGGCGCAGTATATGTCTCATATAACGTTGGACACCTGAACCGCGCCGTGGCCTAGGCGCTATCTTGGCTCGTTTGAAGTATGGGATTTAGGCTTAGCTTGCCCATGCCATTGTGCCTGACTCTCGCTTCTCCAGCAGTTTTCTAGCCTTGCGATCTTGTGCACTGGTCCGGAGAAATTTCGATGCCGTCCACTTTTACACGCATAGCAGTAGTCATCTTAGGTCAATGCTCACTTGCGTAATAACCGATGGTTCAATGTTCCGCTGGTGGCTTCACCAAGGCTCAGGCTAGGCCTACCGCTCCCCCGGCCATAGCGGAGCTCGACGTTAGGCCAAGCGGTGGACGCTCCTCTCGGCACACAAAAGTCCTCTAAATTCGGAAAAAGAAGTCCCCTACCACCGAATTTGGTTTCACGGTGGTCCACATAACTTCATGCACGCGGTCGATACACTTGCATTAAGCTGCTTCTCAAAATTACCGAGGAAAAGTTTGAGGTAGTTTAACAAAACCCCTTTCTTCTCTGAGTGAGTGCCACACGGAGGAATCTTCTCGCCATATTCAGCACAATGCAGCCTCTTTTTACATGGGTGGCTCTATGAATGAGCTGCTCCCTTCTGAATGGCGTCGCCAAGGGTGTCGTGGCATCACGTAAACAAACGTGCAGCACGAAGTCGACGAAAACCTGCAGAAAAACGATAAAGCCGACATGGGACTCAGTAATCGCAGACATTCGTCGCCGGCTAGCGGTCAACTCTATCAATTAGTTATATCCTGTTTAGTAAAATGAACGCTCTTTTCCCGAGCGATTCTGTTGGTTGACCGTGGCCTTCGTGAGGGGGGGGGCTAACAGGCTGCATGTTGAGAAAATCACAAAGAAGAGGAGGAAAAAGGTTGTTGTTAAATGTTCTATTTTAAATAAAGTAGTCGCTTTTAGCACAATAAAATTATACGCTTGCTGATTTTTATCACGGTGACTTGATTAAGGCAGGGGGCCTATAAAGTTCTGATTTCAATTCCTGATGTGGGCGAAAACAAGTGACATAATACAATGGTGGACATGGGCTGTTTTTTTTCCCACATGCTATGTTTTGTCGCTTCTATCAGTTCCCAGCTTTGCTGGACATTTAGCAACTGGCACTTTGCTGGCCCCCTGTAGCGAACACCCCTTAACTAAGTGGGTATGTTTTAAACTTGTAATTTTTGAGACCTAGACAGATAGACACAGTCTGAGTAAACATGGTGATAACTACGGCCTGCTGCTCGTCCTCGCTGCGAAATGTGACTAAATAAATTGCTTCCTTCGCTCCCATCAACCATTTCTGACGGCCACAGAAAGTCAATGGCATGTACCGAATATTCAAAATTCCTGCTGTTATCCTGGTGTTCAGCGCCACGCGGCATATGGTGGCAGCAGTGCAAACCTTGATTCGTTTATCCAGATTTGAAGTATTGTACGTCACAGGTACGTGAAATCAAGCACCTCTGTCTGTAGCTTCCGCCCTCCACAAGCGTTTCTAGACAGGTCTACACTTTTTGATTCCAAGCTGCTGCTCCAAGCTCCTGAACATGATACATTTGTTTGTGCTCTATCTCACAAAAGGAGACATGTTGGAGTGGCCATCGGTCCGCGGGAATAAAATTAATCTTAGATGACTACTTCGATACCAGGAGAAGAAATATTAGCGCGCATTCTGCAATCTTCTGAGCAAAAAATGGCTGCGGCTTAGCTCGGCTAACCCAGATTATGCAAGCGAATGATTTGTTGTGCGTGGTTATGCTGCGTTGCTAACCAGGTTGGACTCAGCCTCTTCGTCCATCCCCAAAGACGAAGTCGTAGCGGAGGCAGAAAGCAGCAGCGGCTGCCTCTGAAATTCTTCGCTGCCGCCTTTCGGCATCCTTTTACCGCCACTGAGCCAGTCGACGCTTGCGTTCTTCGTCGGTCTCTGCCGCTCCCTTTGCACGCTTACCTTCCCTACCTCTAGCTAAACACTTGGCGTGATTGTCCGCGTCGGCCAGATGATTAGACTCAGCCCGTCGTATACGAGACCGTCCCGACGGCGTAGACAGTACCGGCCGACTCGCTTCATCCATAGCGAGAAACTGCGAGGCGGCAGATCGTATGCAGGCAAAGCGGCGCCGAGTCTTCCAAGCGCACGGCGATTCACGTGTTTAGCCACGTGGACACAGCTGGCGAGGCGCTTGTCGGCGCAGCGGTGGCGGCTGCCGCTGCGGCAAGTCAAGTGGTACATCACGTGTCTGACACACCACCACTCCTCTACTTGAAGGTCAAATGTACATCGCTGAATACCTTGGCTAGACGAGGCTGTTAAAGCTTTCGCTTGAAAACTCTATTATATTTGATGTTCTCCAAGAATTAAATGAATTTAATGACCGTTTATAGAACGCTGCCTCTAAAAGCGACGAAAATCTAGTAAGCGTGAAACCAGCAACTATTAGACCGCGCGCAATGTCAAGCATTTTAGGATGGTATTGTAGCGAGAGCTACACCGGGCTACCAGTCGAGCATTTCCGCGGTACACGGGAGAGGTCAGTTGGGCGCATGCGCCGTTACCACGGCAACCGAAGAGGAGCGTGACGTCACGCAGATGAGCAGTTGTGCGCATGCGCCGATACCATGGTAAGCAGAGAGACCCTACAGCTGCGCCGCATTCTTCGTCGCCGCCTCGCCGCTCTTTCACCCGAACCCCGCGTAGCATACGCAGGATTGCGTATAAAAGGCGGAGATGTAGTGGGAGTCTGTATCACAACGTTTGACATGCATGCAGAGAAGGAGAGTCCAGCCAGCCGTTGCTAAACGGCGGTATAGAGAATATGATATTAACTGTTCCGATCCTGAGGTTGTCGTCTGGCAGTTGGCTTGAACCCAAAAAGAACGCTGGAGTCTGTGTGTACGTGAAACAAGACATCTCCCTTCGATCGCGGTGAATAATGCCCAATCCTGCTGTGTTCGGCTTCTGGAAAGCGGCATTATTATCCAAGGCGTTTCCACGTGTATACCTGGTTACGGCACTGTTTCGCAGTTGTGTGTGACTTGAGGTGATTCCAACAGAAGACAGCACTCTCTTAGTGTATGAAAGAATAGTTTGAATTTAATTTAGCTTCTGACCATCATGTCCAGACTACACAATGGGGAACTACTATAATGCTTTATACTAAAGAGATTCTACCAAATCGATATACTCTATCGGCAAAATTGAGACCGCTGCATGTCACTTCACAGATCATCACGCAGTCTTCGTCGCTGTCAAGCAAAATGAATAGAAGATGTGTATATCCAATGTCTCTCACTGCTAAACATACAGTGACCACAGTGAGCTCAGCCAGGAAAATGTACCTCTCGCTACGGATACCCTGGCGTAGCCGAGCTAAGCCGCAGACAAATTTAGTGGTAGTGTATCTCAGCCTAACTCTTTCTTCCTGAGTGCAATGGTTTTGCACAAGTAGCTAGTGCATGTATCGAGACTTGTGGAAGGAACTTTTTGTGCTCATTCTGTTTGCTGCCTGAGCTTTGAGCGCATGTACCGGAACGAGTAAGCTGTACCTGTGGATAGAAAACGCTTAAATCACAACAGCGACTTGTGCAAAAACCGCTAGCTGAAAGCCAACGTTTTCCTTAGTCATCTCTTCTCGGTGAAAAAGGAAGTTTCAGATTTATTCTCAAAATTTGTAGTCGTAAATACCCAGCAGCTCTTTACCCTGTTCGACGACCTGGCATCCAACTACATCGACACGTTAGCTCACTTGCTCCACAAAGTCTACCGCCTTTTTGATGTCCTTGGAAGAGTAGCTCACCACAGACTTGTCGAAAATCTTCGTGAGAGTCTTGAAGGCTTCATAGTTCTATTTGATGGTATAAAGAGGCTTCGCGCCTGCCTGCCTTTACAATCGCCGTGACGGGCGACGCGACCACCTTATTAACGGCCACCACGGTTTCGCCCAATTTTTTCAAACCATCCCCAATTTTTTGACGGCATTGTGGACTGCGCTCACAGATTTTTCGACGCATTTTTCCCAGTTGGCCTTGATCTCTTCAAACAATGCTTTGGTAAAGAACTCAGCAAGCTGAAAGGCAAAAAAAAATGCAAGGAGGCTATCTCCGCTTGTTAAGGCTAAAACATTTCTTACACTCTTTTTTTCGCGCCCAAAAAAAACATATTACTGGGCCCCTGCTCAGAGTTTGTGTCACAATAAAAACGTCATAATCTGCAGCAGCGGTCACGCCTGATTAGTCGAAACGCCGGAAGTGCATGTGGTGGTTCGGATGCAGCGAAAAGGGTCGTAGGATGGATGTAACGATATAAAAAAACATTATTGGCGCCGAATTCAAAATGTTCTTCACCCTTAAGGGACACTGGGCGCCGTGGCCGCTCCTTGGTACAGGATGCCGCACTTGACAGCTGCCAACGTGGCTCGGCGTACGAAAAATTGTTGCACTTCTTCGTCCTGGCTGGCCAGCAAGTGCTCCCACTGCGTCACACTCGGGTGGTTCCTTTTAGGCTGTAAGTCTACCTTTGGGCAGGTTCATGTGACATGCTTCAGTGTATGTTTACCCTGGCACCAATGACATTCGTCTGCATATTGTGTAGGCAAGATGTTGTGTAGTTTCTGCAGGTGCGGGTAGGTACCGGTTTTTAGTCTGCGCCAGTCTACCCCCTCCTCTTTGGATAGCCTTTTGTGTGGGGCTGGGTAACGTTTCCGCTGACCCCTGTAAAGATCGAGTATGTCTGAGTACGTGGGGGCAACAGGGTCAAAGGTGCCCGTGGCGCAATGTGTTGAGTCTGCTCGGTTGACGTACCCTCGAGATAAATCGTCTGCTACTGCGTTGCCCTTCATCCCCTCTTGTCCCGGAACCTATACTATATTATGTTTAGTGTTGATGTGTCTTCACGTCGAGTGTAGAATATTATTGGCGATGCTGTCGATGCTGTCTCTTGCGTAGTTTCTGCATGCTTGTGCAGAGTCCGTCACTATAGTGAGGTTCTGTCCTGTTGCGTTGCCTGCGAAATTGCCAGAGCAATGGCCGCCTCTTCATCTGCCTCTATGCTAGGGTTGTTTATCGTTGCGCTGGTTAATTCTTTCCCTCCTTCGTCTGTTACAACTGCGATCGTTTTGCGTTGGTATCGGTACTTTGCTGCGTCCGTGTAGACTACGCTGGGATTGTCGCTGAATTCCCTGATGAGTGCTCGGACTCTGGCTTGTCGACTTTCATGGTGTATATTGGGGTCCATGTGCCTGGGTATGGGTCTTACCCGGATGTTGTTTCTGTCGTCATTAATAATCTGCTCCTTATCCTTTTTTGTGCCCAGGGGTAGCCCTAATTTCTCCTTTAGGTGTCTTCCTGTTCTGGTGTGAGTGAGTCTGTCTAGTTGCGCACTACGTTGGGCTTCTCGTAGTTCGTCGAAGGTGTTTGATACTCCTAGTGTCATTAGCTTTTCGGTTGGTGTCGACGTTAGAAGTTTGAGCGCCGTTTTGTACGCTTTCCGTTTGCGTAGTATGGTGGCGATTTGTGGAGTCTCTTGCTTGTTTAGTTCGTGGTAGGGAAGACTGTACGTTACACTGCTCGTGGCGAGACTGTCTATGAGTCTTATGGTGCCCTGTTCTTTCATCCCCTTCTTTTTACTGCTGACTCTTCGCACGATTCTAGCGACTTGCTCTGTTGTGTTCTTAAGAGAGGCGATGGTTTTGCTACATCGTCCTGTGTTTTTCAGCTACATTCCAAGCGCTCTGACTTCCGTTTTCTAAAGTATTGTCTCGTTTTAGAGTTTTAGGGCAATTTGGGAATCGCATTTTTCGTGTACTTTCTTTTATTCTTAGGTATTCTGATTTTTCTGCTGAGCCCGATAGTCCTCTGGCCCTGGCATGTTGTTCAGTATTGTCGATCGCTCTTTGTAGCTGCTCTGTTGCTGCTAGGAAGCCTGTGGTTGTTCTCATTGTTATGTCTTCTGCATACATTGCGTAGGTGAAGTTTTCTATTTCATCGAGTACTTTCGCAAGTCCTATCATCGCTACGTTGAGTAGTAGCGGTGATATTGCTGAGCTTTGCGGGGTGCTCTTATTTGGCACCATGAAGTTCTCGGATCTTCTGTTTCCGATGCCTATCGTAGCCGTTGGTTCCGTAAAAAAGACTTTGACATATCGGAAGGCCCTGTTCCCACAGTTTATGTTATTCAGACCTTCCATAATGACCGCATGTCCCACATATCGAAGGCTCCCTTTATGTTGCGAGCTAGTACTATGTGTTCTCCACTTCTTGGTATTTCAGTGAGGACTATCTCCTTTAACTGTAGGAGTACATCTTGCGTGAACAGTCCCCGTTCGAAGCCAAACATGACATCAGGTTAATATCCCTTATCCTCCATGCAGTTTGTGATCCTTTCATTGACCACTGTCTCGTATATCTTCTTAAGGCAGGAGATTAGGAAGTTGGTCTGAGGTTTTCGATTTTGAGTCTTTTGCCCTGCTTGGGTATCATAATTATCTCTCAATGTTTCCATTCCGCCGGCAAGATTCCTTTCTCTCAGACTTCGCTTAGGTACTTGCTAAGTTTGGCGATGGCCGTGTCTCCCATGTTTATAGTGGTAGCGTTATTTATTCTGCCCTTTCCGGCTGCCGTATTCTTTGGGCCTTCTCCTATGGCTGCCTTTAGTTCCTCCTCGGTGATCGAAGGGTCGCTGGAACCGACGTCGTGACTTCAAACACCAACATATCCTCAAGGACAGCCAACATGGTGGCGCGCTTTGATGACGAGCCTCTCGCTTCGAAGTGAATTCGTCAATGCTTTTGTGTTTTTTGGCACGTGAACTGGCTATAAGGGTACGGGGCTTTTGATTCGTCTTATTTTGCCTATAGCATCCTGAAACAAAAGTAAAAACAGCGCTAATTTTTACACAAACACACAGAAAGACCAGACAGGACGGGCGCTGACTCCAACTATGTTTATTGAAAGCCACATGTTGCGTATATGTAGCCCGAAGAAGGTGAACGCATGCACGTTTTTTGCATAGTAAAAAGGAAAAAAAGAGAAAAAAGAAAACAACAACAAAAAACACACACTCAAACCAAACCAACTCATTATCGCGTATTCTTTAGCAATCTATACTCACTTTCTCGTAGGGAGGTAGAAGTGGTGCTGACGCGCATGCCACCTCTCTCTCTGATAAAAAAGGCTTCTGCCAGTTCCCGAGCTAATCTATCTTTTCCTCTAGCTAGAATTTTATTCTCGCCAAGTCATGGTTCACAGTCTTTTTCGTTTTATCAATGCAGGAGCGGCAATGGGCGGGTAGGTTTTCGGACGAATTTGATGCGTTCCCTAACGACCATTTATGTTCCCCTGCACGCTCGTTTACGCAGCGTCCAGTCTGGCCGACGTACACCTTGCCACATGCGAGGGGGATCTCGTAGACCACTCCCGTGGCACATCTTATGCAGGGATTCGAGTGTTTCTTTCCACACCCAGATTTAGCCTTAATTGGCACCGCTGCTAACCTTGGGGCACATCTTGGCGAATTTTCAGGGGGCGGAGAAAACCATGGGGACTCCGCACTTGTTTCCAACTCGTTCTAAATTGTGGGACCCCTTGTGATTGTACGGTATCACCACTGGTTTGGCTTCGCCGAAGTCTTCTTTCCGGCATTGCCCCTTTGGCTTACCCTTAAGTTTTTGCAGCAGTGCCTCGGTCACGGCAGCCAAGGCGTGGTTAGGGAACCCTGCTTTACGCAGTCTATTCACCTCACCCTGTAAGCTCGCCCGCATCATGTGAGGGCACGACTTGAGGAGTGCCGATTCCATTGAAAGGGTGGCAACAGCTTTTAACAGTTTTTGATTGAGCCGAATAGAACGGTGAAAAATCTTTCTTGGCCCTAGGTAGGTAGCGCCAGCAAGCACTTTTGTCCCCCAGCTTAATGTTAAGGTCCGAAAATCGGAGGCAGTCCTGTTGCGGAAGCTCTAATGTGAAACAGAGCCCCTTCCAATGTTGTGTGAACATTTCTAAAATGTTCATGATGGTCTCCCGATAGCGGCCTGTGTCATATCTCTTTAAATTCACTAAAAGACCGTCAACATATCTAAAAAAGTTTAGGACAGTTCCATCGTCAGTTAGTGATGCCGAAATGTTGTCAATGGATGCGAGAAAAATGTTACATAAAACTGGCGCGACACATGAAGTGATGCAAAAGCTCTGGCGTTGTAGGAACCACCGGTTGTCAAACTGGATGAAGGTGGACTTAATATAAAACTCTAAAAAGACATAAAATTGTCAACGCTTACTCCTGCCTTGTTTTGAAATGCAATAGTGCCGCTTGCCTCTATACACTGTCGAACAGCAATGAACAGGTCGCAATGGGGCACAGAGTAAAAAAGACCTACAACATCTATAGAGAACGTGTAACCAATCTGCTCTTCCCTCTCCTACACGCCGGCTACATCGAAGGAATTTTTCGCGGAAAAAGGTCCGAAACGTGCAAATCCTTTAGGTGCTTAAGCAAAAAGCGGTTGATGTGCTGCTGTCAAGTACCTAACTATGGCCCTATGGTTTTTACTTTTGTTACACGATGTTACACCAACTAGCCCAGCAAGAGGTACTGTTAAACGAACTTGCCTATCACAAATTGCATGGACGATCAATTTAGTCTGTTTTTTTTATTTCTTTGGACGATTCGTTAGCTCCTAGGCCTAACGAGCCACGGTCTGTTGTGATGGATCGCGCGGCGCTGTTGATCCGATCGCGGAGGCCACGTTGTTGTAGTAATTTTTCTCTTCATTCAAACCAGATGGCGCCACTTTCAGTTGAGTTATATCGTCTGCATATATTGAATGATGTAACATAAGCCATAATGTCCCGCAGAATGCATGAGTTTACTGCTAGCAAAGATGCATTTCGTATTCTAGAACTCTATATTACCAATTGAAGCTCCCTATACCATGATCGTGTGTATTGCCTGGCAGCGTGAAACAGCTCGTGTGCACGGAGCTCTTGTGCACGGAGTCGCCAGCGACGCGCTGCTACACTGACGCGTTTTAAATAGCCGAGGTGGTTTTTCGGTTCCCCTTACGATTCTTGATAGCCGCGGTGGTGCGCCTCTGTATTGAGTACGCAAGTTAGCTTGCAAGTTATTTTTCAGGCGTCAATGTGGGCATGCCTGCGCTTCGTATCATAGTGAACTTATGAAAACTTCCCCTGCGAAGTCGCCCAACTCATCTACGAAGAGAAGCAGAGCAAGGTTTTTTGGCTTATTCCTTTTAGTTATAGATGGCGGGAAAATTAAAACCTATCAGCGGCATTTCGCGCTTCTTGCAGTACCTGCATAAAAGGAATGAAAAACAATTACCGTCTGCACAACCGTTCGATAACAGCGCCAACTTACGTTCAGCGATGTTTCAGACGGTAATTCATCAGGGCGTCTTGGTTCAGCGCGGCACGGAGCGCGCATTGTGCAGCGAGTGAGTGCATGCTACAAGTTTTCCTCTCCGTTCCCTTTTACCCTCAAGATAAATGTAAAACGCCGTGTTATGCGAACAAGGTAGCTGCCGCTTAATTACCATCGGCCATCGGCGGCAGTAGCGGCTGCCTTCTGTCAATGAAAAACCACGCGTATTGAGTACAATATTTTCTTCTTTAAGTAGACTTCCGGCCTTTACAGTACAGAAAAGAGAATCTGAGCTTTTTTTTTCTATTTGCTGAAGTTCATTTGGCAAATAAAGCAGTTTTCATATTACCCCTTTACAGTGGAATCTGATGGGCAACAAAACTTGCGGCTTAATGTTTCTTCTCTCGCATTGGTCTCGTTCTCGGCGCCACTGCAACGCGTTCCGTGAAAGTTCAGCATTTAATGCACAGCCTTAGAAACGTTTCTTGAGGAAAATCTCTAGTTGTAAACCATGCGCACATGTGCATTAATGTGCGGCCATATGACAGCGAATTTCCGAAAATGCCAGTGCTCAACCTATGAGAGCTTTCTTTGCCTAAGTGAAGACATCGTCTTCACCACGTTTCGAGTACCATTGCTGTGTCGGACTTCTTAATCTCTTGCGATCTTTCACCTGTCTAACAGCTGGCGTTGAAAGTAAGTGGCAACTAGCTGTATCTATTAACCAGTTCTGGGACACATAGAGTGAAAACATTATTTTTCTTTTAGTGTGCAACAAGAAATCTATAGTCGGATAAAACTTAAGTCTGCAGTGAAGCTCCGCCCACTTTCAGGACCGGCGCACAGAATTCCTCTATGACCAAAATATAGTCCGTTGTTAAAACTTCTTTTCTCACCTAAACAAGAAGCCAATCGCGAGAAAAAAGTTAAAAGCTGTAGAATTTTTATACGTGGCTTGTTTAATAAAATCGAACATTAAAAAGCTGGTTTAGTTTACTTTTTTGACTGGCTAGCAGATTAATATAGTGCGCCGTGGATCGTGGCCCAATGTTAACAACTGCTGTTTTTTTTTAAGTTGTATCCTACTATTGAGCAATGCCGAATAAGGATTGAAGAGGCTATAAACAAAACAAAGGAGCACAGCAAATGTTTACCTTCCTTCTCTCTCTCTAACTGGCTGCCAAAGGAAATGCTCTATCGTTTTTCTTCGCTTCGTCTGTTTCGCTGCAAACAAGGTAGTGTGTTCCGGTCGCCATGAGCGGTACATTTATTAAATGAGCTGTGGGCATGCTAAATTCAGTAAAGCAACGCAAACTAGTGCCCGCTTCAAACGGCTGCAGTCAAGCATCTTCGTAAATATGGCAGGCTTAAGCTAAGAATTCCTGGAAACGCATTTAAATATGAGATTCATGCTGAAGACCTCCACGTATTCAGTGTAAGAGTCGAAACTTGAACACGTATAGTTTGTTGCTTATGTTAAGAGTCAATGAGAATATTTGTGATCGTGAACTTTTGCTTACCAACTGCAGTTGTGTGTCAGTTTATAAGATATAAAAATGTATAAAAACGCACAATACTGTGCATTATACGAAAAAATCATTCAGCTAACAATTTCAGTAAAAGAGTCGCTTGCCACACACTTTGCCTTTTACTGTGTCTCAATGAGAGCATGAAATCACCTAGGTATTTTTTTTATTCGCTTGAAGCACCAGAGGAGCTTGGAGGAGGCTAAGATGGTGGCACTTGCGCTTGGTGATGGCACTTGCGATGGCGTCCATCTGCACGACCCACGTAAACAACGGAGACGGAACGGTAGGGGCCAGGGGGGCAGTTGCCCGTGTCACCAGAAGCGCCTAACAACAAGCACTGCCGGACACATTACAGTTTGCTGATCAGAGTGAAGAAAGCCCTTTTTGAACACTCCACTTTTGCTAACGCAATCGTTCCTTTCATGTTTCCTTTCACGCTCAAGAACTTCCTAGCGACACTTGACCAGACTTCTCCCGGCGTAATTCCGAATAAATATTTTTAACAACACTTTGCACTTAAGCGTGGTATTAGCAAAAGCTAACAGTGCATCTTGGGCTTTGTATAGCTTAGAATTAGACTTTTTTCACCCTTTGTTCCCGTTTTACACGATATACTCTGCATCTAGCTCTTTCTATCTCCAAGGTGAACATTGGAAAAAAAAAAAACTCGTAATGACATCAGGAACCTTGCTTCGTCGTCTTTGACAAGTTGTTGCGTTTACAGACCGTGTCTTTAGAATTATGAAGAGAGAAAGTTCACTAACATATTTTGACTCTAGGTCGGCACCGTTTCTGTTCCCCTTTGTTACCAAGGCACAAAAATCTTCTAAGAGATTCGTCATATGCACTTTTTACAACGGCTTATACATGTCTTCAATTCCGTTTGATGTGACAATCATGGGGATCCTTTCGCTCCAAAATGACGTATGCAGTAGAGCCTATCGATCCTACGAAGCCTGCTCTGGTATTGCTTTAGCCAGGCGCTTAAATTTAATAGCTATTATGTTTTCTTTCCGCTGTAAGGACGTGTGAAATGAAATTACAAATTAATTGACCAAAACATGATGTGTTTATTACCCATCGACAAAAGAGCTGTGCACTGAATAGTCCCTATAGTAAAACTGCTCATCAGCTGCCAACGTCATGTCACTGTATCATAAGGCCGACTCGTCATGACTGATGTCGCAATAGATACATGAGGTAAAACATCTGCTTTAGAACTGTATAGAAAAGAGTGGCCTAGCCTCCACTCCAGTGACCCTTATATAATCCTAGGTCTTTTAAGCGCCAACTAATCAGTGGAGCCAACAAATCCCTGGGAGCCCAGTTTCTCAACAAGTTCTATAAGACGTTCGCCTTCTAGGTCCATGAGAGTGCATAGATTGTCCACAACGCCGGTATGCCTGTTCAAGTCTTCCAGAGTGTAGCCAGCCAAAGCTTTGGCGAACTACTTGGTAACAAGTTCAATGGCGTTGTGCTGAGTTTTCGGTTTTACAACTTGAATTACGGTTTTGGCGGCGGACTTTCCAACTTCCTTGACTGTTGACATGATGTATGGCGCAGCTTTCCATGCAGCCGCCTACATTTTATGGGCAGCCTTTTTGAATGCCGCCTTGGTCAAACTACAGAACTTAAGGAAGAAATACTCATCCGTCTTAAAGGGAACAAAGACGGCGACAAAGGAAGACGCCGATAGGCTTCATGCCGTCGATAGCACGTACCGTTATTCACTGAGCGTTAGTCACATGCATGCACTTCGAGCAAAAAAAAAAGCAATTTTTGACACGCACCCCTTACAACCATTAAATTAACAAAGCTCAATACCTGCTGATTTTAAAATAGACGAACTTCGCTTCCGCTTGCATCGGATCGTAGTTAAAATATTCTAGCTGACTACGGTAGGTTTTGTGCTCGATGCATATTTCTTTGGCTTCAAAATTGGACCTTTTTTCTCTGTTGCGCCCTCAACCATTAGGTTACGCGGTTCCTTGTCGAAGCCCACCGCCTGTAGCCTACTATGCCCGAGTGCTTTATTCTTACTTATTCATTGAACTGGTCTTTGTATATTAGAGCATTACAAGATAACCTAACATTTGATTAGAAGCTTCTAGCGTTTCCGGGGTTTCAGAAATGTTTGTGATTGAACTTACTGTACAAATACCTTCCAAGCCCACCGCGTATTTGAATTACAATCAAACTGTTCATATGAGGGTGCTAACGATCGTAGTGTTTTGGTAGGTTGAGATGGTGAGCTATATCT
Source organism: Amblyomma americanum (assembly GCF_052857255.1). Lineage (NCBI taxonomy): Eukaryota > Metazoa > Arthropoda > Arachnida > Ixodida > Ixodidae > Amblyomma > Amblyomma americanum. The sequence goes on along the minus strand of NC_135499.1, from coordinate 102,329,896 downwards.
CAACACTTCATGCCTTTTTAAATACAGTCGTGCTTTGCTAGTACGAGCTCCGTTAATATGAACGACTTGAATTATGGGTACACACTGTTTCTTGAAACCAAACTTCTTCAGTGCATTTCCCCCTCCTTAACATAGAAACTCATATTCTGGACAATAGAAAAAGCGGAAATGCATAGAGCATATTATGGATCATGCATTTATTTTGCTCGTTAATACGGACGATGAAGAAAACAAATTTAGCCTTCACCCCACAGATCTTTCCATTCCTGCATTATCAGTGCAGCACACGGGTGAAACGCAGTGAGATAGTGAAAATGTTCGAGTGATAGGTTTTACTCGTGTGGTGTCAGGATTTTCAGTTTCAAGGTGCCCGATCACGCGCCTTGCCATTTGGCGTATTGCGTGAATAGTCGAGATGAAATCTCTCTTTGCAGCTTGTGATATGATGAAAGCCGCGTTCAGCAGCTGTCTGCCGACTGGGAACGTTTATGTAGTACCAGGTCCTGCCATGAGAACAGTCGTACTTAGTGATACGTCATCCCGCCATGCATCTCTTAGAATACTAGGGGCTCAAAACTGCACATTATTGTTTTAAAGATAATCACGACTAGGAGAACTCAGTTTAAACTCCCAAGATTTATTATATTCGTCACTGCTTTGCACACCAGTATGCACATAATCAGACTTAGCGGTACTTATAAATTGTTTACAGATTTTTTTTTATTCCGAATTCGTTATTCTGGAGATCACGCTTAACGGAGAGTTTTGCGCGAGAACCAAAGTGTCCATATTACCTGGGCACGATTGTACTTCCTGAAAACATTTTGCAAGATGTACCTCAGGCATATTTATAAGAACTAAAATTTTCAGGTCTGGCGTTCACGACGTGTGTGCTAGCTAAGGGTAAGAGTAATGAAGTCAGCACTTGGTGATACTTTCATGTCACGATGCTGGCTCTACAGTGACTGGATTTACTACGAGAAAGACACTCTGCTTTTCTCAGAACGTATTTGCGCCGTTTTTTTGCACGTAATCAAATAGCAGCTTTTATGCGTTACCTCGCTCTCCAGTTCTGGGTCGTGTTGTAGCTGGTAGGGAAGGTGTCGCAGGAAGTGCTCCACCAGTATGGCTTCATCGGCGGTGTATTGGGACTTGAGGTCTTATATATCCTCCTACGAGTTCTGTAAACTATTTGTACCACTATTTGTAAATAGCGTTTTCAACAATTTTGGGGTTTACTTCTTGTAGCGACCTGTGGGCAATGAGGAACGCTCTAGGACAAAGTTCTCCAATAATTTAATCAACCTACTAATTTAAACCCATTTGGCAATGCACTTCGCCTGTTTAATGATATCAAGGTCCCTCTGGCTGACCTGGGCCAAGCGGTTGAAAAGAAAACATAAAACAATTTCCGCCCAGAGAAAGCCGCTGTGTACGCAGAACGGTGTACACAATCTTCACAAGACAAGCCTGCCGTGCAGAAAAGTGTTCTAGCCGGCGTTCACATGAGATGCCTGGCGAAAGCAAAGCAGGAACGGGTACTCGCGGCGAAATTGCGGCCACGCACTTCGCCTACAGTTTTGTGCAAAAAAATGTTCTATATTGACGTCTTTCTTTTCTCTGCAGCACAAGGAAAATAAACAAAAATTGGTTTTTATGACAGGAAATTGAGCAGTATCTACCTCACATCTTGGCGGACACCTGAACCATGCCGTACAAACAGGGATAAAGGAGGGAGTTCATTCATTCATTCATGAATGAGAGAGTTCAAGAAAAAAGGAAGAAATAGGCACCGTAGTGGAGGGCTACAGAATAATTTGGACCATCCGGGGATCTTAAACGTACACTGAAACGCACAGCACACGGGCGACTTTTTCCGTTTCCCTTTCTTAGAAGTGCGGCATTTACGCGGCCGCTTTCGAACTCGGGAACTCCGGCTAAGTAGCCGTGCGCCCTTACAACTGAACCACCGCGGTGGGTGGCACTTTTCCTCCGAAGTTAAACCATCCTTTCCACACAGCCTAGAAAATGGCTCCAAAGCCTCATTTTCAACGCTGTGTTGATCAGATGGGTTAATTTTTGTACTTTGGAGCGTGGCTGTTTAGCATCTTTAGAAGTAAATTTGAGAGGAGCAAGGGTGACAGCATTCATCACCTTCCAGAGATATGGAACACTGGTGGAGCATATGAGTCGCACAACATAGTCTATAGAATGGAACCCCTTGGGTTTCTTCCTTTAGATAAACGATGTACTGTCGGGTACAAATATGCTACCTATACCACCCACGATTGTGTGACTTGGTACACTTGTGGCTCTTTCGAGCGGTTATGGGAAGCTGTAGCCCCTCACATCAACATTACAAAGAATTCAGGACAAGCTTTTTTTTCATTGGCTGCCACCGGATATCGCATGGCTTTGTACATTTACAAAAAAAAAACTCGTTGACATCATACGGGACATAAGAAAAAATAATCGCTGAGCAGCTGTAGAACACAACATGGGATGCCTCTAGGCTTATTGCCACTGGCTGAGCGCTGTCCCGAAGTCCTGTTATTGAAATGGCAAACGTACATGCCTCTGCATGAAAACGATCTCCTTTCCCTCTGTATACAGAAAAGGCTGTGCTGTAAAGCGGCACAGCAATCAAGTCTTTCTCGCTAGTGTTATGCACAATTCTTGTTTCCGACAGTGAATTCGACAGTGTGGTTTGCGTTTGGTGTGCGCTTTAAAGACTCCAGCTGCGCTAATCGCTCGCTGGCTAACAGACGGCTAAGTTTTACACGCCATACATTGATTCTCCTAAGCACCTTGAAATGCGACAGTTGCAAAAACTGTTGCGTTCGTGTATAACGAAGCCACGAATACAAAAATAAAATCGCGGGGTTCCTTCTGCTTTGTTACAACAACGTTCAGATATATATATATATATATATATATATATATATATATATATATATATATATATATATATATATATATATATATATATATATATATATATATATATATATATATATATATATATATATATATATATATATATATATTAGCAGACAAGTTAAGGGAAATGAGGGGCTCGTTTGACAAATACATGAAGGAAGCCAACAGTCACCGAAACGAAGGTGCATTGAGGAATGTTTTCTTTTTTTCTTTTTTTTTAAATTTATTGTGCGGATTAGTGGGAAAAAAACACTTCATTTAAGCTTTGATTTAAAGAAAACTATTTATAAAGCAGCAGAAAAAACAACCATGCCGCCGGTTGGATCCGAACCCAACCCTCCGAATATCGCGTCCGGTGCTCTTACCAACTGAGCTACGGCGACGGCCGTCCAATCTGCAGCAGATTGCAGAGCAGCAGAGCAGCAGAGCAGCAGATTGCACGGCCGTCGCCGTAGCTCAGTTGGTAAGAGCACCGGACGCGATATTCGGAGGTCGTGGGTTCGGATCCCACCGGCGGCATGGTTGTTTTTTCTGCTGCTTTATAAGTAGTTTTCTTTAAATCAATGCTTAAATGAAATGTTTTTCTCCCAATAATCCGCACAATAAATTAAAGAAAAAGAAAAAAAAGAAAACATTCCCCAATGCACCATGGTTTCGGTGACTATTGGCTTCCTTCATGTATTTCTCAAACGAGCCCCTCTTTTCCCTTAACTTGTCTGCTAATAGCTTAACGAGGGTCTCGGTTCTGGCAGTCTTAATGCCATAGGTAGCATAAGAGGGCTCTCGCACAGTGTCCGCCCTCGCCGTTAGATGACGTTCCACGTCACACTCGCGGTAATACAGGACGTGCTACGTCCGCCGCTATGGACGAGGGTGGCGTTGGTGAACACTCTCAAGGTTCGCTTACACGCAATAAACATAAATATCCACGAGAGCAGCAGATTGGACGGCCGTCGCCGTAGCTCAGTTGGTAAGAGCACCGGACGCGATATTCGGAGGTCGTGGGCTCGGATCCCACCGGCGGCATGGTTATTTTTTCTGCTGCTTTATAAGTAGTTTTCTTTAAATCAAAGCTTAAATGAAGTGTTTTTCTCCCACTAATCTGCACAATAAATTAAAGAAAAAAAAGAAAGCATTCCCCAATGCACCATGGTTTCGGTGACTGTTAGCTTCCTTCATGTATATATATATATATATATATATATATATATATATATATATATATATATATATATATATATATATATATATATATATATATATATATATATATATATATATATATAACATAAGAAGCCACGATACAGTCTTCTTCTGCGAGGATAAAAAGGATATATGACCATAGGAAAGTCAACCGGGAATGCGGACATTTGTCAGTCTTTCTACAACTTCTTTGAACAGCGCAATTCCGGTACTCGCGTTTTAGTTTAGAAAGAGAACAACCATTTTTTTAAGGCTGGTGTTACTGTTACTGCGTCTTATAGCTTATTCCCACTGGCCGAGATTTTACTTTGGGTTAATGTATTCAAATCCTTAGTGCCAGCCGGCGGGTTCGATCTCTGCTGCTGCAGCTGCGTTTCTAGGGTGATTGTCAGGCACGCAGCCTTTAGCTTTCCTTTCGCTTTTTTCCTGTTCCTAAAGAGTAAACAAATATAATGATGTATAAAATTACACTGAAGTACGAAACCTTTGTGCGTGGAGATTTCAGAGCTGCTTTAATTGACCAAGCCATACAAAAATGATACCGTGCCCTACGCTAAACCGCGCCGTACAATATAACACGTACGCTCTCAAGAATCTTTAAATGCATTCATTGATCAAACTACCCGAACTGTGTAAAGCTAAACGTGTCGATGTCGTCTGCACATTTGTGCGTCACGAGGATCCGTACCCCGAAGAAGAATAGAATAGTTTTTTGCTCCTTCTACACACAAAGCCGATTCACTTCAATAAGCTCGACCTTCATGACATGTATGTAATTATTACTAGCTCTTCATTCGGCGGTGCAAATTTGGGCGCCATAGAAAATGCTGCAAGTCCTACGGATTGCTTTCCTGAGCAGCTTGAAGAAAAGGTCTCTTTGTTCACTATTAAATTCAAAATTATCTATTAAAAGACTGTTTCTGCAGTGTGCAAGCGCCAGCTAAAAACGGATAAAATTAGAATTCTTGACACAGAACGGCAAAGAAACCAAGAACACATATAGTGCCCACAGCGCCTTTCATTGTGACTGTGAAAAAAAAAACCAATGAGAAATTATCAGGCTGATGTGAATGCAGACCTTCGATGTATAACCTAAACATCGATATCCTGTAGAAATATTTGGACTATTATAACTGAGATTACGTCCTCTACATTCACCATTCTACAAATTTTTGAGTAATGAAGTTCTTCAATCGTACAAACGCATGCTGTATGCAGCATAATGTGAACTTTGAAACATCACACGATTCACAGGCGGCCTACAAAAAAATTGACAATTTTTATCCCTTCACATATACTTACCAGTACAGTCAGGCATCCACTGTAAAGTGTAGCTTTTGAACGACTCAGCGCCTCTTCACAGAACAAGTGCCACCTGGCTTTTAGGTTCTCACGACACTATCAGCTTCAATCTATTGGCACATGGAATCGATAAAAGCTTCTAAAATATTCGTCCCAGTTCATAGAAAGGGTGCAGCAGTAACTAGACACTCGGGCAAGCGGCGGACCGCACATCAAAGGCCATGCAGCCGCAAATCTCAGCACTGTCAGGAGAGAGAGAGAGAGAGACTCTTTAATGAAGAAACAGAGAATTTATCCGGCGTTTCAATATCGCTGGCATGCTACTCTGCGTAGGGAGGGGAATTTGGGAGATAAAGACTGAAGGAGAGCAGCGTGGAAGAGGTGGAAAAAAAAAAGAAAAAAACGAAGATAAGATGCAGCCATGAAATGGGTACTAAGGATACAGTGGCGAGTATTGATGCAACCTATGGAATGATGAAGTGCATAGTCCGACGAATGTGCTGACGAAGTTCACTGCAAGAAGAATGCATGAAAGTAACCTGCAAGTGAATTTAGAGCTTATCGAGATGTCCAATGTCTTTTAAATATGTAAAAAGAAAGTTCATTGCAAGTCTCTGTTGCCTGAAGCAGGCTAAGGGGCCTAAAACTTTGTCCATTGTTAGGGGCACTGGGCAGAGCTTCTGCATGCAATGTTCATAGTACGCACACTCGTTAGCATACGCAGGGCACTCAAGCAGGATATGTTTCACAGTTTCTATCGAAGCACAGTTGTCACAATGCGGACTGTTCATTTGTCCAAAACGGTATCGCAGGCCATTTGTATATGCAGCATTCAGACGAAGTCGGTGATAAAGTGTTTCGAGTTTGCGAGGAATTCTGGGTGAGAGTCTTGATCTAAGATGTGGGTCGATTGAGTGAAGAAATTGGTACTGATGTGTCGGCAAACTCCAAAGCCGATACGTTTCTTCGTACGCAAAACTTTTAGCCATTTGGTACGCATCAGATTTCGTGAGAAAACTTCGAATGTATCTCTGATGTTGATGGCCCTTACGGGCCGCTTCATCTGCTTTTTCATTAGCCATAATGCCACAGTGAGCAGGTACCCACTGAAATGTTATGCAGTGGCCTGCGGCAATAGCTAAATGATGGATATACCCAATGTCCAGGGAAACTGGCTGGTGATTCGTTTTCTTCAGCAGGTTGGCCAGGATCTGCAGAGATGCTTTTGAATCGGTGAAGATAACCCAACGGCCGGCGCTTCGGCGCAGGATGTAAGAAACAGCTTCCTTAATGCCGTGAAGCTCAGCTGTTGTAGAGGAGGTCCTCCGCTGCAGCCGGTAAGAAAGGGCATGACCTGTTGAGGGCACATAAAGGCCACAAGAAGAAGTTTCTTTAGTAGTTGAACCATCGGTGAAGATATGGGTGTGCTGCGTATATTCTTCGATTAAGTAGGCGAGAGTAGCTTGCAGAAGTGCTGCCTGTGGCATGCGGCTCTTTGCATTCACACCTGGAACAGACTTCTTCACCTTTAGAGGAGAGAGTGTCCATAGAGGAAAGGCCAGAGGTAGTAGTTTCTGAGGCTGATTAATAGTAGGAAGGGGCAGGAGCTGCACTGCCTGGTCAAAGCTAGAGTTGCTGCGAGTTAGGTGGACACGGTGTAGGAAGTGCTTCTTTCCTTGCAGGATATGGCGGAGATGGGTACGCATAGTTTCCTGGGCGGCAATTACCACTAGTGGGAGACATCCTGCCTCCGTTACTGTTCCTGATGCAGAGGAACCCCTTGGGAGGCCAAGACATATTCGCAGGCAGTTGTTCCGTGCGGCATTGAGAGTCTTATTGCTTGATGTAGATAATCTTTGAAGCACTGGTAGACAGTAGCGCAAGGTTCCTTCAACGTAGGCTTTTTCAAGCAGAAGCATTGATCGGCAGTTGCTACCCCACCTTGTTCCCGCCATGAACCTGAACACTTGCGATGCTGCAGTAATCCTCGCACGGAGTTTTTTGATCTGAGGGAACCATGACAGATTATAGTCGATTACAACACCCAGAAATCGCTGAGATCGTACATATGGCAGCGATCGTCCGCCTAGGAGTAGCGGATATCGGGTCATCGTTTTTCTTGTAAACGCCATTGCAACACTCTTTTCTGGCGAGAGACGAAGACCTCTGGAAGCCAGGTACATCGAAATGTGCAATAGTGCTCTCTGAAGACGTTGCCGGGTAATATAGCGCGAACGTGACGCGGTCCAGATGCAGATATCAGCATAAATTGTTATGCGGAACCCTCGCGGAAGGTGTCTTCTTATGTTAATAAGGACAATATTGAACAGGAGAGGGCTGAGCACCACTCCCTGTGGTACGCCCCTCTCCACTGCGTGAAAGCGTGTTACCGTTTGGAGTGGTAATAAAAATTTGTCGTTCTTTTAAATAATGCCCAATCCACTTGTATAGCCTTCCTCCAAGGCCAAGACTGCCAAAGGCTGCGAGAATTGCATGGTGAAAGACGGAGTCAAAAGCGGCCTTGATGTCTAGGAAAACGGCTGTTGGGATGTACCTAGCATGAAGGTACTCCTCAATTGATGAGACGAGGGCGATGATATTGTCAGTCGCAGACCTGTTTTGACGGAACCCGTTCATTTCTTGGGGGAACTCATTTCGGCTTTCTAGGAACCAAGTTATGCGCTTGCAGATGATGCGCTCCATGAGCTTACCTACGCAGCTCAGTAGGGCAAAGGGCCGGAATGATGCGTAGCTTGTTGGCTGCTTACAGGGTTTCAAAACGGGCACGATTTTCGCCAGCTTCTATTCCGTGGGGACCTCACCAGCCATCCAGGAAGAATTGTAATACTCCAGGAGTCGAAGACGGGAGGTGTGGGGTAGCTTTGCAATGGCGTCATAGGTCACCTCATCATGACCCGGAGACGTGTGCCTGTTTGTCTCCGCGATAGCTGTGGATAGTTCTTCCATTGTGAAAGGGATGCCTGTTTGACCATCTGCAGAGAGTGTCGAATGCCCTGACCCTGCCGACAGCAGCTTGCAGTATTCTTCTGAGACTTCTTTTATAGATTTTTGTTCTTGAAGGGAGAGTGCAGCGAAGGGGTGGAGTTGTTGAAGTGGCGTGCGCATGCCTCTAACTATCCGCCAAATATTGGTTACTGGTTTGCGCACATCCAGCGTAGAACAAAAGTCACGCCACTTTTGCCGACTGAGTTTATCCATGTAGCGTCGAATGTGACGTTGTGCCCGTCGGCATGCACGTAGGTCATCGGGGCCCTCAGGCAATACGCAATTGTCGATGCTAATTCCTCATTGCGAGTTGCCGCAGTAACTCCTCTGCTTACAGCGTCCTTGTATGCGTCCCAGTCTGTAGATTTTGTAAGGAATTTCTTTGGGTTCCTCTGCACATGGAAAGCCGATATGAGGATTGGGTAATGGTCGCTTCCACGTGTCTCCAAATCAGTGCACCAGCCAAAGTTGTGGGCGAATGAACTTGTGACAAATGTCACGTCGATGCTGCTGGCAGTCGTCGGGCCTCGGAGGTAGGTGATGCTGCCGTCATTTAATGGCTGAACTGAATGCTTGGAGAGAAGTTTTGCAAGCCTCGGGAACATGTATCTGAGCTGCCTCAAATTTTATTATGAGCATTGAAGTCTCCGCAAATATTATGCGGAGAGGGCGTCCTTGCTATCAAGTCTTCAAGTCTCAAAGCATCAAATGGCGTGCCTGGATCAAGATATACTCCAATCAGAGTGTACTGTTGTCCGGCAATAACTGTGACAGCGCATAAGTATTCATTGTCGCTCTGAGGCGGGACATCAACCGGTGTGGCCGGGATATCCTTGCGAAAGCCTATCAGCAATCTGCTGACGTTATCTGGTCGTTGTGAATGATGGAAATAGTATCCATTGAGTCGGAAAGTTTCCTCGACGCGTGATTCACAGGTGACGATGAAGGGGAAGCGGTACGCTCGCACGAGCTGTCGGAAATCTGATAGTTTAGAGCGTAGCCCGCGAGCGTTCCACTGGAAAAGGTGCATGTACGAAAGATGTTGTGGATTGTCAGCTGCGGTGAATTTCTCGCTGTGGAAGCCACGATTACTGAAGTGTGGTATTACGCCCCTGCGGAGCGTAGGAGACCGACACCAACGGCTCCATTGCAAGGACAGCTTCTACTTCTGGGAGTCTTCCTGACGAGGGGTTTGCACGGATAAGAGCCTTGATGGCTGCAAACAGCATCGGAATCAGTAGACATGTGACATCTTGTTCAGAGCTTCCGGTTTGCTGCCTGCCGCTGATCTTCTTGTCATGTTGTGGCGCCCTAGGGTCAGAGCAAGCGACGCTGTTTGTCGGGTCTTGTGTAGTGCGTTGCAGTAGCTTTGATGAAGGAGAAGAACCAACTGACTTCCCACGCTTCTTTTTTACCGCATCTGCGTAGGTCTTGTCAGCTGTTCTGCCACGCTGTGTTGACTCATTCTCGGAAAGAGCTGCCGTAGTCGTGAAAACCACGTCGGGGTTAGATGGTGGTTCATGGCGCTTAGGGGGTTTCCCTTGTGTTTGCTCTGCCGTGCGAGCAACTGTGGCTGCTTTCTTTTTATAACACCCTCCATAGGAAGCAGGGTGTGGGCCACCGCAGTTAGCGCATTTAGGTTGCGCTCTCGAAGTGCATTCTTTGTGCGAGTGGGGACCAGCGCGCACTTTGCAGCGCACGGGGCCGTTACAGTGTCTTGATATGTGGCCATGCCTCTGACATTTATAGCACTGAGTTGCTGCTCCGACGTATTCAGTTACAGGGTAACTACAGAACCCCAGCGTTACTCGTTTTGGTAGCGGTGCATCTTTTGCGAATTCCAATATAACTGTGTGACGGCGTACCGCTTTTATCTTTCCACCATCCTCAGGAGTGTAGGCGATTAGCCTCCTTGCTGAGAGGACACCTTGGTCGCGTAGATATTCCTGCAGATCTTCGTCTGTGTAGGTGACAGGTACATCTTGTATTTTGCCATAGCTTGCCATGTAAGTTTATGGGACTCTGGCCTCTACAGCCACTCCAGCCAGCTTAGTTACCGTGAGCAGACGGTTGGCGGCGGGCAGCGTCGACACTGTAACCATCAGGCTCCCATCCTTGTGAATGCGATGGATGAGGACTTTTTCTTGAGCCGATGCTACAACCGCCGAAGCCACAATGTTGGGGTTGGCTTTCCATAGGCTTCCTCCTTCCTCAGTGGGCTTGAAAACTACAGGAACACCGGTAGCTCTCTTTTTCTTGTACGATACAACTGTAAATGATGCTTGGTCCATATCCTCTGGATGGTCGGTCAGAGGCTCGTTGCTGGCTTGGTCGTCGCGCAGTCTCTTGTTTTGCGGGGCCTGGTCTGTAGCCGCAACTACAGGGGCCGCTGGACCCGCCGCTGGCGCTGCTGCCATCAGTGCAGGATGGAGTTCGGCTGGCGGTGATGTTCCGTGTCGGCGTTGATACGGCGCACAGCGCCGAGGAGGTCGCTTGACGTGCTTTTTCCGGCGGCCAGGGACCCCCAGGTCGTCGCACGTCGAGGACACACGCCAAAAATACTGGAAAACCTCTGAAGTGAGAAAATAAAGCCGAAAATTACGGACCGCTGTCAGACAGCCGGCCCACTATTCGCCGTCTTCTTCTTCACACTGCCAAGTATCTCCATTACTTCTATGTAATTTAAGAGCAATCGTCCCTCTTGCTCTAGCAGAAGCTCCAGGAGGCACGTCCTAAATAAATGGCAGCAAAACGGCGATGCATTTTCTTCCAGCGAAGAACAGACGGGTCGTATTTGAGGTAATTCATAACTCGGTTTATAGTTTATGGATGTTTAACGTCCCAAAGCGACTCAGGTTATGACGGACGCCATTATGAAGTGCTCAGGAAATTTTGACTACCGGGGGTTCATTAACGTGCACTGATATCGCACAGTACACATGGATCTAGAATTTCGCCTCCATTGAAATTCGACAACCGCAGCCGGGACCGAAACCGCGTCTTTCGGGTCAGCAGCCGAGTGCCATAGCTACTGACCCACCGCTGTTGAGGTAATTCATATATACACAGTGTCGCATTTCAGTGAAGCCTTATGCACGTCACAGATTCCGCAATATCGTTATTGATAATTGTGAAGAGACAATTCCGATGGCGTGGTACAGTTAATCTATGCCGACGTTTGCAGCTGTATTTGTTGGCACTATTACGCTTGAGATAAGAACCAGTTTCAAGGGGCAGGACAGAGTGCTGGTGAGAATATCGCAAGCAGTTTTTTTAATAGGCCTATAATCAACGGAGCTTCGAAAATAGTATAAATATTATGAAATGCAACGGTGCAAACACCTGAGTGTTTAAAGAATATTTAGGCATTGCTATTTATTCAAACCAACATGAAGCACTCGACACATATGCGAAAAAATTATTCTTGATTGCTACAAAAAGCATTTGTGAAGTGTGAAGCTGCCAGGAAATTGATCTTTAAACAAAGCTCTCAGGATTGTTAGAGATCTTCAAAGCTGCATGTTCTTTTTTTGCAGAATGAAAGATTACAGAGTAGCACAATATCTCTTTCAAGTGTTCGCTCCACATGAACAGACAAGCTTGTTTTTTATATATTCAATATTATGGATTAAATACGGCGCCAAAGAATTAGGTATGCTCACTTTCTAATTCAGTATTGCAACAGTTATTGGCGTGGCATAGTCATAGTGAAAACACGTTTTGTTTACTGTATTTTTTCTTTATTGCAGAATGCGACTCAAATGTCTACTGGAGTTAAGCCGCACACTTACAGGAGAGAATACTCACAAAAGCTACGAAGCTGCAAGCTGTATCGTGCTTGGATAATCCACGTAAAAATTTTGGAGGGTTTTAATACAGTGAATTCGGCCACACAGGCATTTTGGCCTAAGATAGAAGAGAAAGGACCAGGTGATATGCATAGTGTTCATTATCATGAAAACGATTGAAGTCTAGAGGGCAAGTAATCTTTCATATTCTGTTGTATGATAAAGCACCTACTGCATCTGCCTCCGAACCAAATAGTGCACACCCGCTTTGAAATATAGAGGCAGATTATGCAATGATCATGACAAGAAAACTTGAAATACAACCTCCTTTATATAGGCCCCTTGATCACTTATCTGAGACATCGTGTAATAACAATCGATATCAATCGAACGATTAACAGCCGTTCTCATCGCTCACATCAAGATTGTCTGCAAAAGTGTTACGTTTGCTTCCATATTTGTAATGCCTAGAAGTATTGCTTGATAGCTACTATTATTTCCTCAAATGTACATATCAACATATTGTATCTCTTCGAACTGACCAAGAATATATTCAATCAGACGCCCTTCGGTATAGTAATGATCAGCTTTGATTAACATCTATCAAGGACGATGGAAGTATGCCGGTGCCCTTACTCCCCCCTCCGATAATCTATGCACTCATGTGCGAGGTGGCTTAGTAAACGTTTGCAGCTCAGAGCTCTAGGAATCCTTGTAGTAGTAGAGTGGCCCGATTACGGACTTAACTTCACCTGCGACAGTACGATAACGGAACGAGGGTTGGTAAGATGGTAATATTTACGCTTGATATTTCAGCTTCACAAACAGCAGTCCCGTTGGGCAGCGTTCACTGCAATGCTCGGCACTTAATGAACAGCGTTACAAAGGTGTCGTGAAGGAAATCTCCAGTTGTAAATAATGCGCACATCTGCCGTGAAGTGGGGCCAAACGATAGCGAGTTCGCAAAAATGCCAGAGCTCAAGCTGTGAGTGCTTTCATTAGCTCACTGCGAACACATCGTTCTCACTACGCTTCGAGTACTAATGATGCTGATGATGATGTCATCTGGCTTAATGTTGCACCGGGCTTTTTAATCTCTTCCTGTCTTTTACCACACCAACGACTGCACTTAAAAGGAAGTGTCAGTCTGCTATATCTGTTAACCATTTCTTGGGGGCATAAAGTAAGTACATACGTTTTCTAGTCTGTAGAAAGGATTCTTGAGCAATATCGACTGTTGTTTTTAAAGAGGTGAAAAAGAAAACAAAGAAGCATAGCACATGTTTAAGTTTATTAACATTTTCTAAGTAGCCGCCAAAAGATATTTCCTATCGTTTCTCTTGTGTTCGTCTCTTTCGCTAAAAGCAATGTGCATGATCCTATCGCTATGAAGCACAAATTTAATAATATAGTGGAGGCCAGCTTTAAATCATTAAGGCAGCTGAGGACGATTCAGGCACGAACGCATCGGCCCGACGCTCATCCTACTTTTCGTATTACAGCTGGCCCGGCTGTCTGGATCACCGTCGCGGCTTCCCGGTTCGCCAACACGTGCCAACGATTGCCAACGCAACTTGCTGGCTTTTACTAACTTCGTCACACCGGGCCCAGTGGTTACTGCGTCGGCGCATGTGCGCATACTCCAGCTCTCCGACTGTGGCGCACTGATGCAGCGGGGCGTATAAAAGCTGAACTCCTGACCCTGGACGAAGCATTGCTAGGGACGATTCAGGCACGAACGCATCGGCCCGACGCTCATCCTACTTTTCGTATTACCGGTCTGTAATACTCTTTACTTGTACATACATTTTGTAGTTTGTGCCTGGGTCGTCCTAAAGCAATGAGTGATGATGAAGGGTTCGGTACCGCGTCTAACACGAAAGAAAAGAGAGAAAAGCTATTCGACAAGGCTCCAACTACTGTGAAAGAAGTTGGAAGTTTTCTTGTGAAGCTTAACAGCAAGTTGGAAGCCTTGGGAAGTAACCTGAACCATGAGCTTGGCACCCTGCGGGGATCAGTCGAATTTATTAATGAAAGTTTTGAAGAATTTAAGAAAGAACTGGCCGAGGCACGTCGGGAGATAAGCGAGCTTAAGGAAGAGCAGAAGTATCTAAAGAATGAAAACAGTGAACTTTCGAAACAGCTGCAGCGTACTAGAGCAGATCTAACTGAACTTCAGCAGTACAGTCGCAGAAATAACCTTGAGTTAAAAGGCATCCCTACTACTGACAGCGAGTCACTGACAGGCATTGTCTCCGCTCTTGCCACGAAGGTGGGAGCGGAAATAACGGTGAACGATATTGCCCTCGTGCATCGAGTGCCAACAAAAGACAGGAACAAATCGAATATCATCGTTAAGTTCAGGTCAAGTGATGCCCGTGATAAACTGCTCGAATCGGCAAAAAAAACTCGCTTAATCACATCGGACCTTGGCATTTCTGGATCAACATCCGTGTTCGTAAACGAACATCTTTGCCCAGAGTATAAAGTGTTGCTTGCTAGGGCTATAGCGGCGAAGAAACTTCACAACTGGAAGTATGCATGGGTATCTCGTGGCCGGATCTTGGCGCGAAAAGCAGACAACTCGGACGTGATCCGAATTTCTACAGAGGCCGACCTCGGCCTAATAGTCTAGTTCATTAAAAATGCTGACTGTACGAACCACTCATAAATTTCTCACGTTAAATGAATCACGCACCATACTGCATTGCAATGTAAGGAGCATAGCTAGAAACTTTGACGGCCTTTGTACGTTTCTAGCAGAGCACAGCTTTCTTTACGATGTTATAGCCATTACAGAAACCTGGCTGATGCCCGGTGAAAGCTATAACATTCCCAATTATGTATTTCTGTCCCGTCCCCGCATTTCGAACAATCGAGGAGGAGGGGTAGGTTTGTACATTAAAAAGACCCTTGTACACTGCGACTATGCGTATCTTAACGCATCCGTCAGTAGCAGTTCGGAATTTCTATTTGTTGAACTTGAGGGTGTCATGGTTGGTGTTGTTTATAGAGCCCCCCACGCAGATCGTAGTAAGTTTGTGAATGATCTTGAATCTGTTTTTATACGCGTAATCGATAAGAACAAAAAAGCAATCATCGTCGGCGATACTAATATTGATACTTTAGGTGCCAACCACAGCGAATACACTGACCTGTTATTTTCATATGCATTTACGAATCTTATCTCTACTCCGACCCGAATCGCAGGTTCCAGCTCGACATGCCTCGACCATGTGATATGCAATTTCGTGCCACCTTGTTATTTGGCTGGGGCATATGATACAGCAGTGGCAGATCACTTCGCGATTGCCTTCTTATACCGCGTAGACGATAGAGATAGCCGTAGAACTTCTGACAGCCCATGCGAGCTTAGGAAGAAAATTGACTATCAAAAATGCGCACTCAGGCTCTCTGAAATGAGCTTTGCAGACCTCGCTGATATGAATGCCAATGAACACTGCTGCAGCCTTGTAGATAGAATCAAAGCTGTGATAAATGATTGTAGTTTTACGCAGAAAAAACGTACTATACACATCCAGTGTGCCCTTGGATGACAGCAGCTGTGCTAAATATGATAAAAACGCGCGACCACTGGCACACCAAAATGAAACAAAACAGAGGGAACGCATATTATAGTGCTCAGTATAAGATTCATAGAAATAAAGCTGTTGCTACCATGCGTGTACAGAAGAAGCTATATTTTAGTAACCAAATAAACGCATGCGCCGGCAATTCTAAGAAACTCTGGGCTACAGTGAACTCGATAATTCAGCCTACTCCATCAAACCAAATACTTCCTGACCTGGCCCTTTCCCCAGACAAACACCTGCTATCAGATCAGTTTAACGATCATTTCTGCTCAGTGGGTGCTGATTTACGTTTAAGTATGGGTCTCACAGACGAACCTTCTCTGCCTGAGTATCTTGAAAAGACCTTCGGTTTTATAGAAATAAGCAGTGACGAAGTAATGAGTGCACTTAATTCAATGGATGCTACTAAGGCCACGGGTCTCGATGGTATTCCGGTTTTCATAATAAAAACAACAGTGGCGTCCTAGCTGCCACCTTAGCATCTTTATTTAATAAAGCGTTTCTGTCCGGCATCTATCCTGATATTTTGAAGCTCTCCAAGGTAGTCCCTATCTACAAAAGTGGGAATCCTAATGAACTCGGAAACTATAGGCCGATCTCAATCCTTAGCTGTATAAACACTCTGTTTGAAAAACTATTGGCTAAAAGAATTACGCAATTCCTGACTAAAAATGCAATTCTGTCAACGTCCCAACATGGTTTTCAGAAATTTAGATCGACCACCACGGCTGTGCTTTCTATAACTGACTCAATCAATGAAGCACTCAATAATAACAATATTTCTGTTGGTGTATTCCTGGATATTAAGAAGGCATTCGACACTGTGGATCTCGATATTTTATGCAAGAAACTAGAACGATATGGGTTCAGAGGTGTATCACTCGATTTCTTTAGAAGCTATTTAACTGGGCGACGGCAGTGTGTTATTATTGACGAACACGCGTCAAGTTCGCGTTCTATTTCCGTAGGTGTTCCGCAGGGCTCAGTACTGGGGCCTATACTTTTTACTCTTTACATAAACAACTTACCCGATTGCCTAATAAATACCCGTGCCATTATGTACGCCGACGACACCTCATTGTTGGTGACCGCTAATTCCGTTGAAACAGCCAAGCATACTTTAAACTCAGAACTTCAGAGAGTCAATAAATGGTTTTTAACAAATAGACTCACTTTGAACATAGGCAAGACTAAATATATTATATTTGCATCCCCTTATAAAAAATACCAGAATACCTGCTCCGCAATAACGATAGGAGATAAAGAAATTGAAGAAGTTAAGACTATTCAGTACTTGGGTGTAACCTTAGACGCTGCATTAAACTGGAAACCGCATATCGAAAAATTGCGTAGCAAACTATCTTATGCATGTTTCGTTCTGGCCAAAGCTCGGCGACATTTCGAAATACACACACTAAAAACAATATACTTTAGCTTCTTTCAGTCCCAATTAACTTACTGTATAGAATCATGGGGGTTCACTTACATCACTTACATTGAACCTGTTTTACACCTGCAGAAGCGGGCACTGAGAATAATGACTTGCACAACACCATATACGCCTTCTCGCCCTTTGTTTTTTAGACTCCAAATAATGCCGGCATTGCAGCTTCGAGATTTTCGCGTTGCACTACTCGTACTAAGAGTCCTCTCCGGCACCTCCCCCTTTCCTTTGAACACATTCCATAGAGCCCCAACTAACAGCCGTTCAGCAGCACAGGGAAGATTTCTGGTTCCTACATCTCGCAATGACTATGGCCAGCGCCGCTTCGAGTATCAAGGGGTAAAAACTTGGAATAAAATCCCCTGTGCAGTCTTTGCAACGTCCAATCCTTATATTTCACTAAAGACCTTTTTTCTGTCACAAATAATTACCTGATTTACAATGCAAATCGCTTAGTGATTGTCTCTTAATATTCTCTGAAGTGTCTATGTTGGGTTTGCCATTCATATGTCATTGAATAATCACTTCTAAGGCAACTGCGTTTGTTTTGTATAAAAAATGCTGTTCCTGTCTTCATATGTTTTTTTTGTCATGAGCCCTCTTGTATTTCTGTAATTTGAACCATCTTGCTTGTACGCTTTGCATTTTTCCACCATTCTTATGTGTATTATTTTGGCATGCAGAAGAAATCATTTGTCCTCACTAATCTCTTTGCTTTTATTGCATGGATCCATAACTAGCCTTTGGCTAAGGATCCAGACAGTGATGATATGTACTGTACTGAAGAAATGATAATAAAAAGAATTGAAAAAAAGAATTGAATTGAATTGAATAACCTGATGCATGACTCATAAAAGCTGCAGACATCCACCTCCGTTAAAATGTTAGGCCATAAGCAATGCAAATCAGCTAAGAAGAATTCCGTGGCTTTTCGTACGTATATATACCCCATTTAAGAATAAAAACATACATACTTTTTTTAGGATTGCAATGGTTTGTGTGATAGATTGGGCAGTGCGTTTAAAAATGCCGTCTATAATGAAGGACTGTACGTAACCAGTGCAAGATCCGTAACCTTGACTTTCCATTTTGTTTTGTATGTTAGAAGTTATGAAACAAAGTATTATTGATGTTAAATATTTGGTTACTAACTCAAGTTCCATACAACTTTATAAGATATTAAAATGCATCAATAAGCCTAGACCTCACACTATTCTTTTTTTAAGCGTTAAGGTAATTTTTATTGGCTTGAAAGACCGCAAGAGCTCGGAGGAGGCAACACGGTGGCGCTTGCGCTTTGTCATGGTACTTGCGATGGCACCCATCTGCACGACCCACGTAAATAACAGAGGTGGAACAGCATGGGGCGGGTGATCAATTGCTTTGTTACCAGAACCTCCCAACAACAGCCATTGCCGGGCACATCACAGCTTGGTGAGCAGAGTGCAAAAATCCTTCCTTGAACATACGGTTTTGCCAATGCATTCGTTCCTTTAATGTTTCCTTTTACGCTCAAGAAATTTTTAACTTACACTTCACAAGAATTATCCCCGCGTAATTGTGAATTATTTTTAACCATAGTTTATCTTTAGGTTGTTATCAATGAAAGCTAACAATGCATCTTGGGCTTCATTACAGCTTCTAATTTTATCCTTTTATCCTATCTTCCTTAAGGTGTAACAAGAAATACTGGCCACCTAGCTCTATACAGGGAGTTCACTGAGCAGTTTGAAATTGTATGCCAGAAAGAGCCCTGGTAACTTTTCGGTTTCTATTTGTTACCAGTGCACAAATTTCCTCTTCGCGATTGGCCACTTCCTCTTTTTAGAACAACCTACACATATCCTCAATTCCGTTTGCTTCGACAATGCTGTGGGTCCTCTCGCTTCAATAATGGCGCAACTGTAGCCCATGCACTACACATCCACCAAGTCTACAAAGCGTGGATTGGCATTGCTCATGATCGACACTTATATTTATTGGCTATCACGTTTCTTTTCTTGTGTAAAGACATGTGGAATGAATTTACTAAATTTGTGACAAAAACAGCAACCGTTTATTCCACGTCAACGACAGTACTGTGCCCTTAAGATTCCTCTCGGAAAACTCTTGAGCAGCTGCCAATGTCATGTCACTGTATTCATGAGGCCGACTTTTCATGACTGGGGTCGCAATAAATACATGAGATATAGCATCCGGTTGCTATCTGTGCGGAAGAGAGTAGCCGAACCTCCATTCATATGATGCCTATATAATCCGGGGTCCGGCAGACAACTACTGATCATGGGAGAAAACAAATCGCTGGGCGCCCAGTTTCTGGCCAAGTCTTATAAGACGTTCGCCTTCTTGGTCCATGAGAGTGCATATATTCTTCACAACGTCGATTTGACTACCCGTGTCTTCCGTAGCGTAGCCAGCCATGGCCTTGGTGAACAACTTGGTCACATATTCAACGGCTTTCTCCTGTGCTTTCCGTTTTACAACGTTGAATACGGCTTTGGCGGCGGACTTTCCAGCTTCCTTGAGAACAGGCTTGATGTATGGCTTAGCCTTCTTATAAGCCACCTTTATTTCATGGCCAGCCTTTTTGAATGCCGCCTTGGTCTTGTTCCAGAGCTTACGGAAGAAATACTCATCCGTCTGAAAGAGAACAAAAAACACCCCCCACTTTAAAAAAAAAACAATTTTTGACACGCACTCCCTGCAACCATTAAAATATTAATTCTTAACACATAATGATTCCTAATTGAACATTCTCCGCTTCGGATTGAATGGAATCGTACGTCTGCAATGTTCAAATTGACTACAACGAATTATCTGCTCAATAGTGGCTTCACAATTCGGTCTTTTTTATCACACTTGGGCTCTCAATCGTTAGCATATGCGATTCCCTGTTCACGGCCATCACCTGAAAGCCACCCTGTCTGAGAGCTTTATTGTTCATACTTACGTATTCATTCAACAGATATTTTTACATTGGTTCATCAGCAAACACAACTTTTGATTCAAGCTCCTTGCGTACCCATGGTTTCAGAAATCATGTACGATTGAACTTACTGCAAAAATATCTTCCAAGCCACCGTCGTATTTGAACTGCAGCCAAACTGCACATGCGTATGAGGTCACTATAATATTTCTTAGCCTTGTCAAAGCTAAGGTGGTGAGCCAGATTTCTATCATTTAACTCATTTTCCAAATAAATTCTTGATTTGTTAATAAGAGCTCCGTTAATACACACGGCCTGAAATATATACAGAAAGTTTTCCTGCGTTCAAAAACATCTTCAGTGAATTTATGCCTCGTTAACATGAAAAGTCGTATCGTGGACAACGAATGGGACAAAAATACAGAGAGCCTTTTTGAGCCATATATTTTTTTCGCTTTAATATGGGCAACGGTTTAATCAAATTTGGACTCCCCCTTACACATCTTTCTTTTCCTGCATTCTTATTCCAGCACGCGAGTGGAACGCAGTGGGAAAGTGCAACTGTTCGAGTGATAGAGTTTTTTAATTTGTTCTCAGGCTGTTCAGTGTCAAGGTGCCTGTTGATGCGGTTTGCTTTTTGCCGTATTGCATGAATAGTTCTGAAGAAAGCTCCCTCTGGAGCTTGTGATATGTTGAGAGCCGCATTCGGCCGCTGTTTGCCGACTGAGCAGGTACTTGTACCACTGGGTCGCGGCGGTGTGAACAATCTTAGCAAGAGAGACGTCATCATGCCATTTCACAGAATCACTCATCTCATAGAACAGTAGTTGTGTAAAACTCCACCACATTGCTTAAAAAATAATTGCGGCAAGGATAGCGCACATCAAGGTTTGAACATTTTTGATATTATCCTCTGCATTGGCCACCACTGCGCAGATAAGTAGGCCTAGCTGGACCGTAAATTTTTATGACCTTTCTCCCCGGTTAGTTATCAAGAACTCGCTTTATGGGCAGTTCTGCGCGAGAACAAAAGCGTCCATATTTCCTAGACACGACTGTACAGTAGAAAAATTGGTAAGTACCACAGGCACAGTGATAAGCTCTGAAACTTTTTGCTATGTTAGACGTTCTTAAAGTGTGTGACAGATTAGAGTATCAGTACGGATGTACCTCTTGATGATACTCTCATGTCAGCACGCAGGCCATATAGTTGTTCGATTTACTACGCGAATGGCACGCTAATTTTCGCCAAACATGAGCCATTTTTTCGAAAGTAACCAAATAGCTTCTTTTATGCTTCACCTCACTGTCCAGTTCTACGTCGTGTTGAAGCTCGGAGGCAACGTGTCGCAGAATGTGTCCCACCAGTACGGCTTCATCAGCGCTGTATTGGGATTGCACGTCCAATACATTCTCCGACGACGTCAGTTGCTTGACCGTAGTTTCCGCTGAAGCAGCAATGCATTGAGTATTTAAACACTGTTAATAAATCACCTTGGGGGAAAAGAGTCTGTTGTTAGGATGAGTTAATGCAGCCGCAATGCAACAAATGGGCTGTTCTTCGATACTAGAGCCCACTTGACTAAAAAAAATTAATCCGACTAATAAAATACTTAGTTCTGGGTAAATAGTTTTTCAGATATATTTAAGTTGAGGTGATCAGCCTTCTGCAGGCAAATTATCAGCCTTGCTATCTGGGTGCTCAAAGGGCACCCAGATAAACAACTTTATTTCTAGCGTTTAGCGGAGGACACTTTTTTTAGACATGGTATGGTTAGTTCAGTCGGCTGAAAAGAGCCAAGCGAGTGCGTAGCTGATATTTAACAGCTTTCTTTAGAGCTGATATTTTATTACCATATGAAAAATTTATTAACCATGAAACACTAGGTGCCATGGTTGGCAACATATCACATTCTTTTAAAATCAGGTCTAAAAATAATGTTAACGGCTTACTTTCCGCAAATTTAATAAGTGAGCTAGAAATATATAAAAAGACAACAAAAAACTATAAAACTATAGCGCGCTATGTTTCGCGATTGCCTGAGTCTTTGCGTAGTTACTACATCAGTGGATTCATGTTGATAAAAAGTTCTTGAATCGTTTTTTATGTTCAAGCTCAAGTTGCCTAGCTGAAATCTGACCTCTCTTCGGGGATTGTCTGTTCTCAAGTCATCGTGATCATGAGAGCTAATCATCAGCTAAGAAGAAAAAAAAGCTCTTTTTCGGAGCACTTGTTTCACACACTAGATGTGTTAAATCGGCATATGTGCATTACTTCTTGATTTTTGTATTGGCGCTACAGTTGGAGCAATGCTAGTTCAGCTCGTTTTCACGAGATCACTGCAAAACGCAATGAGTCATTCAGGGATTGCTGGATTCAAAGCCTGCCGACCATCATTTTTACCATCATAACTGGACTCCAATATTGTGCTTCTCGACCTTTCCATGAGAGGCAAAACATAGCACCAAAAAACAGCTAACACTGGTTGCTGGCCCATTACAACACGCCAAAGCATCACTTCCGTTACTTTAGAAGCGATCATTTCTTATACCTCTGCTAGTAGGGCGTTTTGAACGCCTTCCTATCGAATGTCATTCGAATCGGCTGCCTAACTCATGCTTCTTCACGAAGTTTTTCAACAGCATTCGGTTCAAATGACATTCGAGCCGACGATCCTTCGTGAAGAAATTCGAGATTTTCCAATGCCTTCGCAACGCGAACACAGTCCGCACTGACCAATAGGCGTCGCCGTCGTTTCGCCCCTTCGGCTCTGTGGCTGTCGATTTCGATAACCGCTTCTCGCGTTTTTATACAGTTTGTTTAGCAAATAGCTGGTCTACTCGCTAAGGAAGTACTCGAAGATACACCACTGAACATTTATCGCATAAGGGTAAAATTTCCCCCATGTTAGCCAATGATGACGACGGCACTCATGTTCTTCTTTATATCGCGGCGTGCAAACGAGCACTAGCTGCTTGCACGCAGCGACGTAAAGAAGAGTGTGAGTGGCGTCGTTGTTAATGCTGCACTCCTACATAAAACGCAAACTGCACTTTAGTTCTTTACCCGACGCGGTGGCTCAGTGATTAAGGCTCTCGTCTACTGCACCGAACCGGGTTTGAACCCTACCACGCCGGGTGCTTTTTGATGGAAACGGAATGCAAAAAGCGCCTGTGTGCCGTGCGACCTCAGTGCACATGAAAGGTTCGCAGGTGGTCGAAATTATTCCCTAGACGTCAAATACGGCACCTCTTTCATCTTTCACTCCATCCTTTATCCGGCCCCTTAAGGCGCGGTTCGGGTGTCCACTGAGATATGTCAGGCAGTTACTGCGTGATTTCCTTTCCTCAAAAAGCCGATTTTGAACTTCCATTCAGTTCTCTTAAATAATCTCTTCTTTGCTGTACCAGCTGTAGCCCTGCTTGGTTACCCAGTGCGATAATCTGTGGTAAGTGCCGAAGCAATCGGACGCCTAGGAATAATTAATAGCCGGGTTGTTGACATCGCGTAGGACGAGTGTATCCCGATAATTGGCGCAGTTTTCTCGAACGTGACCAATAATTGATGTTAAATTAATGCGTGATCATCGCCTTGACCTAAACGGCTAATTTCTTAGTCACAGAGGACAATGACGACTGTTGCGGCCACCTAAAGTATTGCTCGGCGGTGCGAGTCACACCGGCGCTTCCTGTTTATTGTATGCGCGTCTTGCGATGTAAGAAAGAGTCGATTTTAGACCAATGTCAGAAAAACACTTGCCCACCATTTGCGTTCGCAAAATCTTGTGAACTCGCTCTCCGCAACTGCCGAAATTAGAGAACACACCATGTTGCCTCACTAGGCAGAAAGCGGTCGTCGACGATTAAAACTTTAGAGTTTGGCGAGCGCTTATCGTTGGTGAATTTTCAACGGGGCAGGTGCGCAATGTAGCCGCTTCTTTCGCTTCTACATACACATAACGTACAAGCAAACGCGGATATGTTCGCACGTTGACATCATCAGCGTGCAGTTTTCGTTAAGCAGCCGACGTGCCGAAGACATGACGTCTCACCATCCGCCAATTAAATTCGTCAGTGTCTTTGGCGTAAGCACTATGTCAACTTACAGCTATATGCTGCTTTTGATACTGCTCGTATCGCTGCCGGGCTAGTGCGACCCTCGTGACCGCTGCTGTTGTCGTTTGACACTAAAAACGAGCAGAAGTTTTGGAATGCGTTTGGAAAGTGTCGTGTTGCACCGCGGGAGTCCGTCCAGCCTGAATGCCATTGCAAGTATCCAATGCAATTCGACTCAGATGCCATTCGAACGTACCCTTTCTACACATGTATTAAACTGCTTGCCCGAGAAGCTGGATACCAGAGTACTACACCGGCTCATGTGACCTAACGATAAGCTTCAACTCACCTGTGACGATAAAAAGACCAAGGACAAAAATGGCAGCCGTAATGGCATTCATGGCGCCTACAAAAAAGCGGAAATATGAGGTTTTGAAATTTTGAAAGCTATCTAAATAAAATGCGAAAACTTAGTTGCTTTTGATGCCCTTTGAAATTACACCAGTGAGCACCGCTAGTTTATTTTTTGTTTTGCAAGTATGCAGCTTCGCCAGACAATTAATATAATTGAGCTTCAAGATCATACAAAGAAGAAATACTGATGAGATTTCATATTATGACGTATTATCCTATGTTAAACGCAGCGATGAGCTTAAAAAATGAGCGCTGTTCTTCAGGCAGCCAGTAATGTGACATTTTACTGGAACGGAGTAGTTTCGTTTACAAATATAGCTATGTTCAGAAAGGAGTGCTTGCATGAATTCTCGGCGCACAGAAGTATTAAAACTAATAAGCATATTAATTCCATGTATTATGCAGTGAAATCTACTCGGCGTGTGCCCATACAAGAAAGTTTGGTGCACAGGTTTAAATCTGCCCCACTTTTGTTCTGGGTAGCATGTGGTCTTTAGAATACCTTCGCAAAGAATAAAATCACTCAAAAACCGTTTAAAGATAGCTGTAAAGCCACTGGCTTGGGATTAAATGTGTTATATTTTTGCCAAACAGAAAGAATTGCGCCAAGCTCGCAGGGCGCAAACATAGAGGTGCATAAAACCAGACGTGACTGCACTGTGCTTTCGAAGAGCAAATGGTACCAAGCCAGAAAAGCTCTTATGTATTTATATTTGCGAAGAAGTAGGAAGCCTCGGAGCTTTCCTCGTGACAAATATGAATCTAAGCAATTACACGGATAAATGCAAGTTAGTGAATGGAATTTTTTCAACCACAGCACATGCGTTTGACGCCTTTTAATGCCAAAAACACATCCAACATCCAATGTTGTATGCTAACGGCCGAGTGCTCTAAACGTTAGCTCCGGTTGCGTGCTTTCTTGAAGGGCGCGTTGAACTTTTACAATTAGAAAATATAGACATAAAAGCTCATTAAGCAGCAAGAAATATTTTTCAAAGGGGTGAATTAGCATAAATAAGCGTTTAACTTCAGAACACGCTTCCTTCATAACCAATACTTAGGATCGACAGTAAAAATTTAAACAGAATTCATGTTCGTGTCGCCAAGTACGAAACTGTGCACTTACCGGTTGAGCTGAAGCTCAGAAGAGACGATGTGGGACTTCTACGCACTTTAATGATTGAGGAACAGCTTCGAGAGGCTTTTTATGCTCGCCGAACAATAAGTAATTCCACAGCCTCTTTATCTTAGGCGATAAAAGTGCGAAGGTGACGAGAACAGATAAATAGCTAATCAGCAGAAGGTATCAGCACACTACCGCTATCTCGAAGGTTGTTCATCTTTCGCAGCGCATGTGTAAGGTTATCGAGACTATTATAGTCCGATACGGTTCATGAACGAACTGGCAGGTGTCTCTAAAAGGAGGCCCTCATACCAATTCTGTCGATCGGTTATCGCGTCACCACTGTTAATCATCTTCTACCATGGTTATTCCCTGATCAGCTTACACCCCCTGCGTTTTCATGATAGCAGATCCATGGGGGATTAGTTAACATCAAGAGGACATAATCGTTAAGAGGGGAGGGGAAGATGGGGGCATCAGTAAATGCCATTTGCTGGAGCGGCTCATTTAAGGGGCATTTGCCGCTTCGTCTTTCGGTTGTATCGTACTGGCTGATTTTCTTTGTATTATAAATCCAAGCTCAGTAGTAACTTGTCGCTGACGCTCTAACGATGCCTTTAGTGTTGTTTTTTTATCAGTAGAGCACCACTGATAACAGGACGCACGTCTGCTCTTTCAGCAAAAATCTCTCAAGTGGCTTCCCATGTTTCGAATATTTGTCTTTTGAAATAGCTAAACCTGAAGTAGGTTGCAAAACTCACGGCACAACTAAAGATCCAGCATTAATTATGTAATAAATGAGCGTCAATGCCTCGAAATGTATGATGCTGAATTAGTTACCTCGGGTTTGTCTTTACTCAAGAAAAATTAATAACTCTTGTCAATACCGCAAAGACCTAAAGGCCTTCCATATTACTTCTGACTACTTAGGTAACTTGCCTTACCAGTAGCTTTCATAGATAGGTTGTTGTACTAGCATGCAAAACTTTACCAGGCTCATGATGTAACAACAAAACTATCTTTGTTTACGCACCTCGTGCTGTATCCCACCTGCCGCAAAAGCATTGTCTCCCAATCCAACTTGAACAAGAAGAAGGTGGGTAAGAAACTCCGAGGAGTTCCAGCAACTTTTATAAAAATCATTCTTCAGGCCTGCCTGGAAAGATCTCCACAAGTCGCACATCCTGGCCAGCGCCCAATCCTTTCTTTGCATCCCTGTTTGATCCTGGACCATCGATCCACGACCAAAATACCAACGTATGGCACATTCTTGAAAACGGGCATTTCTCACCCCGTTTCTCTAAGAGCTAAGACAGGCCAAATTATTTTCGTATTTGAGGTCTAAATAACAGTTTACGGCACACAGCATACTTCAGTACTTACACTATTGCGCTTTTTATCGTAACGAAACCACTGGTTCGCATCAGAAGCACATTACTTCTAGGAGTTGAAGAGGTTCCACGAATAGCTTTTTTCACAGGGCATGCAGTCGCAGAGCCCAAATCACTGTCCAAAATTTACAAATTACTTTCTACATTAAAAAAGTAATAATATTCTTCCTACTCACACCTGGTGGTAAAGTAAATATCTCCAAATGCGCACTTTTTTGGCATGCCGTTCTACCCATATGTTAAAAATGCAAAACATTTTGAAGAGCTGCTATTTAACTTTTTGGGCCATCATTTGCTTGAGAACACTTTCTTCCCAGAGGATTTCCTTCATATGAAGTACCCCGCGCAAAAAAGTTCATGTTAAATCCCGCTTTCAAACTATTGATAGAAAGGTTTTCCTCGCCTTTCTGTGGTAACGACCAGCTTGTGCCCTCGATGATAGGCATATAAACTTTTGACCTACTGTCCTCACATTCCTATAGAATTTAAATTCATATCACTTGGTTATTAGTAAACTAACATGCGCTTACAACTTTATGCACTTTTACTGAAGAGCTTTAAAGAGTACAGCTAAATCACAATTGCGTGGAAACTCCACAAGTGCAAGAACGCGGAACAGCTTTGATATTGTGACCCAACTGCTCCAGCCTCTGCGTCGAAGACGACAAATACCTTTTCGACATGTAGAACACATAACAGCTTTTATTTACAGATGCCTTTGTGAATATTTTTCTTGTAAACGGTGAAACCAAAAAGCGCACCGCCATGTGCACAACACATTGACAAAACCACTGTAGCCCCTTCGGGCCTCAGTCATGGCAGACATCAATGTCCCTCTAGCGGACAACCTACACTCCTGAGTTAGGTCGTGTTGCATAGCATTAGCGCTCCTTTAGCGAGTTCTCTGTGCCAGCCATGGCCTTTGTGACTGGTGGCGTTACGTGGCTACATGTGGTGAAAAACAGGCCGACTAGGCGATCAAAAAAAGTTTTCGGTAGGAGGTACTATTACAACTAATCTGCAACATACTTAAAAATGTAATTATCACGAAACTATTTTGATGTGTTAAAATTATTTAATAGACTGAGACTCTAAAGGTTGAATTTTGCTCATTCATGTTAATTGTTAGCACGTACAGGCAGCACATTACCGAGTATGCGCTGTGTGCTACCAACTGCTGTGTATTCAACTTCTGCTGCAGCTAAGTATCTTTTTAGAACATGGCCTATACTTAATAAAAATCTACACGTTACCATAGCAATAAATGCCCCACTGAACACTGGTCTCTACACATTAGCAAAAGATATGCGATCATTTTGAGACAAATTCGAAGCCTTCGTGCCGCCCTATGGCCTGATCTACTGGCAGCCGCAAAGGTTCACGGCATGCGCAGTCTCTGGGAAAGCTTATTTTGTTACTGTCTTGCGACTCAGCCACCTCATATTATTACCAGCTGATGGAGCATTATTGTTCCCCAGCGCCGTCAGACATTTCAGGCCATTGCCATGCATGACTGTTTGGAAAAAAAAACTTCTTTCCGCACAACCGCACCCCGTGAACTTTTTTTGTCTAAAGCGTGACATGCTATGCAGTACAACAATGAATTTTTAACCTCTCCGAGCGTTGTCCTGACTCGTCGAAGTAGTTTATAATTCCTGTACTATTTAGGCGCTTCTAAACGTCTACCTTTGCATGATCAACTGAGACAGCAGCATTATATGCCAAAGGTAAGGCGCGTGCATAGATTCGACATATTTGTAAACGCTGTTGGGACATTCTTATCACGATCAGCGTTGTCGTTGTCTTTTTCGTGTTCACAATTTTAGAGCTAAAGCTCTACTTCAGACCAGAGTTGCAAAAGCCAAGCTATCGCTGAAGCCTTGACCTTCAATAAATAAATGTGCAATATTGCCACGACTGGGTTGCCAAACCGCGCTGGGGCGAACAGGTCAGCTTTGCGGGCTACTGAACAAGAGCACTATGCAATCACCGCAGCCGGTCACACCTTGTGTACTGCAACCCAATCCTGCGCCGAGCATATGCACATCGTCATCTTCATCAACTTTGCCTTGGCGGCGCCAGACAGATCAAAACAGCTTAACCTCCATCAGAGCTTAACCTGAGTCGAATATCACTGCCAGACCTGCCAACAACCATGCAAAGCAAAACGCTGAGACAATCAGGCTAAACACACGTTTTCGCACGTCTACTAGGTATACGTTAAAACTATTCTATTTTTTTTCTCCATCATTCACCTTATTCCAGCGCTGAGTACAGCGCATAAGCTAGTTTTTTAGAGTGCCCACTCACGCAGCCCGTTTGGAAGAAGAAAGTAAAAATAAAAAAAAGCAAAATTAGAAAGGAATGTTTTATGATGATGATGATGATTTATTACGGCGCAAGGGCATCTGAGGCCAATAAGTGCCATTGCACAAGGTTGTTTTCTTCTACTCAAGGCGGGGTCAAAGACCCATTTCTCAACCATTTCACCCTAAAGAAGGCGAGCACCAGGCAGGCGAAAACTTGTACCCATTGTATCACCGGTAGGTGCCCGGCGGCACTGGGGATCGAACCCCGCACCTCCCGCATGCGAGGCGGTGAAAGGAAAATTTCAAAAAGAAAATGAACTTTTGTGTTTGTATGTATGCATATTGTAAATCATAATTCATGGGGGTCTTCACTGGTACGTTCACTGGGTCTTAAGGTAATTGGAAAAATTTGTTGAAACGGGGCAGAAAGGATAGTCTGTCTGCCCTGCACAACAAGTATATTGTAGTACCAGGCAGTCGGGACCAAGATGATGACGTGATCATGTTGGAGCTGGCTGCCGAGAACGAGGACAGCGTGCGCTCGACACAACCACTCGTGTAGGCTGTGCAGGCGGCTTCCAATTCTGTAAAAATGTGGAAGCTGTGTCTTTGGGGTATAGCTAATTTCGATGGTCATGAATATACCGATCTCTTCTGTTGCTGCAAGGTCTGAGGTCATCAAGGACACTTTAATATAGCGGTTGTTCGTATGATTCACAGCAGCGCAGGTATATCCAAGGGGCTCAGCGCAGGAAGCCATATTCACGTACATGTCCGTGGTGTTTTTGCGATATCGAACACGGTGGCTTCGAAGAAGCTAACTTTGTAATTATTAACTTGGAAGCGAAATGTCAATGGAAAGTTGTAGATCGCTTACATTAACATGCAGAAAATTAACAAGGAGGAAACCAAAGTAACGTTCAACAGTTTAGCAATGAAACAGCAGTTCACAATTGGTAGCGAGGTGTTGGAAGTGGTAAACGAATATGTCTACTTAGGGTATGTAGGACCCGCTGATCTGGATCATGAGAGAAAAATAACTATAAGCATAAGAATGGGGTGGAGCGCATACGGCATATTCTCTCAGTTTGCCAATATCCATTAAGAGAAAAGTGTACAACAGCTCTATTTTACCAGTACTCACCTACGGTGCAGGAAAGTGGAGGATAATGAAAAGGGTTCAGCTTAAGTTAACAACAACGCAGCAAGCCATGGAAAGAAAAATGGTAGATGTAACGTCAAGAGACCGGAAGCGGGCAGAGTGGGTGAGAGAACAAACGCGGTATAATTACATCTTAGCCGAAATCAAGAGGAAGAAATGGGCTTGGGCGGGGCCTGTAATGCGAAGGCAATATAACCACTGGTCCTTAAGGACAACGGAGTGGATTCCAAGAGGAAGCAAGCGTTAGGTGATTAGGTGGGCGGATGAGATTAAGAAGTTTGCAGGAATAGGGAGGGCGCAGCTGGCAAATGACACGGTTATTTGGAGAGACAAGGAAGAGGCGTTTGCCTTGCAGTGGGTATAGTCAGGCTGATGATGATGAGTATGATGACATTGCTTTGAAAAACAGGTGACTGAAACGTTCGCACCAAGCTACCGTTTACGTAAAA
Source organism: Amblyomma americanum (assembly GCF_052857255.1). Classification (NCBI taxonomy): domain Eukaryota; kingdom Metazoa; phylum Arthropoda; class Arachnida; order Ixodida; family Ixodidae; genus Amblyomma; species Amblyomma americanum. The sequence continues at coordinate 102,298,790 of NC_135499.1, read as the reverse complement.
TAGTTCTTTTATCGGCGTTAAACCATAACTCGTGCAATAAAAACGCTACTACGTGATAACGATGCTAATTTATGGTCCCAATATGATCTTGAAGAACAAAATCCGGCTCTTCTGAAGTGTTCTCTCCAATGAGAGTTTCCGGACACACTGGGGAGCAGATGTGAGCTAGCAGTTGGTTACGTGGTAACTTTATTTTAAGGCCAATAAAGGTACATAAATCGTACCTTGATAGAAACATCACTGCTACCTGTTGTTAGAGAAGGTCTAAAACGTCTTCTTTGACACTTTGTTCACGTCAGCAAATAAAAAGTTAGGCATTGATTGTTCTTTAATTAAAAGACTTTTTAGAAAGAAAAATACTGCATACTAGGTCACGCGACTCTGAGCAGCCCTCAGTTCGTTTCACGCCGCTAGCACATTCCGTCTCCTATAAAAGAATGGTTACATTTATCTGGGACACAAGAGCTGTGCAGCGAAATCTACACAGTAGACTTCCGGCTTTTTTAAAATGCTACAATGCAACCGCGGTCTTTCACATTGGAAGGCACACTGAGTGATGCGCTAATTGTGGTGTAGTTGTTGACTTAATTCTAAAAAAAAAAACTGGACAAGGAAGGCTTGCTTTCTACATTTGTTTTCCTTATCGGCAAATGACGGAATATTTAAGCACAAGAAGGCAGCGCATAGTTTACTGAACGCACAAAAGAAAGCTTGCCGAGAAAAGCTTTCGTTTACCTAAAAGAGATCGGTGCACGAAGCCCTTAGAAACTTTTACGAATGATCCACACGCGGCTATGCCACGTATATGAACCCGTAAAAAGGCAACCTAATCGTGCGAGCTTAACTAAAGGGCATGTGACATTAAAACGACGGTGATAGCACGCGAATTGCCTAACTTGTTCAATCATTTATCCTCATGAAATTTCTATTTTAGGCAATTTCATTGACTCTGGTACCACATTGGCACTTTCTTTAGAAATAGTTTTCTTTATGTGGATAATAGCGTTTTCAGGTAATTTCCGATGTCAGTTTCAATCATTGCTTTTCCAACGTAGGTAAGAAAACTAGCCCAGTTCGAGCTGGTTATTAGCATGTTCATTCCCTCAAGCCATTCTAGGAGACAGGGGGCGTTTTAGGGCTGTCCAATATGTTAAAAGGAACGCAGGAACGCTGGCCCTTCGACGGTTGTTGCACCGTCTTCTTATAACTGCCTGCGTCAATGGCGTGGTCAGACGCGTGCAAAATGCCAGCCGGGCAACGGTAATGAGCCGTGAGCACCTGCATGATTTCAGAAATTATGCTTGAACATCGAGTAATAGATAACGGCTTATGGACAATAACGTTTTCTGGCGAGAGGTGACGCGTGATCTACTGAAACAATGACAGAAGTGGCGCCGTGCAAGCACTCGCACAGCTGAGCATGCAAGACAGTGCGTGACTAGGCGGCAATAACCTAGGATTATCAGCGACAACATAATCCTCACGTATGTCGTTGGCCGCCATAGCCTTGAGACAGGTGAGTGCCACTGACACGGGTTGTCTCTGAATGCACGGAAGTGTTCGGGACTCGTAACAAATGCACGGCTGACTATGCACATGCAAGTGACCTGGTCGATAACGCAAGGAACGAGGAACTGAAGGTTTAGCCGGAAAGGACTTGTCCGTTCACTTTTATCTGAGAATTTCGCCTGCGCTTGTTGATAATCCTTGCGCGCACTTCAAGTTCCACAACACTCACCTTTAAAATATTACGGCATCTTTTCACCTCCGTGCTATAAACTGACGTGTGTCGTTGATGAACAGTTTTTGGCCCTATGTAAATTCAAAGGTCAGCACCATAACACTAAGCGTTTTCTGAGGCAACAATGGAACCCCTGTGGTCTGCGTTTTGACAGCGCTAACCATGCACACAAAAACGTCCACTGCATTATTCAAGGTTTCCTTTCTATTTCCGCATTTTTGGCTGGTGACGGAGCCAACAGAATGTGCGAGCTGAGAGTTCGAACAAGAGACTTTTCCGCTGTTCTCCGCGCTTTTATGAGATGAACTGCGGAGAAGAAAAAACTGAGAAAGAGTGAGTGTGATCCCGATAATAATGGCGACAACGATAATGATCATAACAATAATGCCCGAAAAGCTACTGAAAATGCGTCGAATTTATGCAAGTGCGTGACCTTTGGGATGTAATACTGTATTGTCAACTGATCATACATTGTTAGACGCCCAGAGGAGACCTAATAGCCCAGGAATTAATATCTATTTCGACCCTTCAAAGCCACCCGTGAAGTGCTCAACAGTTCTTCTGTTCCGACTTCATGTACTAACAGCCAAAAATGTTTACGGGATGAGAACGTGCGGAAAAAAATTTCAAAGCAGTCATGCAAGCCAATCGCCTGAATTTCTGAACGCTGGGGAGAACAACAGTGCTCTCTATCAGCTGGCAGTAATATCAGGCGGCTGTGTCGCAAGGCAGAACAACAATAATTTTCTTTCCGGGAACATGTATGCTGTGAACGTTTGCTGCAGCAAGTACATGCGGCCACCGGGCGGCAACAAGCCTTCGCATTTGCCTCAGAAAGATCGCAAAGGCTTTGCCGCTTCGTAGAGACCGATGTTTGGCAGGTCTTTTCTAGTGAAGTTAATTGGTAGAGATTCATACAGTAAAGGTCAATCTTGTCCATATCCATTCCAATAGTACGACATTAAATAAAAACAAAGCAGATTTGATAAAACAACCTATGCCGCTAATTGTGCAGAAAATTTCGCCCGCCTTGGCATTGATAGAGAAGCGGTGTGAGGAATGACCGCTGTCTACCAGCTTTCATCTTTGTCATTCCATTTCAAACGTACCAGAGTTTGTGCTCAACCAGCTCCGATCTTGTCCATAAAATTTGTGGCTCATTATTAAACAGTCTAAAGTAATGACCCTTCACCACTTTAGGCAAAAACATTTTGCAGGTCATGTGACAGCCCCTCAAAAACGTCAATTTTTAAATCTGAAAAAATCAAATATATTACTTTTGCACTCGAAAATTTTTATTGAGAATGATTGTGCTTTGCGGCTGGTATCGCACAGTAGGGACGTTTTAGAACAGTTTTTCCCTCTATTTTAATTTATTATTTTACTTCAAGATTCATCGCCAATTGATATATTTTAAACACTGTTTCGCCTTATTCTTTTGCAACAACTCATTATTGTGCGGCTCTTTATAACATTTATTACCTCATTAAATTTATAAACTATTCTAAAACACAGTGTATTTGAGAAAAAAATATGAAACTTAAAAAAACTGTGCAGTGACGCCTTTCCGGCCTTAAATTTTGTAAAAGCTGCCCTTTTAATAATATGAAAATAGACTCGATTGAAAGCAAGTTACACTTGCATTTAAGCTCAGCGAATTTTATCGGAGCCGTTTTATATAAGCGGAAAGAAGTTCTGAAGTTCAGTGTCCCGCCTCTAGCCATAGTTGCCCTTTACTGCAACTGCACTGCCGAAGGCGGTAGTGGCGCCACTCAGAATTCTGTGTTGGGTTTACGCGAGCAATGGTATGCGAGATCAGCATCAAATGACTCGAGGGGGCATCGGAAGTTGCGAATATGATTAACTCACAAAGCAGGCGTCCCCCCACCTCTGCGCTCTGCTTTCCAAAGGGCGAAACGCGGCGGAATACTATACTTTTATTAATTTGCGTAAAACAGAGAAGCTGAGGCTGACTATTCTAAAAAAATTCATACAGACTCATTTTAACAAAGCATTGCAGGCTTGATATTGACCGGGGCAATATTGGAACCAAAATGGCAATGTTTTAACGTAGATAAACCGAGTAGACATGCCAAAGCATGTGTTTAGACTGATTGCCTCGTGGTTTTGATTTGCTGGGTCGTCGCCATGTCTCTCGAAGATATTAGACCCAGGTTAAGCGCTGATCGAGGTTAAGCTGATCGCGTCGGTTCATGCCGTAGATGGAAGTTAATGAAGACGACGATGTGCAATTCACAGCGTCATTGTGTGTGGCAGTTAAAGACGAGGCGTGATCGAAAGTGGGGTTAGTGTATGCTCTCGTGCGGTGTTCTCATTCACTTTCGCGTGTCTTCTCGTGCACAAGACTAGATTCGTGCTCTCAGTTTGAACGTGTAGAGTAGTGCTTTCTGACTAAATCACCTGGCTGCCCCGGTTGATCCTCTAATTCAATTCAATTCAATTTATTCATCTTGAGGCTGTTGGGTGCGTCAACAAAAAGCGAGAGAAAAGACTTGACAGGGGTCGACGCACCCTACAATGACTTGACAGCAGCATCAGAATGGCATACAGCGTGTCACACATTCATAACAGGATCACTACATGAATATGGAAATGAAAGAAAACGGCATGTAAGCACAAAGGTAAAAATATAAATGATAAGTCCTAATCTCAGTTGCATGAAGTGCCGATGGAACCTAAGTGTACATAAATTTAAATGCCTTATTTATTGAGCACGGAAGAGTGTTTGAAAGCATTTGGAGACCATAATTCGTTCGAGTTTTCGGCCCGAATCATGTGAAGCCAGTACGGGTGGCGTACTTCAGTTCTTTACATTTTAAGTTCGACAGGTGCACAATAAATGGAATATTTTTTCTAATACTTGTTTTATACTGCCTCAGTAGTATAGGTTCAATAATTTGTGGTAGGGGGTGATGAGAAGCGGTGCAAAAATCGGTTCCGTATATTCGAAACGTAAAGCATTAACCATATTTTGAACGATTTTCATTTGAAGTAAATTCAACAATTTAATACTCATAAATGATGTTGTTCCCCCGACCAAAATACAATAGTTAGCAACAGAGGAAAACAGTGCGCTGTACAGCATGACCAGGGTATGCTTTGAAAAGAGGTGTTGCAGTCGGTACACAATACCAGCAACCTTGGACAACATGTCCCTGACTGTTTCAACCTGTTCATCCCATGATAAATTTTCAGTAAAAAGCACTCCTAGGCTTCTGACCGTAGGAACAACTAGAATGAATTAGAAATCCATTTTTAGATAAATTTCGGTGACAGTACGATCCTTGTTACGAGGTCTAAAAAGTACAGCTTTGCTTTTTCCTGTGTTTATGATCAGTGAATTGGACTCAGACCATTCGTGAAGTTTCTGCAAACAATCTGTAGCTTGCTGTTCAAGATCTCGCACATGTGCTGCTCGGAAGAACAGAGTGGTGTCATCTGAATATATGACTAAAGTTGGAAGTTTACTTATAGAGACTATGTCGTTTACATAATGAAGCAAATGCAGCGGTCTCAATATGTCTTGCGGCACACCAGAAGACAGATGTATAAAATTTGATGACTCGTTGTCTACTGTTACTTGTTGGACACGGCAAGTAAGGTATGATGTAATTATTTGATGAAATTTTCCGCAAAAGCCATAGTGTTCGAGCTTCGCCAACATTGTTTTGTGATTGACGCGATCGAACGCCTTCGAAAATTCAACAAAATGTCGAGAGTGAAAAGTTTTTGTTCAAAGGACTTTAGAATTAGTTCTTTTAGGGTAACAAGCGCACTTTCTGTAGGAACGTTTTTCTTGGAGCCATGCTGGCTAGGCGTTAGTGTGTTACATTTCTCGCGGAACCTGGACTATCGCTTGTGTAACGTATTTTTTTTTAAAACACTTCGCGAAAATGGGGAGGATCGAAATTGGGCAACAATTCGACCGGTAACTTTTGTCTCCAGCCTTATGAACACCGTTTACTTTATCAATCTGCAAACGTCGGGGAAACACCGCATGTTTGAGGCAGCAATTAAAAATGTGCTCTAAAACTGGGACAGTTGCATCGGCTACATATTTTGTTGGTTGGAGTTCAAGATCGTCTATGTCTCGAGACCTGCTGTTACGGAGAGTCAGAAAGCATGTTTTGATTTCATTGGCGTCCGTTGGCATCAAGAATGCCGTGGAAGAAACCCGCGAGTCGAGGTTTTTGATATTCTGGGGACCGTGGTTGCCATTTACCAGTGACGCGAAGAAATTATTAAATTTTTCTGCCAAAAGTTTTCCACTGACTGGTTATCAGCCTACACCTCAAGCATGCCGCTGTCATGTTCACCTCGGTTCAAAACTTCAGGTATTGTTTTCCATGCAAGGTCACTTCTTTTAATTACGTCTGAATTAAATAATTTTTCTATATACTCTTGCTTTGTTTGCCGAAGAAAAGAAGTGACTTGATTTCGATACGCCTTAAAACGCGCTAGGACATCGAGGGATCGGCGTTTGATAAAGCAGTTTTAAAGATACATTTTGTTTTATCTTTTGAAGGCATTTTTTTGTTATCCAGGGCTTGCGGGCCTTGCGGGGTTTTTTACAAGTCACAAGAAGAAACTTTTTGTCATAGACAGACCTGAATGTAGTAATGAAGGCACCATATGCGTCCTCTGGATCATTATTGCTGAGCACGAGATGCCAGTCCATGCCTGCAAGTGCTGCTCGAAAGGAATTTCATGTGGCCAGGTTTATACGGCGATAATGTACCACAAGAAACTTGCGTTGTTTTCGGGGAGCAAAGGAATCTATAAACATGAATATGGGTAGGTGGTCACTTATCAGGGCATTAAGGACTCCTCAATGATGGCAGTCCACTGGATAGTTACTAAGGAAAACGTCAATTGCCTTCGCTGCCTGCGGCCGCGTGGGGTTATTTATGACATTAGTAAATTCGTTGCTGTGCAATATGCAGTCGACCTCACGTTTATTTGTATATTGCGATAGAAAGTCTATGTTATTATCAGCGCCTAAAACTAGATTAAGGCTGTTTGCTGCGATCTATCGGAGGTATTCATCAAGAAAGGCGATCAATTTAGAAATGCTGCATTTTGGAGGCCGGTATATAACGGAGAAAACACTACTTCCGCTTTGCAACGACAATATTTTGTAGTCCTCTTGGGTTATAGTAAAGTCAGTAAGAATGTTGCATTTGAAAGTTTAGTTCGTTGCTATTATGACACCAGCGCCCCCTTTACTAGTACGGCTTTACACACGCGTGTTGTAGTCGGGCAGGTGCAAAGCTTCGTTACTACTTTCATACCAAGTTTATGTAATCATTATTACGTTGAAATGGAAGCACAGTGTGCAAAAAAATGCTTCTAATTCATCGACCTTGCTTCAAAAAGGTAGCGCGTTTAGATGAAAGAAGGACACAGCATTCTTTTTCTGTGCAGGTTTAACGCTAAACTAAGGTCAGAAGGCAGCACGAATGTTCATATCTTGGGGAGTCATTGTAATGTTAGGTATCAGAAAAAGCGTGAAATATATTCTATCTTATCTAGGTCTCGCTCGCGGGCGATACGCACAAACGTCGACGATACTGTTTTCCTAGCAAGAATGTGGCCGTTTTGTTTCCAAAAAAATTTCCACTTCTGCTGCTTCATCTGCGCTATGCCATGCCCAGCAATTTCTTGAGCAGGGGACACAAGTGCTCATTCACATACGCAGCATTCACAAAATGCCTATATTCTATGCTCTTTAAATACGGCTGCTTCTTGAGGTAATCATATTCTCTGTTCTCGAAGACCACAGGGCTCATTTTTTTTTTGGTCTCGCATTCCACTGCTCGTGTAAACCGAACATTGAATGCTGAGCGGCGCCAAGGCTGTGTACTGCAGTCCAGAGACTGCACGGAGCAATAATGGATTGAAATTCGGCACTGAGCTTGAAAACTTTTTTTTCTCGCTGAAAACCAAAAAGGCACCTTTAAAACATACTGGTCGCGATTACGATAAAACGCATCAATCGGGCCACAATTCATATTTTTACACGGAACGCTTCTGCAAAAAAGTCAAGGCAGAAAACGCGGCACGAAACTTTTTTTTAAGTTAGATATCTTTTTTTGATATATATTGCTTTGTAATATAGTTTAAAACCATTTACCAAGGTAGTATATATGCTATAATAAGCCGTCCAAAAATATGATGCTGCTTACAAATGCCGTGTAACAATTTTTAAAACATGGCAGACTTGATGCTTCTTAAGTGATATAACGAATTAAAACATTGAAAACCTGATAAAGAATTAAACAGCGCTGAAACACCCCTGCTGTGTGATAAAAACCGCCATGCTTAGCAGTCTCTATAAAACCTTTTCGAGCGCAAAAGCAAAATACTTGATTTTTGGAAATTTTTAGAGACCAACTTTTGCACTTCTCTGAGAAACCGAACAAAACAAGGGAGCCGCCGGCGTTCATTGACGCTGACAACTTTGTAGAGGCCGTTCATTTTCACGAAACGAAAGGCGCACAACTGGCTCCTTGGGTCAGTGGACACCTCAGTCTCGCTTCAATGTCCGTGGCGTTGGTGTCCAACTGCAAAACATTTTTTGATGGCGTTCCGCGCTCTGGCTAGGCAGCGCACTCACCCTGCCACCTTGGTAGGTGGCAGGTAATGGTTGACTGCGAGAGGTTTGCCACCCAATGAGCGCTGAGGCCTATTGCCGCAGTGCAGCGTGTCTGCCACAACGTTTTCAGCGCTAATGTATGCAGCCCACATATTTCACTCACCACCCCCACGTATCTTAAAATGCGATTGTGGCAGCCACTCAACCAGGGAGGCAGTTATGAGCTCTTCCTTTCCTCGAAATCATCGGCGTCTAGAATGTTGTCAGCGCGAACGCCAAATGAGCACAATGAACGCCCGCGGCTTTGCTTTTTATATCCTGAATTAGCTGAGCTAATCCACGTTAATTTTTCTAGTAAACGGCATCACTATGGGTGTTGCGGCACTACGCAACCGCAAAGCGAACAGCCATGTGCACCAATATCTGCAGGAAATTTGTTCTGGAAGGTACGATTGCCACTAGACTAGAATATACTCAAAAATTAAATTATCAGCGAAACCATCTTTATGTCTGTAAACTGTTCAGTGAACTGAGACTATAAAATTAGCATTACGCTCATAGATATAAATTTTTACCGAATATTACACGCACTTTTCGTGAACTTCACCCACATCTGCGATTACCCATCATCACCCTTCGCTTCACATGAACTTCATCCTCATTTGTGAATGATCATCATCAACGCTCCTTCTTGGGTTCGATCTCCGACGTCATTATTGGCAGTGACAATGAATCTCGGTCGCCCAGCTTACAAGCGGTGGAGCGTGCTGTAGATCCCTGTCCGGCTCAATCGAAAGCCTGCAGCTACGCTCTGGTCGAATCCTGGTCGGCCGATCTTCCAAGGTGGAACATATCGATCAACATCCCCCTTTTCCGGCTGCCGTCCCTGCTTCTTCCCCAACTGGTGCGCTTCCTCCCGGACCCGAGGCTTCTACCGGCCTTGCCCACACAAACTCGTCTCATGGTACGCCTTCAGCTCAACCTACCTCGACTATTACCACCCGGCAGAGCAATCTTCCCGTTTTTCTTGGCCTCCCCGGCCACGACATTGATAACTGGCTGGAGCAGTATGAAGTTGCTAGCGCCTATAACCGTTGGGACTCTTCGACCAAACTTTTGAACGTTGAATTTATCTTGAGTCATGTAGCCAAGACATGGTTCGTCAACCATCGGGTCGCCATTCCCGACTGGCTTCAGTTCACCACTCAGCTTCTTCAGATGATTGGAACGATGACCACCGGCCCCGCTGCTTAATTGCCAAAAGGAATTAGACACCCGTGTGCAGCTTCCCGGGAAGAGTTGCACGTCGTACATTGAAGACCTCCTTGCCCTTTGCCGGCGTTTCAACAGTATCATGCCAGAAGCCGATCGGGTCCACCATGTTCTTAAAGGAATAGGCGCTTTCGCCTTTAGAACTCTCGCCGCACAACACCCTTCATCTGTTCCGGAAGTTCGTACCACCTGTCAGCGCTTAGATGACCTCCAGTCACGTTAGACCGCCTCCCGGACACCTGGGACCATCGTTTTCCCACAGACACTGATCTCCGCGCGCTAATTAGATAGATCATCTGCGAATAACTGCAGGACTCTTACCCAGGAACTGCTCTCTCTGCCTCCCACCCTGCCAGTTATTCTATTCGGAACGCTACTCACCATCCCATTCATCTACGAAAAGGTTCTGCAGTTGCATCTATCATCCACACTCCACCTGTTGCTCTTCTACCCCACAGCATTCCTGTTCCAGCACCTTATTCTGCTGCTTCTGGTGAGGCGCTTTCTAAATAAATAAGCCATGACCTTTTGCCAAACAAGAAACATGCATTACTTGCTCTCTTTAAAAAATGTCCCCTCAAACGACACCCAGTCCTCAGTTCGGTGTCGCACCTGTGCAGCCGCACATCGCATTACAACTGACGGTTCTACTCTAGATCGTCGTCGGCCCTACTGAGTGTCTTTTTCCCAATGTGAGATAATACAGGATAACGTCGTGGATATGCTGAATCGCAGCATTATTCGCCCTTCTACCGATCTCTGGTCACCGCCTGTTGGGCTGGTGAAGAAAAAACACGGCTCGGTTAGATTTTGCGCTGGTTACCGTGCTCTGTATAAGATAACTTGAAAGGATGAATATCCCTCAGCGCGAATTGACGACGCCCTTGACTCTTCAAGATGCCGAGTTTTTCTCAAGTTTATACCTCCGCCCGGTTATGGGCAAATACACATGCATGAAGACGACAAAGGAAAGGCCGCTTCCGCCACTCCCAATGGGTTGTACGAGTTTAACGTGATGCCCTTTGGCCTCTTACACGCTCCCGCATAATTCGAGCGTATGATTGATACCGTTCTGCGAGGCCTCAAATGGAAAGCTTGCCTATGCTACCTCGACGAAATAGTGTTTTCCCGAAAGTTTTCAGAACATCCACAGCATCTCGAAGAAGTTTTTGTGAACTTCAGCCCTGGCCTCCAGCTCAATACGAAGAAGTGTCGGTTTGCTTCAAAATCCATCAAAGTCATTGGCTATATCTTCAGCAGAGATGGCATTAGGCCTGATCCCGAAAATGGCTGCTGTTGTGTATTTTCCCCGGCCATCATACCTCAGAGGTCTGCGTAGTTTTCTCGTATTAGCGTCTTATTTTCGGCGGTTCATCCATAATTTCTCTTCTGTTGCATCCCGTATACATTGGCTGCTTTCTACCGGCGTCCTTTTCGACTGGACTCCCGACTGCAAGACTGCCTTTCAGAAGCTGAAGCGAGTTAAGACAACAAATCCAGTTCTCTGCCAATTTGATGAGTCTTTCCCAACCAGTTCACGTACTGATGCTAGTGGCCGCGGCACTGGCGCCGTGCTTCTACAACAACAAGATAGAACCAGCGAAAGGGTTGTTTCTTACGCACCCACTCGCTGACTCTGGCTGAGCAGAACTACCCTATCGCAGAACTAGAGTGCCTTGCATTTGTTTGGGCTGTTGAAAATTTTCGATCTTATCTTTACTGCCGGCATTTCGCGGTAGTCACTAATCACCACGCTGGCTCTCATCCCAGAAAAATTTCACCGGCCAGCTCGAGCGCTTGATTCTCCGACTTCAAGAATTTCAGTTCACAATCACAAAACTGGCAAGACGCACCTTGATGCTGATGTCCTTTCTCGATGCGCCTGTCCCGTGTCGCTTGCTGTGTGTTGTCTTTCTCGGCGCTACAACCCTTTTATGAAAACATGCACCAACTATGCCGTCAACAAGTTTTACTCAGTTCCCTTTCTCGTTACCCCTTGTCACACCGTTACCTAGTAGTACTTTCAGTGCTTCCTTGTCTGCACGTACAAATGGTTTGCCCATACAGGATGGGAATACCGCGTCGATTGCTGCTTTTTCCGACACCCAGCATGATCTGGCTTCCGCCCAGCAATCTGACTCGTACTGTTGGTCGCTGATAGATCGACTCAATGGTATTTCGTTACCTCTAATTATCGAATGCGACGCCAACTTACCAAATTTGGCATAATCACAACCCTTTCGGCGAACCATGGGGGCCAGTTGTTCCTCATTCTCTTCGCTATCAGATCTTGCATGCCTTCCATGACGATCACACCGCTGGTCACCTTGGCTACCGTAAGACTTACGACAAAATCAAGAACCGCTTTTTATGGCCCGGTCTCTCCACGAGTGTTGCCAAGTAAGTTGCCTCATGTGTGCCATGCCAACGCCGTAAACGATCCATGTCACCTCTATCGGGCCTACTTCAGCCTCTCCCCTGCCCTTTTAGAGCTTTCGAAGTTGTAGGCGTAGACCTATACGACCCTTTACCGTTGAGCGCGGCGGGAAATCACTAGATCATCACAGCTGTAGACCATCTCACCCGGTATGCAAAACCGCAGCTATACAGTCTAGTTGGCTGCGGTGATAGCAAGCTTTTTTTCTGCGAGACATTATTCTGTGCCACGGAGCTCCTCGTGGTCTCCTGTCCGATCGCGGCAAGTCTTTCCTCTGTGCAATCGTGGCCCAAGTTCTACACGCCGCCAACACTGTTAAAATGACAACATCTGTCTGCCACCAGGAAACGAATGGTCTCACAGAACGCTTTCATCGAACACCGTCTCATATGCTATCCAAATACACTGACCCACATCAGAATAACTGGGATTCCTTGCATCCTTTTGTCACCTTCGCATATAACACTGTAGTTCAATGCACGACCCGCTACTCTTCATTTTTCCTGGTCTATGGTCGGTCCACTGCATTCATCCTGAAAGCATCCTTCTTCTCTGCACCTGTTCTCTCTGACCCACTCTCGTATGAACAATTCACTTCACGCTTTGCCCACTGTCGCGAACTTGCCAGACTCAACACAGAGGCCGCCCAGACTGCGCCGAAAAGCAGTTACGACTCCTCTCCCCGTGTGGTGTCATTCAATCCTGGTGACGAAGTCTTGCTCTTGACGCCTACCCGCACAATAGGATTGTGTTACAAACCTCTCAGTCACTTCATCGGCCCATACACGGTGCTCGCGCAAACTTCACCAGTGAACTATTGCGCAGTCCCAGCGTCTCCTGTGAACGACCGTCGCTGTTCGTATAACTGAGATTGTGCACGTGTCTCGGCTCAAGCCTTTCACCCGCCGTCATTCTCCCCTTTAATTTCTGTGGCCAGAATGGCCGCCCCCGTCTCGGGGGAGTGGAAGGAACTGTGAGAACTTTTCGTGAACATCATCCACATCTGTGATTATCTACCATCACCCTTCGCTTCACGTGAACTTCATCCTCATTAGTGAATGATCATCAAACTCTCGTTCGTGGGTTCCATCTTCAACGCCATTATTGGCAGTGCCAATAAAGCTCGGTCGCCCAGCTAATAATAATCACAGCGCATTGCGGGGCATGTGCTTTGTGTTCCCAAACACTGCATTTTGAACTTCTATCCTACTGAGCGAAGTATAATTGGACTAGAGTTGCTTATACTGAATATACATCTACCCTTGAACATAGCAAGAAAAGCCCTGGCCAGCACATGTCTCTAGGAGGATGAGAAATATTATCGCTCTTTCTTTCTGAGGCAAATGCGAAGCCCTTAAGCCCCTTTTCCGCCCTATGGCCTGATATACTGGCTCCCACATGAGTTCATAGCATGCACAGTCTCAGGAAAAAAAAGGCATTGACTTGCATGACTGCTTTGATATAAAATATTTTTCTTACACCTGCATCCCGTATACTTTTCCTGCCGACAGTACGTGCTATGCAGCACAATGAAGCACTGTTAACCTCTCCACAGGTGGTTTTTAGGCGTTCAGGTAGTTAATAATACGTATGCTATTTGGGCGCTTCTATACTTCTAGATGTGCATGATCAACTGAAAATAGCATCATATGCCAGAGGTCAGACGATAACATTGATTTGATGTATTTGGGGGCTCTTCTCGGATATTATCATGATCATTGGCATCGCAGTCGTCACCATCGTGTTCACGCTATGTCTCAATACTTTTCGAGTGGAAGCTGTACTTCAAAACCAAAGCTGCAAGAGTCGGGCCATCGCTCTAGCCTTGACCTTGACCTAGAATAAATAACTAATATTCCGACGCTGGGATTCCAACCTGCGGCGGTGCGAACAGATCAGCCTCGCCGGCCACTGCGCAAGAGCACTATGCTATCGTCCAGCCGATCAGACCTCGCGTGCTGCAAACACACTCTCGCGCTGAGCATTGCAAAAAGTTGTCGTCAACTTCCATGGCCGGCGTGAACAGAGCAGATAAACGTATCCTCTATTCGAGCTCAACCTGAGTCGAATATCATCACCAGACGTGCCGACGACCCAGGAAAACAAAGCCTAGAGACAACCAGGCTAAATACATAATTAGCACGGCTACTTGGATTAGCTGCATTTAAATACTTTCATTTTTTCTCCACCGTTCGCCTCATTCCGGCGCTGTGCAAAGCGCATAAGGTAGTTTTTCAGAGTACTTACTAACGCAGTCTGTTTGGAAGTAGCAAGTAAAAATAAAGTTGCAGCATCCGAAAGGAGAGCTTCAAAAAGCAGAGAACTTTTCTGTCGGTATGCGCATTGCAAAGCTTAGTCCAAGGCGGTTTTCTTAGGTACATTCCGAAGTGCGCAGCGTTAATTATTTGTATTAGGAAAGTCATTACTCATTAGTATGCCCCCAAGCGCTGACTTACGGCTAGAAGGAAAAACTACACAGCTTTCAGGGAAAATACTTGGTTAAAAAAGCAAAAAACTTGTGTGACTGATTTTTGAGTTTACATTCGGCGAGGGATTGCTCCCCAGCGACGTTTGATGGTTTCTTGGCCCGGAGGCGACAAGATGCTTTATGAACACAGGTGAGCGTGTGGCATTTGAAGTCCGCGAGAAGTTTATCATTATGCACAAGTACTACTCTGCGCTAATAGCTGTCGCACGGGTGCTTGCCCCTGGAAGACTAGAGTTCATCTCGAGATAACCACTTGCGTAATCGTCCAGGTTACGTTCCTCTGCATAGCAGCCGGGCAGCTGTTGTTGGATCAAAGCGCGTCCGTCTATTCAGAGACAAGACGTGTCACTGGCACTCGCCGCTCTCACAGCTATAGCGGCCTCCGACATTTGTGAAGAATATCTCGTCGTGGCCGGATAATACAAGATTATTACGGCTTAGCGACGCACTGTATTGCATGTTCAGTTGTTTATTTATTTATTTTATTTGAAAATACTGCGTTCCCATTCTAGGGGCTATAGCCGGAGTGGTCACATTTGATGTGGTACAATTCCACGCATAAAAGGGTACATGACAAGAATTTACAGATATAAACGCTGCACACAACACCATACAATGCTAAGACTGAATTGCCGACGCAAAATTCGAAATTGGTAATTCACGAATATTGCCATAGAGAGAGTTCCAACTCTCCACGGTACGCGAAGAAAAGTTGTATTTGAAAGCGTTAGTACGGGCAAATAAAGGTTGGATATTAAGATCGTGATGGCTCCTGGTTCCAGATGGTTTTAAAAGCGAGATATGCTTGCCCTCTGAAAGGCGATTAGCAGAATGCACTGTATAGTGAAGAAGTTTTAAGGACTCAGTGTTCCGGCGGGATGCGAGCGGATTTAAGTTTAGGGAAGACATCGCAGATGAGGGTGAAAAATGAAAGTCGTAGCGGCGGAAAATAAATCTTACAGCTTTTCGTTGTAAAGATTCTACTTGGTCAATTTCACACTGCTTATATGGATCTGAAACATTTGAAGCGTATTCAAGAATAGGGCGAATTAGAGTTTTGTACATGAGCAATTTGGTCTCTTTAGGAGCATCCCGTGCTGTGCGCCTCAAGTAACCTGCCTTTTTAAGAGCTTTAGCTATGATGTGATCGATGTGTTTTGCCCATGTCATATTGCGGGAAAAAACAACGCCGAGATATTTATATTCATGTACCGTTTGCAGGGATGAATAATCGTAATTAGAAGATGATAGGTGGTTGCTGAAAGACATGACAACAGTTTTGCTGAAATTGATTTTCATCTGCCACGTATTGCACTAGTCACAGAACATACCAAAAGACTGATTCAGAAGGAAGTGGTCATTGACTGAGTTATTATTGTGGTAAAATACACAATCATTGCTGTATAGACGGATCTTTGAGGTTATACTGTCAGGCAAATCATTAATATAGAGTAAAAACAAAAAAGGGCCAAGGACAGAGCCCTGGGGAACACCTGAGGTTACATCAGCTAATGAAGAATCGACGGAATTGAAGCGAACAGACTGGGAGCGGTGCGAGAGGAAATTGGCAATAAAATCAACGAGTTGTGAGTAATTGAGAATTACTTTTAACTTGCATAACAGTTTAGAGTGAAGGACCGTGTCAACAACTTTTTGAGAAATCGATGAATATGGCGCAGATTTGGTTACCGGCATCTATGCTGAAAAGAATGTCATGTGCAAATTCGGTTAACTGAGTCACTGTACTAAATCCCTTTCGAAACCCGTGTTGAGCTCTTGATAGAAGATTAGTTGCTTCAAGAAATTTCATAATTTGTTTATAAATAATGTGCTCTAGAATCTTACATGAATGTGCAGTTAAAGAGATCGGCCTATAGTTAGAAAGAAGTTGTTTGTTGCCGGATTTATAGAGCGGGAGTACGTTGGCAAGTTTCCATGAGGAAGGGACAACGCCAGTGAAAAGATATTTTTAAAAATAATTGAAAGATATCGACATGACCAAAGGAAATAACGTGCAAGGAAGGTGTATGGGATACTCTCCAGACCAGTGCAATTTTTTGTGTCAAGGTGCAAGATGAGATTTAAAGCGCCGTGAGTGCTTACCGTGATATCAGAGATAGAACGATCATGATTCGGAAGACTGAAAGATGGAATCATGTTATTATCACGTGCAAAAACAGAATGAAAGTAAGCATTAAATGCGTCGGATATTTTAGCAGGGTCAGCGACAATTTCTCCATTAATAACGAATGAGGTGGATGAGTGCTGGAGGGCAGAACAGAGCGCCAGAATTTACGAGGGTTATCTCTACGCAGCCCTTGGCGCTGAAAGCGAAAACTGAAATCTTTAGCAGAGTGCATTTTATTACGAAGTTCATTATTCGCAGCTTGAAATCGAGCAAGAGCATCAGGGTTATTGTCACGTGCCATGCGCCTCAACCGGGACACACGTCGTGACATCTTCAAAACATCGCGATTAATCCATGGGAGTGCAGGATTTATTTTCTTCGTTTTGACGGGAACAAACACTTTAATGCACAGTCTAACAATCTTTTCAAAATATTCAACCAGTTCATTAACATCGCCGTCACGGCTGACCGCGCAGAAGGATTCGAAGCACTCGGCCAGTTTGTCGATTACGGCTTTATCGTCAGCATGATGGAAATCAAGAAATGACGTGAACGTGCACTGTGGGTTACTAGTGAAGCGGGGCAGGGTAAGGAGAATTGCTTCATGGTCGGGAATGCCATCGACAACCGTACACTGAAAGCCGATCTCTATTAGATTGGGGCTTAGGAAGATTAAGTCTAGCGGCGAATTTAGTCTGGTAGGAAACGTAACTATTTATTTGAGTCCAAGAGAGAGCGAGATATCTAGCAATCCTTTTGCTAAAGGAGCATCACGGCCAGAATAACACATCGATGGCCAGTGAGTACTAGGCACGTTGAAACCACCCATGAAGATATGTTTGGTACTGAAAGAGTATGTATGAACGGGCTAATAGAGTGCAAAACAACAACCGAGGTACCGGGCGGTCGGTAAAAAACGCCGATAATGACAGTCTGTTTTTCTAAATAAAGCCTGCAAAGTAAAGCTACACCACCGCCTTTGCCATCATGCCTGTCGGCACGGAAAGCAAGGTAACCAGGTGGGGTAAATTCAGAGTCATATATGTCAGGGTGTAGCCAGGTTTCAGTGATT
Source organism: Amblyomma americanum (assembly GCF_052857255.1). NCBI lineage: Eukaryota > Metazoa > Arthropoda > Arachnida > Ixodida > Ixodidae > Amblyomma > Amblyomma americanum. The sequence continues at coordinate 102,281,036 of NC_135499.1, read as the reverse complement.
CCAATAATGAGAGGGTCATGGGAGGACACAAGCGCGAGAAGATCGGGGAGTTTGTTTGAGATGCTTCTAGCGTTAAAATTTAAGACAACGAGACAGGTTGGAGCGCTAGGTAACTGTCAACGGGGTGACGAATGAAGCTCAGTAGGTTCGCTTGCTTCGTGAAGGGGTAACGAAGGAGACTCGGTAGATTTGGTATCCACATGACTGGATGACGAAGGAAGCTCAAAAGTTTCGGACACATCATAATAGGGGTCCCGTTTCAAGCCACTCCACGCTTCGCCTCATGTGTACCTGACACCATCATTGAAATCATGGTTGTACCGAAGCTTCATCTTTGTACCACCGTCACGAAGCAAGGAAGATGCATTCCATATTTTCTTACGAAGGGCTCGGACATTCGCCGAGAAATCCTCAGTGATGTAAAAATTTTCCCCTTTGAGTTTTGATAGGTCCTTCATGACAAGAATCTTCTCACTGAAATCAAGGATCCTTAGTATGACAAGACGTGTACGTCCATCACTGAGTCTGCCGATGCGATGACAACGCTCAATACGGGTACATTTTATGCGAAGCTTGTCAGTAAATATTTTGCAGATTTTGGACAATAAACTGTTGCCATCTTCATCAGGACTTTCTAGTAGACCGTGTGCAACAAGATTGTTCCACCTTGACTGGTTTTCCAAGTCTTCATTCTTTACAACCAGGCTGGAGGTTGTTTTTTTTAAGGATGTATTGTCCGAACGAAGGTTAGTGTTCAAAAACTCAGAGTCTGAAGGAGTTGCAGATGATTCCAGTGATGAGACACGATCTTCAAGATCATCAAGGCAAAAGGAAAAAGATTCCTTAATATCTGTAATGCCTCTAGCGATTAGTTTTTGACCAGCAAGCAGTTTCGTGAGCTGAGAAAGCATGTCTGCCTCCCCCAGAGCGGAAGACGAGTCAGTATTGGCGCGCGTTGCCCGCTTCCCACTAAGGTGTGTAGACAAGTTAGATGAGAGTGATCGTTTAGGGGGGCCTGGATTTTGTGCAACGTCCCCGCTTTTTAGAAGGCGAGAGAAGCAAAATACAGCGTTTGAACAGAGGCTAACAAAACTCTATGGGCAGGAAAACAGCAGCAAACAACGATCATCAGATCGAACGCAGTGAGCGTTATTGAGATAACATACCTGCACGAAGAACATGGAACGATTAGGCATGTTGTAAAGGCTGCGGCCTTCCTGCCCATTAGAGTGCTTGCACGGCAGCTGTTTTCTTAGTATATCAAGCGGCACTTCTCACCCGAAAACGTTATTGTGGAAAGGTCGTCATCTAATCTTCGATTTTCAAGCAGGATCTCTGAACAGATACAGCTGCTCACGGCTCATTACCGTTGCCCGGCTTGCATCACAAGACGGCGAAGCAAGTGCCAAAAGGCCAGCGTTCTAGCGTTTCTTCTAATTTATAGTACAACGGTACAGCATTGGCTGTTGCTTCGAATGGATTGATCCACGGAACACGCTAATAAGAATGCGGCTTGCCCTGTCTGCGTAACCTAGAGATGCTGGGAAGCGGTGATTAAAATTGGTGCCGGAAATAACCTGTATAAGTGATTTACCTCTTGACAAAAAATCTTCCTAACTAAAAAGCTAAATTGGTCACCGAATAACTGGCGTTACATAAAACAGAGCTTTCCTGAGAACATATTGTAAACTTGTCGCCGATCGTGTCGTGCCGCTCTCGTTTTCACGTCAGATGGCTTCAATGAAATTCGCATGATTAGGCAATCTTCTTACGCATTCTTTTCATATTTCACAGTCTCCTGTTTCAAGCTGCATATTTCATAGTCTACAAGGGCTCCAATTCCTGACGCCTATTATGTAAAGAACACGCTTTCGTCGGCTTTTTTCACGTGTTTTTTTTTTATATTGAACGCTGGTGTATTTTAACTATACAATAAACGAAGAGGAGAAAGTAGTTCTTGTCCACATTTTTCTTTTTCGTAAATATAGCGATGAGTTTAGCATCGTAAGCTAATCTTTTTTTTCTTTATTGCCTGACTTGGGCAAGAACCACAATACACAAATAAACTTACAGGGCACAATGAACAATACTTAACACTATCCGCCTGGTGGGTTGTGGCTTCGTCATATTAAAACTCAAAACTCTCTATGCACCACCAATGGCTCTACTCTTTCGAGCCACTCGGGTGCTTCAGGAGCGATTTTTTGAATTTCAGTATACTTATACATACACTCCTGAAAATAGATCCGTGCTGGCCGTGCATCAGGATCGCAATGATATCCTGCCATTCTGGAGCGCCAAATACAGGGGAGTCCCATTGGCATAATAAGGTCGAATGGTGTTCCATCCTCACTCTCTACAGGCAAGTACCGTATTCCATGAGAGTCTAACGGAAATTCCTTTCTTAAAGTCCTTTGCAAGATGCCCCTGAAGTATACCCCTTCCCAACAATGTAAAAACACGTGGTCTATTGTCTCCGGTTGTTTACAGATTAAACAATGTGATCCCCAAGGTAGAAATAAATGCTTCGCCTCCAAAAATTTCTTTACTGGTAGTGTTAGCTAATCAAGGAGTATGAGTTCTTCTGTAATAGGCTGTAATTACCGGTAACAATCTAGCAAAAGATAGGAAAAAGCGCTCAATAGATTCGGCAGTAGAGCTAGTCTGCTGTGTGCACTGTCAGGCTTAGTCATTAAATTTCTGTAAAGGAAAACATTGTAGCGCGAATTCCTTTTTTTTTAATAGAATCAGTTATGTATCTGATGAGAGCTCACGAATGAAGAGGTTTGGGAGCTCCTTACACAAACATGAGTCATATTTACATGGTCCAAGAGGCTAGAAACCTAGGGAAGGCTTCAGATATAATACCGTTCTCACCTTTTATTAAATAGCAGGTTGTTACGGGCGGAACTGTCATACGCTATGGTCTCAAGTAAAGACGCTGACTAAACGCTCTCTTGCGGTTCGGTCTTTATTAAATTGAGGATAATATTTTGAGCACGAATTGTTCCAGTTGTTGGGCGAGAACCACGGTGACACACTACGCTGCACCAAAAAACCTGAACTACGGCAGTGCATAGAATACTTATTCAAGTGAGAATGTGTGACCAAGCCGTCATGGTAGTTGGGATAGAAGACCAGGTGAGGGATGCTGAAGATTTCTTCGGATCTCTTCAATTTTTATGAACAATAGTTAGCTCGGGCAGGGAATGTAATGCAAAGGCAAAGATAACCGGCTTTCCTTAAGGGCAACGGACTGGGTTTCATGAAAAGGTAACTGGAGCAGTGGACTACAGAAAGCCAGATAGGCGGACGAGAGTAAGAGTTTACAGGGATACGGTGGCCGCAGCTTACACAGAATCAGGTTCAATGGAGAGATCTGAGAGAGGCCTTTGCCCTTCACTGGGCGTTGTCACGGTACTGCTGATGATGGTTAGTGATAAATTTTTTTTTTACTACCCACCACGCTCTTTAAAAAAATATATACTAAAAATAGGATACCGTAACATAAGCAATTTCTAAAGTGCACTGCGCGCACTCAAGTTTATTATGATAATGAATAGTTAAATAACTATCATACTACCACACGTGCTCTAAACAATGTACTGGCGAGCAAATATACTTTGATGTCAGAAGCACAAATTGAGAGCGTCTATGTGATATCGAAAAATAATTATTCTTTCTCTTGTTAAGTAAAGATATTACTCATCAATTGGTGTAGCTACTGTTCTGACGTCGATATTGATTTAATATAAGAGGCCACTGAATCGCCAGCGGCTTTTTTCTATTCTAGTGTCGTGGAATTCTGCGATCATCGTCAGACATGGCTGCTTGGCATATATCATATACATCCCACGCAAGTAAATGCGTTTTGCTGCGCAACGTTTTATGAAAGAGGAGATATTGACCCATTTTCTCGCGCTGGTCTATCGATAAAGGGACAGTGAAGACCGTGATAGAGTCGCAGGCACAAGTCACCGCTGAGCATTTATACCATACAGAGTAAATGCAACTAATCATCTCGTCAGACTAGCACAACGCCTACATAGTTCAACCACCTTCCAGAGAGCGGCAGTCGGCATATATCATCTCTTGATTGCATTTTATTTGTTCTAGTCACCTTCACATCTTTATCAAGGAATCGTTGGGATTCCTGACCTCTCGTGGAGCTTAAAAGGCAGCACTCCGTGGCTCCTGAAGTACCTCTATTGTGTGGACGTCTTCTATCGTTACGTGTCCGCTGCAACCTACTGGTAAGTTGGTACGCCATTTTTTCAAGAAGGGCGTTCAGTGTACAATAGAAGTACGCTTTACAAAGCAAACCTTTCAAGAGGATGGGGTCGATAACTATGAAGAACTCCAGGTCGAAAAAAAATCTGTACTGGTTTAGGTATTTTTTCTCTCCAACCAACCTTTCCTTCGACCGGAACGGAAGCGGCAATGACGTTCAGTATTGAGAAATAATTTTCCCATTAAGCAAAAGATTAGCCAGTGGATGGCATAAAGGTGTAAGCCACTTCCCAAGCAGCACAGTTAATTAGGACAGTATTGGAAATTAGTGGTTTCACTCTGGCACTTTGTAGGCATTCCGATATTGGGCCGATTAGCCGTGCTGCTGGGGATGGGCAGTTAGTAGAATTTCGGCATAATATTCATTTCATTGTTACCTCACCGGAAACTGTACACAGTTTCACTATCAACTATAATGTCAGAAATTTTTACTTGCAAAATAAGCTAGCGGCGTATGACAGGCCACTACGCTCCCAGAACGGATGCTAAAACGTACCACATTGGGTCATAAAGGTTTCACCTGGCATGCAATGGGGCATGCGGCGTGCGCGATAGTTCACAAAATGCCATTTATGCGCGCTTTTTTTTCCAAAAATTCTCTGAAGTCCTACTGATCGTGAGAGTAGCCTCTTGGCTCGCCATCACGCCCGGATACTAATTCATTTGCAGTTTACTGGCTTTGGACCATTTCCTCTTCAAAATCAAACGTCAATCTTGTCTGCTTTATGGTCTTGCTTTGTTTAACGTCTGTTTTCCTTGAGTACTATTTTCTACTGGACAAAACAATCTGGCAGCATAAAGTTTTTGTCAGCCGCCTTGACTCTATCTTAAGGATGCTTTCAGGGGATACTTGGTAACAATATTTTTCCAGTAGGACATTCCCCCGGCCAGATCAAAAACGGCAAAGAGGCCAAACAGTTGTATAGGTTAGACCCCATTGCTATTATAAAGAAGTGTGCTAACACAATGGATATATATGTGAGCAGTGCATCCTTGCTGGTAATAAGCTCTGGACAACAGTCATACGGATATAATATTAAAAGCCGCTCCTGCTTTCCTCCTGCCTGCCTCAAAAGAGTGCTGTTCTTAGAGTGCAGTAGCTTCCTGCAAAATAATAATATTGTTAATGTTCTCAGTATTCGTGCATACTTGATCATTCATGTTTAACGGTACTATATTGCTCAGGTGATGTTATTCAAATGGAAAACAAGTATTGAACTAGCGCAGCACAATTATGCGTTTATGCTGTCGTATAGAGGCGCCGGAAACCAACATATCTGTCACATCTGCTCTTAAATTGATGCCAAGGTTTAACTACTAAATAATTCCACTCTTTTTTTCAGGCGCCATGAATGTCATTACGGCCGTCATTTGTGTGCTTGGTGTTCTTGTCGTCACGGGTGAGTTGAATCTTACCACATTGCGTCATGGGAGCCGGTGTTATTCTCTTGTATCTTCTTACTCAGACAGTTTAACAAATCTCTATGTTCAGAAAGTTATGAAAGGCTTGAAAGTTAAGAAAGGCATGTCAGCTGCTTTTGGGAGCTGCATTTTTGCATTCGTGGAATGGCTGACCTGCTCAGTATGGGAGTCCGGTATGCTTGTGAAAGCTTCTTGTTTTGGACACCTTATTATACATAGATTTTGCACAAAGTTTTAGTGGAAGCACACGCAGACCACGGAAAAAATGGAACGCACAAACAAGTGCTATTTTGTGTGTTCATGTGTGCTGCCTTTCCCGTCATTTGTGTCTTTTTGATTTTGTCGAATTGACAGAAACCGCACTGCTTCTGGATTATTGTAGACTGTGAACCCAGAATTCTCTAAACAATGTAGTACACATTGCAGCAGCAACCGACGATAGCGTGATATGGAGCGGCCGGCGGGTGTTTACTTCAGAAAGACAAAGAAACCGCTGTTCATGTATATTCATTAAACACGGACAGTCAGCAACTCTTGTTGCAACCAAGCTTTACAGTTTTCTTCGCCGATTATAGCTTGTATTGACCACGCTGGCTTGATCAAACGTTAATCAACGAAGAAGAGTTATGTTAAAGCCAGGCAACTTCTCCTAACAAGCGAGCAATTCGCCGAAGAACTTTGTATCGGCACGGTCACTTATATAGTAACCACAAAGAGAAATATTCCGTTAAGGAAGATAACGAGCATAAGTGTTAATTATTTTTGTCTTGAAATTTTCTCACATTTTCATTAAAGCAATCAATGTTGTGGAAAGCATGCCGTCCACATTCTTTTCCCTTTTCTTAAATACAAATGCTTTCAATGTGTCCTAATTACCGGTTAATATATTTATATGGCTTCTAAATTTGCACTGAAGAAACAGTGGTGTGCATAAGAATACAGCTCTACTGATCGCAGTAGTGTTTGCCATGTTTGTGGGAATTTAACCCACTATGACATGCCAACAAAGCTCCGCTAACGTTAGAGCAGTTCGCTATGCGGTCGCAAAAGGTTAATTTCCATCGGCATGCTCAAGTAATAGTATCTCTAAATTCTTTGAACAGAAGCCAGCAAATAAGGATTAAAATATGGAGGCCATAAAAGCTCCGCATTAAAAGTGTAGCACGCCACAGCCTGAAACAATGTCTCCAGACGAATGGGGTCTTCTTTGCATATCGCTTCGCAGGCACTGCCATTGATGTTTGTTTTATTTTGGTTTTGATTTCTTTATTTGCTGTTATTTTCTGTTTTATTTTACCGCAAGATACAAGAGCTCTTTTCTAAACAAGTCGAACACACATTCCTCTGTGGTCGAAGATTCCGGCTCACGATCCAAGTCGCAGTTGTTCGAGCCCATGCTCACCCAATCTTGTTTTGAGCGCAGTTGACTTTCTTTTTGACCGCCGTAGTGGCTCAGTGGTTAGGCCACTCGGCTACTGAGCCGGAGCTCCCGGGTTCGATTCTGGCCACTGCGGCTAAGTTTCGATGGAGGCGAAACGCAAAGGTGCCCGTGTGCTGTGCGATGTCAGTCCACGTTTAAATCCCCAGGTGGTCCAAATTATTCCGGAGCCGTCCACTACGGCACCTCTTTCTTCCTTTCTTCTCTTAGTCTTTCCCTTATTCTTTTCCATACGGCGCGGTTCAGGTCTCCGCCGATATGTGAGACAGATACTGAGCCATTTCCTTCAATAAAAAAAAAAACAGCTTTAATTTTTGAACTTTCTTCAGAGGCATACGTAAAGCGAGTGGAATGACGTCCCGATCCTGTATACAAAGCAAGAATTGTATATTCTCGTCATAACTGCTGTAGCGCGTGATAGTTGTGCAGTGTTTCAAATAACCACTAGAGCTCATGTGGTGGCGACGTCACGACCAGTCATAAGTTTCTCGACATGCACCACAACTGCGCCGGCCTTTCCAGCTGAACGCGATCCACAACGCTGACGCGTTTAACCTCACATTTAGAGGAGTTTTGTGCCGCCTCCTGACGTGATCTGAGAACGTTCTACACATACCAAAAATGTATTAGGCGGGTCACGTTTTTTACGCGAAGGGGGCTGTATTGAATCACCACTTTCGCATCCTAATATAAGTTCATTTAACGCTAAGGTCATTTGCAAATAATAGTGGAATACTCGCATCATTGCAGCTTCAGCAGAAACTTCCACAGAGCAAGACAAGTCGTTGGAGGTGGGGTCGGATCTCCGATCCCAAATCGTCGCCGATGAAGCCGTACTGGTGGGACACATTCTTCGCAACGTTGCCCACGAGCTGCAACAAGACGCAGAACTGGAAAGCGAGGTGAAGCTCCTAAGAATTATTTGAACACGTGCGAAAAAATCGTTACCTCTACAGAAACCAAAATCATGGCATGCACAAGAAATAAAACCACGCCCTAACATAAGATATCCTCAGTAGCTCACTTCAGTGCCCCTAAATCTCAGCCTGCATATTCGGGGTGATCTGAAAGCTGCGCTGAAAATCTAAACGCTCATCAACGCGACCGGGTTAGTGCTCGCGAAATTAGCATTCTTTGCAGGCAGTTACAAAAGGCATAATGACTTAAAAATATGGATCACCATATTACCCTTAGAAGCAGGTTACCACTACTTAAGTTTGTGACCGGAGGTTAATAGGAGACAGATCACTTGAATGGTAATTAATATACGAACCAGATTAGAGGTTCATCTACTGTGACTTGAATTGCATAATCATTCAATTCCTAGGGCAAAAAGAACCTCTGATGGATAATTGTGTTTGTGATTTACTGATATAAAAGGGCCACTTTAATGAATAAGTAAAAATTAAAAATCAAACTCTCAGACATTTCTCACTCCAGGCTGTGCTTTTCAACAGGGAACTGTGTGTGCTAATGATATAGGGCAGAATTTGGGGATAAAAGGTCTGTTTTAACAGAAACGGAATCGGTTGAGTAACAGAGCCTTCGTGCAGTCTGTAAGGTGATTTTGGGCACAATAATGGATAGAACCACTTCCGTACTTTGCCTAACTATGCGTCTACAAGTATTTATATATAGCGCATAAACATCGGTCGGTGCAATTGAAACAAAATCCCTAGTAATTAGAGTCTTAACAGTCGCACGCAGTACGTGTTAAAAATTCCTTTTTTTCATTGCTCAAAGTCTAAGCGCGCAACCAAAGGCACAAATAGTACGCGATAATAAAATTTATGACGACGCTTACGCCAGCTTCATAGTGGAATGCGACAGCGTTAGACGCAACGTTGTTTCAGCATGTTTCTGCGTGTCAGTTTTTGCTTCACACACACAATGCCGCCACTGTGATCTTACCTTTACTGGAACACACATAAACATGCGCTGAGTATATCTTCGTTCATTTTCTCCTCATACGTCTCTTCAGTGTATTACTTAATGTTGAACGAAATGATGAAACAGCCCGACTTAACCCTCTTATTCTGTACTTTAACGTCGGTGGCCTGGAGGCTATGGACACCGTCTACCCAACCGAATCCAACCTGATCATTTCGACCCTTTACGGCTGCGGGGAAAAGCCGAGAGTAGCGTAATTTTTAAATTACCTTATGACGCCATCAATCTCTCGAGAAATCATCGACGCTTTCACCCATTTTTATTCAACCTGCTTTCATTATTCCTCCTGAGTTAAAAGGAAACATCGAGAGCACCGCTATGGAAATTGAATGTGCTTTTTTGAATGTAATGGTTTTCACCTTCAACGGTGCTCATTGGTACCAACATAGTGGCCAGAGGTTACCACCCCCCAGCGGGCAGGTTTTATGGCATGGCTCTCTCGCCCTAAGGCAGACTTTTGTGAATAACGATTACGAAATCGTACGATATAAGGCTCATTGTCTCGTTCCCACTTCAGATTACGGCGGCGAGAGCTAACGAAATCTGCCACAGCCGAAACGTTGACTCCTTCATATTTCCCGGCCACCCCGTCGGCGCTTCGACAACGATCTCTAAATTACCCCGAAGACAACATTTTTTCACGATATCAATCCGTGCGCCATTTGACGGTATACACAACGTCCCATTTTCGAGGGCATACGTTCCCTCGGCGCCCACCTCAGCCAATCAGGAGAGCACGTTTAATCGTGTTCCCCGGTGCCCCATCGTTTGTGTGTAGTCATCTCGCGGCGTACACATATATTGTCAGAAAACAGTATACGTCGATGCTGTCTACATAGAATAAAGGTATGCACGTTTTCATACTCAAAATGCAGGCATTTTGCAGGACGTTACATCATTGGACACCTTCGAACTTCTTAGCGTACTTATTTCTTTATTTCTTTTTCATTTAGTTTACCACAGGGCCAAGTCCATTAGGCCGTATAGAGAGAAGTGGTACAAAGAACAGATAAGTTTAACAAAGAAGAGTTCATAAGGAAAATCAGTATATATCCAAATAAAAAGTCACCTAAATAAACGAAGTTATCAATGGCTTTCGCGAAAAATAATTTGAACGATGTGAAGAAAAGCGCTCCTAGTTATACAGCATTAGCTACTGTGTTCTTGAAAGATTGGTGATCAGCGGTGGTGACTGTCGAGCCTCGAAGGCAATTCCACTCATATGAAGTGCGTGGTGCAAGTTACTGAAAAAAAGCATTGAATCTACATAATGAAATGCCGAACTTGTAAATATGATTTATTCTTGGCGGTACATACGTTTGTGAGAAGATTAGTTTGCTACGTGACATCGGTGACAAAATAACATATGAAAAAAGCACAGGCAGAAAGTTTTTTCACGTGATGAAAAGGATCGTAAGGTAAGGCAAGATTTCATGGCACTGATACTCGGTGTGCGGTTGTAGTTAAAAGAATGAAACTCATTTAGTTATTTTGAACCATTTCCAATGACTGCGTTAGGTTTTTTGACCTGTGTCCAAGACTGGCGCTGCGTACTCATGTTTGGGCAGTATTAGGGTTTTATAAAGTTAATTTTACAGAAGAAGGAGTTTTCGTCGCTTTAATTTCAGACACACAGCGTTCACCGCCGCCTAGTGGCGCCATCTGTGTGAAATTCCTGTAAAATTTCCCAAGTTCCTCTTCAGGCCTAGAGGTGGCATAATTAAAATTCTGAATAAATAATAAAGCAATCTTTTTTCTGCACGTTTTGTTGCAGGCGAGGTCGGAGGAAGCAAAGGACAGGTGCCACATTTATGGTCCGTGAAAACATTGAGAAATGTAGTAACCGCGGCGCAATCAATCTGAAGGAAGCGGTCCTACTTCAATATATGTCGCATATATGTTGCCACATAAAGCGACATCCTCCTTGCTTTCATGTTCGAGGATGGAAATCGGCTGAATGTTCCCGGCGTCAGAAATCTGCCCTTTGCTGATTGAGTTTTTGGCTGGGTATTACGCTGTAAACAGCGCCACAGGGGGGGATTCCGCTTGCTTTCACCGCCGAAAGCACTAGCGTGAAGAGGAATACTGTTATTGTATTAAAAACAAATGCAAACATCGCTGGGCTACGGGCTCGGCTGATCGCATTTCCTTTTATCGGGACTGTGCTTCCTATATCAGGATTGAAAGCTAACAGTCTTCTCTGTGTCTGTCGTCGCTGCGCTGTTTTTACCACGGCTTAAAGATGCACCAACTAGCTCAGTTGTCGGTTCTTCTGAAGCTAACAGTATGCTTGGGCATTATGTTCTTATTCTTCCATTTCAGACGGAGGAGTATTTCATCCGTAAATTCTGGAATAAGACCAAGGAAGCAGTGAAGAAAGCTTGCCGAAAAATCAAGAAGGCTGCGAAGAAAGTTATGCCCCACATCCAGAACGCTGCCGAGGATATCGGCAAGTCCGTCGCTAACGCAGTCTTACCAATCATAAAAGAGAAGGCTGAGAGGAAAGCCACTGAACTCGTGACCAAGTTCTTCGCAAAGCATTTGGACGTCTACGCTCTGCAAGACTCGAGCAGCCATACCGATGTTGTACGCAGTCTGTGCACGCTCTTGGACGAAGAGGGCAAACGGCTTATTGAGCACGGCGAGAAACCGATCGCCCACCAATTTGTTTTCTCTATTGATTAGTCGATGGCTAGAAGCCAGCGCCGGCAGCAGGCGTGTCTACGATTAGAAACTCGTGGACGGTGATAGAATGCAGGCGTTTTATATTTATTACACCCTCAGTTAGGAGAAGAAGTCCTCATAAACCTTGGAGCATGGTATCTATTTCTGCTCAGCAGTTTTGCTACCAGAATCCTAAATGGCCACTACTTTCATGGCGGAGTAATAAACGCATCATGCTTTTTGCTATGAATATATTGTTTATTTTGCTTTCTTCAATCCAGAAAAAGGAGCTAGCTTGAGTACCTAAACATAGGCTGCCTCAAACAGGAACACCAACGCAGGCTTCGTAATGTTTGTGGACTCCTACAACAAGGGCTGCATTTACATCATCATTAGAGTTAAAGAAATCATTTCACTGAAACATAACTCTAAATTTATGGCCGGTATAGGCCATTATAACCATTGCGAATCATGAAAAAGGGGGTGATTTGTACATGGGTACAAATTATAACTGAAACTTTGCTTATACTCTTCCTGGTCTAAAGATTGTTACTCTCTTCTAAAGGAATGAAATGAATATAAAGCAAACGACTCTTTTGTCTTAGCTCTCCGCATTGCGCTGACGTTCGTAGGGGGCAACCTATTATAGCCCGTGAAGTGTGTTGCAGTACACGCGCGGACAAAAGTAAACGCAGCACCCTTTTGTGTTCGAATATTTTTCACGTGTCGACTAATTGAAATCTGTGACAGTATTATTTGGACGCTGGGGCTCTTTCTTGTGGAAAAACGTTTCCTCGATCCGAATAAGGAAGGCGTGACTGCACATAAAAAGAAATAAAAGAGCTCTGCATACTTATGGCTACACCTGTCCAGTCGCGAGTAAAAAAATAAGATTACAACAATGACGTACCCCAGCAGCGAACACGCCAAGAACAAAATTTCCGGGTGTGTTTGCAAAGCACGGTGCCGCGCCAAGCGCGCGGTGTGATTTTGGCTGCTGCGGTGACGTCACTGTGCTGATCTTTTCACTTACGACTGTGCATGATTGTATTTGCTGCGGAAATCTCAACATGTAATTCGGGGCTAGTTCGAGCATCTGCGTAGCCGCAATTTTGGCACATTGTTCTCTGATACAGTTTAGTATGGGCAACCAAAAGCACTTCAGGCTTAGTGTACTGCGAAATATGAGCAGTGTTTCCTTCGAGATCAAAAACAGTTTTCATTCATTCATCCATTTATTCATTTCTAATGGCTTTCTAAGCCACTGGTGCCGCGAGAGAATGCCTGTCACGAAAAGTCCGTAAAAAACGTATGCACAGAACTTTCACACACCACTCAGGGATTAATTTTACATAATACCTAAAGCTTATTTTGAACACGCCTCATAGACTGTGGATAAAGCAATGTTTAAAGATTTGTGCGAAATTTTGTACACCTTTATTTGGAGTGCAAGGCGGTGGAGCACATATACCATCAGTTCCACCGAGCTGAAAGAAACGTGCATGTCATTGCACGCGTTGACTAATTTCCCACCAAGAATATCAACTGGTTTTCGAGACGACGTTGGAAAGTATGCAGACAGAAGTTTCGCGATATCTGTCATGCGTCGTCCAGGTATGTCAATGGACGCCTTCTACTTTCTCAGCACAGTGTAATGAAGCGGGTAGTTCTCACTTAATTGAGTAATGCACCTTTCCAACCTCTGTGGATAATGAGATACGTGGTTGAACATGCGTAGCGTGAAGTTGGAGCTTAAACAGATTTACCGGAATTATCACACTACCATAAGGGTGAAAATAATGAATAATCACACAATAAAGTTCGAAGTGTTTTGATAGAAGCTCTGATTATCTCGATATCTGCAATTACTGCGGGTGGAAAAGCTCCAGAAACCACAGGACGCACCGCCATAACAGAAGAAAAGTTTGCAGTGGCGCCATCTTGCAGCATCCGTGCGATAATGGGCTGTCTGCGTAGATTCGTTTGTGTCAATACACTCGTGATGCAACTCTTCTTGGCAATGCAGTACGGGCAAGGTACGAAAGGGAAGGAGACGGGCTTTGCCCCCGGTCGGTTCCGTTGTTCATCTACATAGCTTTCTCCCTTGCACCTCTCCGCACCGCTAGCCTGAAAATTCTAAATCTCTCCCGCAACCCCCCCCCCCCCTCCCATCCCCACAGCATGGAGACAAAAGTCCGTCCTGTTACATTTCCTGCCTGCTCTCTGTAGCACTGCCAAGAAAGTTGTCCTCGAGTGTATATATATATATATATATATATATATATATATATATATATATATATATATATATATATATATATATATATATATATATATATACATATATATTATTTATTTATTTATTTGTTCGAAGATACAAACAGTCCCTATTCAGAACTATTGTAGGAGTGGGTTGATGTACAGCATTTGAATACAAGCAGGCCTATATTCAGAGCAAAAAAAAATGAAAGGAAGACCTCCTAGCAATCTTGTACAAACAAAATAAGAGGCACGATAGCAAACAAGACAATCACCTTTGGATTGTTGATAGCACAGCTATAGTAGAAAACTTTACAACCCTTTCCAGTGAAGGCTGTGAATTAACCAATGTATCTAGGCCGTTACATTCGCCTATTGCCCGCGCCCGCGGGAATCAAGAAGAATAGTGTACATTGTTGGCACAAATGTAGTCTTCAAGCGTAAGTTCATGCTTATGGTCTGTTTCGTTGGAGTGTCTGAATTGGCATATATGTATTCATCATCATCATCATCATCAGCCCTACTACACCCACTGCAGGGCAAAGGCCTCTCCCATGTCTCTCCAATTAACCCTATCCTTTGCCAGCTGCATCCACCCTTTGCCTGCAAACTTCTTAATCTCATCCGCCCATCTAACCTTCTGCCGCCCCCTGCTACGCTTACTTTCTCTTGGAACCCACTCCGTTACCCTTAAAGACCAGCGGTTATCTTGCCTTCGCATTACATGCCCTGCCCAAGCCCATTTCTTTCTCTTGATTTCGACTAGGATGTCATTAACCCGTGTTTGTTCCCTCACCCACTCTGCCCGCTTCCGATTTCTTAACGTTACACCTATCATTTTTCTTTCCATGGCTCGCTGCGTTGTCCTTAACTTAAGCTGAACTCTTTTCGTTAGCCTCCACGTTTCTGCCCCGTAGGTGAGTACCGGTAAGATTATGCTGTTGTACACTTTCCTCTTGAGGGAAATTGGTAAACTGCCACTCATGATCTGCGAGAATTTGCCATATGCGCTCCACCCCATTCTTATCCTTCTAGTTATCTCCCTCTCATGATCCGGATCAGCTGTCACTACCTGCCCTAAGTAGACGTATTCCGGCACCATTTCTAGGCTCTCGCTGCCAATTGTGAACTGTTGTTCCCTTGCTAGGCTGTTGAACATTACCTTGGTTTTCTGCATGTTAATTTTTAGACCCATCGATCTGCTCTGCCTGTCTAACTCGTTGATCATGATTTGCAGTTCACCTCCTGAGTGACTCAGCAAGGCAATGTCATCAGCAAATCTCAGATTATTTAGGTATTCTCCATTTATTCTTATTCCGAACTCTTCCCAATTCAGGCCTCGAAATACCTCCTGCAAACATGCGGTGAACAGCATTGGCGAGATCGTGTCTCCTTGCCTGACGCCCTTCCTTATTGGAATTTTATTGCTGACTTTATGGAGGACTATAGTAGCTGTGCAGTTGCTATATATATCTTCCAGTATTTTGACATAAGGCTCTTCTACCCCCTGATTACGCAATGCCTGTATGACTGCTGAGGTTTCCACTGAGTCGAATGCTTTCTCGTAATCAATGAAAGCTATATATAGAGGTTGGTTATATTCTGCGCATTTCTCTATCACCTGATTGATAGTGTGAATATGATCTATTGTAGAATATCCTTTACGAAAGCCTGCCTGATCATTTGGTTGATTAAAGTCTAACGCCATGGTATGCAGCGATGGCGTAGAGGTAGAACATCCGCCTCGCGTGCAGGAGGACCGGGGTTCAAATCCTGGTGCCGTGCAATTCTCCACCGGGTTTTAAAAAAAAACGCGTGTCGATGGAATTGCATAACCAGGCCTGGAGTGCGGCCTTATCTCGGTGACCAGAACCGACAACGCACTCTCTCACCAGAACAGGATTTGGCCACCCTGGTGTAGTACTTGGCCACAACCTTCTATGATCAAACCAATATATGTATTATTCATGCTAAACGCTTTATGAATTGGCAAATACAAAAACTTCAGTTTATGCAAGGGTGCGCCGCTTGCTAAAGTAGCTAGGCCTGCTCGCATTATTGGTTTTGTAGGAGCGTCTGTGCGCTGGAGTTTATAGCAAATAAAACGAACCGCTTTACTTAGCACTGACTCAAGCATAATGTGTCATTCTGCGCGTACGGAAGCCAAATGATGTTTGCCTTTTCTAAGATTGGTCGGACAAGAGATCTGTAGGCCAACAGCTTTGTTTTGCAGGTAGAAAAACGTAAGACGCGTTAAAGAAAGGGAACCCTGCTTATTGCTTTTTTGGTTATTTTATGCACGTGTGTCTTTGGTCCAAGGTGTTGAGCAATAACAATGCCTACGTGTTCCTTTTCCGTTACGCTTTCCACAGGGACGTTACCAATAGATTGGGCTCTCTCTATGCTTGCCTGATCACACCCCAATTTCATGGCAGTATTTCTGGTTTTGGTATTAGCAATCCAGAGGATACGTTCTCACCAATGGGGCTCATGGTTGTGACTGGTACTTTTTGTTCAACTCTGGTATGTTCCACTGGGTCTGGTTTGCTTATGAAGTGGTTTGAAATGGCGCGTTCCACCAGTGGGGGATTGGCCAGGGTACCTTGCATTCAAACAGAACTGGCACATGGACGATTTTAGGCTTAACGTGGGTGATAGTTTTTGAGAAATGAAATATTTTCGAAAATTGTATCAAAAGAATCTCCCTGACACAAAAATGTAATTATTAAGAAACTCGCACACTGGTTTCACGACATTTTATCAGGCGCTTGGGAAAAAATGGAGAACTGGAATAGAAAGAGAAAGCCCTAATCAAGCGAGGGGACTTTCCAGATAAGCTCTTCACAGGGAAGCAGACCGGCGACTGGTGAAGAGAAACTAATCAAGTGATGCAATTTTGACACATGATTCACAAAGGTGTCAATACCTGCCTTATCATTTTTCTTGAAGCAATCTGTGGGAACTGCAGTACGGGTGGAATAATTGTCCAACCATTCCTCTATTTGTTCGTTTAATACATGTTGTGTTTCACTCGGACGAAAGGGTGGAACAGAACAAGTACTTTAATGATGCAGTGCCCTTTTATAAGGTGATGAGCATGTGATCCGCCGACAGGTGCTTGCGCGGCTGATAAGCGATATTCATGGAAGATCAGTATCTGTAAGTACGTGCAATATCAGTACACAACACTCTTTTCTCCTAAGATTTGTTACAAAATACAAGTCATCAATCTCATAACGTGCGACTGGTCGTCGATCAGGTATTAATCTTCGCGGCTCGGTGTGGTCTTTGGTGGTTTGGCCTGGACTTGTCCCTGGGATTGTTTCCGTGCTGGGCAGCAGCTGATGTGCCCGCCTGGCTGCAGTAGGAAGCCTGAAGTGGCAGTCTTCACTTGTGGCTGGATCAGCTTCGAAAGTCGTCCAGGCGCTCCTCAACTAGTTGCGGTGCCTGGTATAGCGCTGGCTGTTGCCCAGGTGATTTATATACGACACCAGAGCCATGAAGGCCACAAACGTGGCCGCAATTCGCCTCGAACCCCGACAAAACCTTTCAGTGTATAGTGCGTCGCCGACAGGGATCCTCTTATTCTCAGGATGTCGCAGCTCAGGTATGTCTTGCCGCTCCGGATGAATCTTTTCCAAGGCTGTCGTCATCCTACGTTCGATCAATAATTCTGCCGGCCATTGCCCCGTGACCGAATGTGGCGTGGTGTTTCTAACCAGGAACCACCAAATCTTGTACAACCTTGAACCTTCCTGTTGCTTCTTTAAAGCTTTTTTCTTAATTCCTCATACCATTCTCCCCGCTGAATTATTACTGGCGGGATGATAGGGGGCATTGAAAATAGCACACACACCATTACACTTTAAAAACGTTTGCAACTCCGAGTTAGTGACTTATGTGTCGTTATCTGGAAAGGTAACGTTGGGCATGCCATGTATTGCGAACGTCTTCCTTAAGCTGGTAACGACAGTCGCAGCCTTCATGGATGACATGACTTAGACCTCTGTCTAATTTCTGCACGTGTTCACCGCGATTAAGAAGACTTCTTCCTTCACTGGGCCGCGAAAACTATGTGTTGTCGACTACAAGGTTGATTTGGCTTGATACAAAAATGACCTGGAGCGTTGGGATCTCTTTAACAGTTACTCTGGCATAGCTGACAGCGCTCTACAAACTTTTCAATTTCGTAGTGAATCTTCGGCCACAATATGAGCCCTTAACCAGACGCTTTCATGGCAGTCATCCCAGGGTGATATGCATGCAGGACGTGAGGCACACCTTTCTTTCTATTTCTTAAGGATTTCTTTTTCTGTTTCGTGGGGGTCTGTATTCAAATGAAACTGCGGCATCAGTCCGCCGGTTATATGCCTGTAGTGCAGAACTGATTTCAAAAAAGATTTCACCAGCAGAGAGTCTATGAGCACAATCTCGGGGAGCATATAAAAAGGCCAAATGTTTCTGAAAACAGAACCGGGTTGTCCCAAATATTGCAGTAGTCAATCGTGGCATAGGCTCTAAACTTTTCAGAAATGTTCGCACGGTTAGAAGCGTAAACCGTGAGTTCATATTAGGTATGAACACCTCCAAGAGCAGCACAGCATGTGCCACTGTATTCATAGTCCAAGAAAATGCACATAGCGCGCCTCTCCAAAATAATCAAAGGCTGAAGCTTGTGTTTTGGAAACCACGCTCTCTTACAAACAAAAAGAGATACTAAGGGGGGTTGAGGTCAGCTATTTTGGTCAGCGAGATAATGGAGAAACAAGCTGCGATTAACGCTGTCGTACGCCTTCTCAAAATCCAATATAACTAGTGTTGAGATCTGCTGTTGCTTCACTGCAAACTTATTTCGGCTCTTCCATGTGAGTGGACCAAATCGAACAGCCACGGCGAAAACCTTTCTGAGCCTCACTAAAGGCACATAGAATCGATAGGCCATTCCCGAGGCAGCTTTGTAGCACTCGGTCTAGAAGTTTAACAAAATATCAAGTGAGCAAAAGGGGCTTAATGTCTTCAAGATCCACTCTTTCAAATCCAAACAGCGAAAATAAAATTATTTTGCTGCTTTGGAATCTAGTGAATTCCGGGCTTTTTCCAGGAACCAATTCACAATCTGTAGGGTATCTGGGGTAAAGTCTTAAGCTATTATCTTCGACATACCAGCTGTACTCCGTCAATGCCTGGGGCGGCAGACTGCAGACCACTATATAAAGGCATCAACTCAAATGGAGAGATTTCTGTAAAATTGCAGTTATATTAGGTAAGATGGAAGAAGTTGTACTGGTGTGCATGAAAACGCGCAGTGAGCTCCTGAGCTATGCAATTCTAATTATGTCTTGCCTTATGGGGTGCAGACCCGTAGTCTGGTAGGAGAAGAACGTAGCAAGAAGAACGGACACGACACTAGGTTCAACCAACTGATTCAACCAAACTTTCAAGATACCAACTGGGACACCGTTAATGCCAAGGGCGGCAGACTTTAGACCACTAACTGTACTCAGTTGGAACAACTTCGGCGAAGTCTGCACACAGATGAGGTAAATTTAAAGAAACTCTACTGTGCGCATGAAAACGCACAGCGAGCCCCTGAACTATCCAATGGAGAATATCTATTGCTTGTTGGGGAGAGGTGAAGGGGCAAAATTAGAGACTGGATTACGGGAGCGAAAGGCAGATTTATTGAGTTCCACGTTTGTTTACAAAGCATTTCGGCATTTCGACTTACTTGACAAATAGTTATTCAAATTTGGATTACATTCTTCCTTTTCTAGGGATATAGTCTTTCCAAACGAAGCGGAACCCAATTTGTAAATCACCTAATTCTTTGGTTACTGGATATGCACTAGGCTCTTCCATGCAGCATTCCTTCGACGTTAGTTTTGAACTCTTCATTCAATCTGAACAAAGGACTCTTATGCCTTACAGCCGAATTAACCGTAAACACAGACCTATAGTTGGCTTTTGACAAAAAAGTTTAAACTCGGGGAGTCCAATCGGTACTAACCGAATAGAAGATAGCGTCTGACCTAGTGATTTCTTGAATTCTACAGTTTTAACAAATTTTTGCGTGCGACCAGTCATCATAAGGGAGCTGCCCACTATAGTGAAGTTTACCGGGTGCTGTCACTCGAAGTACTGGAGTCACGTGAGAACCGAAGCTGCCCCAACCCCCATAACTGCTAAAGTAAAATCAATCCCTGAACAAGAATGAACCAGTATAAATATGACAGTAAGGGTGTTTTAGAAGCGCACAACATTTGCGGAATTCTAAGGTCAAAGTACTTGCCCCCTAACATCTGTGCGGGAACCTCATTCGGAATGGTGCGAATTGTCTCCCACAAAGCCTACGTTGGTCTTAATGCGAAGTAAAGCATCGAAGCAATCCGTCCTATTCATGCCAGCGGGAAAGCAAATATAGGCAACTGTTGGAGCGGCACACTGGGCTACAAGAATACAAACTGCAAGGATTTTAAATTGCTTACGCATGAGTTTGTGTGGTATGTTCACGCGATGGAACAATTTTGTCGACATCAATGTTAACAATCGCTGCCTTTCGTGCGATCAGCTCTAAATACACCAAAAATTACTTAAGTGAAAACAACCCATTAAGAAAAGCAATGTTTCCTGCACTGAAGTAATAGCTGAGTATTCCGAAGTATAAGCTGTTCTAGACAGTGAAAGGAATGTTCGATGGAGCGACAATTTTATAGAAAACGGTTATTCATATTGTTCTAAATATAACCTAGAGATAAAGCTGGCACCACCGCCTATGCGAGTTTCTTAAAGGACACTTCATCCATCGTTGGAATGCCGGGAAGACTGCATGGCGTACTTGGCTTGGCCCGATAACATCTGTAAAACTGCAGAAATAGAAAGCTTGACAAATTATGTTCCAAGCAAGTGTTGTTTTGCAATCAGTGCGTCCTGTAATAAAATATGGTAACTGATGATGATTATGGATTTTTATGGCGCAAGGAGGTCTATGGCCAAAGAGCGCCATGACAAGAGTTTTTTCCCTTCATTCAGGGTGGGGTCAGAAACCCATTTTTAAGCATTTAACCCTTTACTAGCCGAATACCAGGCCGGGGAAAAAGCTTGTGCCCATTGCATCACCGGTGGGTACCCGGCGGCACTGGGTATCAAACCCCGTACCTCCCGCATTCGAGGCGCATGCTCAACCACTCGAACACCGCTGCTGTAAAATGTGGTAAGTGTACATCGCATTAAATTCGCAGGAAAGCAGATTGGCGTCAACGAACACAGAATTTGCCCATTGCGAGAGGTGGCTTCCTCTTCACAGCGACAAATATAGCTTACGGTGGGTAATATTTTTATGCGTTTAGAAGTCGAACTTTTTAGAGCAAATGCTCTTGCAAAGAACGTGTTCTTAAAAAGCTACACTGAAAAAGCTTCCGCTTTCGCAATGTGAAAAACAGACACGTTTCATTGATCTAGTCTGCGGTTTCGGGACGCACCCTATGACCGTGCAAACGCAATGTTCGCGCCGTGAGAAACTTGGCCAAGCCTCAGCTTTCCTATGAGAAACTAGTTTCCACGCACTAAGTTGCGGCTCTCGGCATGTCCTGGCGCTGCATTTACAGATTTTACAAAGAAAACGAAGAATTGGGAAGCGCAACCTGGCCAATCCCCCTGGTGAGTATGTGCCATGTCACGAAGGCGACAACAACAACAACAACCTCTCCTACTACAACTAAGTGACGGCCGTGTTCATCCTGACAAGTGCAACATGCGCGAATTTGTGTGAATTAATTCATGAAGGCGAAGTCGTTCCTGCACGCAATGCGGGGCCACCGCATGTCTTCGAAATTAACCAAACACCATCCTCGGTGAGAACGAATACTTAAGTAGCGCTTGTCGAAGTACTTTGCGCTTTTAATGTGCAGAGTGGTCGCAGCAGCAGAGGGCTGAGTTCTTAATTCACAAAATAAATTTCCCGTTCTTTCACATTTCAATAAACAGACAGGACAGGTTTCCGCTGAAGAAAACCCAGCTTTCAGCGTAAATGGCTTCCAGTGAGGGCTCAAACGGAATTTTGGCCTAGCAAGCATCAAGGCACTGCTCAGCTCACTTCGAGTCAAGCGCCTTAGGATGCTTCGGATCTCAAACGAAATGTGTGCGTAGCTGCACTACACAGCCGCAAAGCGTAGAAAACATAGAAAAAACCAAAGCGCTGAAAACGAGACTGAACAACCAAGCAAATGCAATCCGTAGCACAGTTAATAAGCTACTAGGTGCCATTCCGGTGTGCTTTGTTATTGGCATGCCTCAGGCATCGATGGTAGATGAAGTGAAGAGCCGCCAGCTTTACATCTAGTGCATAGTAAGAAAATCTCTGCTGTTAATCCCGCTATGATAACTCGTTTGGAAATCAGGGGGAAACAGCCTCATTCAACCCGTTGGACGTTTTCGTGATGCCTGATGAACATATTTTGGTTTCACTGGAGTATGGTCAGATTCAGAAGGCGTGTTCAAAGCGCGAGGCTTCTTAGTTTACACGTCATTTGTACGTCAGAGTGGCAAATGCTAGAGAGAGGGTGTATGTCGGTGTCATTCGTCACCCCTGGAGGCGACGTAAGACATAAAAGTGGTTGGATTGAGTCGACAGTGACATCGAAGGAAAGACATGCGGACGGGGTTTGGCTAATGAGAGATGAAGCAACCAGTGCTGAAGTGACTTGGGACAGGGTATCGCTGAACGTGCTGATCATACGATCAATACACTAGACAGAGCCTTCTCTAAAGCAACAACGGACTTTGTCATGCTCGCTTCAACAGAACCAGTCGTGCGGACAATGCCTGCATACGAGCAGTTTTCCAACCGATCAGGGCGTACGCAACTGCTCGCCAGCAGCTGTCACGCTGAATAATGTCCAGGAGAGCCAGCTCATTCGCGCGGTTAGGGTGTATAGGATTGTCAGCTTGGTAAGCACAGCGGCAACCGCAGTAGCTAGGTGAGTCAGAAATTTAGGGATGTAATGAATAACCGTCGCCACCAATGCGACAGCGTCTTTCCGACTTACGTGACTTACTGCGGGAAGCCATGACATACATGTAAGTCATGACACACACGACTTACTCACTTTGGACAAATTTATTCACAATATCAGCTGCTTTGGATGCTCCTGGAGTTGGCAATCATTTCGTGGGTGTCTGCCATTTCCCACGTGCACAAACAAATTGCGCTTGGTAGGAGGTAGAAGCTAATGAACACTATGCCATAAAAAGCGGGCCGCGAAATACTGGAAATTGTACACGCGGGGAGATAGGCTGAGGCAACGACGTACTGGTCTAATTTAGGGCCTAGCGAAGCTAATCAGTTCACACCCCCGTGATTTGCAAAGCTGCCCGTGCACATTTTGTTATATTATTTAACATCCTGACATGGTGTTGCATAGACGCCGGTCCCAGGTTTTTCTTCAATGAGGTTTTCTGCCATTGCATAAAGGCACACCTTATCACAAATACGAAGGACAAAGGTTTTGTCTTCGTCCACGCAAAGATAAGTCTTTGGCCAGTGGATTCAGGTTTTCGGAGTTCCACCCCTTGTTCATATTACGGGTCTAGACTAACACGGACTTTCAAAGCCTAGAATAATAAACTCTTGCGTGTATCTGCCAAGCGCGTTTTGACCACAGCAAAATTGTATTTTGCGAGTCCACTAAAAAAGACAGAAACTGTAATGTCATCATGCCTGAGCATTAATTAGTAAAAAGAGCCGTTACCAAAAAAACGCACGTGCATTTGCTCTGAATCCAATGTTTTAAACGTTCCCTGCGATTTTTTTTTCAATTACTGTTGTCTGCTTCTTGCGTGCTCTTAAAACTCAACGATTTAGTTATGGAGAAGTGTCATGTTTCTCTCACAATATTCCCTGCTTCCGAAAGAATTATGCCCTAGATTACTACCTCTTCATTTCCAAGATTGCGATTTTAGTTATGTTCTATACGCCTGAAGAACGCTTCTTCCAGCGGACCCCGATGCTTCACTCAAGACGATTAATTTAGGTGAGGTCATTCAGACAAATTGGCTTGAGCGGCTATTTAGGCATTCACATTTTAAGATATATAAGATTTAACTCATCCACATATTAGACCAATTATACATTAAAATCACAGTTAAAACTTGTACCTAAGATCTTGAATCTTTCGCACACAATATTCACAAAAGAAAAAAAGAATTCAGGTATAGCCATTAACCTCAAAAAATATCAGTGCACATTTTCTTTCTAACGAAGGAACTCAGCATGCACTGGTAGAATATATTTTATGGCTTCCTTAAGCGAACAGAACACCTGATACGTTTCAGTAGTTTTCACAAGATAGTTCAGCACAAATAGAATCGAGACAGTTGGTTTGATATTTAATATACGGGACCAGATGAAGGACTTCCTTCGCACAAGAAACATGCGCGAGTGGTGCTATTGTGAAAGAAGTTCTAGCGTTACAATTATGCCTGAAGTCAGCGAAGAATGGTGACCGCTTTTGGAGAAATGAAGATTGCAGAAATTGATTATCTTAATCTTAGAATTAAGTAAGCAGTCTGCCGCACCCTCAAGCGCCGTTTACACTCGCTCGGTCTCTTCTAGCCGACGTAAAACTGCTATTTTTCTTCTGCAGCTGATAAGGCAAAAACATTAAGGCGAAGCTTATAGAATGGTGGCACGGCACCTATATATATGTCTTCTTTTCTTAGCAAGCCGACAACACCACTGATTTACACCCTATACCAACTTATTAAAACTGCTAAACAGATCAGCTCTTAGGGACAAACTGCTTTTGCCAGCAAGTTTATTAGTGTGAAGCGTTTGATGTTCATACTGACCAGGAATGATTCCAAGGGCGGAGTTGTTCTCTGGGAACTTCGCTTCTATTGCGAATATGAGCGGTATTTTTTGGGAACGCTGACAAAGTTTTATAATTATTTGGTACGTACACTTTAATACCACCAGTTCTCAAGTTTTTCACCAATCTGTGAAGACTATTCAAATTGCGGCGATATTTTATCTACGTTAAATTACTCTGTCGTTACAACGCCTTGTACACGTTGAAAGTTCGAGTGCGCTTTGGCGGAATCAAAACTAATCATAGCCATTTACATGAATTCTTCATGGTTGCAAGTTTAACCGTAGCTGCTGTTCAATGTTTTCACGCGCACATTTTATTTCCTAAATGTCACTGCACAATATCACGGCTATCTCGGTGCTACATCACGGCGAACAGAGATGTGTGAGCCACGTACAGTAGAGCTGAACCCGAAGCAACCTGTAAAGCGTTACCTTTCGTTCGTGCTGGTAATTCTATCTCGTGATCCTGAGTAAAATTTACTGTGTTTTGTAGATCGATCTCTCGAACCGAGATAACACAGTGTCCTGGACCATAGATTATGCCGTGGTGCAGTCATAGCTGCAACATTGAATAACTTTATTAGAGGGTCTACGCACTGAGTTTCGGCGCAATGTGGTATAAAATAAGACAAGAGTGTTTTTAAAACATTATCAGGATTTAAAACAAACGTAAAAAGGAAGAGTAACTGCATTAGTGCCTTGTGTGGGCGAGGCTTTACAAAATGCGTACGCTAGAACCATTGACAGCAATGAAGTCTGAGCAATAGTCGTACCTTATCCTCCAATTCATGCTACTCGTGCCAAGCGGCTTTGTGCATGTACAGGCTAGAAATTATGATTTGACGCACACATAACCATACAGAATGCCAAATTTGCAGACATACTTCATAACTTGTGAATGTGTGCTTGACGTGGAACAATTTCTTAAAGAGTATCTAGAGATATTGTATGAGCATAGAGCCCGAGGCCTCATTTTGAAGCACGCTAGCTATTACTAAAGAAAAGAAAATCGTAACTCCGTTTAAAGGCAGCGTAGGTGTATACAGGCGCATACCCAAATCTGGTTATTAACTTCACCTGTGAGTACAAAAATTGCAAGAGGTAGTGAAATGTTTGAAATTTGCGATGACGCTTCTGGTGTGTCGTTGGCGCGCCGTGTCTCCCGCGGAAAAGATTAAAAAAATCAAACGAAAACGGCAGTATGCCTTCGCAGAATTGATATTTTACTATATGCAAATTTGCATGTAATCAATAACATCAGAACTGCGGTATGTTATGAGGTGCCGAGTTTCACGAGGCGGAAATTTGGCCTACGGGGCCAAGGTTTGATACTCTAGGGAGCACTAATATACGTATAGATCATACACAGCGCTCATTTTTAAAAAAAGAAATGTGCCTTTCCATAAACTCTAAGCTAACTCCAGAAGCTCTCCGCAAGCATCGAGAAGAATCAACAGAATTTCATTTAGAAGTAGAAGTTTCCAGTGACTTATCAGTATACTGCCAGAGGGAATTACACGGGCATTTAAAACAACAAGAAAAATTATTTGACTGTGAGAAAACTCAGCACAGTTAAACTTTGCGTCAATGTCCTTTGTGGTTTGGCGGTTGAAATGGCCGTTATAAAATTTAATATCGCATATGCGAGTACGAAAGAGTGCCTAAACTTGCAGAAGGAAATCAGCAGTACATTAAGGAAAGCAGATGTCACCAGGTGTAGAAAAGAGTGACAGGTATGGAAAGAAATAGGATTTTTTGAAACCTCCTTCTTTAGCTGCATCCTAGATGAGCGCAAACTGAAGTATACAGCCAGCACTTTATTGTGTTAATGCCTCAGATAATTTGACTAAGAGGAAAGGCAGACGCAGGATTGCGATACGGTACGGATAGTTAAGGAGATAAGAATTCAGAAGCAGGCCGACAAGAGCAAGACGGCACAAAGTGCTGTGCCGATTCTTCTTGTCCCGTGTTTATCGCCTCTTACTCCTTGGTAAGTATAATGCGCCAACATGTCGAAGTCTCTGCCTTAATTATTGGTATTAGTAGTAGTTTATCTAGTAAAATAAAACGGAAGTGCAAAGGCGTTGCTAACGGCGGCAACTGCATCGAAACCTCAAGCAACTGAGCGGCACTTACTTCGAGTAAAATTACAGGAAGATAATAATGAAGGCGAAAGAAAGAGGGATGCGATAGGGAGAAAGTATGGGAGCACTTTACTATACTATGGATCTTTTTTGCTTGTTTTACAGTGATGTTTTTTGGGAAATAGAAGTGGTGTCATCATTTCTTACACTGGGTGAATATCTAAATTTTTTTTGGCTCGCAGATGTGACGCATATCGCACGCACTTGCAGGTACGCAGAAACAGGTTTTGCGCAGCACTTATAAAATTCAGCGGCATGGGGAGATGAGCAGTTTTTGAGGCATTTACATTCATGCGGTGCAGTTACCACCGCGTGGTTCACCAAAAGATGGCCACTTTCTTTACCAGCTCAAAAGATCTCGCTGTGATGCATATAGACCCTCAGAGCAATAAAGAAATAAAGTC
Source organism: Amblyomma americanum (assembly GCF_052857255.1). Lineage (NCBI taxonomy): Eukaryota > Metazoa > Arthropoda > Arachnida > Ixodida > Ixodidae > Amblyomma > Amblyomma americanum. Next base: position 102,253,598 of record NC_135499.1, on the reverse strand, counting down.
CTCATCAGGAAATATGATGCTATTTTCCCAGTGTAGCGACTGGGCTTCATGATCCAGCTCTAGAAAAATACGCTCGGCGTTTTCGGATTGGCAACGGTTGAAAGAGGCGTTTTTGTTAAGATAACTTATGTTAAGAAAGTCCTCTAGCACCAACGGCGCTAATTATCAATGACGTGACAAAGTGATGGTTTCTTTCCCTGACCTTACTTCCTTTCGCGTATCTTTGAAGATTCTTGATGGAACATATCATTCAATATGTGCAACCAACTCGGCCAACAACAAGCTTCACTGAACTTCGCTTGTGTTATATCGGGCGCTTTTCAATGCAAATCTGTGAATATATGCTCCATCGTTTTATTAGTACAAGTGGTGTCTGGCCAGCTAGAACATTTTTATTTTACACACGTACAGAGACCTTGCTTAATGACGGATGTTGCCTGTTACCGCAGGGTACTTCCCTTTCTGGCGTCTCCGTCGATTCACATTATAGAACCTTCTTCGATATGCGCAAAACACTGATGCACTAATGATCGCCGCGATGAAGGTGGAAATCAGGGCTAGTTGACGTGTCATCATTAAGTAAAAGACTAGCGCATGTAATTATAGGACCCCGACATAGGAGAAAACAGGACGAGCGCTAGTCCTGTATTCTTCTATGTCTGTGTCCTAGTTATATGTTCTAGTCTTTTAATTAATGATCTCCTCGAACGGCACCTACACGTAGATTGTATCAAAAACTATTAAAGGCTTGAAAACTGTTAAAGCATCTAATTTGTTTCATAAAAGTATGTATAATATCCAGACGTCAGATATATTGCGGGGGGAAGCCGCCGCGGTTGCTGAGTGGTTACGGCGCTCGGCTTCTAGCCCGAAAGACGCGGGTTCGATCCCGGCCGCGGCGGTCGAAATTCGATGGAGGCGAAATTCTAGAGGCCCGTGTACTGTACGATGTCAGTGCACGTTAAAGAACCCCAGGTGGTCGAAACTTCCGGAGCCCTTCACTACGGCGTCTCTCATAGTCTGAGTCGCTTTGGGACGTTAAACCCCCCTAAACCAAACCAAACGAAACCAATATATTATGGGCTTCTGCTAATTGTCACTGTGTGCTTGTTGGTATGCTTTTCGGAGGGCCCACAAGCGAACGTTGCCTTGTTTACTCGTTGAATAAATTTTGTTATATAGGCGAAGCGGGGTTAGCACCCAGGATACAAATACATCGTGTCGGCATCGTCTTTTCCCTCAGCTGACCTTCTTAGAATCCTTTCGCATACTTCTTGAACTGCTTCCTCTTAAGATCAGCTCTTTCATTTCTTTGAGTGTGCACCTAGTGACTAACATTGATAATCTACCAGGTGCCCCGGCTAAATGTGACAAATTGTTTAGAAAATCGCATTTTTCTAGAAGTGTGAAACGATATAAGGGAGCTAACTTTTTAAACATTGACTTGGAAGCGAAGTGTCAATCGAAAGTTATAGACCGCTTTGAAAAACAGCCGACTAAAGTGTTTGCACCAAGGTAAAGTTTCCGTAAAGTAGATTTGTTTATCCGGCTTAGATCATAAGTTATTCAATAAAAAAAGTGCTACTTCGTGACAACGGTGCCACTTTGACGTCCCAAGATGCGACTTAGAGAAGAAAATCTGTCTTTTTTGAAGTGCTCTCTCTGATGAGCCTTTGCGTGCACATTGAGCCAGAGATGTGAGTGACCAGCTGGTCACGAGGTAACTTTCTTTAATGGCCAATAGATCAATCTACATACATTGTACCTTGATGGAGACAGCGCTGCTAGCTGTGTTTTGTGATGGTCTAAGCCTTTTTCTTTGACGCTTTTTGAAGAGTTCACTAAAAAAACTTTTAATCAGCAAAATACTACTGCAGATTGGGCCACGCGACTCTGAGAAACCCTCAGTTGGTTTCATGCGGCTGGCAAATTCCGTTTTTATTAAAAGCTGGGTTATATTTACCTGGGACACCCGGCATATTGCAGACTAAATGTCCAGTTCAATCTACTCAGTAGACTTTCCTGTGTTTTAGGTGTCACAACGCAATCGCAGTTTTTCACACAAGACACGCAGGGTGATGCCTTAACTGTGGTAACCAAATATTTAGGCACCTAAGTGACCGAATAGATGAGCCCATGAATTCAGCGAATAGTTTGCGGAACGCATAAAACGAAGTGTGCCGACAAAAGCATGCTTTTACGTAATAGACAGCTGTGCACGGATCACTTAGAAGCCTTGAAGTAAGAGCCACGCGCCGCTGTGCCACGTACATGATCCTGCAAAACATAGCATAACCCTTCGACTATAAATAAGAGGCATTTGCAATTAAACGCCGGCGATATCCAGTAAATTGCTTCACGTTCAATAGTTTGTTCTCACGAATTCTCTGTTTTACGCAATCCCATTGACTGGGATACCACAATCGCGCTTTCTTTTGGGAAGAGTTTTCTTTATGTGGATAACTGCGTTTTCAGATAATTTTCGATATCAGTTGTAATCAATGCTTTTCCAACATAGATAAGAAAACCAGCACAGTGCGATCTAATAATTAGCATGTTCACACCCTCGAGCCATTCTAGGAACAAGTTGGCGTTGTAGGGCTGTCCAACATATTAAAAGGAACGCAGGAACGCTAGCCCTCCGACGGTTGTTGCACCGCCTTCTTATAACTTCCTGCATCAACAGCGTGGTCAGGCGTGTGCAAAATGCCAGCCGGGAAACGGTAATGAGCCATGAGCACCTGCATGCTTTCAGAAATGATGCTTGAACATCGAGTAATAGATAACGGCTTATGGACAATAATGTTTTCTGGCGAGAGGTGACGCGTGATCTACTAAAACAATGGCAGAAGTGGCGCCATGCAAGTACTCGCACAGCTGAGCATGCAAGACAGTGCATGACTAGGCGGCAATAACCTTGGATTATCAGCGATAACATATTCCTCACATATGACGTTGGCCGCCATAGCCTTGAGACAGGTGAGTGCCACTGACACGGCTTGTCTCTGAATGCACGGAAGTGTTTGGGACTCGCAACAAAAGCACGGCTGACTATGCACATGCAAGTGACCTGGTCGATAACGCAAGGAACGAGGAACTGAAGGTTTAGTCGGAAAACACTTCGAGTTCCACATCGCTCACCTTTAATAATACTGAATCTGGTCACCTCCATGCTGACCGGCGTCATTGATGAACATTTTTTGTGCCCTATGTAAATTCGAAGATCAGTGCCACTGCATTACACGTTTTCGCAGGCAACAGTGGAAATCCGCAAGGTGTACGTTTTGTACATCGCGTGCAATGCACAAAAAATTGTTCACTGCCTCCTTCACGCTTTCTTTTCTACTGCCGTATTTTTTTCCTGGTCTCACAGCCATCAGAAAGAATGTGTGGGCGGGCAGTTCGGAAAAGGGGAAACATCAAATGATTCGAGGGGGTATCGGAAAGTGCGAATATGATTACCTCATAAAGCAGGCGTACCGGCAACACTGCGCTCTGCTTTCCAAGGAGCAAAACATGGCCAGGTAATTTAATTTTATTAACGAGTGCAAGACAGAAAGCAGAAAATAATTACTATTGCAAATTTCTTATAGACTCACGCTAACAAAACGTTGCATACTCCATATTTACTGAATCAACATTGGAACAAAAATGGCAGTGTTTTATCGTAAAAAACCGAGTATATGTGCGAAAGCATGTGTTTAGGCTGATTGTGTCGTGGGGTTTCTTTGCTGGGTTGTTGGCATGTCTCTCGACGATATTAGACACAGCATAAGTGGTTAAGCTGACTGGGTCTGCTTGCGCCGCTGATGGAAGTTGATGAACACGAAGGTGTGCTATGCACCGCGCGAGAGTGTGTTGCAGTTTAATACGGGACGTGATCGACATTAGCGATAGTGTCGTGCTCTCGTGCGGTGCTCTCGTGCACACTCGCGTGTGTTCTCGTGCACAATTAAGAGAAGATTCCTGCTCGGAGTTGGTACGTCAAGAGTAGTGCCTTCGGACTAATTCATGTGGCAGCGCTGCTTGCTCCCCTGATAGGACAAAATGCCTGTCTTCTGTATTTTTCAATAGACAGCTCCCAAGCAGCACAGCTTATTGGCCCAATATTTCAAAAGGACTCTTCCATACTGGTCCTCTGTAGGGCCTGCCTTTGCCAATACAATTCCTATATTGGAAAAATTACCTGTGCTGCTTGGGCTGCTTCCTGACGTAATCACATTCGCTATTCCCGATGCCCAGTGGACTTATTTTTGATGGTCTCCATACCACTCCTCGTGTAATCCCAACCTAAAATTCTGAGCGCGCTATGGCCGTACTCTGCAGTCCAGTTGCTGTACGGACCAGCCATCACTTCAAACGCGGCACTGAGCTTGAAAACTTTTTCTTTCTCGCTTAAAACCGAAAAGGCTCCTTTGAAATTTACTGATCACGATTACAAGAAACTTATATCAATCGGGCCACAATTCGTATTTTTACTAGGAACGCTACTGTAAAACATTTCAGGCCAAAAACGCGGCACAACTAGCTTATTTATAAGTTCGATATTTTTTCTGAAATAAATTGTGATCGAAAAAGTTTAGAACTATTGAAACTGGATCTTACGTGCTATAGAAAGCCGTCAAAATATATGACGCTGCTGAGGAGTGTCATGAGACAGTTTTTAAAACAAAGCAAAGGTGATTCTTTTTGAGTAACATAATGAACTAAAACATTGAAAACGTAATAAAGAAATAAACAGCGCAAAAAAACTGTGCTGAAACAGGCCTGCTGTGCGATAAAAACCGCCATGCTTATGCATTCTCTATAAAAACGTTTCCAGGGCAGAAGCAAAATATTTGATTTTTTGTGATTTTTTAGGGACCAACTTTCGTACTTTTCTTTGAAACCAAAAAAAAAACAACTGAGCCGCCGGTGTTCGTTGGGTTCATTGACATTAATTACGTTGTAGAGGCCGTTCGTTTTCGCGAAAGGAGAGGCACAAAACTGACTCCCTGGGTCAGTGGACAGCTTACTCTCGCTTTCATGTTCGTGGCGTTGTTGTCCCACTGCAAAATCCTAATATAATAGTGGTCCGCACACTAGATAAGTAGCAAGCCCACCCTGCCCTCTTCTCAGGTGGCAGTTAATGGTTTATTGCGAGGGGTTGGTCACATAATTAGCGCCGAGGCCCATTGCTGCAGCGCCGTGTGTCTGCCACAACGTTGTCAGCGTTCAAACATGGAGAGCTTATCTCTCTCTCAGCAACGCCACGCACCTCAAAGCTCGATTGAGGCGTCCACTGACCCAGGGAGCAAGTTATGCGCCCTTCCTTTCCTCAAAATCATCGGAGTCTAGAACGTTGTCAACGCCAACGACAATGAATACAATGAACGCCGGAGGCTTTCGCTTTGTATGTCCTGGATTAGCTGAGCTAATCCACCTTTATTTTTCTGAAGCCAATTTGGGCCTCAGTCATGCCAGACATCGATCTCCCGCTAGCGTGCAATTTACACTGCCGAGTTTGGTCGTGTTGCATTGCATTAGCACTGATTTAGCAAGCTGTTCTTTGTGCTAGCCATCGCCTTCGTGACTGTTGCCGCTACCTGGCTACATTTGGTGAAGAACGGGCCGACTAGGAGACACTGAAAAAGTTTGTAATAAAATGTACGACTACCACTAACGTAGATGATACTGAACAATATTTTTTTTACGAAACCATTTTTTATGTCTGTAAACTGCTGAATGAATTGAATCTCTAAAATTTGCATTTCGTCCTTAAATGTCAATTTTTAGCGAATATACTCAGCACATTGTGGAGCATAGGCTGCGTGTTCCTAAATGCTGTGTTTTTAACGTATATTCTCTTGAGCGAATGGTATTCGGAGAAAAGTGGCTTATATTGAATACACATCTGCCCGTTTACGAGCGAAGAAATGTTCTGAGCCGCATTGGTCTCTACGAAGCACCGAAAGATTTGTCATCTTTCTCAGGCATATGCGAGGCCTTTTTTTTCGCCCTACGGCCTTATATACTGTATCCCGCAATAGTTCACGGCATGCATAATCTCAGCAAATTTAATGTTTCACTGCCTCGCGAATCCAGCCCTCTTATTTTATCGCCAGCTTCCTCAGAAATTTATAGTTAAAATAATGAAAACTGATGTAACCGATTTCTCAGTTTACATAAGGGGAGAGAATGTTACCTGCGACGTACGTTGGTTTAATGCCCTGGAGGCGACAAGATGCATTATGAACGCAGGTGAATGCGTGACATTTGAAGTGAGCGAGAGATTTATCAAAATGCACTGGTGCTATTATATGCCAAAAGCTGAGGCATGGCTGCTTCTCCCTGGAAGACTTGAGCTCGTTTCGCGATAACCACGTGCGTTATCGTCCAGGTTACGCGCATCTGCATAGCAGCCGGGGAGCTGTTGTGAGGTCCAAACGCATCTGTCTATTCAGAGACTAGACGTGTCAGTGGCACCCGCCGTTCTTACAGCTGTAGGGAACTCTGTCATTTGTGAAGAATATCTCGTCGTTGCAAGGTTACTACGGCCTAGCCACCCTCTGTCTTGCATGGTCAGCTGTTCCAGTGCTTGCGCGGCGCTGCTGAACCAGTTTTCTTAGTATATCAAGCGTCACCTCTCACCCGAAAGCGTCATCATACAAAGGCTGTTATTTAACCTTCGATTTTCAAGCAACATCTCTGAATAGATACAGCTGCTCAAGGCTCATTACCGTTGCCTGACTTGTACTTTGCATGCGCATGACCCCGCCGGTGACGTAAGCAGCTATCAAAAGACATCCCCGACAAGGTAGCCCAATCCCCGGGCCCTTGACATAGGCTGAGTACCACGGGGGAGCAAGTTACCTCCTTTTGGCTAAATAAAGTTGACCGACTGACTAAACACTGACTGACTGACTGACTGACTGACTGACTGACTGACTGACTGACTGACTGACCGACCGACCGACCGACCGACCGACCGACCGACCGACCGACCGACCGACCGACCGACCGACCGACCGACCGACCGACCGACCGACCGACCGATCGACCGACCGACCGACCGACCGACCGCCTGACCGACCGACAGACCGACCGACCGAACGACCGACCGATCGACCGAACGACCGAACGACCGACCGACCGACCGCCTGACCGACCGACCGACCGACCGACCGACCGACCGACCGACCGACCGACCGACCGACCGACCGACCGACCGACCGACCGACCGACCGACCGACCGACCGACCGACCGACCGACCGACCGACCACCCGGCCGACCGACCGACCGACTGACTGACTGACTGAGTGACGGCGCAACAAGTGACAGAGGGCCAGTGTTCCAGCGCCCCTTGTAGTTCATACTACAACTGAACAATATCAGCTGTTCCCTCGAAGGCTTGATCCAAGGAACACGCTAATAAGCATGCAGCTTGCACTGTCCTGGTCGGCCTAGATATGCTGGGAAGCGGTGGTTAAAACTTGTATCGAAAATCACCTGAATAAGTTATTTACCATATGAGAAAAAATCTTTCTAATGAAAACAGTAATTTGCTATCCAAATCACTGAATTGTCTCGAACCGAGCTTTCCTCAGGACAAAATGAACACTTGTCGCAGATCGTGTGGTCATACTCTTTTTTTCACATCAGATGCCTTAACTGAAACTCGCATGGTTAGGCGATTTCTTTACGAATTTTTTGCATATTTTATAGTTTCCTGTTTCAAGCTTGATATTTAAGGTTTACAATTGCTTCAGTCAGTGACGCTTATTATGTAAAGAACAAGCTTTCGTAGGCTTTTTTTGGTGTGCTTTTTATATTGTAACTTGCAGATATGGAAACGAAGAACGGAAAGGACTGCCTTGTCCAATTTTTTTTCGGGAATGTAGCGAGGAGGTTACCATCGTTACGTAATCACGGAGTATGATTTCCGCTGTACCAAACTTTAAGTACCTAGTAAAAATGAAGTATAAGGTAGAGAAGTGTAGTCAGTATATTCGGCGGCACAACTAGTCTGCAGAGCGTACTGACAGTCTTAGCCATTAAATGCCAGTAAAGAAAGGAAATGAAGTGCGCGAATATTTTTTTTAAATAGAACCAGTTATGTATCTGATGAAAGTTCACGATTAAAGACCTTTGAGAACTCCTTTTGCCGAAAGGTTTCGTATTTTTATGCTCCAGAAAGTTATAAATCTATGTGACGCTTCAAATATTATACTGTTCTCACCTCTTCTTAACTAAGAGGTTCTTACGGACAGACCTGTCAGACGATATGGTCTCAAGTAAAGACGCCGAACTAACGTTGCCTTGCAGTTCGGCCTTTAATAAAATGATCATAAAGTTTTTAGCACTTATTGTTGCAGTTCTGTTCACGGGAACCGCGGTGAATACTGCGCTTCAACGAAAAACTTGAACTACGCCAATGCACCGATTTCTTCATCAACTGAGAATGGGAGACCACGACGTCTTGGAAGGTTCGAATATAAGACAATGTGATAGACGCTGGGGAGTTCTTCGGATGTCTTTAATTTTCCTGAACAAAATTTAGCTTGGGCACGACATGCAATGGGAAGGAAAGATAACGGATGCTTCTTAAGGGCAACGGACTGGATTCCAGGAGAATGCAAATGGAGTAGGGGACGCAGAAAGTTAGGTGGGGGGATCAGCGTAAGAGATTTCGGGGATACGGTGGATTGCAACAGGGCAGAACAAGGTTTATTGGAGAGATCTGAGAGAGGCCTTTGCCCTGCACTGGGCGTAGTCCAGGTCTTGCCGGGGATGATTAGTTAAGTAACTATATTACTAGTGCGCATGCTATTTAAAAAATTGTACTGACAAATCAGTATACGTGACATTAGCAACCCATATTGCACTGGGCGTAGTCACGTTGCTGCTGAAGCTTATTATTTAAATGTCTATATACTACCGCATGCGGTATTTTTAAAAAGTCTAGTGAAGAATAGAGGAATCGTTACATCAGCAGTCCAAATTGTGAAGCGGGTTAGTGATATAGAAAACTTATTTATTAGTTCTCTTCTGAAGTAAACATATTATTACTCATCTAGTGTTCTCGCCAAAGTTCGTGACCTCAACATTAATTTATTATGTGGGGCCACTGAATCGCCAGCAGCTTTTTTTCTTTGTTAGTATCGTGGAATTTTCGGATCAGCGTCAGAATTGGCTGCCAGGCAAGACATATATCCCAAACAAGTGAACGCATTTTGCTGTGCAATATTGTTGGAAGAGGAGATGACCCATTTTTTCCGCGCGGCTTCATCGATAAAAAGACACTGGAGACCTTGATTGAGTAGCAGCAAAGAGTCACCGCTGAGCCTTTATCGCATACAGAGTATATGCAACTAAATATCTCGTCAGCCTAGCACTACGCCTTCATAGTTCAACCACCTTCCAGATAGCGGTAGTCGGCATATATGATCTCCTGATTGCCTTTTATTTGTTCTATTCTCTTCGCATCTTTGTCAAGGAATCCGTGAGATTCCTGACTGCTTCTGGAGCATAAAAGGCAGCACGCAGTGGCTCCTGAAGTACTTCTGTTTGGTGAACGTCTCCTAGCGTTACGTGTCCGCTGCAAATTACTGGTAAGTAGGTACGCCCTTCTTGCGAGAAGGACGTAGAGTGAACAATAGAAGCATGCTTTACAAAGCAAACCTTTTATGAGGGTCGTTTGGATAATTAAAAAGCACTGTAGCTGCAAAAAAAAGCTCTACGTGTTTAGGAATTTTTTTTCTCTCCAGCAAACCTTTCCTTCATCCGGATAGCGAGCGGCAACGACGTTAGTTGCTCAGAAGTAATTTTGCTATTAAGCAAAGGAGTAGCCAGTGGAAGGCGCACAGGTGTGAGCCACATGGGTGGTTATTAGAACTTCGGCATATTATTCGCTTCGTACTTAGCGCACCGGTAACTATACACAGTTTCACTATCAAATATTGTCTGCGATTTCTACTTGTGAACGCTAGGCGCGTGCGACAGTCCACCACGCTCCTGGAGCGGACGCTTCAATTTCTGTTTGGTAGAGTTCCACATTGGCTGATGGAGGTTTTATTAGGCATGCAAAGACGCGTGGGGCGTGAGCAGTAGTTCAGAAAAAGCCATTTATGCATACTTTCTGTTCCCGCATTAATTATATGAAGTCCTACTCGTCGTGAGACTAGTTTCCGGGCTCGCTAACGCGCCTAAATATAAATTCATTCGCGCTTTAGTGGCTTGGGACCATATCGTCTTTAAAATCAAACGGCAATATTGTCTGCTTTGTGGGCCTGCTTTGTTTGAAATCTGTTTTTCTGGAGATCTATTTCTTAGTGGGCAGAAAATATGACAACATAAAGCTTTAGTCACCCGCCATGAAGCTTTCTTAAGGATGCTTTCAGGAATTTACTTGCCAACAATGTTAATCATGTAAGACATTCCCCCGGCCAGACCAAAAGCGGCAGTGAGTCCAAAGAATTCGCTAGAATGTACAGTTTGGGCAAGTAAGGATTAGACCCCACTGTTTCTATAAAATATTTGCGCGTTAACACAATGGCTATATATGCACGCAGTGCATCGTTTGTGGTATTCGATTCTGGACAAGAGTTGAACGGATGTAATATAAATACCAGTCCTGCTTTCCGTTAATACGTCACAATACTGCCTGCCTCGAATGAATGCTGTTTTTAGAGTGCAGTCGCTTCCTTCCAAATATGAATATTGTTAGTTTATTCGTTATTCGTGCATGTTTGATCCTTAATGTTTAACAGTGTTGTAATGCTCAGGTGAAGTGATTCAATTGGAAGACAAGAAATGCACTACCGCAGTACATTTGTGCGTTTAAATTGTCGTATAGAGGCGAATGAAATCGCCATTATTGTCACATTTCTTCTTAAATTGATGTCAAAATTTTACCTCTAAATGATTCCACTTTCTTTGTAGGCGCCATGAATGTCATTACGGTCGCCATTTGTGTCTTTGGTGTTTTCGTTGCCACAGGTGAGTTGAATCTTTCCATATTGCGTCACTGAGTCGGTATTATACTCTCATATTCAATTACTCGGCCAGCCAGTTTAACGAACTTCCTCTTCAGAAAGTTAACAAAGGGATGCTTTGGAAATTTCTTAATGTACTAGTAATCTGTACGTCAGCTATTTGCGGCAGCTATGTTTTGCATTCGTGGACTGGCTGATATGTGCAGATGGGACTCCAGTTAAGGATGTGAATATTTGATTAATTCTTCTTTTCGGGCGACTTATTGCACATCGATCCCGTGAAACGTTTTAACGCAAGCAGACACAGACCACGAGAAAGATGACACACACGAAAAAGCGCTATATAGTGTGTGCTGATGTGTTTCTGTGCAAATGTTGTCTTTTGCTTGGATTGTGGCTGTCTGATATTGGAGATTTGACACAATCTGTACTGCTTCTGGATTATCATAGACTATGAATCCGGAATTCTCTTAACAATTCTGCACACTTTGAGGCAGGAAACCAACGATAGCGTGATATGGAGCCGCCGTTTCCGACGCATACAGTATACTTCAGAAAGAGAAAGAAATAGCCGTTCATGTATATGTGCCACTCCAAAATAGGACAACAACAACATACCTCTTAACACGTCAAGTCAGTATACTGAGCTGTTCTTGCCACCCAGCTTTACAGTTTGCTTTACCGGCTATTGACTCTATTGATCGCGCTGGCTTGTTGAAACGTTATTCCTCGAAGAGGAGTTATGTTAGAGCCAGGCAACTTCTAGGACGCCAACAATTCGCCGAAAAACTTTGTATTGATAGAGTCCTTTATGAAGTAACCCCAAGAGGAATATGCAGTTAAGGAAGATATAGAGCATAAGCGTTATTGATTTTTAATTTGAAATTTTCTGACATTTTCGCTAAAGCAATCAATGTTGTGGAAAGCAAGCCGTCCACATTCTTTTCCCTTGTTTTAAGAAACGCTTGCTATGCATCCTAAATAGCGCCTAATATATTTATTTGGCTTCTGTGTTTGCACTGAAGAGACGGCGGTCTGCATAAAAATACAGCTCTACAGATTGCAGTACTGCTTGCCATGTTTTTACGTATTTAACCCACCATGACATGCCAGCACAATTCCGCTCACGTCAGAGCAGTTCGCTAAGCGGTCGCAAAATGTTCATTTCCATCGACATGCTCTTCGAATAGCATCTCTAAATTCTTTGAACCGAAGGCAGCATACAAGGAATAAATATGGAGATCATATAAGCTCCACCTTAAAAGTGCAGCACGCGACAGCCTGAGTCAATGGCTCCAGCTGCCTGGGGTCCTCTGATCACATCGATTCGCAGGCACTGCCATTGTTGTTTATAGTATTTTTGTTTGTTGTTATTGTTGTATTTCACGGCATTACACACGGGGTCGTCTCTAAACAAGTCGAACGCACGTTCCTCAATGGTCGAACGCAAACGAGCCCGGCTCAGGATCCAAGTAGAAGTGGTTCGAGCCCCTGCTCAATCAATTTTGTTTTAAGCGCAGTTGCTTTTCTCTTTAACCGCCGCGGTGGCTCAGTGGTTAGGCCGCTCGGCTACTGAGTCGGATCTCCCGGTTTCGATTCTGGCCGCTGCGGCTGAGTTTCGATGGAGGCGAAACGCAAAAGTGCCCGTGTTCTGTGCGACGTCAGTCCACGTTTAAATCCCCAGGTGGTTCAAATTATTCCAGAGCCCTCCACTACGGCACCTCTTTCTACCTTTCTTCTCTTATTCTCTCCCTTATTCTTTTCCATACGGCGCGGTTCCGGTCTCCGCCGATATGTGAGACAGATACTAAGCCATTTCCTTCAATAAAAAAAAAACAACTTTAATTTTTGAACTTTTTTCAGAGGCATACGGAAAGCGAGTGCAATGACGTCATGACCGCGTATAAAAAGCACGAATTGTATATCCCCGTCATAACTGCTGTAGCGCGTGATAGTTGTGCAGTGTTTCAAATAACCACTAGAGCTCATGTGGTGGCGACGTCACGACCAGTCATAAGTTTCTCGACATGCACCACAACTGCGCCGGCCTTTCCAGCTTAACGCAATCCACAACGCTGACGCGTTTAACCTCACATTTAGAGGACTTTTGTGCCGCATCCTTACGTGATCTCAGAACGTTCTACACATAACAAAAATATATTGGGCGGGTCACGTTATTTACGCGAAGGCGGATGTATTGAATGACCACTTTCGCATCTTAATATAAGTTCATTTCGCGCTAAGGTCATTTGCAAATAATGGTGGAATACTCACATCATTGGAGCTTCAGCAGAAACATCCGCAGAGGAAGACACGTCGTTGGAGGTGGTGTCGGATCTTCGATCCCAAATCGTCGCCGATGAAGCCGTACTGGTGGGACACATTCTTCGCAACGTTGCCCACGAGCTGCAACAAGACGCAGAACTGGAAAGCGAGGTGAAGCTCCTAAGAATTATTTGAACACGTGCGAAAAAATCGTTACCTCTACAGAAACCAAAATCATGGCATGCACAAGAAATAAAACCACGCCCTAACGTAAGATATCCTCAGTAGGTAACTTCAGTGCCCCTAAATCTCAGCCTGCATATTCGGGGTGATCTGAAAGCTTCGCTGAAAATCTAAACGCTCATCAACGCGACCTGGTTAGTGCTTGCGAAATTAACATTCTTTGCAGGCAGTTAGAAAAGGCATAATGAGTTAAAAATATGGATCACCATATTACCCTTAGAAGCAGGTTAACACTACTTAAGTTTGTGACCGGAGGTTAATAGGAGACAGATCACTTGAATGGTAATTAATATACGAACCAGATTAGAGGTTCATCTACTGTGACTTGAATTGCATAATAATTCAATTCCTAGGGCGAAAAGAACCTCTGATGGATAATTGTGTTTGTGATTTACTGATATAAAAGGGCCACTTGAATGAATAAGTAAAAATTAAAAAACAAACTCTCAGACATTTCTCACTCCAGGCTGTGCTTTTCAACAGGGAACTGCGTGTGCTAATGATATAGGGCAGAATTTCGGAAAAAATGGTCTGTTTTAACAGAAACGGAATCGGTTGAGTAACAGAGCCTTCGTGCAGTCTGTAAGGTGATTTTGGGCACAATAATGGATAGAACCACTTCCGTACTTTGCCTAACTATGCGTCTACAAGTATTTATATATAGTGTATAAACATCGGTCGGTGCAGTTGAAATAAAAGCACTTGTAATTAGCGTCTTAACAGTCGCACGCAGTACGTGTTAAAATTCCTTCTTTTTTTATTTCGCAAAGTCCAAGCACGCGACTGAAGGCGCAAATAGTACAGCGATGATAAAAATTATGAGGATTCCTACGTCTCCTTTATAGTGGAATGCGACAGCTTTAGAGGCAACGCGTCTTCTGCATGTTCCTGCGTGTCAGTTTTTGCTCCGCATACAGAATGCCGCCAGTATTATCTTACCTTAACTGGCAGACACATAAACTTGCACTGAGTATATCTTCGTTCGTTTCATCCTCATACGTCTCTTCAGTGTATTACCTAATGTCGAACGAAAGGATGAAACAGCCCGACTTAACCCTCTTATTGTATTCTTTAACGTCGGTGGCCTGGAGGCCATGGACCCCGACAACCCAACCGAATCCAACCTGCTCATTTCGACCCTTTACGGCTGCGGGGGAAAAAGCGAGACCAGCGTCATGGTCACCTGACCTTAGGACGTCTTCAACCTCTCGAGAAATCAACGACACCTTCCCCAATTGTATTCAACCTGCTTTCATTGCCCCTCCTCAGTTTTGAAAGAAAGATCGAGAGCAACGCTGTGGAAATTGAATGAGCTTATTTGAATTAAATTATTTTCACCTTCAACGGTGCTCATTGCTCACCACGTTCACAACGTGGGTGCCCGGGGTGACCACCCCCAGCGGGCAGGTTTTAATGGCATTGTGCTCTCACCCTATCGGAGACTTTTGTGTGTAACGATTACGAAATGGTATGATATGAGTATTATATGGACTGAAACACTCGGCGGCGGCGAAGTTACAAGCGTACTCGGCGGCCGTCGAACAGAATGCCCGCCGCTGTCGGCCGTTCTCAATTTAAAGCTGATAGCGAACCTTCGAGTTAAAGCGTGCAAAGTTATTAGAACATTCCGGAACAACGTAGAATCAGCTCTGCCTGGCTGCGATCAATCGAGATAAATTTAGTCGCGTCTTGCGTCGAAAAGAAAGCGATAATTTGGTGTGGCGGCAGATTTGAAAAACGAACAAACATTCCATATCTTCGCGGCATTATGAGACTCAATGGCTCGTTCGCACTTCGGCGTACGGCGGCGAGAGCAAGTGAAGTCTGCCACAGCCCAAAATGTTCACTCCATCATACTTCCCGGCCACCCCGTCGACGCTTCGACAACGAGATCTCAATTACCCCGAAAACAACATTTTTTCACGATATCAATGCGTGCGCCATTTTATGGTATCTGGAAGAACATCCGATTTTCGAGGGCACACCTGTTCGCGGCGCCCACTTCAGCCAATCAGGAGAGCACGTATAAACGTGTCTCCTGGTGCCCCATCGTTTTGTTTGTCGACTTCTCGCGGCGCTCACATATATGGTTAGAAAACAGTAAACGTCGATGTTGTCTACATAGCATAAGAGTATGCAAGTTTTCCTACTAAAAATGCAGGCATTCTGCAAGACGTTACGACATTGAACACATTCAAACTTCTTAGCGTATTTATTTCTGCATTTATTTTTCATTTAGTATACCACAGGGCCAAGGCCATTAGGTCATATAGAGGGAAGTGGTACAAAAAAACAGATAAGTTTAACAAAGTGGATTTCATCAGTAAAATCAGTATATGTCCAATTAAAAAGGCACCTAAATAAACGAAGCCATCAATAGCTTTCGCGAAAAACGATTTGAATGATGTGAAGAAAAATGCTCCGAGTTAAACAGGATAAGCTAGTGCGTGTTTGAAAGATTGTTGATCAGCGGTGGTGACTGTCGAGCCGGGAAGGCGATTCCACTCATTGGAATTGCGTGGTGCAAGTTACTGAAAGAAAGCATTGAATCTACATAAAGAAATTCCGAACTTGTGAATACTATTTATTCTGTGCGGTACATACGTCTGTGGGAAGATTAGTTTGCTACGTGACATCGGTGATGAAATAACATATGAAAAATGCACAGGCAGAAAGTTTTTCAACTTGATGACAAGGATCGTAAGCTAAGGCTAGATTTCATGGCACTGATACTCGGTGTTCGGTTGTAGTTAATAGAATGAAACTAATAGAGTTATTCCGAACCATTTCCAATGACTGCGTTAGGTTTTTTTTACCTGTGTCTAAGACTGACGCTGCGTACTCATGTTTTGGCAGTACTAGGGTTTTATAAAAAGATAATTTTACAGAAGAAGGAGTTTCCGTCGCTCTAATTTTAGATACAAAGCGTTCAACTTAACCTAGTGGCACCATCTGTTTGTAAATTTCCAGTAAAAATTCCAACGCTCCTCTTCAGGCCTAGAGGTGGCATAATTAAAATTCTAAACAAATATTAAAGCACATTTTTTTCTGCCACTTTTTTTGCAGGCGAGGTGAGGTCGGACGAAGCAAAGGACGGGTGCCACATTTATGGCCCGTGAAAACATTGAGAAATGAAGTAACAGTGGCGAACACAGTCTGAAGGGAGCGGCCTTACTTCAATAAATGTCGCATGTATGTCGCCACATAAGGCGACATCCTCCTTGCTTTCGTGTTGGAAGATGGAAATCGGCTGAATATTCCCGGCGTCAGAAATCTGTCCTGTGCCGATTGGACTTCTCTCTTGGGTACTTCGCTGTAAACTCTACCACAGGGGTGGGTTCCTCTTGCTCTCGCCGCCGAATGCACTAGTGTGAACGAGCAATACTGTTATTGTATTAAAATCAAATGCGAACATCGCTGGGTCTACGGGCTCTGCGATCGCATTTCCTTTTATCGGGACTGCGGTCCCTATTTTAGGATTGAAACCTTAAAGTATGCTTGGGCATTATGTTTTTATTCTTCCATTTCAGACGGAGGAGTATTTCATACGCAATTTCTGGAATAAGACCAAGGAAGCAGTGAAGAAGGCTTGCCGAAAAATCAAGAAGGCTGCGAAGAAAGTTATGCCCCACATCCAGAATGCTGCCGAGGATATCGTCAAGTCCGTCGCTAACGCAGTCTTACCAATCGTAAAGGAGAAGGCAGAGAAGAAAGCCACTGAACTCGTGACCAAGTTCTTCGCAAAGCTTTTGGACGTCTACGCTCTGCAAGGCTCGGGCAGCCAAACCGATGTTGTACGCAGTCTGTGCACGCTCTTGGACGAAGAGGGCAAACGGCTTATTAAGCACGGCGAGAAACTGAACGCCCACCAATTTCTTTTCTCTATTGATTAGTCCATGGCTTGAAGCCAGCGCCGGCAACAGGTGTGTCCACGATTAGAATCTCTTGGACGGTTATAGAGTAAATGTGTTTCATATTTATTACAACCTCAGTCTTGAGAAGAAGGCCTCATAAACCTTGGAGCGTGATACTTGTTTCTGCTCAGCAGTTTTGCTACAAGAATCCTAGATGGCCACTACTTTCGTAGACGAGTAATAAACGCATCATGTTTTTTGCTATGAATATATTGTTTACTTTGCTTTCTTCAACCAGGAAAGGAGGTAGCTTGAGTACCTAAACATAGGCTGCCTCAGACAGGAACACCAACGCAGGGTTCGTACAGTTTGTGGACTCCTACAACAAGGGCTGCATTTACATCATCATTAGAGTTAAAGAAGTCATTTCACTGAAACATTAGTCTAAATTGATGGCCGGTATAGGCCATTATAAACATTGCGAATCATGAAAAAAAGGGGTGATCTGTACATGGGCGCAAATTATATCTGAAACTTTGCTTATACTCTTTCTGGTCTTAAGATTGTTACTCTCTTCTAAAGGAATGAAATGAATATAAAGCAAACGACTCTTTTGTCTTAGCTCTCCGCATTGCGCTGACGTTCGTAGGGGGCAACCTCTCATAGCCAGCGAAGTGTGTTGCAGTACACGCGCGGACAGGAGTAAACGCAGCACGCTGTTGTCATCGAATATTTTTCACGCGTCGACTAATGAAAATCTGTGACAGTATTATTTGGACGCTGAGGCGCTTTCTTGTGGAGAAACGTTTCTTAGATCATATTACGAAAGGCGTGACTGCACCTAAAAATAACCGAGCTCTGTATATTTATGCCCGCACCTGCGCCGTCGCGAGTCAAAAAAAGATTACACTAATGACGTACCACAGGAGCGGCAGACAGCAACACTCGGCGCTGCGGTTACGAACACGCCAAGGACAAATTTTCCGGGTGTGTTTGCAAAGCACGGTGCCACGCCAAGCGCGCGGTGCGGTTTTCGCTGTGGCGGTGACGTCGCTGCGCTGATCTTTTCACTTACGTCTGTAAATGAGTGTATTTGCTGCGGGAATCTCAATATGTAATTTGGCGCTAGTTCGAGCATGTGCTTTGCCGCAATTTTGGCACATCGTTCTCTGATACAGTTGAGTACGGGCAACCGAAAGCAGTTCTGGCTTAGTATACTGCAAAATGTGAGCAGGGCCTCCTTCGAGATCAAAAACTTTTTTCATTCATTCATCCATTTATTCATTTCTAATGACTTTTGTAAGCCACTGGTGAAGGGAAAGAATACCTGTCACGAAAATCTGTATAAAACGTATGCGCAGAACTTTCACACACCACTCAGGGAATAGTTTTACAAAATACCTAAATATTTTTACACACCCCATAGAATGCGGATAAAGCAATGTCTAAACATTTTTGCGAAATTTTGTACCACTTTATTTGGAATGCAAGGCGGTAGAGCACTTATATAAGCAGTTCCACCGAGCTGAAACAAACATACATGTCATTGCACGCGTTGACTAACTTCCCACCAAGAATATCAACTGGTTTTCGAGACGACGTTGGAAAAGATGCAGACAGAAGTTTCGCGAAATCTGTCATGCGTCGTCCAGGTATGTCTGTGGACGCCTTCTACTTACTCAGCACAGTGTAATGAAGCGGTTAGCTCTCAGTGAATTGAAGAAAGCACTTTTCCAACCTCTGCCGGTCATTAGATACGTGGCTGAACAAGCGTAGCCTGAAGTTGGCGCTTAAACTGATTTACCGGAATTATCACACTACCATAAGGGTGAAAATAATGAATAATCACACAATAAACATAGAAGTGTATTGATAGCAGCCCTGATTATCTCGATATCTGCAATTACTGCGGGTGGAAAAGCTCCAGAAACCACAGGACGCACCGCCATAGCAGAAGGAAAGTTTGCAGTGGCGCCATCTCGCGGCATCCGTGCGATAATGGGCTGTCTGCGTGGATCCGTTTGTGCCAATACACTCGGGGGCATCTCTTCTTGACAATGCAGAACGGGCCAGGTAGGAAAGGGAAGGAGACGGGCTTTGCCCCCTTGCTTGCTTGCTTCCTTACACCCTTCCGCACCCCTAGCCTGATAATTATAAAACTCTCCCGCAACGCCCCCCTCCTCCCCCCCCCAGACCCCACGGCATGGAGACAAAAGTCCGTCCTCTTACATTTCCTGCCTAGCCTTTGCAGCTCTGCCAAGAAAGTTGTCCTCGAGTATAAAACAAGTATCTATTTATTTATTTATTTATTTGAAGAGGCACTCAGTCCCTATTTAGAACTGTTGGAAGAGTGAGTTGATGTGCAGCATTTAAATACAATCAGACCTATATTCAGAGCAAAAACATAAAAAGAAGACCTCCTAGCAATCTAGTACAAACAAAATCGGAGGCACTATAGCAAATAAGACAACCAACATTAGATAGTTGACAGCACAGCTATAGTAGCAAACTGTACAAACTGTTCCAGTGAAGGCTGTGAATTAACCAATTTGTCTAGGCCGTTACAGTCGCGTATTGCCCGTGCCCGCGGGAAACAAGAAGAGTAGTATACATTGTTGGCACAAGTGTAGTCTTCAAACGTAAGTTCGTGCTTAAGGCATGTCCTTTGGAATGGCTGAAATGGCATATATGTAGTATTCATGCTAAAAGCTTTATGAATTAGCAAGTACAAAAACTTCAGTCCATGCAAGGTTGCGCCGCTTGCTAGAGTAGCTAGGCCTGCTCGCATTATTGTTTTTGTAGGAGTGCCTGTGCGCTGGCGTTTATTGCAAATAAAACGAACCGCTTTACAAAGCACTGACTCAAGCATAATGTGTCATTCTGCGTGTACGGAAACCAAATTATGTTTGCGTTTTCTAAGATTGGTCGGACAAGAGATCTGTAGGCCAACAGCTTGGTTTCGGAAGTAGAAAAACGTAAGGCGCGTTAAAGAAAGAGAACCCTGCTTATTGCTTGTTTGGTTATGTTATGCACGTGTGTCTTTGGTCCAAGGTGTTGAGCAATAGCAATGCCTACGTATTACGTTTCCGTTACGCTTTCTACACGGACGTTACCAAGAGATTGGGCTCTCTTTCTGCTTGCCTGATTATACCCCAATTTTCATGGCAGAAATTCTGGTTTTGGTATTAGCTATCCAGCAATAGAGCTCATTGTTGTGACTGGTACTTTTTGTTCTACCTTGGTATGTTCCACTGGGTCTGGTTTGCGTATGGAGTGGTTTGAATTGGCGCGCACCACCAGTGGGGGATTGGCCACGGTACCTTGCATTCAAACAGTAGTGGCACATGGACGAAATCAAGCAGGACGTGGGTGATAGTTTTTGTGAAGTGAAATGGTTTAGAAAATTATAAGAAAAGAATTTCCCTGACACAAAAAATTTAAGTATTAAGAAAATCGCACACTCGTATTACGACATTCTATCAGGCGCTTGCGTAAAAATAGAAACAGGAATAGAAAGAGAAAGCCCTAATCAAGCGAGGGGATTCTCCAGATAAGCTCTTCGCAGGGAAGCAGGCCGGCGAATGGAGAGGAGAAAATAATGAAGTGATGAAATTTCGACACATGATTCACAAAGGTTCGAGCGAGAGAACCTCGATCGACACGAATAAAGATTTAAGTGTAGTATTCTGCGCTGCAAGAGCGTCACTGACACATCGCATTGGTAAGACCCGCATAAGCGCACACTACAAGAGAATGCGAAATGTTTCAAATCCGCTGTAGCAATTACAGGCTCATGACTCAAAGAACACTTTTGAAGAAAACTTAGGAAGCCGGCTCCTGTCAAGTGCAGTGTTTGTAATAAATGGCAGCACAGGTCCGTAGAGGGCAGACGTCCTAAAAATTCAGCCATCACATTAGCACCAGAGCCACAACGTCCAGGAACGCAGTGAAAATAGCAATTCTGTAGCGTGTGGTAGGGCATTCAGAACAGAAAGGCAGTCAGTGTTTATAATTACCTAATTAACATTGCACGGAAGCTTTTTGTTAAGACTACCTGAATCACTACGAATTCGGTAAATATTATAGGCGAATATTCGGTGGCCTGAGATCAACAAATCCAATCAAGAGTCCTAGAATAAATGTCAATTCCTGCATTTTCATTTTGCTTGGAGCAGTGTGTGGAAACTGCAGTATGGGTGGAATAATTGTCCGAGCACTCCTCTATTTGTCCGTTTAATACGTGTTGTGTTTCAGTCGGACGTTATGGTGGAACAGAACAAGTACTTTGATGATGCTGTACTTTTATACGGTGATGAGCATGGCATCCGCCGACAGCTGCTTGCGCGGCTAAGTGATATTCATGGAAATGCAGTATATGTAAGTACATGCAATATCAGTACTGATGATGCTGTACTTTTATACGGTGATGAGCATGGCATCCGCCGACAGCTGCTTGCGCGGCTAAGTGATATTCATGGAAATGCAGTATATGTAAGTACATGCAATATCAGTACGCAACACTCCTTTCTCCTAAGATTCATTACAAAATGCTAGTGATCGATGCCATAACGTGCGACAGGTCGTCGATCAGGTCGTCGACCTTTGCGGCTCGGCGGGGTCTTTGGTGGCTTGGCCTGGACTTGTCCCTGGGATTGGTTTCGTGCTGGCCTGCAGCTGCTGTGCCCGCCTGGCCGCAGTAGGAAGCCTGAAGTGGCAGTCTTCACTTGTGGCTGGATCAGCTTCGAACCTCGTCCAGGCGCTCCTCAACCGGTTGCGGTGCCTGTTATAGCGCTGGCCGTTGCCCAGGTGGTTTATATAAGACACCAGAGCCATGAAAGCCATAAACGTGGCCGCTATTCGTCTCGGATCCCGACAAAACTTCTCAATGTAGACTGCTTCGCCGACAGGGATCCTCTTATTCTCAGGTCGTCGCAGCTCAGGCATGTGTTGCCGATCTGGATGAATCCTTTCCAAGGCTGCCGTCAGCCTACGTTCGATCATTAATTCTGGCGGCCATTGCCCCGTGACCGAAGGTGGCGTCATGTTTCTAACCAGAAGTCACCAAATCTTGTACAACGTTGAAACTTCCTGTTGCTTCTTTAAAGCTTTTTTTTTAATTTCTCATACCATTCTCCCCGCTAAATCATTACTGGCGGGATGATAAGGTGCATTGAAAATAGCACACACACAATTACACTTTAAAAACGTTTGCAACTCCGAGCTAGTGAATTCTGTGTCGTTATCTGGAAAGGTAACGTTGGGCATGCCATATATTGCGAACGTCTTCCTTAAGCTGGTAACGACAGTCGCAGGCTTCATGGATGAAATGACATAAACCTCTGTCCAATTTCTGCACGTGTTCACCGCTATTAAGAAGACTTCTCAATTAACTGGGCCGCGAAAACTATGTGTAGTCGACTCCAAGGTTGATTTGGCTTGATACAAAAATGAACTGGAGCGTTGGCATAGCTGATAGTGCCCTACAAGCTCTTCAATTTTGTAGTCAATGTTCGGCCACAATATGAGCCCTAAACCAGACGCTTTCATGGCAGTCATCCCAGGGTGATTTGCCTACAGGACGTGAGGCACATCTCACGCAGAAGAATTAGGAAGCGCAACCTGGCCAATCCCCCGTGGTGGGTATTTGAAACAACACGAATGCAACAACAACAACAACCTCTCCCACCACAAGTAAGTGACGGCCGTATTCATGCTGACAAGTGCCAAAATGCGCGCATTTGCGTGAATTAATTCATGAAGGGGAAGTCGTTCCTAGATGCAATGCGCGGTCACCACATGTCTTCGAAATTAACCAAGCAGCATCCTCGCTGAGAACGGTTACATAAGTAGCGCTTGTCGAAGTACTTTGCGCTTTTAAAGTGTATCGAGACTCCTGCAAGAAATGTGCAGAGCGGTCGCAGCAGTAGACTGCTGAGTTCTTAGTTCACAAAAAAATTTCCCGTTCTATCACATTTCAATGCACAGACAGCTCAAGTTACCGCTGAGGAAAACCCAGCTTTCTGCGTAAATAGCTTCTAGTGAGGGGTCAAACGGAATTTAAACCTAGCAAGCATTAAGATACTGCTCAGCTCACTTCTAGTCAAGCGCCTTCGGATGCTTCGGACCTCAAATGAAATGCGTGCGTATCGGCACTACACAACCACAAACCGTAGAAAACATAGAAAAAACTGCAGCGCTGAAAACGAAGCTGAACAACCAAACAAATGCAATCCGTAGCATAGTTAACAAGACACTACATGTCATTCCGCTGTGCTGTGTTCCCGTCATGACTCGGGCGCCTATGGTGGATGAAGTGAAGAGCCGCCAGCTTTCCATCTAGTGCATAGTAAGAAAATATATGCTGCTCATCCCGCGATGTTAACTCGTTTGGAAATCAGGGGTAAACAGCCTCATTCAACCCGTTGGACGTTTTCGTGATGCCTGATGAACATATTTTGGTTTGGCATGAGTATGGCCAAATTCAGAAGGCGAGGTCAAAGCGCAAGGCTTCTGAGATTTACACGTCATTTGTACGTCAGTGTGGCAAATGCTAGAGAGAGGAAGTGTGTCGGTGTCATTCGTCCCCACTGGAGGTTATGTAAGACATGTAAGTGGTTGGATTGAGTCGACAGTGACATCGGACGAAAGACATGTTGACGGGGTTTGGCAAATCAGAGATGAAGCAACCGGTGCTGAAATGACTTGGGGCCGGGTATCGCTGAACGTGTTGATCATACGATCCATGCACTATCAAGAGCCTTGTCTAAAGAAACAACGGACTTCGTCAAGCTCGCTTCAACAGTACCAGATGTGCGGACAAAGCCTGCATACGAGCAGTTTACCAATCCAGCAGAGAATACGCAACTGCTCGCCAGCACCTGTCAAGCTGTATAATGTCTAGGACAGCTTGCTCATTCGCGCGGTTGGGGTGTATAGGATCGTCAGCTTGATAAGCACAGCGGCAACCGCAGCAGCGAGGTGACTCAGAAGTGTAGGGATCTAATGAATGATCGTCGCCGCAAATGCAACAGCGTGTTGCCGACTTACATGACTTACTGCGGTAAGCTATGTCTTACATGTAAGCCTAGGTCACAACACCCATAACATACATGTAACTCATGACACACATGACTTACTTTGGACAAATTTATTCGCAACATCAGCTGCTTTGGATGCTCCCGGAATTGCCAATCACTTCATGGGTATTTGCCATTTCCCACGTGCACAAACAAATTGCGCATGGTAGGAGGTAGAAGCTAATGAACACGATGACATCAAAAGCGGGACGCGAAATACTGGCAATTGAACACGTGGAGTGATAGGCTGAGGCATTGACGTACTTGTCTAACGCAGAGCCCAGTGAAGCTAATCAGTTCACACCGCCGCGGGTTTCAAAGCGGCCCGCGCACATTTTGTTATTTTATTTAATGCCCTGATATGGTGTTGCATAGACGCCGGGCCCAGGTTTTAGCTTCAATGACAATTTTGGCTATTGCATAAAGGAACACCCTATAAGAAAAGCGAAGGTAAAAGATTTTGTGTTAGTCCACGCAAAGATATGTCTTTGTCCAGTGGATGCAGGCTTTTCGGACTGCCACCTCTTGTTCATATTGCGGTTCTATACTAACCCGGACTTTCAAAGCCTATAACAATAATCTCTTGCCTGTATCTGCCCAGCGCGTTCTCACCCCAGCAAAATTGTATATTGCGTGTCCGCTAAAAAAGGCAGAAGATTTAATGTCATCATGTCTGAGCCTCAATTAGTAAATACAACCGTTGCCGAAAATAGCACGTGCATTCGCTCTGAATCCAATGTTGTAAACATTCCCTATGATTTGTTTTTTCAATTACTGTTCTCTGTTTCTTGTCTGCTCTTAAAACACAACGATTTAGTTATAGAGAAGTCTGATGTTTCTCTCACAATATTCTCTGCTTTTGAAAGAATTATGCTCTTGATTACTACCTTTATCTTCAAGATTGCGATTTTAGTTATGTTTTAAACGCCTGACGAACGTTTCTTCAAGACTACCCCGATGCTTCAATCAAGAGGATTAATTCAGGTGAGGTCATTCTGTCAAGTTGGTCGGAACGGCTAAGTAGGTATTTATAATTTAAGATATATCAGGCTTTAACTCATTCATATATTAGACCAATTATACTTTGAAATCACCGTTAGAACTTGTACCGAACAACTTGAATCTTTTACACACAGTATTCACAAAATAAAAAAAGAGAATTTAGGTTTAGCCATTATTCTCACGAAATGTCAGTACGCTTTTTCTTTCTAACGAAGGAACTCAGCATGCGCTGGTAGAATATATTTTATGGCTTCCTTTAGCGAACAGAACACCTAATACGTTTCAGTAGTTTTAACAAGATAGTTCAGTACAAATAGAATCGGGGAGAGTTGGTTTGATATTTAATATACGAGACCAGATGAAGGACTTCTTTCGCACAAGAAACTTGCGCGAGTGGTCCTATTGTGAAAGAAGTTCTAGCGTTACAATTATGCCTGAAGTCAGTGAAGAATTACGACCGCTTTTGGAGAAAGGAAGATTGCAGAAATTGAGTATCTTAGTCTTAGCCTTAGCTAAGCAGCCTGCCGCACCCTCAAGCGCCGTTTACACTCGCGCGGTCTCTTCTAGCCGACGTAAAACTGCTATCTTTCTTCTGCTGCTGATGAGACAAAAACATTAATGCAAACCTTATAGAATAGTGGCACGGCACCTATATATATATATATATATATATATATATATATATATATATATGTGTGTGTGTGTGTGTCTGCTTTGCTTAGCAAGCCGACAGCACCACTGATTTACACCCTATACCAACCTATTAAAACTGCTAAGCAGATAAGCTCTGAAGGACAAACTTCTTTTGCCAGCAAGTTTATTAGTGTGAAGCGTTTGATGTTCATACTCACCAGGAATGATTGCAAGGGCGGAGTTGTTCACTGGGAACTTGGCTTCTATTGCGAATATGAGCGGTATTTTTTGCGAACGCTGATGAATTTTTGTTATTCTTTGGTAGGTACGCTTTAATACGACCAGTTCTCCAAGTTTTCTAGTACTCTATCAAGACTCTTCAAATTGCGGCGACATTTTGTCTGTGTTATATTACTCTGTGGTTACAACGCCTAGTACAGGTTGAAATTTCGAGTGCGCTTTAGCGGAATCAACAACTAATCATAGCCATTTACATGAATTCCTAAATGTCACTGCACAATATCACCGCTATCTGAGCGCTACATCACGGCGAGCAGAGATGTGTGCGCCACGTACAGTACAGCCGAACCCGAAGCAACCTATAAAGCGTTACCTTTCGTTTGTGCTGGTAATTCAATCCCGTGATGCTGAGTAAAAGTTACCGTGGTTTGTAGATCGATCTCTCGAAGCGAGATAACACGGTATCCCGGACCACCGATTTTCCCCTGGTGCAGTCATAGCTGCAACATTGAAGAGCTTTAGTAGAGGGTGTACGCACTGATTTTCGGCGCTATGTGGTATAAAATGAGACAACGGTGTATTTAAAACATTATCAGGATTTAAAACAAACGTAAAGAGAAGAGTAACTGCATTAGTGCCTTCTGTGCGCGAGGCTTTACAAAATGCGTACGCTACAACCATTTAAAGCAATAAAGTCTGAGCAATAGTCGTAGCTTCTCCTCCGATTCATCCTACTCGTGCCAAGCGGCTTTGCTTGTACAGACTAGAAATTATGGTTTGCCGCACACTTCACCATTCAGAGTACCAATTTTGCCGACATGCTTCATATCTTACGAATGTGTGCTTGACGTGCAACAATTTCTTAAAGAGTATTTAGAGAGAGTATATGAGCATAGAGCACGAGTCAACATTTTGAAGCATGCTAGTTATTACTAAAGGAAGGAAAATCGTAACTCCGATAAGAAGGCAGAGTAGGTGTTCTGCTGATTAAATTCATCTGTTAGTACAAAAATTGTAAGAGGTAGTCAAATATTTGAAATTTGCGATGACGGTTCTGGTGTGTCGTTGGCGCGCCATGTCTCCCGCGTAAAAGGTAAAAAAAAATCAAACAAGGAAGCGAGTATGCCTTCGCAGAATTGATATTGACTGTATGCATATTTGCATGTCATCAATAACATCAGAACTGCGGTACGTTTTGAGGCGCTGAGTTTCACGAGCCAGAAATTTGGCGTACGGGGCCAAGGTGTGATACTCTAGGGAGCACTAATATACGTATAGATCATACGCCTGCACATTTAAAAAAAATAAATGTGCCTTTCCATGAACCCTAAGCTAACGCCAGAAGCTCTCCGCCAGCATCGAGAAGAACCAACTGAATTTCATTTAGAAGTAAATGTTTCCAGTGACTTATCAATATACTGCCAGAGGGAATCACACTGGCATTTAAAGCAACAAGAAAAATTATTTGACTGTGAGAAAACTCAGCACAGTTTGACGGTTAGAATGCTCGTTATGAACTTTAGTGCCGCATATGTCAGTAGGAACGAGTGCCTAAACTTGCAAAATAAAATCAGCTGTACATTAAGGAAAGCAGATGTCACCAGGTGTAGAAAAGAGTGACAGGTATGGAAAGAAAAAAGGATTTTTTCGAAACCTCCTCCTTTGACTGCTTCGTAGATGAGCGCAAACTGAAGTATACAACAAGCACTTTATTGTGATAATGCCTCTGATAATTTGAATAAGAGGAAAGGCAGACGCAGGATTGCGATACGGTACGGATACTTAAGGAGATAAGAATTCAGAAGCAGGCCGACAAGAGCAAGACGGCACAAAGTGCTGTGCCGGTTCTTCTTGTCCCGTGTTTATCGCCTCTTTCTCCTTCGTAAGTATATTGCGCCAACATGTCGAAGTCTCTGCCTTAATTATTGGTATTAGTAGTAGCTTATCTAGTGAAATAAAACGGAAGTGCAAAGGCATTGCTAGCGGCGGCAACTGCATCAAAATCTCAAGCACCTGAGCGGCAGTTACTTCGAGTAAAATTACAGGACGATAATGAAGGCGAAAGAAAGAGGGATGCGATAGGGAGAAAGTATGAGAGCACTTTACTACACTATGAATCTTTTTTGCTTGTTGTACAGTGATGTTTTTTGGGAACGAGAAGTGGTGTCATCATTTCTTACACTGGGTGAATATCTAATTTATGTTTAGTTCGCAGATGTGACGCATATCGCACACACTTGCATGCACGCAGAAACAGGTTTTGCACAGCACTTAGAAAATTCAGCGGCATGGTGAGATGAGCAGTTTTTGAGGCATTTACATTCATGCGGTGCAGTTACCTACGCGTGGTTCACCAAAAGATGGCTACTTTCTTTACCAGCTCAAAAGATCTCGCTGTGATGCATATAGACCCTCAGAGCAATATCGGTCTACCTGACACACGAACCACTTCGTGTATATTTACGCGCGCTTACACGGCACCGCTGTCACCCGCTGACGAAGATTTTTTATGAGCGACCGGACAGCAGTTTTGCACGCGCACTGCGCTTCCATCGCTCCGAATTGCCATCAGACTATGCCCTGCCGCATCATTCCTTGCAGCCCCCATGGGTAATGGCTCAGCCTTCAGTCTGCCTGCATGTCCCTGGCATAATCAAGAAGTTTGCGATGCCGGTTAGCGGACTGAAGCAACTCGCACTTGCCTACATCTGGTCAGAATACCACAAATGTGTGCACGTCTACACGGATGGATCTGCGTCTCCAAATGCATCAACAGCAGCTTTCGCAATCCCTGCTCAACAGACGACCCGCAGATTCATTTTGGGCCACAAGTCTACTTCACCCGCTGCAGAGCTTGTGGGCCTTCGGGAATCGATTCGCCACATCTGCGGAGAACCTCCTCAGGAGTGGTGCATTTTTACCGACAGTAAACCTGCGCTACACATTTTAGGATGCTTCCTACGCCACACAGCCTACCAAGCTCTGGCTCTCGATATCATTAGTCACGTATCATTTGCTCAGGGAAACGGCCACCGTATAGTGTTTCAGTGGATCCCCGGACACTGCGGACTCGATGGAAATGAAACCGCCGACGCTGAAGCAACGAGCGCCTTCAGCAGTGGCCTGCGTACAGCTGTACCGTTCTCTATAGTGGACACAACTTGTCTCCTTTCGGAATTGATGAGGAGGGTGACGGCTAGGTACTGGGCCCTGCCAGACACCCGCCACATCCGCCTTAAACGGCTAGATCCGACGATGACCTTTTCAGTTCCTCGCAGAATACCTCGCCCTATTGCATGCGTTATCCGTAAACTACGTTTAAACGTGGCATTCGCGCACAAATATTTGCACTTAATAGGACAAGCGGACTCCCCGGAATGTACCACATGTGGCGTGCTAGAGACTATAGAACATGTTTTAGTGGCGTGTCCAGCGTATGCACGTGAAAGACTCATACTCGCATCTGCTCTGAAGCCTATGGACACATCGCTCCTCTCTGAGGATTTGATCCTCGGCGCTTGGCCAGCTAGTTTTAGAACTGTTTTAGAACTGTAAAACTGTAGAACTGTTTTAGAACTTGGACCTTTTCTTTGCTGCTAAAACTCATAAAGTGGACTGCCCTCTGCGGGTAACTATCTCTGAAAATGGAACTTGGCAGAAGTCGCTTGCAAGGTTTCTGCAGCAAAATTTAAATTCTCTTACCGTTGACGACCCTTTCAAGGTGTAGAACTCTGACGAGGTGATCCGATTTCTTAAGGACAGGCCCAAGGCGAACCTGTCGGCTTTATCAGTCGACATTAAAGACCTTTATTATTCGATCCCGCAGGACAGCCTACTGACCAGAGTAAGGAACTGCATAGACAGACATGGGGTGATTCCGTTTCAAAACAGTAGTAGTTTATCTGTCGATAATTTCCTGGAATTGCTTTCAACTTACCTTAAGTCAACATTCGCAGTTTGGGAAGGCACCATCGTCCCTCAAAAAAACGAAATATGCATTGGCTCCTGCGTTGCTCCGGTTTTGAGCGACATTTTTCTAGCGGAGCGGGACCGGGAATTGAAGCGTAGAAGTGAAGGGTCCAGTGTTGTAGGCATCTTCAGATATGTGGATGATTTTCTCGTTTTCACCGGCACAGAAGATATGTCCAATCAGGCAAGCTTGTTTAGTGTTCCGTTTTTGTTTTCTGAATGCCTTCAACCACTAATCTTGACGCATGAACTGGCTGTGAACAGATTCATCAGATTTCTTGACTTGGGTATTTATTTTTCTGCTAAACACGTGTGCTGGGCTTATGAACCGCGAGGAAACAAACCTGTTCTTCCTTTTGGTTCAGCCCACTCAAAACTAGTGAAACGTGCGATTGTTAAGTCATGCTTTTGCAGTGCTCTCGAGAAATCGTGCGAGCATAGACTGGAGTCTGCGTTCCTTAACCAGGTGGCCAGGTTGAACAGCTCTGGCTATCCAAGCACGCTCTTGTTAGCGGTTGCAGAGAGCTTGCTCAAAGAGAGCAGGGAAGTGGTTCGTAACCAAGACGGAGCTGACAGAGATTGGAGAAAGAATATGACGGTATTACCGTACATGCACACCATCGCCCACCAGCTCAAAAAAATAGGAAAAAGAGCAGGAGTTCATGTGGTCTTTTCGCACCTGAGAAACTCTCTAAACTATGCAAAAAGGTGAATTCCGCCGTCTCTGTCACCAATTCCTGCGCTGTTAGGCACAGGCAGCCATTTGTGAAGTGCGCGAGAAACGTGGTGTACTCGATTCCATTGCCCTGCGGACGAGCCTACATTGGCCAAACAGGCAGGTGCCTCAACGAGGGGCTCATGGAACATAACAAAAGCGTCATCGGGGCATCTCGTCACCTCGGCATACACTGCCGTGATTGCCAACAGTGCAAGGAACGCGGTCCTTCTTTGGGAGGAACCACCATCCTTCACAAGTACATAAGCAAAACAGCCAGGGAGATTGCTGAGGCTGGAGAGATTGCAAAAAAAGGAATCACTGTGTCAGCACTCCATCATTGCTGTTAAGTGATAAGGAGCGTCATATTTTGCGAATTTCGGAATGAGTATTATGGCTTCGACGTTCTTGTGCGCGTACTGCTTTTTAGGTTTATTAGCTTTTTATTTTTTCGTTTTTTGTCGTGTGCAGAAAATGATGTGTTCGCTTGCGATGTGGCGCCGCTACCAGATGCTCATGATTGTACCTTTTCGTTGCTGCGCATGCCCGCTGTACACCATATATAGTCGCTCGCACAGCAATAAACTTTTGTTGAAGTCGGCGCTTTGTGGTGTATCCCCTCGTGTCCGTGTTCGTCTTGCGCTGTGAATGTTAGCGTAAAGGCAACGCGAGCGCTCTCACGCTTTTTGAGCGACACGGACCTTGTCTCGCGTTTGTGATGACAGAAAGTCTGCCTTGTTTTTTTTTAAAGTAGTTTTTCATCTACCTTCTCCCATCATCATCGTCCCCCATCGTGACCTTCTTTTATCTCCTCTTCCCGTCCCCTAGAGCAGAGTAGCAGGCCAGATATGTATTTTTCAGGCCAACCTCTCCGCCTTTCCTATCAATAAACCCTCTCTCTCTCTCTCTCTCTCTCAGAGCAATAAAGAAATAAAGTCCTCATCAGGAAATATGATGCTGTTTTCCTAGTGTAACGATTGGGTGTCATGATCCAGCTCTTGAAAAATACGCTCTGCGTTTTCGTATTGGCAACGGTTGAAGGAGGCGTTTTTGTTAAGATAACTTATGTTAAGAAAGTCCTCTGGGACCAACGGCGCTAATTATCAATGACGTGACAAAGTGATGGTTTCTTTCCGTGACCTTAGTTCCTTTCGCGTATCTTTGCAGATTCTTGATGGAACATATCATTCAATATGTGCAACCAACTCGGCCAACAACAAGCTTCACTGAACTTCGCTTGTGTTATATCGGGCGCTTTTCAATGCATATCTGCGAATATCTGCTTCGTCGTTTTATTATTACAAGTGGTGTCTGGCCAGCTAGAACATTTTTATTTCACACACGTACAAAGACCTTGCTTAATGACGGATGTTGCCTGCTACCACAGGGTTCTTCCGTTTATGGCGTCTCCGTCGATTCACATTATAGAACCTTCTTCGATATGCGCAAAACACTGATGCACTAATGATTGCCGCGATCAAGGTGGTAAGCTGGGCTCTTTGACGTGTCATCATTAAGTAAAAGACTAGCGCATGTAATTATAGGACCCCAACATAGAAGAAGACAGGGCGAGCGCTAGTCCTGTCTTCTTCTATGTCTGTGTCCTAGTTATATGCGCTAGACTTTTAATTAATGATCTCCACGAACGCTACCTACATGCAGAATGTATCAAAAACTATTAAAGGCTTGAAAACTGTTAAAGCATCTAATTTGTTTCATAAAAGTACTTATAATATCTAGACGTCAAATATATTGTGGGCTTCTGCTAATTGTCACTGTGTCCTTGTTGGTATGCTTTTCGAAGGGCCCAGAAGCAAACGTTGTCTTGTTTACTCGTTGAATAAATTTCGTTATATAGCCGAAGCAGGGTTAGCACCCAGGATACAAATACATCGTGTCGGCATCGTCTTTTCGCTCAGCTGACCTTCTTAGAATCCTTTCGCATACTTCTTGAACTGCTTCCTCTTAAGATCAGCTCTTACATTTCTTTGAGTGTGCACCTAGTGACTAACATTGATAATCTACCAGGTGCCCCGGCTAAATGTGACAAATCGTTTAGAAAATCGCACTTTTCTAGCCGTGTGAAACGAAATGAGGGAGCTAACTTTTTAAACATTGACTTTTGAAGCGAAGTGTCAATCGAAAGTTATAGACCGCTTTGAAAAACATCCGACTAAAGTGTTTGCACCAAGTTAATGTTTCCGTAAACTAGATTTGTTTATCCGGCTTAGATCATAACTTATCCAATATAAAAAAAATGCTACTTCGTGACAACGGTGCCACTTCGACGTCCCAAGATGCGACTTAGAGAAGAAAATCTGGCTTTGTTGAAGTGCTCTCCCCGATGAGCCTTTGCGTGCACATTGAGTCAGAGATGTGAGTGACCAGCTGGTCACGAGGTAACTTTCTTTAATGGCTAATAGATCAATCTACATACATTGTACCTTGATGGAAACAGCGCTGCTAGCTGTGTTTTGTGATGCTCTAAGCCTTTTTTTTGACGCTTTATGAAGAGTTCACTAACTAAAAAACTTTTAAACAACAAAATACTACCGCAGATTGGGCCACGCGACTCTGAGAAACCCTCAGTTGGTTTCATGCGGCTGGCAAATTCCGTTTTTATTAAAAGCTGAGTTATATTTACCTGGGACACCCGGCATATTGCAGACTAAATGTGCAGTTGAATCTACTCAGCAGACTTTCCTCTGTATTAAGTGTCACAGCGCAATCGCAGTTTTTCACACTACAAGACACGCTGGGTGATGCCTTAACTGTGGTAACCAAATATTTAAGGACCTAAGTGACCGAACAGATGAGCCCATGAATTCAACGAATAGTTGGCGGAACGCTTAAAACGAAGTGTGCCGACAAAAGCTTGCTTTTACGAAATAGACAGCGGTGCACGGAGCACTTAGAAGCCTTGAAGTAAGAGCCACGCGCCGCTGTGCCACGTACATGATCCTGCAAAACATAGCATAACCCTTCGAATATAAATAAAGGGCATATGCATTAAAACTCAGGTGACATGACGCAAATTGCTTCGCGTTCAATAGTTTATTCTCACGAATGCTCTGTTTTACGCAATCCCATTGACTGGGATGCCACATACGCGCTTTCCTTTGGGAAGAGTTTTCTTTATGTGGATGACTGCGTTTTCAAATAATTTTCGATATCAGTTGGAATCAATGCTTTTCCAACATAGATAAGAAAACCAGCACAGCGCGAGCTAATTACTAGCATGTTCATTCCCTCGAGCCACTCTAGGAAAACGTTGGCGTTGTAGGGCTGTCCATTATGATTAAAGGAACGCTGGAACGATGGCCCTTTGACGGTTGTTGCACCGCCTTCTTATAACTTCCTGCATCAACAGCGTGGTCAGGCACGTGCAAAATGCTAGCCGGGCAACGGTAATGAGCAGTGAGCACCTGCATGCTTTAAGAAATGATGCTTAAACATCGAGTAATAGATAACGGCTTATGGACAATAATGTTTTCTGGTTAGAGGTGACGCGTGATCTACTAAAACAATGGCAGAAGTGGCGCCATGCAAGTACTCGCACAGCTGAGCATGCAAGACAGTGCATGACTAGGCGGCAATAACCTTGGATTATCAGCGATAACATATTCCGCACATATGACGTTGGCCGCCATAGCCTTGAGACAGGTGAGTGCCAATGACACGGCTTGTCTCTGAATGCACGGAAGTGTTCGGGACTCGTAACAAAAGCACGGCTGACTACGCACATGCAAGTGACCTGGTCGATAACGCAAGGAACGAGGAACTGAAGGTTTAGCCGGAAAACACTTCGAGTTCCACATCACTCACCTTTATTAATACTGAATCTGGTCACCTCCATGCTGACCGGCGTCGTTGATGAACATTTTTTGTGCCCTATGTAAATTCAAAGGTCAGTGCCACTGCATTGCACGTTTTCGCAGGCAACAGTGGAAATCCGCAAGGTGTACGTTTTGTACAGCACATACAATGCACAAAAATTGTTCACTGCCTCCTTTACGCTTTCTTTTCGACTGCCGTATTTTTTTATTGGTCTCACAGCCAACGTAATGCGTGGGCGGCCAGTTTGGAAAAGGGGCAACATCATATGATTCAAGGGGTATCGAAATGTGCTAATATGAGAACCTTATAAAGCAGGCGTCCCGGCAACTCTGCGCTCTGCTTTCCAACGGGCGAAACACAGCGAGATATTTTAATTTTATTAACGAATGCAAGACAGAAAGCAGAGAATAATTATTACTGGAAATTTTTTATAGACTCATGCTAACAAAACATTGCATACTCCATATTTACTGGATCAACATTGAAAAAAATGGCAGTGTTTTAACGTAAAAAACCGAGTATATGTGCGAAAGCATGTGTCTAGGCTGATTGTGTCGCGGGTTTGCTTTGCTGGGTTGTCGGCATGTCTCTCGACGATATTAGACTCAGGTTAAGTGGTTAAGCTGACTGGGCCTGCTTGCGCCACTGATGGAAGTTGATGAACACGAAGGTGTGCTATGCACCGCGCGAGAGTGTGTTGCAGTTTAATACGGGACGTGATCGACATTGGCGATAATGTCGTGCTCTCGTGCGGTGCTCTCGTGCACTCTCGAGTGTGTTCTCGTGCACAATTAAGCGAAGATTCCTGCTCGGAGTTGGTACGTCTAGAGTAGTGCCTTCGGACTAATTCATGTGGCAGCGCTGCTTGCTCCATTGATAGGACAAAATGCCTCTCGTCTGTATTTTTCAATAGACGGCTCCTAAGCAGCACAGGTTATCGCCCCAATATTTCAAAAGGAATCTTCCAAACTGGTCCTCTGTAGGGCCTGCCTTTGCCAATACGATTCCAATATTGGAAAAATTACTTGTGCTGCTTGGGCTGCTTCCTGACGTAATCACATTCGCTCTTCGCGATGCCCAGTGGACTTATTTTTGATGGTCTCCATACCCCTTTTCGTGTAATCCCAACCTAGAATTCTGAGCGCTGCTATGGCCGTACTCTGCAGTCCAGTGGCTGTACGGACCAGCCATCGCTTCAAACGCGACACTGAGCTTGAAAACGTTTTCTTTCTCGCTTAAAACCGAAAAGGCTCCTTTGAAACTTACTGATCACGAGAACAAGAAACTTATATCAATCGACCCACAATTCGTATTTTTACTAGGAACGCTACTGTAAAATATTTCAGGCCAAAAACGCGGCACAACTTGCTTATTTATAAGTTCGATATTTTTTCTGAAATATATTGTTTTGGAAAAAAGTTAAGAACTATTAAAACTGGATTTTACGTGCTATAGAAAGCCGTCAAAATATATGATGCTGCTGAGGAGTATCGCGAGAAAGTTTTCAAAACAAAGCAAAGGTGATTCTTTTTGAGTTACATAATGAACTAAAACATTGAAAACGTAATAAAAAAATAAACAGCGCAAAAAACTGTGCCGAAATGGCCTGCTGTGCGATAAAAACCGCCATGCTTATGCGTTCTTTATAAAAACGTTTCCAGGGCAGAAGCAAAATATTTCATTATTGCTGATTTTTTAGAGAGACCAACTTTCGTACTTTTCGTTGAAACCAAACAAAACAACTGAGCCGCCGGCGTTCATTGGGTTCATTGGCATTGATAACGTTGTAGATGCCGTTCGTTTTCGCGAAAAGGGAGGCACAAAACTGAATCCCTGGGTCAGTGGACAGCTCAGTCTCGCTTTCAACTTCGTGGCGTTGGTGTTCCACTGCAAATCCTAATATAATAGCGGTCCGCACACTAGATAAGTAGCAAGCCCACCCTGCCACCTTCTCAGGTGGCAGTTAATGGTTGATTGCGAGGGGTTGGTCAGATAATGAGCGCTGCGGCCAATTGCTGCAGCGCCGTGTGTCTGCCACAACGTTGTCAGCGTTAAAACATGCATCTCTCTCTCAGCAACGCCACGCACCTAAAAGCTCGATTGAGGCGTCCACTGACCCAGGGAGCAAGTTATGCGCCCTTCCTTTCCTCAAAATCATCGGAGTCTAGAATGTTGTCAACGCCAACGCCAATGAATACAATGAACGCCGGATGCTTTCGCTTTGTAGGTCCTGGATTAGCTGAGCTAATCCACCTTTATTTTTCTGAAGCCCATTCGGGCCTCAGTCATACCAGGCATCGATCTCCCGCTGGCGTGCAATTTATGTTCCCGAGTTTGGTCGCGTTGCATAGCATGAGCGCTCATTTCGCAAGGTGTTCTTTGTGCTAGCAATCGTCTTTGTGCTAGCCTTGGCCTTCGTGACTGTTGCCGTTACCTGGCTACATCTGGCAAAGAACAGGCCAACTACGAGACAAGGAAAACGTTTACAGTGGAAGGTACGATTACTACTAGCCCAGAAGATACTGAACAATTCAATTATCAACGAAATCACTTTTTATGCCTGTAACTGTTGAATGAATTGAAACTCTAAAATTTGTATTTCGCCCTTAGATGTCAATTTTTAGCGATTATACGCAGCACATTGTGGAGGATTGGCTGCGTGTTCACAAATACTGTGTTTTTAACGTGTATTCTCCTGAGAGAATGATATTCGGACAAGACCGGCTTATATTGAATACACATCTGCCCCTTAACAAAGGAAGAATTGCTTTAGCAGCATGAGATTTGTGACCTTTCTGAGGTAAATGTGAAGCCTTTTTTTCCGCCCTACGTCCTGAATACAGTCTCCCGCAATAGTTCACGGCATGCATAATCTCAGCAACTTTAATGCTTCACTGCCTCACAACCCAGCGCCCTTATTTTATCGCCAGCTTCCTCAGCAACATTGTAGTTAAAAAATAAAAAAAAACTGATGTAACCGGTTTTTCAGTTTAAATAGGGGTAAAAATGTTACCAGCGACGTACATTGGTTTAATAGCCTGGAGGCGACAAGATGCATTATGAACGCAGGTGAAAGCGTGATATTTGAAGTGAGCGACAGATTTATAAAAATGCACTGGCATTACTCTGAGCTAAAAGCTGACGCACGGCTGCTTGCCCCAGGAAGACATGAGTTCGTTTCGCGATAACCACGTGCGTTATTGTTCAGGTTACTGGGATCTGCATAGCAGCCGGGCAGCTGTCGTGAGATCCAAGCGCATCCGTCTATTCAGAGACAAGACGTGTCTGTGGCACTAGCCGGTCTTACCGCTGTAGGGACCTCTGACATTTGTGAAGAATATCTTGTCGCTGCAAGGTTACTACTGTCTAGCCGCGCAGTTAGCATGGTCAGTGGTTCCAGTGCTTGCGCGGCGCTAATAATTGGTTTTTTGGTGGAAAGGAAATGGCGCAGTATCTGTCTCATATATCGTTGGACACCTGAACCGCGCCGTAAGGGAAGGGATAAAGGAGGGAGTGAAAGAAGAGAGGAGCAAATAGGTCCGTAGTGGTGCTGAATCCGATTTCTTAGCATATCACGCGTCACTTCTCACCCGAAAACGTTATTGTGGAAAGGCTGTTATTTACCCTTTGATTATCAGGCAACAGCTCTGAATAAATACAGCTGCTCATGGCTCATTACCGTTCTCTGGCTTGCACTTCGCATGCGCATGACCCCGCCGGTGACGTAAGCAGCTATCAAAAGACGCCCCAGTCTATGTAGCCCAACCCTCGGGCCCTCGGCTTAGGCTAAGTACCACGGGGGAGCAAGTTACCACCCTTTGGCTAAATAAAGTTTACTGACTGACCGACCGACCGACCGACCGAATGACTAACTGACGGCGCAGCATGTGACATAGGGCCAGCGTTCCAGCGTCACTTGTAGTTCATAGTACAGCTGAACAATATCAGCTGTTTCCTCGAAGGCTTGATCCAAGGAACACGCTAATAAGCATGCAGCTTGGACTGTCCTGGTCGACCTAGATATGCTGGGAAGCGGTTATTAAAACGTATCAAAAATCACCTGAACATGTTATTTACCATATGAAAAAAAATCTTCCTAATGAGAACACTAATTTGCTATCCAAATCACTGAAATTGTCTCGAACCGAGCTTTCCTCAGAACAAACTGACAACTTGTCGCAGATCGTGTGGTCATACACTTGTTTTCACATCAGATGCCTTAACTGAAACTCGCATGGTTAGGCAATTTCTTTACGGATTCTTTTCGTATAATATAGTTTCCTATTTCAAGCTTGATATCTCAAAGTTTACAAGTGCTCCAGTTAATGACGCTTATTCTGTAAAGAACAAGCTTTCGTCAGCTTTTTTCGTGTTCTTTTTTATATTGTAGCTTGCAGATACGAAAACGAAGAATAGAAAGGACTGCCTTGTCCAAATTTTTTTCGAAAATATGTAGCGATGAGGTTATCACCGTTACGTAATCACGGAGTATGACTTCCGGTGTACCAAACTTTAAGTACCTAATAAAAATAAAGTAAAAGGTAGACAACTGTAGTTAGTACATAAGGCGGCACAACAAGTCGGCAGTGCGTACTGTCAGTCTTAGTCATTGAATGCCAGTAAAGAAAGGAATTGAGGTGCACGAATATATTTTTTAGATAGAATCAGTTACGTATCTGATGAAAGTTCACGAATAAAGAGCTTTGAGAACTCCTTTTGCCGAAAGGGGTCGTATTTTTATGCTCCAGAAAGTTAGAAATCTAGGTGACGCTTCAAATATTATACTGTTCTCACCTCTTCTTAACTAAGAGGTTCTCACGTACAGAACTGTCAGACGACATGGTCTCAATTAAATATGCCGAACTAACGCTGCCTTGCAGTTCAACCTTTATTAAAAAATAAAGTTTTCAGCATTTATTGTTGCAGTTGTAACGGGAACCACGGTAAATACTGCGCTTCACCGAAAAACTTGAACTACGCCAATACATCAATTTCTTATTCAACTGATAATGGTAGACCACGATGTCTTGGAAGGTTCGAATAAAAAACAATGTGAGAGACGCTGGGCAGTTCTTCGGATGTCTTTAATTTTTGTAAACAATATTTAGCTTGGGCAGGGCATGCAATGGGAAGGCAAGATAACGGATGGTTCTTAATGTGAACGAACTAGTATCCAGAGAATGCAAATGGAGCAGAGAACGGCAGAAAGTTAGGTGGGGGATCAGCGTAAGAGTTTTCGGAAATGCGGTGGATTGCAGCAGGGCCAGACCAAGGCTTGTTGGTGAGATCTCAGGGAGGCCTTGCACTGTTCGTAGTCAAGGTGTTGCTGGGGATGATTAGTTAATTAACTTTATTAGCAGCGCACATGCTATTTAAAAAAATGTACTGACAAATCAGTATATGTCACATTAGCAACCCACATTGCACTGGGCGTAGTAACGTTGCTGCTGAAGCTGATTATATAAATGTTTTATATACTACCACATGTGCTATATTTAAAAAATCTTGTGAAGAACAAAGAGACCGTTAGATCAGCAGTCCAAATTGAGAAGCGTCTTAGTGATATAGAAAACATATTTATTATTTATCTTCTTTAGTAAACATATTATTACTCATCTAGTGGGCTAGCCAGAGTTCGTGACCTCGACATTGATTTAATATATAAAGCCACTAAATCGCCAGCGGCTTTATTTCTTTGCTATTGTCGTGGAATTTTCCCTTCAGTGTCAGAATTGGCTGCCTGGCAAGACATATATCCCAAACAAGTGAACGCATTTTGCTGTGCAATTTTGTTGGAAGAGGAGATGTTGACCCATTTATTTTGCTCTGCTCTATCGATAAAAAGACACTGGAGACCACAATAGAGTAGCAGCAAAAAGTAACCGCTGAGCCTTTATCGCATACAGAGTATATACAACTTAACATCTCGTCAGCCTACCACTACGCCTTCATAGTTCAACCACCTTCCAGATAGGGGTAGTCGGCATATATAATCTCCTGATTGCCTTTTATTTGTTCTAGTCACCTTCGCATCTTTATCAAAGAATCTGTGGGATTCCTGACTGCTTGAGGAGGATAAAAGGCAGCACGCAGTGGCTCCTGAAGTACTTCTGTTCGGTGGACGTCTCCTAGCGTTACGTGTCCGCTGCAAACTACTGGTAAGTAGGTACGCCCTTCTTGCGAGAATTGAGTAGAGTGAACAATAGAAGCATGCTTTACAAGGCAAACCTTTTATGAGGGTGGTTTGGATAATTAAGAAGCACTTTAGCTGCAAAAAATCTCTACGTGTTTAGAAATTTTTTCTCTCCAGCAAACCTTTCCGTCATCGGGATAGCGAGCGG
The DNA here is from genome assembly GCF_052857255.1 of Amblyomma americanum. NCBI lineage: Eukaryota > Metazoa > Arthropoda > Arachnida > Ixodida > Ixodidae > Amblyomma > Amblyomma americanum. The sequence goes on along the minus strand of NC_135499.1, from coordinate 102,212,449 downwards.
CAACGACGTTGGTTGCTCAGAAGTAATGTTGCTATTAAGCAAAGGAGCAGCCAGTGGAATTCGCAGAGGTGTAAGTCACATGGGTGGTTATTAGAAAGTCGGCATATTATTCGTTTCGTACTTATTTCACCGGTAACTATACACAGTTTCACTATCGACTACATTGTCCGCGATTTATACTTGTGAACGCAAGGCGCGTGCGACAGTCCACCACGCTCCTGGAGCGGACGCTTGAATTTCTGTGCGGTAGAGTACGACTTTGTCTTATGGAGGTTTTATTCGGCATGCAAAGATGCGTGGAAAGTGCGCAGTAGTTCATAAAAAGCCATTTATGCACACTTTCATTTCCCGCATTAATTATCTGAAGTCCTGCTGGTCGTGAGACTAGCTTCCAGAATCGCTAACGCGCCTAAATACAAATTCATTCGCGCTTTAGTGGCTTTGGACCATTTCGTCTTTAAAATCAAACGCAATCTTGTCTGCTTTGTGGGCCTGCTTTGTTTGAACTCTGTTTTCCTGGAGATCTATTTCCTAGTGGGCAGAAAAATCTGACGGCATAAAGCTTTTAGTCACCCGCCATGAAGGTTTCTTGAGGATGCTTTCAGGAATTTACTTCGCAACAATGTTAATTATGTAAGACATTCCCCCGGCCAGATCAAAAGCGGCAGTGAGACCAAAGAATTCGCTAGAATGTACGGTTCGGGCCAGTAAGGATTAGACCCCACTGTTTCTATAAAGGATTTGCGCGTTAACACAATGGCTATATATGCACGCAGTGCATCGTTTGTGGTATTCAATTCTGAACAACAGTTGAACGGATATAATATAAATACCAGTCCTGCTTTCCGATAATACGTCACAATACTGCCTGCCTCGAATGAATGCTTTTTTTAAAGTGCAGTCGCTTCCTTCCAAATATGAATATTGTGAGTTTATTCATTATTCGTGCATGTTTGATCCTTAATGTTTAACAGTATTGTAATGGTCAGGTGAAGTGATTCAAATGGAAGACAAAGAATGCACTAGCGCAGTACATTTGTGCGTGTATATTGTCGTATTGAGGCGAATGAAATCAACATTATTGTCACATTTCTTCTTAAATTGATGTCAAAATTGTACCTCTAAATGATTCCACTTTCTTTGTAGGCGCCATGAATGCCATTACGGTCGGCATTTGTGTCTTTGGTGTTTTTGTCGCCACAGGTGAGTTGAATCTTGCCATTTGCGTCACGTGAATTAGCGTTATACTCTCATATTTAATTATTCGGGCAGCCATTTTAACGAATATCCTCCTCCGGATGTTAAGAAAGAGATGTCCTTGTGTTTTCTTAATGTATTTGTGATCTGTGCGTATGCAACTTTCAGGAGATTAAATGTTGCATTCTTGAACTGGCTGACCTGTGCAGACGGGACTCAAGTTAAGGTTGTGAAAACTTGATTAATTCTTCTTGTCGGGCGACTTATTGCGCAAACATCTCGTGAAACGTTTTAACGCAAGTAGACACAGACCACGAAAAAGATTACACACACAAACAAGCGCTATTTTGTGTGTACTGGTGTGTGTCTGTGAATGTGTTGTCTTCCACGTCGTTTGTGAGTGTCTGATATTGGGGATTTGACATAATCTGCACTGCTTCTGCTTTATCATATACTATTAATCCGGAATTATCTAAAAAATTCAGCACATTTTTAAGCAGGAAACGAACGATAGCATGATATGGAGCTGCGGTCTCCGCCGCATACTGTGTACTTCAGAAAGAGAAAGAAATAGCCGTTCAAGTATATGTGCCACTCCAACAGAGGACAACAACAACAACATACCCTTGTAACACGTCAATTCTGTATACTGAACTGTTCTTACGACCAAGCTTTACAGTTTGCTTTAGAGACTATTGCTTCTAGTGATCACGCTGGCTTGATGAAACGTTAATCCCCGAATGCGACTTGTGTTGGAGCCAGGCAATTTCTCCTAGCACGCGAACAATCCGCCGAAGAACATTATAAAGTCCCCTTTAGGAAGTGACCCCAAAAAGAAATATGCAGTTAAGAAAGTTATGGAGCATAAGCGTTATTGATTTTGTTTTGAAGTTTTCTGACATTTTCGCTAAAGCAATCAATGTTGTGGAAAGCAAGCCGTCCACATTCCTTTTCCTTTTTTAAAAAAAATGCTTGCTAAGTGTCCTAAATAGCGGCTAATATATTTATATAGCTTCTGTATTTGCACTGAAGACACGGCGGTCTGCATAAAAATACACCTCTACTGATTGCAGTACTGCTTGGCATGTATTTGCGTATTTGACCCATCATGACATGCCAACACAGTTCCACTAACGTCCGAGCAGATCGCTAAGCGGTCACAAAATGTTAATTTCCTTCGGCATGCTCTTTGAATAGTATCTCTAAATTCTTTGAACTGAAGCCGTCAAATAAGAATCAAAACATGGAGGTCATATAAGCTCCGTCTTAAAGGTGTAGCCCGCGACAGCCTCAAACAATGTCTCCAGCTGCCTGGGGTCCTCTCTGCATATCGCTTATCAGGCACAGCCATTGCTGTTTATTTTATTTTGTTTTGATTTCGTGGCTTGCTTTTATTTTCATTTTTTTTTACTGCAAGTCACTCGAGGCATTCTCTAAACAAATCGAACGCACGTTCCTCTGTGGTCGAAGGGACCGACACACGATCCAAGTGGTAGTGGTTCGAGCCCCTGCTCAACCAATTTTGTTTTGAGCGCAGTTGATTTTCTTTTTAACAGGAGTAGTGGCTAGTGATAAGACCGCTCGGCTGCTGAGCCGGAGCTCCCGGCTTAGATTCTGGCCCCTGCGGCCGAATTTCGATGGAGGCGAAACGCAAAATTAATTGCCCGTGTGCTGCTGTGCGATGTCAGTCCACGTTTAAGATCCCCAGCTGGTCGAAATTATTCCGGAGCCCTCCACTATGGCTCCTCTTTCTTCCTTTCTCTTAATCTCTTTCTTATCCCTTCCCTTTCGGCGCGGTTCAGGTCTTCGCCGATATGTGAGACAGATACTGAGATATTTAATTCAATAAAATAAACACTTTTAAATTTTGAACTTTCTTCCGAGGCTTACGTAAAGGAGTGGAATGACGTCACGACCCTGTATACAAAAGAGGAATTGTATAGTCCCGTCATAATTGTTGTAGCGCGTGATAGTTGTGGAGTGTTTGAATTCTCCAGTAGAGCTCAGATGGTGGTGACATCACGACCAGTCATATGTTTCTCGAAGTGCACCTAAAGTTCACCTGCCTTTCTCGCTAAACGCCATTCATAACGCTGTCGCGTTTAACTGCGCCTTTAGAGGACTTTTGTGCCTCATCCTGACGTGATCTGTGACACGCCTTATATAAATTTTGGTGCGTGTAGAACACATAACAAAAATTATATAAGGCGCGTCAAAGTTTTTTACGCGAAGGGTGCTCTTTTGGATCACCGCTTTCGCATTCTAATATAAGTTCATTTCGCGATAAGGTCATTTGCAAATAATGGTGAAATACTCACATCATTGCAGCTTCAGCAGAAACTTCCGCAGAGCAAGACAAGTCGTTGAAGGTGGTGTCTGATCTCCGATCCCAAATCGTCGCCGATGAAGCCGTACTGGTGGGACACATTCTGCGCAACGTTGCCTACGAGCTTCGACAAAACGCGGAACTGGAAAGCGAGGTGAAGCTTCGAAGAACTATTTGAGCACGCCGCACGAAAAAACCCTTACGCCTGCAGAAACCAATATCTTGGCATGCACAAGAAATAGAACCACGCCCTAACATTAGATATCTCATTTGGTCAATTCTGCGCCCAAAATCTGAGCCGTCATATTCGGAGCGATCGGCAAATTTCGCTGAAAATTTTAACTCTCATCAACGTGACCGAGTTGCGAAATATATAACTTGCGAAATATATATCCTTTGCTGGCAGTTATAAAAAAACACTATCAGTTCAAAATATGGATCACCATCTTACCATTTGAAGGAGAACACCACTATTGAAGTTCGCGACCTGAGTTCAATAGGAAACAGATCGCTTGAATGTAATTAAAATGCGAATTAGATTTGAGGTTCATCTGCTGTGAGTTCAATTGCAAAAGTCATTTTATCCCTAGGACGCAAAGACCCTCTGATCAATCATTGTGTTTCTGATTTACTGATATAAAAGTACCACTTTAATAAATAAGTAAAAACAAAAAATCTGGCTCTACGACAATGCTCGCTACAGGCTGCGGTTTTCAACAGAGAACTGCATGTGCTTATGATTGAAGGCAGAATTTAAGGAAAAAAGGTCTTCTTTAGCAGAATTGGAGTCTGTTAAGTAACAGAGCCCCCGTGCAATATGTAAGGTGATTTTGGGCACAATAATAGATGGAGCCACTTCCGTACTTTGCCTAATTATGCGTCTACAAGTATATATATAGAGTGTATAAACATCTTTCGGTGCAGTTGAAATAAAAGCACTAGTGATTAGCGTCTTAACAGTCGCACGCAGTACGTGTTAGAAATTCCTTTTTTTATTTCGCAGTCCAAGCACGCGACTGAAGGCGCAAATAGTACAGCCATGATAAAAATTATGAGGTTTCCTACGTCTCCTTTATAGTGGAATGCGAAAGCGTTAGACGAAACGTTGCTTCTGCATGTTCCTGCGTGTCAGTTTATGCTCCGCATACAGAATGCCGCCAGTATTATCTTACCTTAAGTGGCACACACATAAACTTGCACTGAGTATATCTTCTTTCGTTTCGTCCTCATACGTCTCTTTAGTGTATTACCTAATGTCGAACGAAAGGGCGAAACAGCCCGACTTAACCCTCTTATTGTATTCTTTAACGTCGGTGGCCTGGAGGCCATGGACCCCCGACAACCCAACCGAATCCAACCTGCTCATTTCGACCCTTTACGGCTGCGGGGGAAAAAGCGAGACCAGCGTCATGGTCACCTGACCTTAGGACGTCTTCAACCTCTCCAGAAATCAACGACACCTTTCTCTCATTGTATTCTACTGCTTTCATTGCCCCTCCTCAGTTTTGAAAGAAAGATCGAGAGCACCGCTGTGGAAATTGAATGAGCTTATTTGAATTAAATTATTTTCACCTTCAACGGTGCTCATTGCTCACCACGTTCACAACGTGGGTGCCCGGGGTGACCACCCCCAGCGGGCAGGTTTTAATGGCATTGTGCTCTCACCCTATCGGAGTCTTTTGTGTGTAACGATTACGAAATGGTATGATATGAGTATTATATGGACTGAAACACTCGGCGGCGGCGAAGTGACAAGCGTGCTCGGCGGTCGTCGAACAGAATGCCAGCCGCTGTCGGCCGTTCTCAATTTAAAGCTGATAGCGAACCTTCGAGTTAAAGCGTGCAAAGTTATTCGAACATTCCGGAACAACGTAGAATCAGCTCTGCCTGGCTGCGATCAATCGAGATAAATCTAGTCGCGTCTTGCGTGGAAAAGAAAGCGATAAGGTGGCGTGGCGGCAGATTTGAAAAACGAAGAAACATTCCATATCTTCGCGGCATTATGAGACTCAATGGCTCGTTCGCACTTCGGCGTACGGCGGCGAGAGCAAGCGAAGTCTACCACAGCCAAAAATGTTCACTCCATCATACTTCCCGGCCACCCCGTCGACGCTTCGACAACGAATTCTCAATTACCCCGAAAACAACATTTTTTCATGATATCAATGCGTGTGCCATTTTATGGTATCTGGAAGAACATCCCATTTTCGAGCGCATACCTTTCCGCGGCGCCCACATCAGCCAATCAGGAGAGTACGTATAAACGTGTCCCCTGGTGCCCCATCGTTTTGTTTGTCGTCTTCTCGCGGCGCACACATATATGGTTAGAAAACACTAAACGTCGATGTTGTCTGCATAGCATAAGAGTATGCAAGTTTTCCTACTCAAAATGCAGGCATTCTGCAAGACGTTACGACATTGAACACATTCGAACTTCTTAGCGTAATTATTTCTGTATTTATTTTTCATTTAGTATACCACAGGGCCAAGGCCATTATGTCATATAGAGGGAAGTGGTACAAAAAAACAGATAAGTTTAACAAAGTGGATTTCATCAGTAAAAGCAGTATATGTTCAATTAAAAAGGCACCTAAATAAACGAAGCCATCAATAGCTTTCGCGAAAAACGATCTGAATGAAGTGAAGAAAAACGCTCCGAGTTAAACAGGATAAGCTACTGCGTGTTTGAAAGATTGTTGATCAGAGGTGGTGACTGTCGAGCCGGGAAGGCGATTCCACTCATTGGAATTGCGTGGTGCAAGTTACTGAAAGAAAGCATTGAATCTACATAATGAAATGCCGAACTTGTGAATATTATTTATTCTGTGCGGTACATACGTATGTGGGAAGATTAGTTTGCTACGTGACATCGGTGATGAAATAACATATGAAAAATGCACAGGCAGAAAGTTTTTCAACTTGATGACAAGGATCATAAGCTAAGGCTAGATTTCATGGCACTGATACTCGGTGTTCGGTTGTAGTTAAAAGAATGAAACTAATAGAGTTATTCCGAACCATTTCCAATGACTGCGTTAGGTTTTTTTTTACCTGTGTCCAAGACTGACGCTGCGTACTCATGTTTGGGCAGTATTAGGGTTTTATAAAAAGATAATTTTACAGAAGAAGGAGTTTCCGTCGCTTTAATTTTAGATACAAAGCGTTCAACTTAACCTAGTGGCGCCATCTGTTTGTAAATTTCCAGTAAAAATTCCAACGCTCATCCTCAGGCCTAGAGGTGGCATAATTAAAATTTTAAATAAATATTAAAGCACATTTTTTTCTGCCACTTTTTTTGCAGGCGAGGTGAGGTCGGACGAAGCAAAGGACGGGTGCCACATTTATGATCCGTGAAAACATTGGGAAATGAAGTAACAGTGGCGAACACAGTCCGAAGGGAGCTGCCTTACTTCAATAAATGTCGCATGTATGTCGCCACCTAAGGCGACATCCTCCTTGCTTTCGTGTTGGAAGTTGGAAATCGGCTGAATATTCCCGGCGTCAGAAATCTGTCCTGTGCCGATTGGACTTCTCGCTTGGGTATTTCGCTGTAAACTCTACCACAGGGGTGGGTTCCCCTTGCTCTCGCCGCCGAATGCACTAGTGTGAGCGAGCAATACTGTTATTGCATTAAAATCAAATGCGAACATCAATGGGTCTACGGGCTCTGCGATCGCATTTCCTTTTATCGGGACTGCGGTCCTTATTTTAGGATTGAAACCTAACAGTATGCTTGGGCATTATGTTCTTATTCTTCCATTTCAGACGGAGGAGTATTTCATCCGCAATTTCTGGAATAAGACCAAGGAAGCAGTGAAGAAGGCTTGCCGAAAAATCAAGAAGGCTGCGAAGAAAGTTATGCCCCACATCCAGAACGCTGCCAAGGATATCGTCAAGTCCGTCGCTAACGCAGTGATCCCAATTGTAAAGGAGAAGGCAGAGAAAAAAGCCACTGAACTCGTGACCAAGTTCTTCGCAAAGCATTTGGACGTCTACGCTCTGCAAGACTCGGGCAGCCATACTGATGTTGTACGCAGTCTGTGCACGCTCTTGGACGAAGAGGGCAAACGGCTTATTGAGCACGGCGAGAAACTGAACGCCCACCAATTTGTTTTCTCTATTGATTAGTCGATGGCTAGAAGTCAGCGCCGGCAACAGGTGTGTCCATGATTAGAACCTCTTGGACGGTGATAGAGTAAATGTGTTTCATATTTATTTCAACCTCAGTCTTGAGAAGTAGGCCTCACAAACCTTGGAGCATGATATTTATTTCTGCTCAGCAGTTTTGCTACAAGAATCCTAAATGGCCACTACTTTCGTAGACGAATAATAAACGCATCATGTTTTTTGCTATGAATATATTGTTTACTTTGCTTTCTTCAACCAGAGAAAGGAGGTAGCTTGAGTACCTAAACATAGGCTGCCTCAGACAGGAACACCAACGCAGGCTTCGTACATTTTGTGGACTCCTACAACAAGGGCTGCATTTAAATCATCATTAGAGTTAAAGAAGTCATTTCACTAAAACATTAGTCTAAAATGATGGCCGGTATAGGCCATTATAAACATTGCGAATCATGAAAAAAAGGGGTGATCTGTACATGGGCACAAATTATATCTGAAACTTTGCTTATACTCTTTCTGGTCTTAAGATTGTTACTAAAGATTGTTAAGATTGTTACTAAGATTGTTACTACTCTTCTAAAGGAATGAAATGAATATAAAGCAAACGACTGTTTTGTCTTAGCTCTCCGCATTGCGCTGACGTTCGTACGTGGCAACCTCTCATAGCCAGCGAAGTGTGTTGCAGTACACGCGCGGACAAGAGTAAACGCAGCACGCTGTTGTCATCGAATATTTTTCACGCGTCGACTAATGGAAATCTGTGACAGTATTATTTGGAAGCTGAGGCGCTTTCTTGTGGAGAAACGTTTCTTAGATCCTTTTACAGAAGGCGTGACTGCACCTAAAAATAAGAGAGCTCTGTATACTTATGCCCGCACCTGCGCAGTCGCGAGTCAAAAAAAGATTGCACTAATGACGTACCACAGGAGCGGCAGACAGCAACACTCGGCGCTGCGGTTAAGAACACGCCAAGGACAAATTTTTCGGGTGTTTTGCAAAGCACGGTGCCACGCCAAGCGCGCGGTGCGGTTTTCGCTGTGGCGGTGACGTCGCTGCGCTGATCTTTTCACTTATGACTGTAAATGCGTGTATTTGCTGCGGAAATCTCAATATGTAATTCGGTGATAGTTCGAGCATGTGCTTTGCCGCAATTTTGGCGCATCGTTCTCTGATACAGTTGAGTACGGGCAACCGAAAGCAGTTCTGGCTTAGTATACTGCAAAATATGAGCAGGGCCTCCTTCGAGATCAAAAACTTTTTTCATTCATTCATCCATTTATTCATTTCTAACGACTTTTGTAAGCCACTGGTGAAGGGAAAGAATACCTGTCACGAAAATCTGTATAAAACGTATGCGCAGAACTTTCACACACCACTCAGGGAATAGTTTTACAAAATACCTAAATATTTTTAACACACCCCATAGAATGCGGATAAAGCAATGTCTAAACATTTTTGCGAAATTTTGTACCACTTTATTTGGAGTGCAAGGCGGTGGAGCACTTATATCAGCAGTTCCACCGAGCTGAAACAAACATACATGTCATTGCACGCGTTGACTAACTTCCCACCAAGAATATCAACTGGTTTTCGAGACGACGTTGGAAAAGATGCAGACAGAAGTTTCGCGAAATCTGTCATGCGTCGTCCAGGTATGTCTGTGGACGCCTTCTACTTACTCAGCACAGTGTAATGAAGCGGTCAGTTCTCAGTGAATTGAAGAAAGCACTTTTCCAACCTCTGCCGGTCATGAGATACGTGGCTGAAGAAGCCTAGCCTGAAGTTGGAGCTTAAACTGATTTACCGGAATTATCACACTACCATAAGGGTGAAAATAATGTATAATCACACAATAAACATAGAAGTGTATTGATAGCAGCCCTGATTATCTCGATATCTGCAATTACTGCGGGTGGAAAAGCTCCAGAAACCACAGGACGCACCGCCATAGCAGAAGGAAAGTTTGCAGTGGCGCCATCTCGCGGCATCCGTGCGATAATGGGCTGTCTGCGTGGATCCGTTTGTGCCAATACACTCGGGGGCATCTCTTCTTGACAATGCAGTATGGGCCAGGTAGGAAAGGGAAGGAGACGGGCTTTGCCCCCTTGCTTGCTTGCTTCCTTGCACCCCTCCGCACCCCTAGCCTGATAATTATAAAACTCTCCCGCAACGCCCCCTCCCCCCCCCCCACCCCCCCAGACCCCACGGCATGGAGACAAAAGTCCGTCCTCTTACATTTCCTGCCTAGCCTTTGCAGCTCTGCCAAGAAAGTTGTCCTCGAGTATAAAACATGTATATATTTATTTATTTATTTATTTATTTGAAGATGCACTCAGTCCCTATTTAGAACTGTTGGAAGAGTGAGTTGATGTGCAGCATTTAAATACAATCAGACCTATATTCAGAGCAAAAACATAAAAAGAAGACCTCCTAGCAATCTTGTACAAACAAAATCGGAGGCACTATAGCAAATAAGACAACCAACATTAGATAGTTGATAGCACAGCTATAGTAGCAAACTGTACAAACTGTTCCAGTGAAGGCTGTGAATTAACCAATTTGTCTAGGCCGTTACAGTCGCGTATTGCCCGTGCCCGCGGGAAACAAGAAGAGTAGTATACATTGTTGGCACAAGTGTAGTCTTCAAACGTAAGTTCGTGCTTAAGGCATGTCCTTTGGAATGGCTGAAATGGCATATATGTAGTATTCATGCTAAAAGCTTTATGGATTAGCAAGTACAAAAACTTCAGTCCATGCAAGGTTGCGCCGCTTGCTAGAGTAGCTAGGCCTGCCCGCATTATTGTTTTTGTAGGAGCGCCTGTGCGCTGGCGTTTATTGCAAATAAAACGAACCGCTTTACTAAGCCCTGACTCAAGCATAATGTGTCATTCTGCGTGTACGGAAACCAAATTATGTTTGCGTTTTCTAAGATTGGTCGGACAAGAGATCTGTAGGCCAACAGCTTGGTTTCGGAAGTAGAAAAACGTAAGGCGCGTTAAACAAAGAGAACCCTGCTTATTGCTTGTTTGGTTATGTTATGCACGTGTGTCTTTGGTCCAAGGTGTTGAGCAATAGCAATGCCTACGTATTCCGTTTCCGTTACGCTTTCTACACGGACGTTACCAAGAGATTGGGCTCTCTTTCTGCTTGCCTAATTATACCCCAATTTTCATGGCAGAAATTCTGGTTTTGGTATTATCTATCCAGCAATAGAGCTCATTGTTGTGACTGGTACTTTTTGTTCTACCTTGGTATGTTTCACTGGGTCTGGTTTGCGTATGGAGTGGTTTGAATTGGCGCGCACCACCAGTGGGGGATTGGCCACGGTACCTTGCATTCAAACAGTAGTGGCACATGGACGAAATTAAGCAGGACGTGGGTGATAGTTTTTGGGAAGTGAAATGGTTTAGAAAATTATAAGAAAAGAATTTCCCTGACACAAAAAATTTAAGTATTAAGAAAATCGCACACTCGTATCACGACATTCTATCAGGCGCTTGCGTAAAAATAGAGAACAGGAATAGAAAGAGAAACCCCTAATCAAGCGAGGGGATTCTCCAGATAAGCTCTTCGCAGGGAAGCAGGCCGGCGAATGGAGAGGAGAAAATAATCAAGTGATGAAATATCGACACATGATTCACAAAGGTTCGAGAGAGAGAACCTCGATCGACACGAATAAAGATTTAAGTGTAGTATTCTGCGCTGCAAGAGCGTCACTGACACATCGCATTGGTAAGACCCGCATAAGCGCACACTACAAGAGAATGCGAAATGTTTAAAATCCGCTGTAGCAATTACAGGCTCATGACTCAAAGAACACTTTTGAAGAAAACTTAGGAAGCCGGCTCCTGTCAAGTGCAGTGTTTGTAATAAATGGCACCACAGGACCGTAGAGGGCAGACGTCCTAAAAATTCAGCCATCACATTAGCACCAGAGCCACAACGTCCAGGAACGCAGTGAAAATAGCAATTCTGTAGCGTGTGCTAGGGCATTCAGAACAGAAAGGCAGTTAGTGTTTATAATTACCTAATTAACATTGCACGGAAGCTTTTTGTTAAGACTACCTGAATCACTACGGATTCGGTAAATAATATAGGCGAATATTCGGGGGCCTGAGATCAACAAATCTAATCAAGAGTCCTAGAATAAATGTCAATACCTGCATTTTCATTTTGCTTGGAGCAGTGTGTGGAAACTGCAGTATGGGTTTAATAATTGTCCGAGCACTCCTCTATTTGTCCGTTTAATACATGTTTTGTTTCAGTCGGACGTTATGGTGGAACAGAACAAGTACTTTGATAATGCAGTGTACTTTTGTACGGTGATGAGCATGGCATCCGCCGACAGCTGCTTGCGCGGCTAAGTGATAATCATGGAAATGCAGTATATGTAAGTACATGCAATATCAGTACGCAACACTCCTTTCTCCTAAGATTCATTACAAAATGCTAGTCATCGATGCCATAACGTGCGGCAGGTCGTCGATCAGGTCGTCGACCTTTGCGGCTCGGCGGGGTCTTTGGTGGCTTGGCCTGGACTTGTCCCTGGGATTGGTTTCGTGCTGGCCTGCAGCTGCTGTGCCCGCCTGGCCGCAGTAGGAAGCCTGAAGTGGCAGTCTTCACTTGCGGCTGGATCAGCTTCGAACCTCGTCCAGGCGCTCCTCAACCGGTTGGGGTGCCTGTTATAGCGCTGGCCGTTGCCCAGGTGGTTTATATAAGACACCAGAGCCATGAAGGCCATAAACGTGGCCGCAATTCGTCTCGGATCCCGACAAAACTTCTCAATGTAGACTGCTTCGCCGACAGGGATCCTCTTATTCTCAGGTCGTCGCAGCTCAGGCATGTGTTGCCGATCTGGATGAATCCTTTCCAAGGCTGCCGTCAGCCTACGTTCGATCATTAATTCTGGCGGCCATTGCCCCGTGACCGAAGGTGGCGTCATGTTTCTAACCAGAAGCCACCAAATCTTGTACAACGTTGAAACTTCTTGTTGCTTCTTTAAAGCTTTTTTTTTTAATTTCTCATACCATTCTCCCCGCTAAATCATTACCTGCGGAATGATAAGGTGCATTGAAAATAGCACACACACAATTACACATTAAGAACGTTTGCAACTCCGAGCTAGTGAATTCTGTGTCGTTATCTGGAAAGGTAACGTTGGGCATGCCGTATATTGCGAACGTCTTCCTTAAGCTGGTAACGACAGTCGCAGGCTTCATGGATGAAATGACTTAAACCTCTGTCCAATTTCTGCACGTGTTCACCGCTATTAAGAAGACTTCTCAATTAACTGGGCCGCGAAAACTATGTGTAGTCGACTCCAAGGTTGATTTGGCTTGACACAAAAATGAACTGGAGCGTTGGCATAGCTGATAGTGCCCTACAAGCTCTTCAATTTCGTAGTCAATGTTCGGCCACAATATGAGCCCTAAACCAGACGCTTTCATGGCAGTCATCCCAGGGTGATTTGCCTACAGGACGTGAGGCACATCTCACGCTGAAGAATTAGGAAGCGCAACCTGGCCAATCCCCCGTGGTGGGTATTTGAAACAACACGAATGCAACAACAACAACCTCTCCCACCACAAGTAAGTGACGGCCGTATTCATGCTGACAAGGGCCAAAATGTGCGCATTTGCGTGAATTAATTCATGAAGGGGAAGTCGTTCCTGGATGCAATGCGCGGTCACCAAATGTCTTCGAAATTAACCAAGCAGCATCCTCGCTGAGAACGGTTACATAAGTAGCGCTTGTCGAAGTACTTTGCGCTTTTAAAGTGTATCGAGACTCCTGCAAGAAATGTGCAGAGCGGTCGCAGCAGTAGACTGCTGAGTTCTTAGTTCACAAAAAAATTTCCCGTTCTATCACATTTCAATGCACAGACAGCTCAAGTTACCGCTGAGGAAAACCCAGCTTTCAGCGTAAATAGCTTCTAGTGAGGGGTCAAACGGAATTTAAACCTAGCAAGCATTAAGATACTGCTCAGCTCACTTCTAGTCAAGCGCCTTCGGATGCTTCGGACCTCAAATGAAATGTGTGCGTATCTGCACTACACAACCACAAACCGTAGAAAACATAGAAAAAACTGGAGCGCTGAAAAAGAAGCTGAACAACCAAACAAATGCAATCCGTAGCATAGTTAACAAGACACTACATGCCATTCCGCTGTGCTATGTTCCCGTCATGACTCGGGCGCCGATGGTGGATGAAGTGAAGAGCCGCCAGCTTTCCATCTAGTGCATAGTAAGAAAATATATGCTGCTCATCCCGCGATTTTAACTCGTTTGGAAATCAGGGGTAAACAGCCTCATTCAACCCGTTGGACGTTTTCGTGAAGCCTGATGAACATATTTTGGTTTGGCATGAGTATGGTCAAATTCAGAAGGCGAGGTCAAAGCGCAAGGCTTCTGAGATTTACACGTCATTTGTACGTCAGTGTGGCAAATGCTAGAGAGAGGAAGTGTGTCGGTGTCATTCGTCACCACTGGAGGTTATGTAAGACGTAAGTGGTTGGATTGAGTCGACAGTGACATCGGACGAAAGACATGTTGACGGGGTTTGGCAAATCAGAGATGAAGCAACCGGTGCTTAAATGACTTGGGGACGGGTATCGCTGAACGTGTTGATCATACGATCCATGCACTAGCAAGAGCCTTCTCTAAAGAAACAACGGACTTCGTCAAGCTCGCTTCAACAGTACCAGATGTGCGGACAAAGCCTGCATACGAGCAGTTTACCAATCCAGCAGGGCATACGCAACTGCTCGCCAGCACCTGTCAAGCTGTATAATCTCTAGGACAGCGTGCTCATTCGCGCGGTTGGGGTGTATAGGATCGTCAGCTTGGTAAGCACAGCGGCAACCGCAGCAGCGAGGTGACTCAGAAGTGTAGGGATCTAATGAATGATCGTCGCCGCAAATGCAGCAGCTTGTAGCCGACTTACATGACTTACTGCGGTAAGCTATGTCTTACATGTAAGCCAAGGTCACAACACCCATAACATACATGTAACTCATGACACACATGACTTACTCACTTTGGACAAATTTATTCGCAACATCAGCTGCTTTGGATGCTCCCGGATTTGCCAATCACTTCATGGGTATCTGCCATTTCCCACGTGCACAAACAAATTGCGCATGGTAGGAGGTAGAAGCTAATGAACACGATGACATCAAAAGCGGGACGCGAAATACTGACAATTGAACACGTGGAGTGATAGGCTGAGGCAATGACGTACTTGTCTAACGAAGAGCCCAGTGAAGCTAATCAGTTCACACCGCCGCGGGTTTCAAAGCGGCCCGCGCACATTTTGTTATTTTATTTAATGCCCTGATATGGTGTTGCATAGACGCCGGGCCCAGGTTTTAGTTTCAATGACGATTTTGGCTATTGCATAAAGGAACACCCTATAAGAAAAGCGAAGGTAAAAGATTTTGTGTTAGTCCACGCAAAGATATGTCTTTGTCCAGTGGATGCAGGCTTTTCGGACTGCCACCTCTTGTTCATATTGCGGTTCTATACTAACCCGGACTTTCAAAGCCTATAACAATAATCTCTTGCCTGTATCTGCCCAGCGCGTTCTCACCCCAGCAAAATTGTATATTTCGTGTCCGCTAAAAAAAGCAGAAGATTTAATGTCATCATGTCTGAGCCTCAATTAGTAAAAACAACCGTTGCCGAAAATAGCACGGGCATTCGCACTGAATCCAATGTTGTAAACATTCCCTGTGATTTTTTTTTTCAATTACTGTTCTCTGCTCCTTGTGTGCTCTTAAAACACAACGATTTAGTTATAGAGAAGTCTGATGTTTCTCTCACAATATTCCCTGCTTTTTAAAGAATTATGCTCTTGATTACTACCTTTATCTTCAAGATTGCGATTTTAATTATGTTTTAAATGCCTGACGAACGTTTCTTCAAGTCGACCTCGATGCTTCACTCAAGAGGATTAATTCAGGTGAGGTCATTCTGTCAAGTTGGTCGGAACGGCTAAGTAGGTATTACTAATTTAAGATATATCAGGCTTTAACTCATCCATATATTAGACCAATTATACTTTGAAATCACCGTTAGAACTTGTACCGAACAACTTGAATCTTTAGCACACAGTATTCACAAAATAAAAAAAAAGAGAATTCAGGTTTAGCCATTAATCTCACGAAATGGCAGTACGCTTTTTCTTTCTAACGAAGGAACTCAGCATGCGCTGGTAGAATATATTTTATGGCTTCCTTTAGCGAACAGAACACCTAATACGTTTCAGTAGTTTTAACAAGATAGTTCAGTACAAATAGAATCGGGGAGAGTTGGCTTGATATTTAATATACGAGACCAGAAGAAGGACTTCCTTCGCACAAGAAACTTGCGCGAGGGGTCCTATTGAGAAAGAAGTTCTAGCGTTACAATTATGCCTGAAGTCAGTGAAGAATTACGACCGCTTTTGGAGAAAGGAAGATTGCAGAAATTGAGTATCTTAGTCTTAGCCTTAACTAAGCAGCCTGCCGCACCCTCAAGCGCCGTTTACACTCGCGCGGTCTCTTCTAGCCGACGTAAAACTGCTATCTTTCTTCTGCTGCTGATGAGGCAAAAACATTAATGCAAACCTTATAGAATGGTGGCACGGCACCTATATACACATATGTCTGCTTTGCTTAGCAAGCCGACAGCACCACTGATTTACACCTTATACCAACCTATTAAAACTGCTAAACAGATAAGCTCTGAAGGACAAACTGCTTTTGCCAGCAAGTTTATTAGTGTGAAGCTTTTGATGTTCATACTGACCAGGAATGATTCCAAGGGCAGAGTTGTTCACTGGGAACTTGGCTTGTATTGCGAATATGAGCGGTATTTTTTTGCGAACGCTGATGAATTTTTGTTATTCTTTGGTAGGTACGCTTTAATACCACCAGTTCTCCAAGATTTCCAGTATTCTATCAAGACTCTTCAAATTTCGGCGACATTTTGTCTGTGTTATATTACTCTGTGGTTACAACGCCTAGTACAGGTTGAAATTTCGAGTGCGCTTTAGCGGAATCAACAACTAATCATAGCCATTTACATGAATTCTTAAATGTCACTGCACAATATCACGGCTATCTGAGCGCTACATCACGGCGAGCAGAGATGTGTGAGCCACGTACAGTACAACCGAACCCGAAGCAACCTATAAAGCTTTACCTTTCGTTTGTGCTGGTAATTCAATCCCGTGATGCTGAGTAAAAGTTACCGTGGTTTGTAGATCGATCTCTCGAAGCGAGATAACACGGTATCCCGGACCACCGATTTTCCCGTGGTGCAGTCATAGCTGCAACATTGAAGAGCTTTAGTAGAGGGAGTACGCACTGATTTTCGGCGCTATGTGGTATAAAATGAGACAACGGTGTTTTTAAAACATTATCAGGATTTAAAACAAACGTAAAAAGAAGAGTAACTGCATTAGTGCCTTCTGTGCGCGAGGCTTTACAAAATGCGTACGCTACAACCATTTACAGCAATAAAGTCTGAGCAATAGTCGTAGCTTCTCCTCCGATTCATCCTAGTCGTGCCAAGCGGCTTTGTGCGTGTACAGACTAGAAATTATGGTTTGCCGCACACTTCACCATTCAGAGTACCAATTTTGCCGACATGCTTCATACCTTACGAATGTGTGATTGACGTGCAACAATTTCTTAAAGAGTAGTTAGAGAGAGTGTATGAGCATAGAGCACGAGTCCACATTTTGAAGCATGCTAGTTATTACTAAAGGAAGGAAAATCGTAACTCCGATAAGAAGGCAGAGTAGGTGTATACAGGCGCATACTCAGATCTGGTGATTAAATTCACCTGTTAGTACAAAAATTGTAAGAGGTAGTCAAATATTTGAAATTTGCGATGACGGTTCTGGTGTGTCGTTGGCGCGCCGTGTCTCCCGCGGAAAAAGTAAAAAAACTCAAACAAGGACGCGAGTATGCCTTCGCAGAATTGATATTGACTGTATGCATATTTTCATGTCATCAATAACATCAGAACTGCGGTACGTTATGAGGCGCTGAGTTTCACGAGCCGGAAATTTGGCGTACGGGGCCAAGGTGTGATACTCTAGGGAGCACTAATATACGTATAGATCATACACCTGCACATTTTTAAAAAATAAATGTGCCTTTCCATGGACCCTAAGCTAACGCCAGAAGCTCTCCGCCAGCATCGAGAAGAACCAACTGAATTTCATTTAGAAGTAAAAGTTTCCAGTGACTTATCAATATACTGCCAGAGGGAATCACACTGGCATTTAAAGCAACAAGAAAAATTATTTGACTGTGAGAAAACTTAGCACAGTTAAAAAACTTTGCGACAATGCCCTTTGGGGTTTGACGGTTAGAATGCTTGTTATGAACTTTAATGCCGCATATGTGAGTAGAAACGAGTGCCTAAACTTGCAAAATAAAATCAGCTGTACATTAAGGAAAGCAGATGTCACCAGGTGTAGAAAAGAGTGACAGGTATGGAATGAAAAAAGGATTTTTTCGAAACCCTCCTCCTTTAACTGCTTCGTAGATGAGCGCAATCTGAAGTATACAACACTGTGATAATGCCTCTGATAATTTGAATAAGAGGAAAGGCAGACGCAGGATTGCGATACGGTACGGATACTTAAGGAGATAAGAAATCAGAAGCAGGCCGACAAGAGCAAGACGGCACAAAGTGCTGTGCCGGTTCTTCTTGTCCCGTGTTTATCGCCTCTTTCTCCTTCGTAAGTAAATTGCGCAATGTCGAAGTCTCTGCCTTAATTATTGGTATTAGTAGTAGTTTATCTAGTAAAATAAAACGGGAGTGCAAAGGTGTCGCTAGCGGTGGCAACTGCATCGAAACCTGAAGCACCTGAGCGGCAGTTACGTCGAGTAAAATTACAGCAAGAGAACAACAAAAGCGAAGGAAAGAGGGAGAATGTATTGGAGCACCTTACAATACTATGGATCTTTTTCTTCTTGTTGTGCAGTTCAGTTTTTTGGGAAAGAGAAGAGGTGTCATCATTTTGTATACTGGGTGAAAATATACATTTCTAATTGGTTCGCAGATGTGACGCATTTCCCACGCAGTTGCACGCACGCATAAACAGGTTTTGCGCAGTACTTAGAAAATTCAGCGGCATTGAAAGAGCAGCCGTTTTTGAGGCCTTTACAATCATGCGGTGCAGTTACCTTCGCGTGGTTCACCAAAAGATGGCTACTTTCTTTACCAGCTCAAGACGTCTCGCTGTGACGCATATAGACCCTCAAAGCAATAAAGAAATAAGGTCCTCATCAGGAAATATGATGCTATTTTCCCAGTTTAGCGATTGGGCTTCACGATCCAGCTCTAGAAAAATACGCTCGGCGTTTTCGGATTGGCAACGGTTGAAAGAGGCGTTTTTGTTAAGATAACTTATGTTAAGAAAGTCCTCTAGCACCAACGGCGCTAATTATCAATGACGTGACAAAGTGATGGTTTCTTTCCCTGACCTTACTTCCTTTCGCGTATCTTTGAAGATTCTTGATGGAACATATCATTCAATATGTGCAACCAACTCGGCCAACAACAAGCTTCACTGAACTTCGCTTGTGTTATATCGGGCGCTTTTCAATGCAAATCTGTGAATATCTGCTCCATCGTGTTATTAGTACAAGTGGTGTCTGGCCAGCTAGAACATTTTTATTTTACACACGTACAGAGACCTTGCTTAATGACGGATGTTGCCTGTTACCGCAGGGTACTTCCCTTTATGTCGTCTCCGTCGATTCACATTGTAGAACCTTCTTCGATATGCGCAAAACACTGATGCACTAATGATCGCCGCGATCAATGTGGAAAGCAGAGCTAGTTGACGTGTCATCATTAAGTAAAAGACTAGCGCATGTAATTATAGGACCCCGACATAGGAGAAAACAGGACGAGTGCTAGTCCTGTATTCTTCTATATCTGTGTCCTAGTTATATGCGCTAGTCTTTTAATTAATGATCTCCACGAACGGCACCTACACGTAGATTGTATCAAAAACTATTAAAGGCTTGAAAACTGTTAAAGCATCTAATTTGTTTTATAAAAGTATGTTTAATATCCAGACGTCAAATATATTGTGGGGGGAAGCCGCCGCGGTTGCTGAGTGGTTACGGCGCTCGGCTGCTGGCCCGAAAGACGCGGGTTCGATCCCGGCCGCGGCGGTCGAAATTCGATGGAGGCGAAATTCTAGAGGCCCGTGTACTGGACGATGTCAGTGCACGTTAAAGAACCCCAGGTGGTCGAAATTTCCGGAGCCCTTCACTACGGCGTCTCTCATAGCCTGAGTCGCTTTGGGACTTTAAACCCCCCTAAACCAAACCAAACGAAACCAATATATTATGGGCTTCTGCTAATTGTCACTGTGTCCTTGTTGGTATGCCTTTCGGAGGGCCCACAAGCGAACGTTGCCTTGTTTACTCGTTGAATAAACTTTGTTATATAGGCGAAGCAAGGTTAGCACCCAGGATACAAATACATCGTGTCGGCATCGTCTTTTCGCTCAGCTGACCTTCTTAGAATCCTTTCGCATACTTCTTGAACTGCTTCCTCTTAAGATAAGCCCTTTCATTTCTTTGAGTGTGCACCTAGTGACTAACATTGATAATCTACCAGGTGCCCCGGCTAAATGTGACAAATCGTTTAGAAAATCGCATTTTTCTAGCCGTGTGAAACGAAATGAGGGAGCTAACTTTTTAAACATTGACTTGGAAGCGAAGTGTCAATCAAAAGTTATAGACCGCTTTGAAAAACAGCCGACTAAAGTGTTTGCACCAAGGTAAAGTTTCGGAAAAGTAGATTTGTTTATCCGGCTTAGATCATAACTTATCCAATAAAAAAAATGCTACTTCGTGACAACGGTGCCACTTCGACGTCCCAAGATGCGACTTAGAGAAGAAAATCTGGCTTTTTTGAAGTGCTTTCCCCGATGAGCCTTTGCGTGCACATTGAGCCAGAGATGTGAGTGACCAGCTGGTCACGAGGTAACTTTCTCTAATGGCCAATAGATCAATCTACATACATTGTACCTTAATGGAAACAGCGCTGCTAGCTGTGTTTTGTGATGGTCTAAGCCTTTTTCTTTGACGCTTTTTGAAGACTTCACTAACTAAAAAACTTTTAATCAACAAAATACTACTGCAGATTGGGTCACGCGACTCTGAGAAACCCTCAGTTGGTTTCATGCGGCTGACAAATTCCGTTTTTATTAAAAGCTGGGACACCCGGCATATTGCAGACTAAATGTGCAGTTCAATCTACTCAGTAGACTTTCCTCTGTTTTAAGTGTCACAACGCAATCGCAGTTTTTCACACTACAAGACACGCAGGGTGATGCCTTAACTGAGGTAACCAAATATTTAAGCACCTAAGTGACCGAATATATGAGCCCATGAATTCAGCGAATAGTTTGCGGAACGCATAAAACGATGTGTGCCGAGAAAAGCTTGCTTTTACGTAATAGACAGCGGTGCACGGAGCACTTAGAAGCATTGAAGTAAGAGCCACGCGCCGCTGTGCCACGTACATGATCCTGCAAAACATAACCTAATCCTTCGACTATAAGTAGGGGGCATATGAAATTAAACGCCGGCGATATCAAGTAAATTGCTTCGCGTTCAATAGTTTGTTCTCACGAATTCTCTGTTTTACGCAATCCCATTGACTGGGATACCACAATCGCCCTTTTTTTTTGGGATGAGTTTTCTTTATGTGGATAACTGCGTTTTCAGATAATTTTCGATATCTGTTGTAATCAATGCTTTTCCAACATAGGTAAGAAAACCAGTACAGTGCGAGCTAATTATTAGCATGTTCACTCCCTCGAGCCATTCTAGGAACAAGTTGGCGTTGTAGGGCTGTCCAATATATTAAAAGAAACGCATGAACGCTGGCCCTCCTACGGTTGTTGCACCGCCTTCTTATAACTTCCTGCATCAACAGCGTGGTCAGGCACGCGCAAACTGCTAGGCGGGCAACGGTAATGAGCAGTGAGCACCTGCATGCTTTCAGAAATGATGCTTAAACATCAAGTAATAGATAACGGCTTATGGACAATAATGTTTTCTGGTGAGAGGAGACGCGTGATCTACTAAAACAATGGCAGAATTGGCGCCATGCAAGTAATCGCACAGCTGAGCATGCAAGACAGTGCATGACTAGGCGGCAATAACCTTGGATTATCAGCGATAACATATTCCTCACATATGACGTTGGCCGCCATAGCCTTGAGACAGGTGAGTGCCACTGACACGGCTCGTCTCTGAATGCACGGAAGTGTTCGGGACTCGTAACAAAAGCACGGCTGACTATGCACATGCAAGTGACCTGGTCGATAACGCAAGGAACGAGGAACTGAAGGTTTAGCCGGAAAACACTTCGAGTTTTACATCGCTCACCTTTAATAATACTGAATCTGGTCACCTCCATGCTGACCTGCGTCGTTAACGAACATTTTTTGTGCCCTATGTAAATTCGAAGGTCAGTGCCACTGCATTACACGTTTTCGCAGGCAACAGTGGAAATCCGCAAGGTGTACGTTTTGTACATCGCGTGCAATGCACAAAAAATTGTTCACTGCCTCCTTCACGCTTTCTTTTCGACTGCCGTATTTTTTTCCTGGTCTCACAGCCAACGTAATGCGTGGGCGGCCAGTTTGCAAAACGGGCAACATCAAATGATTCGAGGGGTATCGAAATGTGCTAATATGAGAACATTATAAAGCAGGCGTCCCGGCAACTCAGCGCTCTGCTTTCCTAGGGGCGAAACACAGCGAGATATTTTAATTTTATTAACGAGTGCAAGACAGAAAGCAGAGAATAATTATTATTGGAAATTTTTTATAGACTCATGATAACAATACTTGCATACTTTATATTTACTGGATCAACATTGGAACAAAAATGGCAGTGTTTTAACATAAAAAAACCGAGTATATGTGCGAAAGCATGTGTTTAGGCTGATTGTGTGGTGGGGTTTCTTTGCTGGGTTGTTGGCATGTCTCTCGACGATATTAGACTCAGCATAAGTGGTTAAGCTGACTGGGTCTGCTTGCGCCGCTGATGCAAGTTGATGAACACGAAAGTGTGCTATGCACCGCGCGAGAGTGTGTTGCAGTTTAATACGGGCCGTGATCGACATTGGCGATAGTGTCGTGCTCTCGTGCGGTGCTCTCGTGCACTCTCGCGTGTGTTCTCGTGCACAATTAAGAGAAGATTCCTGCTCGGAGTTGGTACGTCTAGTGTAGTGCCTTCGGACTAATTCATGTGGCAGCGCTGCTTGCTCCCCTGATAGGACAAAATGCCTCTCTTCTGTATTTTTCAATAGACGGCACCCAAGCAGCACAGGTTATCGGCGCAATATTTCAAAAGGACTCTTCCATACTGGTCCTCTGTAGGGCCTGCCTTTGCCAATACGATTCTAATATTGAAACAATTACCTGTGCTGCTTGGGCTGCTTCCTGAAGTAATCACATTCGCTCTTCCCGATGCCCACTGTACTTATTTTTGATGGTCTCCATACCACTCCTCGTGTCATCCCAACCTAGAATTCTGAGCGCCGCTATGGCCGTGCTCTAAAGTCCAGTGGCTGTACGGACCAGCCATCGCTTCAAACGCGGCACTGAGCTCTAAATCTTTTTCTTTCTCGCTTAAAACCGAAAAGGCTCCTTTGAAATTTACTGATCACGATTACAAGAAACATATCAATCGAGCCACAATTCGTATTTTTACTAGGAACGCTACTGTAAAATATTTCAGGCCAAAAACGCGGCACAACTTGCTTATTTACAAGTTCGATATTTTGTCTGAAATATATTGCTTTGGAAAAAAGTTAAGAACTATTGAACCTGGTTTTTACGTGCTATAGAAAGCCGTCAAAATATATGACGCTGCTGAGGAGTGTCACGAGACAGTTTTAAAACAAAGCAAAGGTGATTCTTTTAGAGTAACATAATTAATTAAAACGTTGAAAACGTAATAAAGAAAAAAACAGCACAAAAAATTGTGCCGAAACAGGCCTGCTGTGCGATAAAAACCGCCATGCTTATGCGTTCTCTATAAAAACGCTTCCAGGGCAGAAGCAAAATATTTGATTTTTCCTGATTTTTTAGAGAGACCAACTTTCGTACTTTTCGTTGAAACCATACAAAACAACTGAGCCGCCGGCGTTCATTGGGTTCATTGGCATTGATAACGTTGTAGAGGCCGTTCGTTTTCGCGAAAGGAGAGACACAAAACTGAATCCTTGGGTCAGTGGACAGCTCAGTCTCGCTTTCATGTTCATGGCGTTGGTGTCCCACTGCAAATCCTAATATAATAGCGGTCCGCACACTAGATAAGTAGCAAGCCCACCCTGCCTTCTTTTCAGGTGGCAGTTAATGGTTGATTGCGAGGGGTCGGTCAGATAATGAGCGCTGCGGCCCATTGCTGCAGCGCCGTGTGTCTGCCACAACGTTGTCAGCGTTAAAACATGCATCTCTCTCTCAGCATCGCCACGCACCTAAAAGCTCGATTGAGGCGTCCACTGACCCAGGGAGCAAGTTATGCGCCCTTCCTTTTCTAAAAATCATCGGAGTCTGAAACGTTGACAACGCCAAAGCCAATGAATACAATGAACGCCGGAGGCTTTCGCTTTGTATGTCCTGGATTAGCTGAGCTAATCCACCTTTATTTTTCTGAAGCCCATTCGGGCCTCAGTCATGCCAGACATCGATCTCACGCTAGCGTGCAATTTATGTTCCCGAGTATGGTCGCGTTGCATAGCATGAGCGCTCATTTCGCAAGGTGTTCTTTGTGCTAGCAATCGTCTTTGTGCTAGCCTTGGCCTTCGTGACTGTTGCCGTTACCTGGCTACATCTGGCAAAGAACAGGCCAACTACGAGACAAGGAAAACGTTTGCAGTGCAAGGTACGATTACTACTAGCCTAGAAGATACTGAACAATTCAATTATCAACGAAATCACTTTTTATGCCTGTAACTGTTGAATGAATTGAAACTCTAAAATTTTCATTTCGCCCTTAGATGTCAATTTTTAGCGATTATACACAGCACATTGTGGAGCATTGGCTGCGTGCTCACAAATACTGTGTTTTTAACGTGTATTCTCCTGAGCGAATAATATTCGGACAAGAGTGGCTTATATTGAATACACATCTGCCCCTTAACAAAGGAAGAATTGCCTTAGCAGCATGAGATTTGTGACCTTTCTGAGGTAAATGTGAAGCCTTTTTTTCCGCCCTACGGCCTGATATACAGTCTCCCGCAATAGTTCACGGCATGCATAATTTCAGCAATTTTAATGCTTCACTGCCTCGCGACCCAGCCCTCTTATTTTATCGCCAGCTTAATCAGAAACATTGTAGTTAAAAAATAAAAAAAAACAGATGTAACCGGTTTTTCAGTTTACATAGGGGGAGAAATGTTACCAGAGACGTACATTGGTTTAATAGCCTGGAGGCGACAAGATGCATTATGGATGCAGGTGAATGCGTGACATTTGAAGTGAGCGACAAATTTATCAAAATGCACTGGCATTACTCTGAGCTAAAAGCTGACGCACGGCTGCTTGCCCCAGGAAGACATGAGTTCGTTTCGCGATAACCACGTGCGTTATTGTTCAGGTTACTCGGATCTGCATAGCAGCCGGGCAGCTGTTGTGAGATCCAAGCGCGTCCGTCTATTCAGAGACAAGACGTATCTGTGGCACTAGCCGGTCTTACCGCTGTAGGGACCTCTGACATTTGTGAAGAATATCTTGTCGCTGCAAGGTTACTACTGTCTATCCACGCAGTCTTGCATGGTCAGTGGTTCCAGTGCTTGCGCGGCGCTGCTGAATCCGATTTCTTAGTATATCACGCGTCACTTCTCACCCGAAAACGTTATTGTGGAAAGGCTGTTATTTAACCTTCTATTATCAGGCAATAGCTCTGAATAAATACAGCTGCTCATGGCTCATTACCGTTCTCTGGCTTGCACTTCGCATGCGCATGACCCCGCCGGTGACGTAAGCAGCTATCAAAAGACGCCCCCGTCTATGTAGCCCAACCCCCGGGCCGTCGGCTTAGGCTAAGTACCACGGGGGAGCAAGTTACCACCCTTTGGCTAAATAATGTTTACTGACTGACCGACCGACCGACCGACCGACCGACCGACCGAATGACTAACTGAAGGCGCAGCATGTGACATAGGGCCAGCGTTCCAGCGTCACTTGTAGTTCATAGTACAGCTGAACAATATCAGCTGTTCCCTCGAGAGCTTGATCCAAGGAACACGCTAATAAGCATGCAGCTTGTACTGTCCTGCTCGACCTAGATATGCTGGGAAGCGGTTATTAAAACGTATCGAAAATCACCTGAATAAGTTATTTACCATATGAGAAAAAATCTTCCTAATGAGAACACTAATTTGCTATCCAAATCACTGAGATTGTCTCGAACCGAGCTTTCCTCAGAACAAATTGAACACTTGTCGCAGATCGTGTGGTCATACACTTGTTTTCACATCAGATGCCTTAACTGAAACTCGCATGGTTAGGCAATTTCTTTACGGATTCTCTTCATATAATATAGTTTCCTATTTCAAGCTTGATTTCTCAAAGTTTACAAGTGCTCCAGTTAATGACGCTTATTCCGTAAAGAACAAGCTTTCGTCAGCTTTTTTCGTGTGCTTTTTTATATTGTAACTTACAGATACGGAAACAAAGAATAGAAAGGACTGCCTTGTCCAAATTTTTTCTCGAAAATATCTAGCGATGAGGTTTTCACCGTTACGTAATCACGGAGTATGACTTCCGCTGTACCAAACTTTAAGTACCTAGTAAAAATAAAGTAAAAGGAAGAGAACTGTAGTCAGTACATAAGGCGGCACAACTAGTCTGCAGTGCGTACTGTCAGTCTTAGTCATTGAATGCCAGTAAAGAAAGGAATTGAGGTGCACGAATATTTTTTGAAATAGAATTAGTTATGTATCTCATGAAAGCTCACGAATCAAGAGCTTTGATAACTCCTTTCACAGAAATGGATGGTATTTTTATGCTCCTGAAAGCTAGAAATCTAGGTGACGCTTCAAATATTATACTGCTCTCACCTCTTCCTAACTAAGGGGTTCTCACGTACAGAACTGTCAGACGATATGGCCTCAAGTAAATATGCCGTACTAACTCTGCCTTGCAGTTCGGCCTTTATTAAAAAATAAAGTTTTCAGCACTCATTGTTGCAGTTGTCACGGGAACCACGGTAAATACTGCGCTTCACCGAAAAACTTCAACTACGCCAATACATCAATTTCTAATTCAACTGATAATGGGAGACCACGATGTCTTGGAATGTTCGAATAAAAAACAATGTGAGGGACGCTGGGGAGTTCTTCGGATTTCTTTAATTTTTCTAAACAATATTTAGCTTGGGCAGGGCATGCAATGGGAAGGAAAGATAACGGTTGGTCCTTAAGGTCAACGAAGTAGACTCCAAGTGAATGCAAATAGAGCAGGGAACGGCAGAAAGTTAGGTGGGGAGATCAGCGTAAGAGTTTTCGGAGATACGGTGGATTGCAGCAGGGCCAGAGCAAGGTTTATTGGAGAGATCTCAGGGAGGCCCTACACTGGGCGTAGTCAAGGTGCTGATGGAGATGATTAGTTAAATAACTTTTTTATAACGCACATGCTATTTAAAAAAATGTACTGACAAATCAGTATACATGACATTAGCAACCCACATTGCACTGGGCGTAGTAACGTTACTGCTGAAGCTGATTATATAAATGTCTTATATACTACCACATGTGCTATATTTAAAAAATCTAGTGAAGAATAGAGAAACCGTTAGATCAGCAGTCCAAATTGAGAAGCGCCTTAGTGATATAGAAAACAAATTTATTATTTCTCTTCTTAAGTAAACAAATTATTACTCATCTAGTGTGCTAGCCAAAGTTCGTGACCTCGACATTGATTTATTATATGAAGCCACTGAATCGCCAGCGGCTTTATTTCTTTGCCAGTGTCGTGAAATTTTCCGATCAGTGTCAGAATTGGCTGCCTGGCAAGACATATATCCCACACAAGTGAACGCATTTTGCTGTGCAATTTTGTTGGAACAGGAGATGTTCACCCATTTATTTCGCGCTGCTCTATCGATAAAAAGACTCTGGAGACCGCGATAGAGTAGCAGCAAAGAGTAACCGCTGAGCCCTTATTGCATACAGAGTATATACAACTGAACATCTCGTCAGCCTAGCACTACGCCTTCATTGTTCAACCACCTTCCAGATAGCGGTAGTCGGCATATATCATCTCCTGATTGCCTTTTATTTGTTTTTGTCACCTCCGCATCTTTATCAAGGAATCTGCGGGATCCCTGACTGCTTGTGGAGCATAAAAGGTAGCACGCAGTGGCTCCTGAAGTACTTCTGTTTGGTGAACGTCTCCTAGCGTTCTGTGTCCGCTGCAAACTACTGGTAAGTAGGTACGCCCTTCTTGCGAGAAGGGAGTAGAGTGAACAATAGAAGCATGCTTTACAAAGCAAACCTTTTATGAGGGTGCTTTGGATAATTAAGAAGCACTGTAGCTGAACAAAAAGCTCTACGTGTTTAACATTTTTTTTCTCTTCAGCAAACGTTTACTTCATCCGGATAGCGAGCGGCAACGACGTTGGTTGCTCAGAAGTAATGTTGCTATTAAGCAAACGAGTAGCCAGTGGAAGGCGCAGAGGAGTAAGTCACATGGGTGGTTATTAGAACGTTTCATACTTACTTCACCGGTAACTATACAAAGTTTCACTATCAAATATTGTCTGCCATTTCTACCTGTGAACGCTAGGCGCGTGCGACAGTCCACCACGCTCCTGGAGCGGACGCTTGAATTTCTGTTTGGTAGAGTTCCACATTGGCTGATGGAGGTTTTATTCGCCATGCAAAGATGCGTGGGAAGTGCGCAGTAGTTCATAAAAAGCCATTGATGCACACTTTCAGTTCCCGCAGTAATTATCTGAAGTCCTGCTGGTCGTGAGACTAGCTTCCAGAATCGCTAACGCGCCTAAGTATAAATTCATTCGCGCTTTAGTGGCTTTGGGCCATTTCGTCTTTAAAATCAAACGGCAATCTTGTCTGCTTTGTGGGCCTGCTTTGTTTAAACTCTGTTTTCCTGGAGATCTATTTCCTAGTGGGCAGAAAAATATGACGCCATAAAACTTTAGTCACCCGCCATGAAGCGTTCTTAAGGATGCTTTCAGGAATTTACTTGGCAACAATGTTAATCATGTAAGACATTCCCCCGGCCAGATCAAAAGCGGCAGTGAGTCCAAAGAATTCGCTAGAATGTACGGTTCGGTCAAGTAGGGATTAGACCCCACTGTTTCTATAAAGGATTTGCGCGTTAACACAATGGCTATATATGCACGCAGTGCATCGTTTGTGGTATTCGATTCTGAACAACAGTTGAACGGATATAATACAAATACCTGTCCTGCTTTCCGGTAATACGTCACAATACTGCCTGCCTCGAATGAATGCTGTTTTTGGAGTGCAGTCGCTCCGTTCCAAATATGAATATTGTTAGTTTATTCGTTATTCGTGCATGCTTGATCCTTAATGTTTAACAGTATTGTAATGGTCAGGTGAAGTGATTCAAATGGAAGACAAGAAGTTCACTAGCGCAGTACACTTGTGCGTGTATATTGTCGTATTGAGGCGAATGAAATCGGCATTATTGTCACATTTCTTCTTGAATTGATGTCAAAATTTTACCTCTAAATGACTCCACTTTCTTTGTAGGCGCCATGAATGCCATTACGGTCGCCATTTGTATCCTTGGTGTTTTTGTCGCCACGGGTGAGTGAAATCTTGCCATATCGCGTCACGTGAATCGGTGTTATACTCTCATATTCAATTACTCGGGCCGCCAGTTTAATGAATCTACTGCTTAGAAATACAAGAAAGGGATGATGTTTGTGATTTCTTCATGTATTAGTGATCTTTGCGTCAGCTACTTTAGGGAGAGTAAATGTTGCATTCTTGAACTGGCTGACCTGTGCAGACAGGACTCAAGCTAAGGTTGTGAAAACTTGATCAATTCTTCTTGTCGGGCGACTTATTGCGCAAACATCTCGTGAAACGTTTTAACGCAAGTAGACACAGACCACGAAAAAGATTACACACACAAACAAGCGCTATTTTGTGTGTACTGGTGTGTGTCTGTGAATGTGTTGTCTTCCACGTCGTTTGTGAGTGTCTGATATTGGGGATTTGACATAATCTGCACTGCTTCTGCTTTATCATATACTATTAATCCGGAATTATCTAAAAAATTCAGCACATTTTTAAGCAGGAAACGAACGATAGCATGATATGGAGCTGCGGTCTCCGCCGCATACTGTGTACTTCAGAAAGAGAAAGAAATAGCCGTTCAAGTATATGTGCCACTCCAACAGAGGACAACAACAACAACATACCCTTGTAACACGTCAATTCTGTATACTGAACTGTTCTTACGACCAAGCTTTACAGTTTGCTTTAGAGACTATTGCTTCTAGTGATCACGCTGGCTTGATGAAACGTTAATCCCCGAATGCGAGTTGTGTTGGAGCCAGGCAATTTCTCCTAGCACGCGAACAATCCGCCGAAGAACATTATAAAGTCCCCTTTAGGAAGTGACCCCAAAAAGAAATATGCAGTTAAGAAAGTTATGGAGCATAAGCGTTATTGATTTTGTTTTGAAGTTTTCTGACATTTTCGCTAAAGCAATCAATGTTGTGGAAAGCAAGCCGTCCACATTCCTTTTCCTTTTTTAAAAAAAAATGCTTGCTAAGTGTCCTAAATAGCGGCTAATATATTTATATAGCTTCTGTATTTGCACTGAAGACACGGCGGTTTGCATAAAAATACACCTCTACTGATTGCAGTACTGCTTGGCATGTATTTGCGTATTTAACCCATCATGACATGCCAACACAGTTCCACTAACGTCCGAGCAGATCGCTAAGCGGTCACAAAATGTTAATTTCCTTCGGCATGCTCTTTGAATAGTATCTCTAAATTCTTTGAACTGAAGCCGTCAAATAAGAATCAAAACATGGAGGTCATATAAGCTCCGTCTTAAAGGTGTAGCCCGCGACAGCCTCAAACAATGTCTCCAGCTGCCTGGGGTCCTCTCTGCATATCGCTTATCAGGCACAGCCATTGTTGTTTATTTTATTTTGTTTTGATTTCGTGGCTTGCTTTTATTTTCATTTTTTTTTACTGCAAGTCACTCGAGGCATTCTCTAAACAAATCGAACGCACGTTCCTCTGTGGTCGAAGGGACCGACACACGATCCAAGTGGTAGTGGTTCGAGCCCCTGCTCAACCAATTTTGTTTTGAGCGCAGTTGATTTTCTTTTTAACAGGAGTAGTGGCTAGTGATAAGACCGCTCGGCTGCTGAGCCGGAGCTCCCGGCTTAGATTCTGGCCCCTGCGGCCGAATTTCGATGGAGGCGAAACGCAAAATTAATTGCCCGTGTGCTGCTGTGCGATGTCAGTCCACGTTTAAGATCCCCAGCTGGTCGAAATTATTCCGGAGCCCTCCACTATGGCTCCTCTTTCTTCCTTTCTCTTAATCTCTTTCTTATCCCTTCCCTTTCGGCGCGGTTCAGGTCTTCGCCGATATGTGAGACAGATACTGAGATATTTAATTCAATAAAATAAACACTTTTAAATTTTGAACTTTCTTCCGAGGCTTACGTAAAGGAGTGGAATGACGTCACGACCCTGTATACAAAAGAGGAATTGTATAGTCCCGTCATAATTGTTGTAGCGCGTGATAGTTGTGGAGTGTTTGAATTCTCCAGTAGAGCTCAGATGGTGGTGACATCACGACCAGTCATATGTTTCTCGAAGTGCACCTAAAGTTCACCTGCCTTTCTCGCTAAACGCCATTCATAACGCTGTCGCGTTTAACTGCGCCTTTAGAGGACTTTTGTGCCTCATCCTGACGTGATCTGTGACACGCCTTATATAAATTTTGGTGCGTGTAGAACACATAACAAAAATTATATAAGGCGCGTCAAAGTTTTTTACGCGAAGGGTGCTCTTTTGGATCACCGCTTTCGCATTCTAATATAAGTTCATTTCGCGATAAGGTCATTTGCAAATAATGGTGAAATACTCACATCATTGCAGCTTCAGCAGAAACTTCCGCAGAGCAAGACAAGTCGTTGAAGGTGGTGTCTGATCTCCGATCCCAAATCGTCGCCGATGAAGCCGTACTGGTGGGACACATTCTGCGCAACGTTGCCTACGAGCTTCGACAAAACGCGGAACTGGAAAGCGAGGTGAAGCTTCGAAGAACTATTTGAGCACGCCGCACGAAAAAACCCTTACGCCTGCAGAAACCAATATCTTGGCATGCACAAGAAATAGAACCACGCCCTAACATTAGATATCTCATTTGGTCAATTCTGCGCCCAAAATCTGAGCCGTCATATTCGGAGCGATCGGCAAATTTCGCTGAAAATTTTAACTCTCATCAACGTGACCGAGTTGCGAAATATATAACTTGCGAAATATATATCCTTTGCTGGCAGTTA
This sequence comes from Amblyomma americanum, assembly GCF_052857255.1. Lineage (NCBI taxonomy): Eukaryota > Metazoa > Arthropoda > Arachnida > Ixodida > Ixodidae > Amblyomma > Amblyomma americanum. The sequence goes on along the minus strand of NC_135499.1, from coordinate 102,180,233 downwards.
TAAAAAAACACTATCAGTTCAAAATATGGATCACCATCTTACCATTTGAAGGAGAACACCGCTATTGAAGTTCGCGACCTGAGTTCAATAGGAAACAGATCGCTTGAATGTAATTAAAATGCGAATTAGATTTGAGGTTCATCTGCTGTGAGTTCAATTGCAAAAGTCATTTTATCCCTAGGACGCAAAGACCCTCTGATCAATCATTGTGTTTCTGATTTACTGATATAAAAGTACCACTTTAATAAATAAGTAAAAACAAAAAATCTGGCTCTACGACAATGCTCGCTACAGGCTGCGGTTTTCAACAGAGAACTGCATGTGCTTATGATTGAAGGCAGAATTTAAGGAAAAAAGGTCTTCTTTAGCAGAATTGGAGTCTGTTAAGTAACAGAGCCCCCGTGCAATATGTAAGGTGATTTTGGGCACAATAATAGATGGAGCCACTTCCGTACTTTGCCTAATTATGCGTCTACAAGTATATATATAGAGTGTATAAACATCTTTCGGTGCAGTTGAAATAAAAGCACTAGTGATTAGCGTCTTAACAGTCGCACGCAGTACGTGTTAGAAATTCCTTTTTTTATTTCGCAGTCCAAGCACGCGACTGAAGGCGCAAATAGTACAGCCATGATAAAAATTATGAGGTTTCCTACGTCTCCTTTATAGTGGAATGCGAAAGCGTTAGACGAAACGTTGCTTCTGCATGTTCCTGCGTGTCAGTTTATGCTCCGCATACAGAATGCCGCCAGTATTATCTTACCTTAAGTGGCACACACATAAACTTGCACTGAGTATATCTTCTTTCGTTTCGTCCTCATACGTCTCTTCAGTGTATTACCTAATGTCGAACGAAAGGGCGAAACAGCCCGACTTAACCCTCTTATTGTATTCTTTAACGTCGGTGGCCTGGAGGCCATGGACCCCCGACAACCCAACCGAATCCAACCTGCTCATTTCGACCCTTTACGGCTGCGGGGGAAAAAGCGAGACCAGCGTCATGGTCACCTGACCTTAGGACGTCTTCAACCTCTCCAGAAATCAACGACACCTTTCTCTCATTGTATTCTACTGCTTTCATTGCCCCTCCTCAGTTTTGAAAGAAAGATCGAGAGCACCGCTGTGGAAATTGAATGAGCTTATTTGAATTAAATTATTTTCACCTTCAACGGTGCTCATTGCTCACCACGTTCACAACGTGGGTGCCCGGGGTGACCACCCCCAGCGGGCAGGTTTTAATGGCATTGTGCTCTCACCCTATCGGAGTCTTTTGTGTGTAACGATTACGAAATGGTATGATATGAGTATTATATGGACTGAAACACTCGGCGGCGGCGAAGTGACAAGCGTGCTCGGCGGTCGTCGAACAGAATGCCAGCCGCTGTCGGCCGTTCTCAATTTAAAGCTGATAGCGAACCTTCGAGTTAAAGCGTGCAAAGTTATTCGAACATTCCGGAACAACGTAGAATCAGCTCTGCCTGGCTGCGATCAATCGAGATAAATCTAGTCGCGTCTTGCGTGGAAAAGAAAGCGATAAGGTGGCGTGGCGGCAGATTTGAAAAACGAAGAAACATTCCATATCTTCGCGGCATTATGAGACTCAATGGCTCGTTCGCACTTCGGCGTACGGCGGCGAGAGCAAGCGAAGTCTACCACAGCCAAAAATGTTCACTCCATCATACTTCCCGGCCACCCCGTCGACGCTTCGACAACGAATTCTCAATTACCCCGAAAACAACATTTTTTCATGATATCAATGCGTGTGCCATTTTATGGTATCTGGAAGAACATCCCATTTTCGAGCGCATACCTTTCCGCGGCGCCCACATCAGCCAATCAGGAGAGTACGTATAAACGTGTCCCCTGGTGCCCCATCGTTTTGTTTGTCGTCTTCTCGCGGCGCACACATATATGGTTAGAAAACACTAAACGTCGATGTTGTCTGCATAGCATAAGAGTATGCAAGTTTTCCTACTCAAAATGCAGGCATTCTGCAAGACGTTACGACATTGAACACATTCGAACTTCTTAGCGTAATTATTTCTGTATTTATTTTTCATTTAGTATACCACAGGGCCAAGGCCATTAGGTCATATAGAGGGAAGTGGTACAAAAAAACAGATAAGTTTAACAAAGTGGATTTCATCAGTAAAAGCAGTATATGTTCAATTAAAAAGGCACCTAAATAAACGAAGCCATCAATAGCTTTCGCGAAAAACGATTTGAATGAAGTGAAGAAAAACGCTCCGAGTTAAACAGGATAAGCTACTGCGTGTTTGAAAGATTGTTGATCAGAGGTGGTGACTGTCGAGCCGGGAAGGCGATTCCACTCATTGGAATTGCGTGGTGCAAGTTACTGAAAGAAAGCATTGAATCTACATAATGAAATGCCGAACTTGTGAATATTATTTATTCTGTGCGGTACATACGTATGTGGGAAGATTAGTTTGCTACGTGACATCGGTGATGAAATAACATATGAAAAATGCACAGGCAGAAAGTTTTTCAACTTGATGACAAGGATCATAAGCTAAGGCTAGATTTCATGGCACTGATACTCGGTGTTCGGTTGTAGTTAAAAGAATGAAACTAATAGAGTTATTCCGAACCATTTCCAATGACTGCGTTAGGTTTTTTTTTACCTGTGTCCAAGACTGACGCTGCGTACTCATGTTTGGGCAGTATTAGGGTTTTATAAAAAGATAATTTTACAGAAGAAGGAGTTTCCGTCGCTTTAATTTTAGATACAAAGCGTTCAACTTAACCTAGTGGCGCCATCTGTTTGTAAATTTCCAGTAAAAATTCCAACGCTCATCCTCAGGCCTAGAGGTGGCATAATTAAAATTCTAAATAAATATTAAAGCACATTTTTTTCTGCCACTTTTTTTGCAGGCGAGGTGAGGTCGGACGAAGCAAAGGACGGGTGCCACATTTATGATCCGTGAAAACATTGGGAAATGAAGTAACAGTGGCGAACACAGTCCGAAGGGAGCTGCCTTACTTCAATAAATGTCGCATGTATGTCGCCACATAAGGCGACATCCTCCTTGCTTTCGTGTTGGAAGTTGGAAATCGGCTGAATATTCCCGGCGTCAGAAATCTGTCCTGTGCCGATTGGACTTCTCGCTTGGGTATTTCGCTGTAAACTCTACCACAGGGGTGGGTTCCCCTTGCTCTCGCCGCCGAATGCACTAGTGTGAGCGAGCAATACTGTTATTGCATTAAAATCAAATGCGAACATCAATGGGTCTACGGGCTCTGCGATCGCATTTCCTTTTATCGGGACTGCGGTCCTTATTTTAGGATTGAAACCTAACAGTATGCTTGGGCATTATGTTCTTATTCTTCCATTTCAGACGGAGGAGTATTTCATCCGCAATTTCTGGAATAAGACCAAGGAAGCAGTGAAGAAGGCTTGCCGAAAAATCAAGAAGGCTGCGAAGAAAGTTATGCCCCACATCCAGAACGCTGCCAAGGATATCGTCAAGTCCGTCGCTAACGCAGTGATCCCAATTGTAAATGAGAAGGCAGAGAAAAAAGCCACTGAACTCGTGACCAAGTTCTTCGCAAAGCATTTGGACGTCTACGCTCTGCAAGACTCGGGCAGCCATACTGATGTTGTACGCAGTCTGTGCACGCTCTTGGACGAAGAGGGCAAACGGCTTATTGAGCACGGCGAGAAACTGAACGCCCACCAATTTGTTTTCTCTATTGATTAGTCGATGGCTAGAAGTCAGCGCCGGCAACAGGTGTGTCCATGATTAGAACCTCTTGGACGGTGATAGAGTAAATGTGTTTCATATTTATTTCAACCTCAGTCTTGAGAAGTAGGCCTCACAAACCTTGGAGCATGATATTTATTTCTGCTCAGCAGTTTTGCTACAAGAATCCTAAATGGCCACTACTTTCGTAGACGAATAATAAACGCATCATGTTTTTTGCTATGAATATATTGTTTACTTTGCTTTCTTCAACCAGAGAAAGGAGGTAGCTTGAGTACCTAAACATAGGCTGCCTCAGACAGGAACACCAACGCAGGCTTCGTACATTTTGTGGACTCCTACAACAAGGGCTGCATTTAAATCATCATTAGAGTTAAAGAAGTCATTTCACTAAAACATTAGTCTAAAATGATGGCCGGTATAGGCCATTATAAACATTGCGAATCATGAAAAAAAGGGGTGATCTGTACATGGGCACAAATTATATCTGAAACTTTGCTTATACTCTTTCTGGTCTTAAGATTGTTACTAAAGATTGTTAAGATTGTTACTAAGATTGTTACTACTCTTCTAAAGGAATGAAATGAATATAAAGCAAACGACTGTTTTGTCTTAGCTCTCCGCATTGCGCTGACGTTCGTACGTGGCAACCTCTCATAGCCAGCGAAGTGTGTTGCAGTACACGCGCGGACAAGAGTAAACGCAGCACGCTGTTGTCATCGAATATTTTTCACGCGTCGACTAATGGAAATCTGTGACAGTATTATTTGGAAGCTGAGGCGCTTTCTTGTGGAGAAACGTTTCTTAGATCCTTTTACAGAAGGCGTGACTGCACCTAAAAATAAGAGAGCTCTGTATACTTATGCCCGCACCTGCGCAGTCGCGAGTCAAAAAAAGATTGCACTAATGACGTACCACAGGAGCGGCAGACAGCAACACTCGGCGCTGCGGTTAAGAACACGCCAAGGACAAATTTTTCGGGTGTTTTGCAAAGCACGGTGCCACGCCAAGCGCGCGGTGCGGTTTTCGCTGTGGCGGTGACGTCGCTGCGCTGATCTTTTCACTTATGACTGTAAATGCGTGTATTTGCTGCGGAAATCTCAATATGTAATTCGGTGATAGTTCGAGCATGTGCTTTGCCGCAATTTTGGCGCATCGTTCTCTGATACAGTTGAGTACGGGCAACCGAAAGCAGTTCTGGCTTAGTATACTGCAAAATATGAGCAGGGCCTCCTTCGAGATCAAAAACTTTTTTCATTCATTCATCCATTTATTCATTTCTAACGACTTTTGTAAGCCACTGGTGAAGGGAAAGAATACCTGTCACGAAAATCTGTATAAAACGTATGCGCAGAACTTTCACACACCACTCAGGGAATAGTTTTACAAAATACCTAAATATTTTTAACACACCCCATAGAATGCGGATAAAGCAATGTCTAAACATTTTTGCGAAATTTTGTACCACTTTATTTGGAGTGCAAGGCGGTGGAGCACTTATATCAGCAGTTCCACCGAGCTGAAACAAACATACATGTCATTGCACGCGTTGACTAACTTCCCACCAAGAATATCAACTGGTTTTCGAGACGACGTTGGAAAAGATGCAGACAGAAGTTTCGCGAAATCTGTCATGCGTCGTCCAGGTATGTCTGTGGACGCCTTCTACTTACTCAGCACAGTGTAATGAAGCGGTCAGTTCTCAGTGAATTGAAGAAAGCACTTTTCCAACCTCTGCCGGTCATGAGATACGTGGCTGAAGAAGCCTAGCCTGAAGTTGGAGCTTAAACTGATTTACCGGAATTATCACACTACCATAAGGGTGAAAATAATGTATAATCACACAATAAACATAGAAGTGTATTGATAGCAGCCCTGATTATCTCGATATCTGCAATTACTGCGGGTGGAAAAGCTCCAGAAACCACAGGACGCACCGCCATAGCAGAAGGAAAGTTTGCAGTGGCGCCATCTCGCGGCATCCGTGCGATAATGGGCTGTCTGCGTGGATCCGTTTGTGCCAATACACTCGGGGGCATCTCTTCTTGACAATGCAGTATGGGCCAGGTAGGAAAGGGAAGGAGACGGGCTTTGCCCCCTTGCTTGCTTGCTTCCTTGCACCCCTCCGCACCCCTAGCCTGATAATTATAAAACTCTCCCGCAACGCCCCCTCCCCCCCCCCACCCCCCCAGACCCCACGGCATGGAGACAAAAGTCCGTCCTCTTACATTTCCTGCCTAGCCTTTGCAGCTCTGCCAAGAAAGTTGTCCTCGAGTATAAAACATGTATATATTTATTTATTTATTTATTTGAAGATGCACTCAGTCCCTATTTAGAACTGTTGGAAGAGTGAGTTGATGTGCAGCATTTAAATACAATCAGACCTATATTCAGAGCAAAAACATAAAAAGAAGACCTCCTAGCAATCTTGTACAAACAAAATCGGAGGCACTATAGCAAATAAGACAACCAACATTAGATAGTTGATAGCACAGCTATAGTAGCAAACTGTACAAACTGTTCCAGTGAAGGCTGTGAATTAACCAATTTGTCTAGGCCGTTACAGTCGCGTATTGCCCGTGCCCGCGGGAAACAAGAAGAGTAGTATACATTGTTGGCACAAGTGTAGTCTTCAAACGTAAGTTCGTGCTTAAGGCATGTCCTTTAGAATGGCTGAAATGGCATATATGTAGTATTCATGCTAAAAGCTTTATGGATTAGCAAGTACAAAAACTTCAGTCCATGCAAGGTTGCGCCGCTTGCTAGAGTAGCTAGGCCTGCCCGCATTATTGTTTTTGTAGGAGCGCCTGTGCGCTGGCGTTTATTGCAAATAAAACGAACCGCTTTACTAAGCCCTGACTCAAGCATAATGTGTCATTCTGCGTGTACGGAAACCAAATTATGTTTGCGTTTTCTAAGATTGGTCGGACAAGAGATCTGTAGGCCAACAGCTTGGTTTCGGAAGTAGAAAAACGTAAGGCGCGTTAAACAAAGAGAACCCTGCTTATTGCTTGTTTGGTTATGTTATGCACGTGTGTCTTTGGTCCAAGGTGTTGAGCAATAGCAATGCCTACGTATTCCGTTTCCGTTACGCTTTCTACACGGACGTTACCAAGAGATTGGGCTCTCTTTCTGCTTGCCTAATTATACCCCAATTTTCATGGCAGAAATTCTGGTTTTGGTATTATCTATCCAGCAATAGAGCTCATTGTTGTGACTGGTACTTTTTGTTCTACCTTGGTATGTTTCACTGGGTCTGGTTTGCGTATGGAGTGGTTTGAATTGGCGCGCACCACCAGTGGGGGATTGGCCACGGTACCTTGCATTCAAACAGTAGTGGCACATGGACGAAATTAAGCAGGACGTGGGTGATAGTTTTTGGGAAGTGAAATGGTTTAGAAAATTATAAGAAAAGAATTTCCCTGACACAAAAAATTTAAGTATTAAGAAAATCGCACACTCGTATCACGACATTCTATCAGGCGCTTGCGTAAAAATAGAGAACAGGAATAGAAAGAGAAAGCCCTAATCAAGCGAGGGGATTCTCCAGATAAGCTCTTCGCAGGGAAGCAGGCCGGCGAATGGAGAGGAGAAAATAATCAAGTGATGAAATATCGACACATGATTCACAAAGGTTCGAGAGAGAGAACCTCGATCGACACGAATAAAGATTTAAGTGTAGTATTCTGCGCTGCAAGAGCGTCACTGACACATCGCATTGGTAAGACCCGCATAAGCGCACACTACAAGAGAATGCGAAATGTTTAAAATCCGCTGTAGCAATTACAGGCTCATGACTCAAAGAACACTTTTGAAGAAAACTTAGGAAGCCGGCTCCTGTCAAGTGCAGTGTTTGTAATAAATGGCACCACAGGACCGTAGAGGGCAGACGTCCTAAAAATTCAGCCATCACATTAGCACCAGAGCCACAACGTCCAGGAACGCAGTGAAAATAGCAATTCTGTAGCGTGTGCTAGGGCATTCAGAACAGAAAGGCAGTTAGTGTTTATAATTACCTAATTAACATTGCACGGAAGCTTTTTGTTAAGACTACCTGAATCACTACGGATTCGGTAAATAATATAGGCGAATATTCGGGGGCCTGAGATCAACAAATCTAATCAAGAGTCCTAGAATAAATGTCAATACCTGCATTTTCATTTTGCTTGGAGCAGTGTGTGGAAACTGCAGTATGGGTTTAATAATTGTCCGAGCACTCCTCTATTTGTCCGTTTAATACATGTTGTGTTTCAGTCGGACGTTATGGTGGAACAGAACAAGTACTTTGATAATGCAGTGTACTTTTGTACGGTGATGAGCATGGCATCCGCCGACAGCTGCTTGCGCGGCTAAGTGATAATCATGGAAATGCAGTATATGTAAGTACATGCAATATCAGTACGCAACACTCCTTTCTCCTAAGATTCATTACAAAATGCTAGTCATCGATGCCATAACGTGCGGCAGGTCGTCGATCAGGTCGTCGACCTTTGCGGCTCGGCGGGGTCTTTGGTGGCTTGGCCTGGACTTGTCCCTGGGATTGGTTTCGTGCTGGCCTGCAGCTGCTGTGCCCGCCTGGCCGCAGTAGGAAGCCTGAAGTGGCAGTCTTCACTTGCGGCTGGATCAGCTTCGAACCTCGTCCAGGCGCTCCTCAACCGGTTGGGGTGCCTGTTATAGCGCTGGCCGTTGCCCAGGTGGTTTATATAAGACACCAGAGCCATGAAGGCCATAAACGTGGCCGCAATTCGTCTCGGATCCCGACAAAACTTCTCAATGTAGACTGCTTCGCCGACAGGGATCCTCTTATTCTCAGGTCGTCGCAGCTCAGGCATGTGTTGCCGATCTGGATGAATCCTTTCCAAGGCTGCCGTCAGCCTACGTTCGATCATTAATTCTGGCGGCCATTGCCCCGTGACCGAAGGTGGCGTCATGTTTCTAACCAGAAGCCACCAAATCTTGTACAACGTTGAAACTTCTTGTTGCTTCTTTAAAGCTTTTTTTTTAATTTCTCATACCATTCTCCCCGCTAAATCATTACCTGCGGAATGATAAGGTGCATTGAAAATAGCACACACACAATTACACATTAAGAACGTTTGCAACTCCGAGCTAGTGAATTCTGTGTCGTTATCTGGAAAGGTAACGTTGGGCATGCCGTATATTGCGAACGTCTTCCTTAAGCTGGTAACGACAGTCGCAGGCTTCATGGATGAAATGACTTAAACCTCTGTCCAATTTCTGCACGTGTTCACCGCTATTAAGAAGACTTCTCAATTAACTGGGCCGCGAAAACTATGTGTAGTCGACTCCAAGGTTGATTTGGCTTGACACAAAAATGAACTGGAGCGTTGGCATAGCTGATAGTGCCCTACAAGCTCTTCAATTTCGTAGTCAATGTTCGGCCACAATATGAGCCCTAAACCAGACGCTTTCATGGCAGTCATCCCAGGGTGATTTGCCTACAGGACGTGAGGCACATCTCACGCTGAAGAATTAGGAAGCGCAACCTGGCCAATCCCCCGTGGTGGGTATTTGAAGCAACACGAATGCAACAACAACAACCTCTCCCACCACAAGTAAGTGACGGCCGTATTCATGCTGACAAGGGCCAAAATGTGCGCATTTGCGTGAATTAATTCATGAAGGGGAAGTCGTTCCTGGATGCAATGCGCGGTCACCAAATGTCTTCGAAATTAACCAAGCAGCATCCTCGCTGAGAACGGTTACATAAGTAGCGCTTGTCGAAGTACTTTGCGCTTTTAAAGTGTATCGAGACTCCTGCAAGAAATGTGCAGAGCGGTCGCAGCAGTAGACTGCTGAGTTCTTAGTTCACAAAAAAATTTCCCGTTCTATCACATTTCAATGCACAGACAGCTCAAGTTACCGCTGAGGAAAACCCAGCTTTCAGCGTAAATAGCTTCTAGTGAGGGGTCAAACGGAATTTAAACCTAGCAAGCATTAAGATACTGCTCAGCTCACTTCTAGTCAAGCGCCTTCGGATGCTTCGGACCTCAAATGAAATGTGTGCGTATCTGCACTACACAACCACAAACCGTAGAAAACATAGAAAAAACTAGAGCGCTGAAAAAGAAGCTGAACAACCAAACAAATGCAATCCGTAGCATAGTTAACAAGACACTACATGCCATTCCGCTGTGCTATGTTCCCGTCATGACTCGGGCGCCGATGGTGGATGAAGTGAAGAGCCGCCAGCTTTCCATCTAGTGCATAGTAAGAAAATATATGCTGCTCATCCCGCGATTTTAACTCGTTTGGAAATCAGGGGTAAACAGCCTCATTCAACCCGTTGGACGTTTTCGTGAAGCCTGATGAACATATTTTGGTTTGGCATGAGTATGGTCAAATTCAGAAGGCGAGGTCAAAGCGCAAGGCTTCTGAGATTTACACGTCATTTGTACGTCAGTGTGGCAAATGCTAGAGAGAGGAAGTGTGTCGGTGTCATTCGTCACCACTGGAGGTTATGTAAGACGTAAGTGGTTGGATTGAGTCGACAGTGACATCGGACGAAAGACATGTTGACGGGGTTTGGCAAATCAGAGATGAAGCAACCGGTGCTTAAATGACTTGGGGACGGGTATCGCTGAACGTGTTGATCATACGATCCATGCACTAGCAAGAGCCTTCTCTAAAGAAACAACGGACTTCGTCAAGCTCGCTTCAACAGTACCAGATGTGCGGACAAAGCCTGCATACGAGCAGTTTACCAATCCAGCAGGGCATACGCAACTGCTCGCCAGCACCTGTCAAGCTGTATAATCTCTAGGACAGCGTGCTCATTCGCGCGGTTGGGGTGTATAGGATCGTCAGCTTGGTAAGCACAGCGGCAACCGCAGCAGCGAGGTGACTCAGAAGTGTAGGGATCTAATGAATGATCGTCGCCGCAAATGCAGCAGCTTGTTGCCGACTTACATGACTTACTGCGGTAAGCTATGTCTTACATGTAAGCCAAGGTCACAACACCCATAACATACATGTAACTCATGACACACATGACTTACTCACTTTGGACAAATTTATTCGCAACATCAGCTGCTTTGGATGCTCCCGGATTTGCCAATCACTTCATGGGTATCTGCCATTTCCCTCGTGCACCAACAAATTGCGCATGGTAGGAGGTAGAAGCTAATGAACACGATGACATCAAAAGCGGGACGCGAAATACTGACAATTGAACACGTGGAGTGATAGGCTGAGGCAATGACGTACTTGTCTAACGAAGAGCCCAGTGAAGCTAATCAGTTCACACCGCCGCGGGTTTCAAAGCGGCCCGCGCACATTTTGTTATTTTATTTAATGCCCTGATATGGTGTTGCATAGACGCCGGGCCCAGGTTTTAGTTTCAATGACGATTTTGGCTATTGCATAAAGGAACACCCTATAAGAAAAGCGAAGGTAAAAGATTTTGTGTTAGTCCACGCAAAGATATGTCTTTGTCCAGTGGATGCAGGCTTTTCGGACTGCCACCTCTTGTTCATATTGCGGTTCTATACTAACCCGGAATTTCAAAGCCTATAACAATAATCTCTTGCCTGTATCTGCCCAGCGCGTTCTCACCCCAGCAAAATTGTATATTTCGTGTCCGCTAAAAAAAGCAGAAGATTTAATGTCATCATGTCTGAGCCTCAATTAGTAAAAACAACCGTTGCCGAAAATAGCACGGGCATTCGCACTGAATCCAATGTTGTAAACATTCCCTGTGATTTTTTTTTTCAATTACTGTTCTCTGCTCCTTGTGTGCTCTTAAAACACAACGATTTAGTTATAGAGAAGTCTGATGTTTCTCTCACAATATTCCCTGCTTTTTAAAGAATTATGCTCTTGATTACTACCTTTATCTTCAAGATTGCGATTTTAATTATGTTTTAAATGCCTGACGAACGTTTCTTCAAGTCGACCTCGATGCTTCACTCAAGAGGATTAATTCAGGTGAGGTCATTCTGTCAAGTTGGTCGGAACGGCTAAGTAGGTATTACTAATTTAAGATATATCAGGCTTTAACTCATCCATATATTAGACCAATTATACTTTGAAATCACCGTTAGAACTTGTACCGAACAACTTGAATCTTTAGCACACAGTATTCACAAAATAAAAAAAAAAGAGAATTCAGGTTTAGCCATTAATCTCACGAAATGGCAGTACGCTTTTTCTTTCTAACGAAGGAACTCAGCATGCGCTGGTAGAATATATTTTATGGCTTCCTTTAGCGAACAGAACACCTAATACGTTTCAGTAGTTTTAACAAGATAGTTCAGTACAAATAGAATCGGGGAGAGTTGGCTTGATATTTAATATACGAGACCAGAAGAAGGACTTCCTTCGCACAAGAAACTTGCGCGAGGGGTCCTATTGAGAAAGAAGTTCTAGCGTTACAATTATGCCTGAAGTCAGTGAAGAATTACGACCGCTTTTGGAGAAAGGAAGATTGCAGAAATTGAGTATCTTAGTCTTAGCCTTAACTAAGCAGCCTGCCGCACCCTCAAGCGCCGTTTACACTCGCGCGGTCTCTTCTAGCCGACGTAAAACTGCTATCTTTCTTCTGCTGCTGATGAGGCAAAAACATTAATGCAAACCTTATAGAATGGTGGCACGGCACCTATATATACATATGTCTGCTTTGCTTAGCAAGCCGACAGCACCACTGATTTACACCTTATACCACCCTATTAAAACTGCTAAACAGATAAGCTCTGAAGGACAAACTGCTTTTGCCAGCAAGTTTATTAGTGTGAAGCTTTTGATGTTCATACTGACCAGGAATGATTCCAAGGGCAGAGTTGTTCACTGGGAACTTGGCTTCTATTGCGAATATGAGCGGTATTTTTTTGCGAACGCTGATGAATTTTTGTTATTCTTTGGTAGGTACGCTTTAATACCACCAGTTCTCCAAGATTTCCAGTATTCTATCAAGACTCTTCAAATTTCGGCGACATTTTGTCTGTGTTATATTACTCTGTGGTTACAACGCCTAGTACAGGTTGAAATTTCGAGTGCGCTTTAGCGGAATCAACAACTAATCATAGCCATTTACATGAATTCTTAAATGTCACTGCACAATATCACGGCTATCTGAGCGCTACATCACGGCGAGCAGAGATGTGTGAGCCACGTACAGTACAACCGAACCCGAAGCAACCTATAAAGCTTTACCTTTCGTTTGTGCTGGTAATTCAATCCCGTGATGCTGAGTAAAAGTTACCGTGGTTTGTAGATCGATCTCTCGAAGCGAGATAACACGGTATCCCGGACCACCGATTTTCCCGTGGTGCAGTCATAGCTGCAACATTGAAGAGCTTTAGTAGAGGGAGTACGCACTGATTTTCGGCGCTATGTGGTATAAAATGAGACAACGGTGTTTTTAAAACATTATCAGGATTTAAAACAAACGTAAAAAGAAGAGTAACTGCATTAGTGCCTTCTGTGCGCGAGGCTTTACAAAATGCGTACGCTACAACCATTTACAGCAATAAAGTCTGAGCAATAGTCGTAGCTTCTCCTCCGATTCATCCTAGTCGTGCCAAGCGGCTTTGTGCGTGTACAGACTAGAAATTATGGTTTGCCGCACACTTCACCATTCAGAGTACCAATTTTGCCGACATGCTTCATACCTTACGAATGTGTGATTGACGTGCAACAATTTCTTAAAGAGTAGTTAGAGAGAGTGTATGAGCATAGAGCACGAGTCCACATTTTGAAGCATGCTAGTTATTACTAAAGGAAGGAAAATCGTAACTCCGATAAGAAGGCAGAGTAGGTGTATACAGGCGCATACTCAGATCTGGTGATTAAATTCACCTGTTAGTACAAAAATTGTAAGAGGTAGTCAAATATTTGAAATTTGCGATGACGGTTCTGGTGTGTCGTTGGCGCGCCGTGTCTCCCGCGGAAAAAGTAAAAAAACTCAAACAAGGACGCGAGTATGCCTTCGCAGAATTGATATTGACTGTATGCATATTTTCATGTCATCAATAACATCAGAACTGCGGTACGTTATGAGGCGCTGAGTTTCACGAGCCGGAAATTTGGCGTACGGGGCCAAGGTGTGATACTCTAGGGAGCACTAATATACGTATAGATCATACACCTGCACATTTTTAAAAAATAAATGTGCCTTTCCATGGACCCTAAGCTAACGCCAGAAGCTCTCCGCCAGCATCGAGAAGAACCAACTGAATTTCATTTAGAAGTAAAAGTTTCCAGTGACTTATCAATATACTGCCAGAGGGAATCACACTGGCATTTAAAGCAACAAGAAAAATTATTTGACTGTGAGAAAACTTAGCACAGTTAAAAAACTTTGCGACAATGCCCTTTGGGGTTTGACGGTTAGAATGCTTGTTATGAACTTTAATGCCGCATATGTGAGTAGAAACGAGTGCCTAAACTTGCAAAATAAAATCAGCTGTACATTAAGGAAAGCAGATGTCACCAGGTGTAGAAAAGAGTGACAGGTATGGAATGAAAAAAGGATTTTTTCGAAACCCTCCTCCTTTAACTGCTTCGTAGATGAGCGCAATCTGAAGTATACAACACTGTGATAATGCCTCTGATAATTTGAATAAGAGGAAAGGCAGACGCAGGATTGCGATACGGTACGGATACTTAAGGAGATAAGAAATCAGAAGCAGGCCGACAAGAGCAAGACGGCACAAAGTGCTGTGCCGGTTCTTCTTGTCCCGTGTTTATCGCCTCTTTCTCCTTCGTAAGTAAATTGCGCAATGTCGAAGTCTCTGCCTTAATTATTGGTATTAGTAGTAGTTTATCTAGTAAAATAAAACGGGAGTGCAAAGGTGTCGCTAGCGGTGGCAACTGCATCGAAACCTGAAGCACCTGAGCGGCAGTTACGTCGAGTAAAATTACAGCAAGAGAACAACAAAAGCGAAGGAAAGAGGGAGAATGTATTGGAGCACCTTACAATACTATGGATCTTTTTCTTCTTGTTGTGCAGTTCAGTTTTTTGGGAAAGAGAAGAGGTGTCATCATTTTGTATACTGGGTGAAAATATACATTTCTAATTGGTTCGCAGATGTGACGCATTTCCCACGCAGTTGCACGCACGCATAAACAGGTTTTGCGCAGTACTTAGAAAATTCAGCGGCATTGAAAGAGCAGCCGTTTTTGAGGCCTTTACAATCATGCGGTGCAGTTACCTTCGCGTGGTTCACCAAAAGATGGCTACTTTCTTTACCAGCTCAAGACGTCTCGCTGTGACGCATATAGACCCTCAAAGCAATAAAGAAATAAGGTCCTCATCAGGAAATATGATGCTATTTTCCCAGTTTAGCGATTGGGCTTCACGATCCAGCTCTAGAAAAATACGCTCGGCGTTTTCGGATTGGCAACGGTTGAAAGAGGCGTTTTTGTTAAGATAACTTATGTTAAGAAAGTCCTCTAGCACCAACGGCGCTAATTATCAATGACGTGACAAAGTGATGGTTTCTTTCCCTGACCTTACTTCCTTTCGCGTATCTTTGAAGATTCTTGATGGAACATATCATTCAATATGTGCAACCAACTCGGCCAACAACAAGCTTCACTGAACTTCGCTTGTGTTATATCGGGCGCTTTTCAATGCAAATCTGTGAATATCTGCTCCATCGTGTTATTAGTACAAGTGGTGTCTGGCCAGCTAGAACATTTTTATTTTACACACGTACAGAGACCTTGCTTAATGACGGATGTTGCCTGTTACCGCAGGGTACTTCCCTTTATGGCGTCTCCGTCGATTCACATTGTAGAACCTTCTTCGATATGCGCAAAACACTGATGCACTAATGATCGCCGCGATCAATGTGGAAAGCAGAGCTAGTTGACGTGTCATCATTAAGTAAAAGACTAGCGCATGTAATTATAGGACCCCGACATAGGAGAAAACAGGACGAGTGCTAGTCCTGTATTCTTCTATATCTGTGTCCTAGTTATATGCGCTAGTCTTTTAATTAATGATCTCCACGAACGGCACCTACACGTAGATTGTATCAAAAACTATTAAAGGCTTGAAAACTGTTAAAGCATCTAATTTGTTTTATAAAAGTATGTTTAATATCCAGACGTCAAATATATTGTGGGGGGAAGCCGCCGCGGTTGCTGAGTGGTTACGGCGCTCGGCTGCTGGCCCGAAAGACGCGGGTTCGATCCCGGCCGCGGCGGTCGAAATTCGATGGAGGCGAAATTCTAGAGGCCCGTGTACTGGACGATGTCAGTGCACGGTAAAGAACCCCAGGTGGTCGAAATTTCCGGAGCCCTTCACTACGGCGTCTCTCATAGCCTGAGTCGCTTTGGGACGTTAAACCCCCCTAAACCAAACCAAACGAAACCAATATATTATGGGCTTCTGCTAATTGTCACTGTGTCCTTGTTGGTATGCCTTTCGGAGGGCCCACAAGCGAACGTTGCCTTGTTTACTCGTTGAATAAACTTTGTTATATAGGCGAAGCAAGGTTAGCACCCAGGATACAAATACATCGTGTCGGCATCGTCTTTTCGCTCAGCTGACCTTCTTAGAATCCTTTCGCATACTTCTTGAACTGCTTCCTCTTAAGATAAGCCCTTTCATTTCTTTGAGTGTGCACCTAGTGACTAACATTGATAATCTACCAGGTGCCCCGGCTAAATGTGACAAATCGTTTAGAAAATCGCATTTTTCTAGCCGTGTGAAACGAAATGAGGGAGCTAACTTTTTAAACATTGACTTGGAAGCGAAGTGTCAATCAAAAGTTATAGACCGCTTTGAAAAACAGCCGACTAAAGTGTTTGCACCAAGGTAAAGTTTCGGAAAAGTAGATTTGTTTATCCGGCTTAGATCATAACTTATCCAATAAAAAAAATGCTACTTCGTGACAACGGTGCCACTTCGACGTCCCAAGATGCGACTTAGAGAAGAAAATCTGGCTTTTTTGAAGTGCTTTCCCCGATGAGCCTTTGCGTGCACATTGAGCCAGAGATGTGAGTGACCAGCTGGTCACGAGGTAACTTTCTCTAATGGCCAATAGATCAATCTACATACATTGTACCTTAATGGAAACAGCGCTGCTAGCTGTGTTTTGTGATGGTCTAAGCCTTTTTCTTTGACGCTTTTTGAAGACTTCACTAACTAAAAAACTTTTAATCAACAAAATACTACTGCAGATTGGGTCACGCGACTCTGAGAAACCCTCAGTTGGTTTCATGCGGCTGACAAATTCCGTTTTTATTAAAAGCTGGGACACCCGGCATATTGCAGACTAAATGTGCAGTTCAATCTACTCAGTAGACTTTCCTCTGTTTTAAGTGTCACAACGCAATCGCAGTTTTTCACACTACAAGACACGCAGGGTGATGCCTTAACTGAGGTAACCAAATATTTAAGCACCTAAGTGACCGAATATATGAGCCCATGAATTCAGCGAATAGTTTGCGGAACGCATAAAACGATGTGTGCCGAGAAAAGCTTGCTTTTACGTAATAGACAGCGGTGCACGGAGCACTTAGAAGCATTGAAGTAAGAGCCACGCGCCGCTGTGCCACGTACATGATCCTGCAAAACATAACCTAATCCTTCGACTATAAGTAGGGGGCATATGAAATTAAACGCCGGCGATATCAAGTAAATTGCTTCGCGTTCAATAGTTTGTTCTCACGAATTCTCTGTTTTACGCAATCCCATTGACTGGGATACCACAATCGCCCTTTTTTTTGGGATGAGTTTTCTTTATGTGGATAACTGCGTTTTCAGATAATTTTCGATATCTGTTGTAATCAATGCTTTTCCAACATAGGTAAGAAAACCAGTACAGTGCGAGCTAATTATTAGCATGTTCACTCCCTCGAGCCATTCTAGGAAGAAGTTGGCGTTGTAGGGCTGTCCAATATATTAAAAGAAACGCATGAACGCTGGCCCTCCTACGGTTGTTGCACCGCCTTCTTATAACTTCCTGCATCAACAGCGTGGTCAGGCACGCGCAAACTGCTAGGCGGGCAACGGTAATGAGCAGTGAGCACCTGCATGCTTTCAGAAATGATGCTTAAACATCAAGTAATAGATAACGGCTTATGGACAATAATGTTTTCTGGTGAGAGGAGACGCGTGATCTACTAAAACAATGGCAGAAGTGGCGCCATGCAAGTACTCGCACAGCTGAGCATGCAAGACAGTGCATGACTAGGCGGCAATAACCTTGGATTATCAGCGATAACATATTCCTCACATATGACGTTGGCCGCCATAGCCTTGAGACAGGTGAGTGCCACTGACACGGCTCGTCTCTGAATGCACGGAAGTGTTCGGGACTCGTAACAAAAGCACGGCTGACTATGCACATGCAAGTGACCTGGTCGATAACGCAAGGAACGAGGAACTGAAGGTTTAGCCGGAAAACACTTCGAGTTTTACATCGCTCACCTTTAATAATACTGAATCTGGTCACCTCCATGCTGACCTGCGTCGTTAACGAACATTTTTTGTGCCCTATGTAAATTCGAAGGTCAGTGCCACTGCATTACACGTTTTCGCAGGCAACAGTGGAAATCCGCAAGGTGTACGTTTTGTACATCGCGTGCAATGCACAAAAAATTGTTCACTGCCTCCTTCACGCTTTCTTTTCGACTGCCGTATTTTTTTCCTGGTCTCACAGCCAACGTAATGCGTGGGCGGCCAGTTTGCAAAACGGGCAACATCAAATGATTCGAGGGGTATCGAAATGTGCTAATATGAGAACATTATAAAGCAGGCGTCCCGGCAACTCAGCGCTCTGCTTTCCTAGGGGCGAAACACAGCGAGATATTTTAATTTTATTAACGAGTGCAAGACAGAAAGCAGAGAATAATTATTATTGGAAATTTTTTATAGACTCATGATAACAAAACTTGCATACTTTATATTTACTGGATCAACATTGGAACAAAAATGGCAGTGTTTTAACATAAAAAAACCGAGTATATGTGCGAAAGCATGTGTTTAGGCTGATTGTGTGGTGGGGTTTCTTTGCTGGGTTGTTGGCATGTCTCTCGACGATATTAGACTCAGCATAAGTGGTTAAGCTGACTGGGTCTGCTTGCGCCGCTGATGCAAGTTGATGAACACGAAAGTGTGCTATGCACCGCGCGAGAGTGTGTTGCAGTTTAATACGGGCCGTGATCGACATTGGCGATAGTGTCGTGCTCTCGTGCGGTGCTCTCGTGCACTCTCGCGTGTGTTCTCGTGCACAATTAAGAGAAGATTCCTGCTCGGAGTTGGTACGTCTAGTGTAGTGCCTTCGGACTAATTCATGTGGCAGCGCTGCTTGCTCCCCTGATAGGACAAAATGCCTCTCTTCTGTATTTTTCAATAGACGGCACCCAAGCAGCACAGGTTATCGGCGCAATATTTCAAAAGGACTCTTCCATACTGGTCCTCTGTAGGGCCTGCCTTTGCCAATACGATTCTAATATTGAAAAAATTACCTGTGCTGCTTGGGCTGCTTCCTGAAGTAATCACATTCGCTCTTCCCGATGCCCACTGTACTTATTTTTGATGGTCTCCATACCACTCCTCGTGTCATCCCAACCTAGAATTCTGAGCGCCGCTATGGCCGTGCTCTAAAGTCCAGTGGCTGTACGGACCAGCCATCGCTTCAAACGCGGCACTGAGCTCTAAAACTTTTTCTTTCTCGCTTAAAACCGAAAAGGCTCCTTTGAAATTTACTGATCACGATTACAAGAAACATATCAATCGAGCCACAATTCGTATTTTTACTAGGAACGCTACTGTAAAATATTTCAGGCCAAAAACGCGGCACAACTTGCTTATTTACAAGTTCGATATTTTGTCTGAAATATATTGCTTTGGAAAAAAGTTAAGAACTATTGAACCTGGTTTTTACGTGCTATAGAAAGCCGTCAAAATATATGACGCTGCTGAGGAGTGTCACGAGACAGTTTTAAAACAAAGCAAAGGTGATTCTTTTAGAGTAACATAATTAATTAAAACGTTGAAAACGTAATAAAGAAAAAAACAGCACAAAAAATTGTGCCGAAACAGGCCTGCTGTGCGATAAAAACCGCCATGCTTATGCGTTCTCTATAAAAACGCTTCCAGGGCAGAAGCAAAATATTTGATTTTTCCTGATTTTTTAGAGAGACCAACTTTCGTACTTTTCGTTGAAACCATACAAAACAACTGAGCCGCCGGCGTTCATTGGGTTCATTGGCATTGATAACGTTGTAGAGGCCGTTCGTTTTCGCGAAAGGAGAGACACAAAACTGAATCCTTGGGTCAGTGGACAGCTCAGTCTCGCTTTCATGTTCATGGCGTTGGTGTCCCACTGCAAATCCTAATATAATAGCGGTCCGCACACTAGATAAGTAGCAAGCCCACCCTGCCTTCTTTTCAGGTGGCAGTTAATGGTTGATTGCGAGGGGTCGGTCAGATAATGAGCGCTGCGGCCCATTGCTGCAGCGCCGTGTGTCTGCCACAACGTTGTCAGCGTTAAAACATGCATCTCTCTCTCAGCATCGCCACGCACCTAAAAGCTCGATTGAGGCGTCCACTGACCCAGGGAGCAAGTTATGCGCCCTTCCTTTTCTAAAAATCATCGGAGTCTGAAACGTTGACAACGCCAAAGCCAATGAATACAATGAACGCCGGAGGCTTTCGCTTTGTATGTCCTGGATTAGCTGAGCTAATCCACCTTTATTTTTCTGAAGCCCATTCGGGCCTCAGTCATGCCAGACATCGATCTCACGCTAGCGTGCAATTTATGTTCCCGAGTATGGTCGCGTTGCATAGCATGAGCGCTCATTTCGCAAGGTGTTCTTTGTGCTAGCAATCGTCTTTGTGCTAGCCTTGGCCTTCGTGACTGTTGCCGTTACCTGGCTACATCTGGCAAAGAACAGGCCAACTACGAGACAAGGAAAACGTTTGCAGTGCAAGGTACGATTACTACTAGCCTAGAAGATACTGAACAATTCAATTATCAACGAAATCACTTTTTATGCCTGTAACTGTTGAATGAATTGAAACTCTAAAATTTTCATTTCGCCCTTAGATGTCAATTTTTAGCGATTATACACAGCACATTGTGGAGCATTGGCTGCGTGCTCACAAATACTGTGTTTTTAACGTGTATTCTCCTGAGCGAATAATATTCGGACAAGAGTGGCTTATATTGAATACACATCTGCCCCTTAACAAAGGAAGAATTGCCTTAGCAGCATGAGATTTGTGACCTTTCTGAGGTAAATGTGAAGCCTTTTTTTCCGCCCTACGGCCTGATATACAGTCTCCCGCAATAGTTCACGGCATGCATAATTTCAGCAATTTTAATGCTTCACTGCCTCGCGACCCAGCCCTCTTATTTTATCGCCAGCTTAATCAGAAACATTGTAGTTAAAAAATAAAAAAAAACAGATGTAACCGGTTTTTCAGTTTACATAGGGGGAGAAATGTTACCAGAGACGTACATTGGTTTAATAGCCTGGAGGCGACAAGATGCATTATGGATGCAGGTGAATGCGTGACATTTGAAGTGAGCGACAAATTTATCAAAATGCACTGGCATTACTCTGAGCTAAAAGCTGACGCACGGCTGCTTGCCCCAGGAAGACATGAGTTCGTTTCGCGATAACCACGTGCGTTATTGTTCAGGTTACTCGGATCTGCATAGCAGCCGGGCAGCTGTTGTGAGATCCAAGCGCGTCCGTCTATTCAGAGACAAGACGTATCTGTGGCACTAGCCGGTCTTACCGCTGTAGGGACCTCTGACATTTGTGAAGAATATCTTGTCGCTGCAAGGTTACTACTGTCTATCCACGCAGTCTTGCATGGTCAGTGGTTCCAGTGCTTGCGCGGCGCTGCTGAATCCGATTTCTTAGTATATCACGCGTCACTTCTCACCCGAAAACGTTATTGTGGAAAGGCTGTTATTTAACCTTCTATTATCAGGCAATAGCTCTGAATAAATACAGCTGCTCATGGCTCATTACCGTTCTCTGGCTTGCACTTCGCATGCGCATGAGCCCGCCGGTGACGTAAGCAGCTATCAAAAGACGCCCCCGTCTATGTAGCCCAACCCCCGGGCCGTCGGCTTAGGCTAAGTACCACGGGGGAGCAAGTTACCACCCTTTGGCTAAATAATGTTTACTGACTGACCGACCGACCGACCGACCGACCGACCGACCGACCGAATGACTAACTGAAGGCGCAGCATGTGACATAGGGCCAGCGTTCCAGCGTCACTTGTAGTTCATAGTACAGCTGAACAATATCAGCTGTTCCCTCGAGAGCTTGATCCAAGGAACACGCTAATAAGCATGCAGCTTGTACTGTCCTGCTCGACCTAGATATGCTGGGAAGCGGTTATTAAAACGTATCGAAAATCACCTGAATAAGTTATTTACCATATGAGAAAAAATCTTCCTAATGAGAACACTAATTTGCTATCCAAATCACTGAGATTGTCTCGAACCGAGCTTTCCTCAGAACAAATTGAACACTTGTCGCAGATCGTGTGGTCATACACTTGTTTTCACATCAGATGCCTTAACTGAAACTCGCATGGTTAGGCAATTTCTTTACGGATTCTCTTCATATAATATAGTTTCCTATTTCAAGCTTGATTTCTCAAAGTTTACAAGTGCTCCAGTTAATGACGCTTATTCCGTAAAGAACAAGCTTTCGTCAGCTTTTTTCGTGTGCTTTTTTATATTGTAACTTACAGATACGGAAACAAAGAATAGAAAGGACTGCCTTGTCCAAATTTTTTCTCGAAAATATCTAGCGATGAGGTTTTCACCGTTACGTAATCACGGAGTATGACTTCCGCTGTACCAAACTTTAAGTACCTAGTAAAAATAAAGTAAAAGGAAGAGAACTGTAGTCAGTACATAAGGCGGCACAACTAGTCTGCAGTGCGTACTGTCAGTCTTAGTCATTGAATGCCAGTAAAGAAAGGAATTGAGGTGCACGAATATTTTTTGAAATAGAATTAGTTATGTATCTCATGAAAGCTCACGAATCAAGAGCTTTGATAACTCCTTTCACAGAAATGGATGGTATTTTTATGCTCCTGAAAGCTAGAAATCTAGGTGACGCTTCAAATATTATACTGTTCTCACCTCTTCCTAACTAAGGGGTTCTCACGTACAGAACTGTCAGACGATATGGCCTCAAGTAAATATGCCGTACTAACTCTGCCTTGCAGTTCGGCCTTTATTAAAAAATAAAGTTTTCAGCACTTATTGTTGCAGTTGTCACGGGAACCACGGTAAATACTGCGCTTCACCGAAAAACTTCAACTACGCCAATACATCAATTTCTAATTCAACTGATAATGGGAGACCACGATGTCTTGGAATGTTCGAATAAAAAACAATGTGAGGGACGCTGGGGAGTTCTTCGGATTTCTTTAATTTTTCTAAACAATATTTAGCTTGGGCAGGGCATGCAATGGGAAGGAAAGATAACGGTTGGTCCTTAAGGTCAACGAAGTAGACTCCAAGTGAATGCAAATAGAGCAGGGAACGGCAGAAAGTTAGGTGGGGAGATCAGCGTAAGAGTTTTCGGAGATACGGTGGATTGCAGCAGGGCCAGAGCAAGGTTTATTGGAGAGATCTCAGGGAGGCCCTACACTGGGCGTAGTCAAGGTGCTGATGGAGATGATTAGTTAAATAACTTTTTTATAACGCACATGCTATTTAAAAAAATGTACTGACAAATCAGTATACATGACATTAGCAACCCACATTGCACTGGGCGTAGTAACGTTACTGCTGAAGCTGATTATATAAATGTCTTATATACTACCACATGTGCTATATTTAAAAAATCTAGTGAAGAATAGAGAAACCGTTAGATCAGCAGTCCAAATTGAGAAGCGCCTTAGTGATATAGAAAACAAATTTATTATTTCTCTTCTTAAGTAAACAAATTATTACTCATCTAGTGTGCTAGCCAAAGTTCGTGACCTCGACATTGATTTATTATATGAAGCCACTGAATCGCCAGCGGCTTTATTTCTTTGCCAGTGTCGTGAAATTTTCCGATCAGTGTCAGAATTGGCTGCCTGGCAAGACATATATCCCACACAAGTGAACGCATTTTGCTGTGCAATTTTGTTGGAACAGGAGATGTTCACCCATTTATTTCGCGCTGCTCTATCGATAAAAAGACTCTGGAGACCGCGATAGAGTAGCAGCAAAGAGTAACCGCTGAGCCCTTATTGCATACAGAGTATATACAACTGAACATCTCGTCAGCCTAGCACTACGCCTTCATTGTTCAACCACCTTCCAGATAGCGGTAGTCGGCATATATCATCTCCTGATTGCCTTTTATTTGTTTTTGTCACCTCCGCATCTTTATCAAGGAATCTGCGGGATCCCTGACTGCTTGTGGAGCATAAAAGGTAGCACGCAGTGGCTCCTGAAGTACTTCTGTTTGGTGAACGTCTCCTAGCGTTCTGTGTCCGCTGCAAACTACTGGTAAGTAGGTACGCCCTTCTTGCGAGAAGGGAGTAGAGTGAACAATAGAAGCATGCTTTACAAAGCAAACCTTTTATGAGGGTGCTTTGGATAATTAAGAAGCACTGTAGCTGAACAAAAAGCTCTACGTGTTTAACATTTTTTTTCTCTTCAGCAAACGTTTACTTCATCCGGATAGCGAGCGGCAACGACGTTGGTTGCTCAGAAGTAATGTTGCTATTAAGCAAACGAGTAGCCACTGGAAGGCGCAGAGGAGTAAGTCACATGGGTGGTTATTAGAACGTTTCATACTTACTTCACCGGTAACTATACAAAGTTTCACTATCAAATATTGTCTGCCATTTCTACCTGTGAACGCTAGGCGCGTGCGACAGTCCACCACGCTCCTGGAGCGGACGCTTGAATTTCTGTTTGGTAGAGTTCCACATTGGCTGATGGAGGTTTTATTCGCCATGCAAAGATGCGTGGGAAGTGCGCAGTAGTTCATAAAAAGCCATTGATGCACACTTTCAGTTCCCGCAGTAATTATCTGAAGTCCTGCTGGTCGTGAGACTAGCTTCCAGAATCGCTAACGCGCCTAAGTATAAATTCATTCGCGCTTTAGTGGCTTTGGGCCATTTCGTCTTTAAAATCAAACGGCAATCTTGTCTGCTTTGTGGGCCTGCTTTGTTTAAACTCTGTTTTCCTGGAGATCTATTTCCTAGTGGGCAGAAAAATATGACGCCATAAAACTTTAGTCACCCGCCATGAAGCGTTCTTAAGGATGCTTTCAGGAATTTACTTGGCAACAATGTTAATCATGTAAGACATTCCCCCGGCCAGATCAAAAGCGGCAGTGAGTCCAAAGAATTCGCTAGAATGTACGGTTCGGTCAAGTAGGGATTAGACCCCACTGTTTCTATAAAGGATTTGCGCGTTAACACAATGGCTATATATGCACGCAGTGCATCGTTTGTGGTATTCGATTCTGAACAACAGTTGAACGGATATAATACAAATACCTGTCCTGCTTTCCGGTAATACGTCACAATACTGCCTGCCTCGAATGAATGCTGTTTTTGGAGTGCAGTCGCTCCGTTCCAAATATGAATATTGTTAGTTTATTCGTTATTCGTGCATGCTTGATCCTTAATGTTTAACAGTATTGTAATGGTCAGGTGAAGTGATTCAAATGGAAGACAAGAAGTTCACTAGCGCAGTACACTTGTGCGTGTATATTGTCGTATTGAGGCGAATGAAATCGGCATTATTGTCACATTTCTTCTTGAATTGATGTCAAAATTTTACCTCTAAATGACTCCACTTTCTTTGTAGGCGCCATGAATGCCATTACGGTCGCCATTTGTATCCTTGGTGTTTTTGTCGCCACGGGTGAGTGAAATCTTGCCATATCGCGTCACGTGAATCGGTGTTATACTCTCATATTCAATTACTCGGGCCGCCAGTTTAATGAATCTACTGCTTAGAAATACAAGAAAGGGATGATGTTTGTGATTTCTTCATGTATTAGTGATCTTTGCGTCAGCTACTTTAGGGAGAGTAAATGTTGCATTCTTGAACTGGCTGACCTGTGCAGACAGGACTCAAGCTAAGGTTGTGAAAACTTGATCAATTCTTCTTGTCGGGCGACTTATTGCGCAAACATCTCGTGAAACGTTTTAACGCAAGTAGACACAGACCACGAAAAAGATTACACACACAAACAAGCGCTATTTTGTGTGTGCTGGTGTGTGTCTGTGAATGTGTTGTCTTCCGCGTCGTTTGTGAGTGCCTGATATTGGGGATTTGACACAATCTGTACTGCTTCTGGATTATCATAGACTATGAATCCGGAATTCTCTAAACAATTCAGCACACTTTGAAGCAGGAAACCAACGATAGAGTGCTATAGAGCCGCCGTTCACGCCGCATACCGTGTACATCAGAAAGAGAAAGAAACAGCCGTTCACGTATATGTGCCACTATAACAGAGGACAACAACAACATACCCTTGTTACACGCCAAGTCAGTATATTGAATTTCTCTTGCGAGCAAGCTTTACAGTTTGCTTAAGAGGCTATTGCCTCTTGTGATCACGCTGGCTTCATAAAACGTTCATCCCTGAAGAGGATTTATGTTAGAGCCTGGCAACCTCTCCTAGCACGCCAACAAACCGCCGAAGAACTTTATGAAGTCCCCTTTAGGAAGTAACCCCCAAAAAAATATGCAGTTAAGGAACACATCCAGTATAAGTGTTATAGATTGTTGTTTTGAAGCTTTCTGACATTTCGCTAAAGCAATCAACGTTGTGGAAAGCAAGCCGTCCACATTCTTTCCCTTTTTTTTAAAAATTGCTTGCTATGTATCTTAAATAGCGCTTAATATATTTATATGGCTTCTGTATTTGCGCGGAAGGGGCGACGGTCTGCATAAAAACGCAGCTATACTGATTGCAGTACTGCTTGGCATGTTTTTGCGTTTTTAACCCACCATGACATGCCAACACAATTCCACTAACGTCAGAGCAGTTCGCTAAGCGGTCGCAGAATGTTAATTGTTAATTTCCGTCGGCATGCTCTTTGAATAGTGTCTCTAAATTCTTTGAAGTGAAGCCAACAAACAAGAATCAAAACATGGAGGTCATTTAAGCTCCGCCTTAATAGTGTAGCACGCGACAGCCCAAAACAATGTCTCCAGCTGCCTGCGGTCCTCTGTGCATATCGCTTAGCAGGCACAGCCATTGCTGTTTATTTTATTTTGTTTTGCTTTCTTGGATTACTTTTATTTTCAGTTTTATTTTACTGCAAGACACACGAGGCATTCTCTAAACAAATCGAACGCACGTTCGTCCGTGGTCGAAGGGCCCGGCTCACGATCCAAGTGGCAGTGGTTCGAGCCCCTGCTCAACCAATTTTGTTTTGTGCGCCATTGATTTTCTTTTTAACCGCCGCAGTGGTTAGTGGTAAGACCGCTCGGCTACTGAGCCGGAGCTACCGGCTTTGATTCTGGCCCCTGCGGCCGAGTTTCTATGGAGGCGAAACGCAAAAGTGCCCGTGCGCTGTGCGATGTCAGTCCACGTTGAAGATCCCCAGGTGGTCGATATTATTCCGGAGCCCTCCACTATGGCTCCTCTTTCTTCCTTTCTTCTCTTAGTCTCTCCCTTATCCCTTCCATTTCGGCGCGGTTCAGGTTTCCGCTGATATATATGTGAGACAGATAGTGAGCCATTTCCTTCAATAAAAAAAAACACTTAAATTTTGAACTTTATTCAGAGGCTGACGTAAAGAGAGTGGAATGACGTCACGACCATGTATACAAAAGAGGAATTGTATAGTCCCGTCATAATTGTTCTAGCGCGTGATAGTTGTGGAGTGTTTGAATTAACCAGTAGAGCTCAGGTGGTGGCGACGTCATGGCCAGTCATAAGTTTCTCGACATGCACCACAACTGCACCAGCCTTTCTCGCTGAACGCGATCGATAACGCTGTCGCGTTTAACTGCGCCTTTAGATGACCGTTGTGCCTTATCATAACGTGATCTGTGACTCTCCTTATATAATTTTTGGTATGTGTAGAACACATACCAATTATTATATAGGGCGGGTCACAGTTCTTTACGCGAAGGGTGCTCTATTGGATCACCACTTTCGCATCCTTATATAAGTTAATTTCGTGCTAATGTCATTTGCAAATAATGGTAGAATACTCACATCATTGCAGCTTCAGCAGAAACTTCCACAGAGCAAGACAAGTCGTTGGAGGTGGTGTCGGATCTCCGATCCCAAATCGTCGCCGATGAAGCCGTACTGGTACAACCCTTACGCCTGCAGAGACCAATGTCATGGCATGCACACGAAATAGAACCACGCCCTAACGTAAGATATAACCAATTGGTCAATTCTGTCCCCAAAATATGAGCCGGCATATTCGGGGTGATCTGTAAATTTCGATGAAAAATTTAACGCTCATCAACGCGACCGGCTGAATGCCTGCGAAATGTATATCCTTTGCTGGCAGTTAGAAAAGGCATTATGAGTTAAAAATAAGGATCACCCTTTTACCCTTTGAAGGAGGTTACCACTATATAAGTTCGCGACCTGAGTTCAATAGGAAACAGATCGCTTGAATGTAATCAAAATACGAATTATATTTGAGGTTCATCTGCTGTGAGTTGAAGTGCATAAGTCATTTAAACCCTTGGACGCAAAGAACCTCTGAGGGATCATTCTGTTTGTTATTTACTGATATAAAAGGACCACTCTAATGAATAAGTAAAAACGAAAAATCAAGCTGTCAGACATTTCTTGCTCCAGGCTGTTGTTTTCAACAGGGAACTGCATGTGCAAATGATTGAGGGCAGAATTTGGTGAAAAAAGGTCTGCTTTAGCAGAAACAGAATCGGTTGAGTAACAGAGCCCTCGTGCAGTCAGTAAGGTGATTTTGGGCACAATAACAGATGGAAACACTTCCGTACATTGCCTAACTATGCGTCTACAAGAATTTATATATAGTGTATAAGCATCGATCGGTGCAGTTGAAATAAAAGCACTATTAATTGGCGTATTAACAGTCGCACGCAGTACGTGTTAAAAATTCCTTTTTTTTATTTCGCAAAGTCTAAGCACACGACTGAAGGCAAAAATAGTAAAGCGATATTAAAATTTATGAGGACGCTTACGTCACCTTCATAGTAGAATGTAACAGCTTTAGAGGCAACGTTGCTACTACATGTTTTTGCGTGTCAGTTTTTGCTCCGCATACAGAATGCCGCCAGTTTTATCTTACCTTTACTGGCACACACATAAACATGCGCTGAGTATATCTTCGTTCATTTTCTTCTCATACGTCTCTTCAGTGTATTACTTAATGTTTAACGAAAGGATGAAACAGCTCGACTTAACCCTCTTATTGTACTTTAACGTCGGTGGCCTGGAGGCTATGGACCCTCACTACCCAACCGAATCCAACCTGCCAATTTCGACCCTTTAACACTGCGGGGGAAAAAGCGAGACCAGCGCCATGGTCACCTGACCTTAGGACGTCTTCAACCTCTCGAGAAATCAACGACACCCTTCCCCAGTTGTATTCAACCTGCTTTCATTGCCCCTCCTCAGTTTTGAAAGAAAGATTAAGAGCACTGCTGTGGAAATTGAGTGAGCTTATTTGAATTAAATTATTTTCATCTTCAACGCTGCCCATTGCTCACAACGTGGTGGCCAGGGGTGACCACCCCCAGCAGGCTGGTTCCAATGGCATTGTCCTCTCGCCCTATCGAAGACTTTTGTGAGTAACGATTACGAGTTCGTATGATATGAGGCTCATTGCCTCATTCGCACTTCGGCGTACGGCGGCGAGAGCGAGCGAAATCTGCCGCAGCCGAAATGTTCACTCCTTCATACTTCCCGGCCACCCCGTCAGCGCTTTGAAACGAACTCTCAATTACCACGAAAAGAACAAGTTTTCACGATATCAATGCCTGCGCCATTTGATGGTATCCGCAAGAATATTCCATTTTCGAGGTCGTACCTTTCCGCGGCGCCCACCTCAGACAATCAGGAGAGCGCGTTTAAACGTGTTCCCTGGTGCCTCATCGTTTGTGTGTAGTCTTTTCGCGGCGTACACATATATTGTCAGAAAGCAGTATACGTCGATGCTGTCTACATAGAATAAAGGTATGCACGTTTTCCTACTCAAAATGCAGGCATTCTCTAGGACGTCATGTCACTGGGCACATTAAAACTTCTTAGCGTTTTTATTTATTTATTTATTTTTTATTTAGTATACTGCAGTGTCAAGGCCATTAAGGCAACATAGAGGGAAGTAGTAGGAAAAAGAGATAATTTTAACAAACTGGAGCTCATGAGGAAAAGCAGTTCATGTACAAAAAAAGGGCACCTAAATAAACGAAGTCAGCAATGGCTTTCGTGAAAAAAAAGTTGAACGATGTGAAGAAAAAGGCTCCTAGTTATACAGGATTAGCTACTGCGTCCTTCAAAGATTGTTGGTCAGCGGTGGTGCCTGTTGAGCCAGGGAAGTGATTCCACTCATTGGAAGTGCGTGGTGCAAGCTACTGAAAGAAGCCATTGAATCTACATAACGAAATACAGAACTTGTGAATATAATTTATTTTGGGCGGTACATACGTTGGTGGGAAGATTAGTTTGCGACGTGGCATCTGTGATGAAATAACATATGAAAAAAGGACAGGCAGAACGTTTTTCGACGTGATGAGAAGAATGGTTAGGTAAGGCTAGATTCATTGGCACTGATACTAGGTGTTCTGTTGTAGTTAAAAGAATAAAACTAATTTTATTTATTCTTAACCATTTCCAATGACTGCGTTAGGTTTATTTGACCTGGCTTCAAGACTGGCGCGGCGTACTCATGTTTGGGAAGTATTAGGTTTTTATTAAGAAGGTAATTTAATAGAAGAAGGTGTTTGCGCCGCTTTAATTGCAGAGACACAGCGTTCAGCTCAACTTAGCATTGCCATTTGTTTGTTAGAACGGCAAACACTTCTGTTCAAATTGCAACGCTCATCTTCAGGCCTAGACCTGGCACAATTATGATTCTGAATAAATAATAAAGCAATTTTTTCTCTGCCACGTTTTTTTGAAGGCGAGGTCGGGCGAAGCGAAGGACGGGCGCCACATTTATGACCCGTGAAAACATTGAGAAATGTAGTAACCACGGCGAATTCAGTCTGAAGGAAGAGGCCCTACTTCAATATATGTCGCATATATGTCGCCGCATAACGCGACATCCTCCTTGCTTTCATGTTGGACGATGGAAATCGGCTGAATACTCCCGGCGTCAGAAATCTGCCTTTTGTTGATTGGGTTTTTGACCGGGTATTTCGCTGTCGACTGTACCACAGGGGTGGGTTCTTCTTGCTCTCGCCGCCGAATGCACTAGTGTGAACGAGCGATACTGTTATTGTATTAAAAACAAATGCGAACTTCGCTGGGCTACGGGATCTGCTGATCGCATTTCCTTTTATCGGGACTGTGCTGCCTATATTTAGTTTGAAACCAAAGGGTATGCTTCGACATTATGTTTTTATTGTTCCGTTTCAGACGGAGGAGTATTTCTTCCGCAATTTCTGGAATAAGACCAAGAAATCAATGACGAAGGCTTGCCGAAAAATCAAGAAGGCTGCGAAGAAAGTAATGCCCCACATCCAGAACGCTGCCGAGGATATCGGCAAGTCCGTCGCTAACGCAGTCATCCCAATTGTAAAGGAGAAGGCAGAGAAGAAAGCCACTGAACTCATGACCAAGTTCTTCGCAAAGCATTTGGACGTGTACGCTCTGCAAGACTCGGACAGCCATACCGATGTTGTTCGCAGTCTGTGCACAGTCTTGGACGAAGAGGGCAAACGGCTTATTGAGGACGGCGAGAAAATGAACGCCCACCAATTTGTTTTCTCTATTCATTAGTCGATGGCTAGAAGCCAGCGCCGGCAGCAAGTGCGTCCTCGATTAGAACCTCGTGGACGGTGATAGAATGCAGGCGTTTTATATTTATTACAACTTCAGTCAGGAGAAGAAGACCTGATAAACCTTGGAGTATGGTATTTATTTCTGCTCAGTAGTTTTGCTACAAGAATCCTAAATGGCCACTACTTACGTGGACGAGTAATAAACGCATCGTGTTTTTTCGATAAATATATTGTTTATTTTGCTTTCTTCAAACCAGAGAAAGGAGGCAGCATAAGAATCTAAATTTAGGCGGTCTCAGAGAGGAACACCAGCGCAGGTTTCGTACAGTTGGTGGACTCCTACAACACGGGCTGCATATACATCATCATTAGAGTTAAGGAACCATATCACTGGAACATTAGTCTAAATTGATGACCGGTGGCAATGGCTTAGAGGCAGAGTGTCAGCCTCGCGTGCAAGAGGACCGGGGCTTAAATCCTGGTGCCTTAAAATTCTCGACCGTGTTTGAAATAAAAAAAGAAAAAAATACATGTGTCGATGGAAATGCATAACCAGGCCTGGGGTAAGGCCTTCTCTCGGTGACCAGAACCGACAACGCACTCCCTCATCAGAACAGGATTTGGCCACCCCGGTGTAGTACTCGGCCACAACCTTCTATGAACAAACCAATTAACCCTCTGCCCTCAGTCCCCAGCGGGTGCGGAGCAACTGACCACGTCGGCGGTCAGATCTGTGATGCAGCGGAGGGTGCTACCAATTTCAGGCTCCGGACAGGTCGCCATTGGAATCTGAACCTGGCAAAGTTTAACGCTAGAACTTTATCTAGTGAGGCTAGCCTAGCAGTGCTGCTCGAGGAACTAGCGGGAATTAAATGGGATGTCATAGGGCTTAGTGAAGCTAGGAGTACAGGTGAGGCGTATACAGTACTAAAGGATGGACACATACTGGGCTATCGCGGATTAGCGGATAGACGAGAACTAGGTGCGGGATTCCTAATTAATCAGGATATAGCTGACAACGTAGATGAGCTCTACAGTATTAACGAAAGGGTAGCAGCTATTGTAATTAAGCTCAATGGGAGGTACAAGCAGAAAGTGGTTGAGGCCTACGCGCCTACATCCACGATGACCAGGGCGTTGAAAGTTCCTATGAGGACGTCGAATCGGCCATGAATAAAGTAAAATTCCACTACACTCTAATGATGGGCGACTTCACTGCGAAGGTGGGCAAGAAGCAGGCTGGCGACCACGCAGTAGGCGACTATGGGATAGGTTCTAGAAATAGCAGGGGAGAGTTATTAGTCGAATACGCGGATAAAAATAATTTACGGATCCTGAATACCTTCTTCCCCAAACGAGAAAACAGGAAGTGGACGTGGAAGAGCGCCACTGGGGAGACTAAAAATGAAACCGACCTCATACTGTGCGCTCAACCTGGCATCATTCAGGATATGGCCGTCCTCGGCAAGGTGCGTTGTAGCGACCACAGAATGGTAAGGTCTCGAATTAGCTTAGACTTGAAAAGGGAGCGGAAGAAGCTAGTGAAGAGGAAGTCCATTAATGAGTCAGCCGTATGAGGGAAAAAACAGGACTTCAGGATATCGCAGCAAAATAGATATTCAGCTTTAACCGAGGAAGACGATCTTGATGTTGATGCAATGAACGATAACCTCACAGCCATCAATACGGAGGACAGTTCGACAGGATACCGGAAAGCTATTTCAGGCGACGAAAGATCTCACTAAGAAACGCCAAAGCATGATGGCGTCTAACCCTACCGACAAAATAGAACTGGCAGAGCTATCCAATAAGTACATAAGCGTAAGGTAGCCGACATAAGGAAGTTTAACATAGAGAGAATCGAGCATGCTCTACAGAAGGAAGGTAGCCTAAAAGCGATGAAGTGGAAACTAGGCATAGGTAAAAACCAGATGTATGCGTTAAGAGACAAGGACGGCAATGTCATTAGCAATATGGATAAGATTGTTAGAATAGCCGAAGAGTTCTACACAGATCTCTACAGTAGCCATTGTAATCCGAGCGTTAATGAGAGAGATGCAGAGCAATGCGTCATCCCGCAAGTAACAAAAGAGGAAGTAAAGAAAGCCTTAGGAGCAATGGAAAGGGGAAAAGCAGCTGTGGAAGGTCAGGTAACAGTAGATCTGTTGAAGGATGGAGGAGAGATCGTGCTAGAGAAACTGGCCAGCTTGTATACGCAGTGCCTTATGACCTCGACCGTACCAGAAGCTTGAAAGAATGCAAACATTATCTTAATTCATAAGAAGGGAGACGCCAGGGACTTGAAAAATCACAGACCAGTCAGCTTACTATCCGTTGCCTACAAGGTATTTACTAAAGTAATCGCTAATAGAGTCAAGGCAACCTTAAACTTTAATCAACCAAACGATCGGACGGGCTTTGTTAAAGAATATTCCACAATCGATCATATACACACTATCAATCAGGTGATATAGAAATGCGCAGAATATAACCAATATCTATATATCGTCTTCATTGATTACGAGAAAGCATTCGACTAAGTGGAAACCTCCGCAGTCACACAAGCATTGCTTAATCAGGGTGTAGAAAAGCCTAACATAAAAATACTGGAAGATATATATAGCAACTGCACAGCAGGCGCAGTCCTCTATAAATTCAGCAATGAAATTCCAATAAGGAAGGGCGTCAGGCAAGGAGACACGATCTCGCCAATGCTATTCAATTGGGAATAGCTGGGAATAAGAGCAAATGGAGAATACCTAATCACTCTGCGATTTGCTGATGACATTGCCTTGCAGAGTCACACAGGAGGTGAATTACATAGCATGATCAATGATTTAGACAGGCAGAGCAAAACGGTGGGTCTAAAAATTAACATACAGAAAATCAAAGTAATGTTCAACAGCCTAGCAAGGGAATTGCAGTTCACAATTGGAAGCGAGGTGCTGGAAGTGGTAAAGGAATACGTCTACTTCGGGCAGGTTGTGCAGCTGATCCAGATAATGAGAGGGAAATAACTAGAAGGATAAGAATGGGGTGGAGCGCATATGGCAGGTTTCCTCAGATCATGAATGGCGGTTTACCAATTTCCCTCAAGAGAAAATTCTACAACAGCTGTATCTTAGAGGTACTCCCCTACGGGGCAGAAACGTGGAGGCTAACGAAAAGAGTTGAGCTTAAGTTAAGGACAATGCAGCGAGCCGTAGAAAGAAAAATGATCTGTATAACGTTAGGAGACCGGAAGCGGGTAGAGGGGGGAGGACACAAACGCGGGTTTATGACATCCTAGTCGAAATCAAGAGGAAGAAATAGGCTTTGGCAGGGCATGTAATGAGAAGGCAAGATAACCGCTGGTCCTTAAGGGTAACGGATTGGATTCCAAGACAAAGTAAGCGTAGCGGGGGGAGGCAGAAGGTTAGATGGGCGGATGAGATTAAGTTGGCAGGCAAAGGGTGGATGCAGCTGTCAAAGGACAGGAATTATTGGAGAGACATGAGAGAATCATTTGCCCTGCAGTGGGTGTAGTAAGGTTGATGATGATGACGATGATTGTGATCATGATAGGCCGTTATAAACATTGCGAATCTTAAAAAAGGATGTCATTTGTACATGGGTGCAAATCATAACACTAAAACGTTGCTTATACGCTTTCTGGTCTAAAGGCTTTAACTCTGTTCTAAAGGATTGAAAGGAATATAAACCAAACGCCTCTTTTGTCTTAGCTGTCTGCATCGCGCCGACGTTCTTACGAGGCAACCTATTATATCCCGTGAAGTGTTTTGCAGTACAAATGCGGAAAAAAGTGAACGCACCACACTGTTGTCTACGAATATTTTTCACGCGTTGCCTAACTGAAATCTGCAACAATAGTATATGGACACTGGGGCGGTTTCTTGTGGAGAAACGTTTCTTCGATCCAAATAGGGAAGGCGTGAGTGCACCTAAAAAACGTAGAGAGCCCTGTTTACTTATGCCCGCACCTGCGCAGTCGCGAGTAAAAATATATTAAACTAGTGACATGCCACAGGAGCGGCACATAGCAACACTCGGGGCTGCTGTTACGAGCACGTCACAAACAAAATTTCCGGGTGAGTTTGCAAAGCACGGTGCCGCGCCAAGAGCCCGGTGCGATTTTCGCTGCTGCGGTGACGTCACTGTGCTGATCTTTTTACTTACGAGTGTACATGAATGTATTTGCCGCGGAAATCTCAACATGTGATTGGGCGCTAGTTCGAGCGTCTGCGTAGCCGCAATTTTGGCACATTGTTCTCAGATACAGTTGAGTAACGGCAACCAAAAGCACGTCTGGCTTAGTGTACTGCAAAATAAAAGCAGGGCATCCTTCGAGATAAAAAAAAAATCGTTCATTCATTTATTCATTCCTAATGATTTTTGTCAGCCACTGGAAAAGCGAGAGAATGCCTGTCACGAAAAGTCCGTATATAACGTATGCGCAGAACTTTCACACGCCACTCAGGAATTAGTTTTACAAAATATCTAAAGCTTATTTTGAACACGCCCCATGGAATGCGGATAAAGCTATGTCTAAAGATTTGTGCGCAATTTTGGACCCCAGTGCAGCCGGCTACCCACCGGTGATACAATGAGTACAAGACTTCCCCTGGTCTGGTGTTCGGCTTATTTAAGGGTGAAATGCTTGGGAAATAGATCTTTGACCCCACCTTGAGAATTCAAAAATACGTTTTGTTTGGCGCTCTTTGGTCATAGATGCCTTTGCGCCATAAAAATCCGTAATCATCTTCGCCAGGCGTATATTCAGAGCAAAAAGTATATAAAAGGAAGATGTCGCAGCTATCTCGTACAAACAAAGTCAAATACACGATAACAAACAGGACAATTAATTTTGGCTAGTTAACAGCACAGCTGTCGCGGCAAACTGTACAAACTTTTCTAGTGAAGGCTATGAAGTATCCAGCTTATCCAGTCCGTTTCATTCGCGTACTGCCCGCGATAAAGAAGAAAAGTAGTATGCACTGTTGCGAAAACTGCACTATTCAAGCGTAAAGTAGTGCTCATGGCACGTTCCCCTGGACTGGCTGAAAGTGGCGTAAATGTAGTATTCATGTAAGCGGTTTATGAATAAGCAAGCATAAAAACTTCAGTCTGTGCGATGTTGCACGCTTGCTAGCGTAGGTAGGACTGCTCGCATAAGGAGTTCTTTGGGAGAGTTTGTGCGCTGGTATTCATTGTAGGTAAAACGAGGAAGTTTTCATTGCACTGACTCGAGCATAATGTGAGTTTTAGCGTACGAAAACCAAACGATGCTCGCGTATTCTAAGATTGGTTGGACAAGAGCGTGGTCTCGGAAGCAGAAAAACATAACATGCGTTTAAGGAAGAGAAGCCTGATATTTGCTTTCTTGGTTATGTTATGCACTTCTGTCCAAGGTGTGGAGAGATAAGAACGCCAATGTATTTCATTTCCGTAGTACTTTCCAGAATGACGTTGCTAACATGATACGGGTAGTTATGCTTTGATTTCTTTTTGTACCTGAAACCGCTCCTATTTTTTCTAGGTTAATGACCATTTGTAAACTGCTACACTTCTGCACAAAGTTGTTAAGGGCCACGTATAACGTTGCTTGATCTTCTTTTTTTATTTTTTCGCTGGTAGAGCACGCAATCATCTGCGAACATAATTTACTATTAACACAAGCACGGATTGAAGTTTGCCTTTGCGCCTGTTTTGACCACTCCTCAGTCAAATTGTTTTTTTTTTGTGACTATAATCTAACCACGCGAAATATCTTTCGATGGCTACCTTGGATAACATCTTGCAGGGTTATTTAGAGAATTTCTGTCGCATTACGTAAATGCAGCGCAATGTGAGAAAAAATCAGCCGTTGGCTTTCATTCAAAACTGCCCAGTTCCTCATGACGAACCCGTAGAGTTATTGAATCGTACTTCTTCAGCTGTATTTCCAAATGAACCGGATGACGACGCACCTGAAGTGAATTGCCCCGACCGTCATACAATGGAGGTTACATTCGACCCTCATAGCATTATGAAGCTCATCGAATCGCTCAAGCCTACGTCATCAGCTGGAATCGATAGAATTAACTCAAAAATAGTAAACGGCACTAAAATCGCCACGAGTGTCATCTTATCTCGCATACTTCAGCAGTCCCTTTAATCTGCAGTGGTGCCGGCAGACTGGAAAGTGGGCAAGATCATTCCGGTATCAAAGCTACCGTCCAATCTCGCTTAATAGTGTCGCATCGACGTTCAACGAACATGTAATCTTCTCTGGTGTAATTAAATTTTTAATATCCATGAATTTTTTCATCCTTGCGAACATGGTTTTTTAGCGCTTTTTGTTAATGACATAAGCTATTCTACTGATATTGCCGCGAATCTTTGCAGTGTTTATTTGTTTATTCTTCAAAGCTGCAGGCACGCCGCTTTATCGCTTTGCGTGCGATGCAAGACGCCACCAGTTTATCTCGATTGATCGCATCCAGGTAGACCTGATTCTATGTTGTTCCAGAATGTTCTAGTAAGTTTGCACGCTTAATCTGAAAAGTCGCTATCAGCTTTAAATTGAGCACGGCAGACAGCGGCGGGAATTCTGTTCGACGACCGCCGAGCTCGCTTATTCATACGCCGCCACCGAGTGATTCAACCCAATGTGGGTGTAAGACACCCCAAATAAAGTTTCGCTTAAACACAATATTCGCAGCCTCTCTGCTCCCCTGTCTGCAGTCACCACTTCGTGACATCTGGTGGAGGGTAGCCTTCCATGCACCGGACACCCCCTTCTTGTTGTGAAGCCAGCCCTCAGCGCTTCGCACCCGAGGACGAGCCAGTAGCTCATCGAGCCAGCCGACGTCTCCAGGGAGAGCAGCCTGAGTTCGCAACCCTGCCGGACCGCGCCAGACAGCGAAAAGACGCTCCTACGAGCACCGCAACGCAGCCAAAGATGTCGACACCGATCATACTGCCGCAGCCACGGGTGCCGCCAACTTTCAATGGATCCCTAGCGAAGATCCTGAAGAATGGTTGGACCAATTTGAGCGCGTGGCATCATTCAACAAGTGGGATGATGCGGCAAAAATTGAACACGTGTTCTTCTCATTGGATGGCTCAGCACATGCGTGGCACGAAAACGACGAGTCGTCCCAAATGACTTGGGTGCTATTCAAGAAGGAACTTTTCAAGGTATTCACCAGTGTCGTGAGGAAAGAAAGAGCCGAGCGACTCCTCGAGTCAAAGATTCAGCCTCCGAATGATCCAGCCCGCGGTTACGTCGAACAGATCAAGTGCCTCTTTCGCCGCGCCAACCCCGAAATGACCGAGGAAAAGAACGTTGTTTTTAAAGCGCGGCGTAAAAGAACAACTCTTTGTCAGCCTTGTCCGCCAGCCGTCAGAAGCAGTCGAGGAGTTCTTGCAAGAAGCCTGCACGATTGAGAAGATCCTCGATGTTCGGGCTCGGCAGTAAAACCGTCCTTTCGCTGCCTGTGCAATCCGTCCGGACACAACCACCACCAGAGACAATTTGCGGGAAGTTATCCGCGAAATCCTCCGTGATTAGCTACACCAATTACTGCCATCTTCCGCACAGCCCCAAGGAGCGTCTCTCATGGAAGAGTGCAGGAAGAAGCGCAACAGGCACTTGACACCCCGACGGCCACAGAACCCCAGGCCATGACCTACGCCACTGCAGCATGCACTCCTCAGCCCCAACGACAACCCCTACGTCCTCTCCGACATGAACCACTTGTTCCCATACGCCGCGTCCCTGCCTCTTCCCGCCCAGCCTACGAACGATGCTCAAGCCCCAGGAAATGCGACGCCTGGAGGACTTCGGACAACCGACCGTTGTGCTTCTATTGCAGTGAGGCCGGCCATATTATTCGTCACAGCCCGTACCGACATATCGGTCTTCGTGGATTTGTCGTTGACGCACCCCGACCACGCTTCAGCCAACGCCCGCAAGAAATCGACGAGTACCTGCGTCGAGAGGCGTACTCGCTGAACAGCTTTTGGCGCTCACCATCGCCGTCAGCCTCACGTTTTGCGTAGCCACACCGCTGCTACTCAGCCACTGTACGAGGAAGGTGTTTCAGCCCCCGTGGGGGAAACTAAAGACAGCAACCTCTGGAGGTGAGGTTGCTCGCGAGCTAAACATTGAACTTCCAACGGCCATACAGATCAAAGACGCCGTCCCCGGCACGCCGACGCTGCATACGATAGGAACCTCGACCACGACGCGAACCGTTTTCAAAACGACGCAACTACCGAGAAAAGCTTCGATGACGCGTCCTACCCACGATTCTGATACCGAACGAAGCCGTGAACAGACGACGCCCACGACGAGGTGCAATGCAAACGCCAGGACGTCCTACTTAGAAGTAGTTACCGACGACCGGAAAGTTACCGCTCTATTGGCCACAGGAGCCAAATACTCGGTGATGAATGAAACATTCATTGCGCAGCTGAGAAACGTCACGACCGCTTAGGACGGCCCACAAATTCGCACCGCAGGGGGCCACCACATTACGCCATCAGGATGACACAGAGCGCGAGTGACTGTCAAAGGACATACCTATCCTGCGACCTCCGTTGTGCTACGGCAATGCTCCCGCGAAGTGATCTTGGGCATGTATTTCCTTAATGGGCTCAGGCGATCATCGACCTGCGATGCAAGCTGATCACGCTTTCGACGGACGAGGCCATCGCTTCCATGAGAACTCTGGATAATCACGCAGAAAGCAGTGCAAAGATTACTCAGACTGTGGGCATATTAGCGACGATTTGTGAAAAACATGTCGCGCATCGCGGAGTCCCTGACCCAACTCACGAAGGCAGGCGTGTCATTCAAATGGGAAGCGTCGCAAGCAGAAGCCTTCGAAGAACTTCAGCGTCGTTTACAGTTCCCTCCGGTCCTCGCGCATTTTGATGAAAACGCCGGTACTGAAGTTTATACCGAAGCAGGCAGCGTGGGCCTAGGCGCCGTCCGCGTTCCAAAAAGCGACAGCCTGGAGAAAGTCATCGCATATACGCTAGCCGTTCTCTTTCCAAGGACGAGGCTAACTATTCGACAACTGAGAAGGAGTGCCTTGCCATCATCTGGGCTACGTCGAAATTCCGCCCCTGCCTGTACGGACGAAACTTCAAGGTTGTCAGCGATCACCACGCGCTGTGCAGGCTTGCCAATTTGAAGTACCATCCTGGCCGCCTCGCTCGATGGAGTCTGTGCTTCCAGGAGTTTGACGCACCATCGTTTACAATTCCTGACGGACTTGCCTCTCACGAGCCACTGCAGATGCACCGCCGACGGACGACGATGAGGACGCCTTCCTGGGACCCATCAGCCCGAGCTCTTTTGCCCAGCAACAACGCTCGGACCCCGACCTAAAAGGCCTCATCGATACTTTAAATACAAGGTTTCTTCACCTTCCCCCCCGCCTCTTGCAAGGTAGGACTGTCTTCGTTCTGTGTACAGAATGATGTCATCGTGAATAACTACGCAGCGAGCAAAACAGCCTTGCTTCTCGTTGTACCTGCTTGTCTTCGCGAAGAAATTCTACAGGCTTCACACAACGAGCCGAACCTGGACATATCAGGATTTCTCGCACCCTCCGCCCAAATTCAAAACAAGTATTACCGTCCCCGACTCTCTGCCGATGTCGCACATTATGTGAAAACCTCCCGAGATTATCTGGACGAAAGACCCCTCCCACCCGACCAGAAGGATTTCTGAACCCCATTGAACCCCCCTCAAGGCCATTTCAGCATATAGGCGTGGACTTGCTTGGCGCTTTCCTAACGACAACGTCTGTAAATAAGTGAATCGTCACAGCGACGAACTGCCTGGCCCGCTACGCCGAGGCAAATGCCCTACCGAACAGAACAGCAGCAGAAGTCACCAAATTGTTCGTGGAATGCATTTTTCTGTGACACAGCGCCCCGATGTGCTCATCGCGGACAGACGAAGAGTATTCACGGAGGAACTAACGCAAGCCATTTTGCGTTGCAGCGAAACCAGCCACCGGAGGACAACTGCATACCATCCGCAAACCAACGGACTGACTGAGCGCCTGAACAAAACCATCGCCGATATCATCGCCATGTATGTCGATGTCGAACACAAGACCTGGGACGCCACCCTGCCTTACGCCGTCTTCGCCTACAACGCCGCAGTACAGGAGACCACCCAGATGACGCCTTTTAGGCTCCTCCATGGCAGGGTGGTCAAGACCACGCTAGACGCTATGCTTCCCAACGTTACCGAAGAAAAGAACGACGACGTCGCCGCCTACCTTCAACGCGCAGAAGCCCGAAGAGTGTCCCGATTAAGGACCAAAGATGAGCAGCGGACCGACGCCAGACGTTTCATCCTACATAGAAGCAACGCGGAATACAACCAAGGAGACCAAGTCTGGGTTTGGACGCCCATTCGCTGCCGTTGATTAAGTGAAAAGCTTTTGCGTCGCTATTTCAGCCCGTACAAGGTTCATCGCCGGCTGGGTGAACTGGATTACGAAGTCCTCCCTACGCATTGACGGCATCCCAGTGACGCCGCGTACGGCCAGAAGTTGTCCGTTTCGTCCGTCTAAAGTCCTTTTATGCGCGCGAAAGGACCCGGTGTTTCCACAGTCTGTGTTTATTTTCGCAGGATTTGTTTTATTTCTTGCTAGTCTCCTTATTTGTTTTAATGCATTGGGTCGATTCTTGTTCAAGTCATAACTAATGCCGCGAACCTTTGGAGTGTTTCTTTGTTCATTCTTCAAAGCTGCCGGGACGCCGCTTTATAGCTTTGTTTGCGATGCAAGATGCGACCAGATTTATCTCGATTGATCGCATCTAGGCAGAGCTTATTCTATGCTGTTCCAGAATGTTCTAGAAATTTTGCATGCTTGATCTTGAAATTCCTCTATCACCTTTGAATTGAGCACGGCCGACAGCGGCGGGCATTGTGCTCGACTACCACCGAGCATGCTTGTTGCTACGCCGCCGCCGATTGACTCCGTCCATTGTGGGTGCAAGTCAGTCCAAATAAATAGTTTTGTTTTGACACCATTTTCGCAGCCCTTCTGTTCTCCGGACTGCAGTTAGCACTTCGTGGCAATAGTACCATTCCTGCAATCAGAGTGTTCGTCTATATCGAGAAGGCATTTGACAGGCTCCTCACAGACGTGTTTTTTCAAAACTTTCATGACCAAATATTAACCCTTAAGTTCTAACTTCGATTCACTATTTTCTCACTAGCCTTCAGCAATTCGTATTCGCCAACACGTGTACATCGCAAATGTCTACACCAACGATTTCTCGGATAGCATATCCCCTAAAATTCGCTTCTTCGCAGATGAGTGCGCTATATATCGCCTCATCTATAATACTACCTATATATCCGCATTAAAAATTGATCTAAATCTCATTGAAGCCTG
Organism: Amblyomma americanum; assembly: GCF_052857255.1. Lineage (NCBI taxonomy): Eukaryota > Metazoa > Arthropoda > Arachnida > Ixodida > Ixodidae > Amblyomma > Amblyomma americanum. Next base: position 102,137,224 of record NC_135499.1, on the reverse strand, counting down.
GTGAACATATATTTCATGTTTATCTATACAAACACAATATCCGTAATATCTTTCCAACGAGAACACTCCTATCCACAACACAATTAAACCATTTTTGGTTCAGTAATCTCCTGTGTTCCATCCTATGACGACATTTCGGCAGTAACAAACGAAGCTAACCGATGCCTTGCCTTCCTTCGCCGTCAAATTAAAATTGCCTCCCCCTCTGCTAAAGTTGTCAACTTTGTCTATTTAATAAATTTAAACATTCACACCTATCTAGCTCTCTCATCCTGCCCTCTCACCAGACTTCGTAACGTGCAAGCCACAGCAGAAGTGTTCATCCACCGCCTGCCCATACTACTGCGCATCTTTTCTCATTTTTCACTCAGACTGCAAAAGACTGAAATGATCTTCCTCCTGCTTCCATGCTCTACTCCATTGCACAGCATTTCAAAAGTTGTATCGACAAAATAATTTACTCTATGTTAACTAATATACTGCTTGGATGATGTACTCCTATCTCACATGTAACACCCCACATCTGGGATCCTTGAGGTGTATTTTAAATAGACATATTCCTCACAGCCTGACTGGGCTCTCCCTCTGCTTGCCTAATTATGCCCAAATTTTAATACTGTGACTTCTCGTTCCGGCTTTAAAGTCTGGAAGCTATATTCTCAAAAATCCAACTGATTGTTGCGACAGGTGCTGTTTTCGTTTGTTCTACCTTGACATCTTGCATTGGGCCTGGTTTGCGTTTGCAGTGGTTTGGAGTGGCACATATCCACAGTGGGGGATCGGTCAGAGTGCCTTGCATTAAAGCAAAAGTGGCACATAGGCGCAATTAAGCTAGACGTGGGTGAAATTTTGTTGAAAGTAAATGGTTTGGAAAGTTATAACAAAGGAATCTTCCTGAAGAAATAATATGAATATAATCGCACACTCGTTTCAGGACATTTCTTCAGGCGATTGCGCCAAAAGAGAGAACAGGAATAGAAAGAGAAAGCCCTAATCCAGCGAGGGGAATCTCCAGATAAGCTATTCGCAGAGAAGCAGACCGCCGACTGCAGAGAAAATAATCAAGTGTTGCATTTTCGACACATTATTAACGGAGGTTCTACAGAAAAACCTCGATCGACACCAATAAAGATTCAAGCGGGGTATTCTGCACCGCAAGAGTCTCACTGACACCTCGTATTGGTGTTACCCGCATAGGCCTGACAATCCAAGATAATGCCAAATGCTTAAAATTCGATGCAGCAATTACAGGCTCATAACTCAAGGAGTGCAGTTGCAGGAAACGTTGAAAGAGGTGTGCTTGCAAGTGCAGAGTGTTTAGAATAAATGCACCGTTGGTCCAAAGAGGGCAGACTTTATAAAAATTCAGCCTTCACATTAGCACCAAAGCCACAACGTCCAGGAACGCCGCGAAAAAAAGGCAATTCTATAGCATGTAGTAGAATAAAAAATCGTATAGAACGGTTGAGAAGATCGTTCCTCGAGCCTTCGAGGGCATTCAGAACAGAAAGGCTGTTAGAATGTATAATAACCTGATTAAAGCTGCAAGGAAACTTTTGTAAGACTGCCTAAATCGCTATGAATTCGGCAACGAATATAGGCGTATAATCAGGGGTGCGGTATAATCACTCGAATCAAGAGCCCTAGTATAAATACTAATAGCTTCCTTTAGTGGCGGGGTGAGGGGGGGGGGGGGGGGCAACTGTGAAAACTGCAGTATGGGTAGTATAGCTGTCCAGATACGCCTACATTAGTCCGTTTATTACACCTTGAGTATCAGTCGGGCGCCAGGGACGAACAGAATAAGTTGTTTAATGATGCAGTGCCTTTTATAGTGTGACGATTATGTGATCCGCCGACCTCCGCTTGCGTGGCTGATAAGCGATATTAATGGAAATGCAGTATCAGTAAGCACATGCAATATCAGTACATTACGCTCCTTTCTTCTAAGATTCGTTACACAATGCTAGTAACCAACGCCTTAGTGTCCTACAGGTCGTCGATCGCGTGTTGAGCTGTAGCGGCGCTGGTATCGCCAGTGGCGCTGAGGATGAGGACGAAACTCTGAGAGCGAGCTCGCTTGTGCTGGACAGAAAGCATTCGGCAACCGGCCTGGCCAGCAGCGTCGACAGGCCATTCCGCTGGCTCACCAGCCGCGGCTACCGGGCCTCCAATAAATGTGGATCGCCTTCCACATCTGGTGACTCCGGACGACAGCCCCGAAGCACGCAACGCCACTCCTACCAACTCTGAGCTTGTGACCATTCTGTCCCTCCACTCGGCCTTGCTGCTAAACCCTCGTTGTTCGTGCCCGGTTTCCGGCAGCTTCTTCTCGCCGCCATGTACGCGCCTACCATCGCATCCGGTGAGCTCCTTCAGCCGTATCAGCGCTCCTTCCTTCCCCGGCTGCCCGGCCTGCAGGTGTTTTATGCCAGGGACCCCGTTTTGTGGCTGGCGCTGCTGGACTCGCACTTCCACGTCAGCCATGTGTCCTGCCAGCTGCCGCGCTATCAGCACGCCAGCAGCGAACTTCCACCCAGTCTCCTGGCAAAGCTGCAGTTGCGGCCTCCTGGCCCCGACATTTACGCCGACTTCAAAGAGAGCCTGACTGCGTATTTCGGCTTGGAGCTCCTGCCGACTCTCTGCGCTGCTGCTCCGGACTCGGAACCTGCGCCGCAACTCAACTCACGGCCACTGGCCGAATCTCCCCTCATAGCTGCTTCGACTGTCCCACCGCCAGCTACTGCATTGGAGCCGCTTCCCACACCGGTCTGTCCACTATCACCGCCACCGAATGAGCCCCCACCCAAGGTTCGGCAAGTGCCACGCGAGCACCTTCTCAACCAGCTGCCTCATCCTAAACCCCGGTCCCTCCCAAGTCTGCTCTACTGGCCTCTATGGACGGCCATCCACCTGCGAGTTCCCGTCTCATGGCACCTCCTGCCCAGCCCTGCTTGCCACCCTTGCCGTCTGCCCTTGTGCCATCACCAGAAGAGCATTCTCTCGACCCGGTCCCCAGTCGTTTCCAGACGCCTGTTCGCCTCCTACCTTATGCACAACCACAGTGAGCCCAACTGTCCTTCCTCTCGCGAGGCACACATGCACGCCACACGAGAGCATTGTCGCGCATCAAGGGCGAATCGAACCGCCGTCCACGGCTCCCTGCCCGTTTGACACCTTCCCACGTAACTGTGCCACCGCGATAGACGAGACAGCCACCGAAAGTGATGGCATGCTTGCGACGCATTACAGCGGGCTCCATCCAGCATCTCCTATGGACTCAGCGCTACCGCATGTTTCCAATTCTGACAACTATACCCCACACTTGCGTCCTGTGCCCCCAACCACCTGTTCCAATGCCACAGTGAGCTCGTTTTTGCAGACAGCCCCTGCATCCCGTCGACCGCTTCGACTACTTTCTTACACGGCAGCCCGTGCCCCACGCAGCAGACCTCAAGCCCAATGCCGTCCGGCGTCGTTTCCTCATCGCCAGCCGCCGAGGCATCGCCTTCATTTCTACTGCTGTGGCTTCCCCCCGCCATACCTTTGTCCGCATCGACTGCGCCTGCGCACATCGCATAACTCCCGTAAATCCCCACGCGGTCTCATTTTCTGTATTATCATTTCTCGTCCAACTTTAACCCAAGTGCCGGCCCCACCAGGTGACCTAACGACTGGAGCATGTCCAGCTCGCAGCCAATTCGTGGATGACTATTCCTGCCTGTTCTTTCCGTCATCATCCTCATCTTTTGGCTCGCCTCGCACTTCGCGAAGTAGCCAGGTTCGACCGCCGGAGTTTGCATCCCCCGCCCGGTGGCATGCCCGAACCTAGCTGTCCCCTGAACTTGAGCGACATATCGAAATATGTACATGGCATATTTTTTTCCTGTTCCCTTTAACGCGCACCTCTCTAAGGGCGGGGGGAGGGGAGAACCTGTAGCGGCGCTCGTATCGCCAGCGGCGCTGATGACGAAGACGAAACTGTGAGCGCGAGCTCGCTCGCGCTTAACAGAACGCATTCGGCAACCGGCCTGGTCTGCAGCGTCTACAGCCCGCTCCGCCGGCTCACAAGCCCCGGCTGCCGGGCCTCCAGTAAATGTGGATCGCCATCCACAAATCGTCGCGCCTGGACAGGGTCTTGGGTGGCTTGGTCTGGACTTGCACCTGGGGTTGCTTCTGTGTTTTCCGGCAGCTGCTTTGGCCGTCTGGCTGCACGAGGAATCCTTTTATGGTAGTCTTCACGTGTGATTGGATCGCCGTCGAGCCTCGTCCAGGCGCTCCTCAGCTGGTTCGGGTGCCTGTGATGACGCTCGCCATTGCCCACCTGCACCATGTAGAACACCGGGCCCATGATGGCCACAACCTTGGCCGCATTCCACCTTGGACCTGGAGAAAAGCTTATAACGTAGACCGTGTCACCGACATGGAACCTTTTAGTCTCCGATCGTTTCAGCTTTGGCGCTTGTTGCCGATCCGGGCGAAGCCTTTCCAAGGCTGCCCGCGGCTTTCGTCCGATCGTTAATTCTGTCGGCCATTGCCCCGTGACCGAATGTAGCGTCGTGTCTCTAACCAGGAACCGCGAAATCTTGTACAGCGTTGAGCCATCCTGTTGTTTCTTTAAAGCTTTGCTTTAAATTTCCCAAAACATTCTCTCCGCTCTATCATTACTGGCGGGATAATAAGGTGCATTGAAAATAGCAGAAACGCCATTACAATTTAAAAACGTCTGCAAATCCAAGCTAGTGAATTCTGTGTCGTCTGGAAAGGTAACGTCTGACATGCCGCGTATAGCAAACGTCTTCCTTATGCTGGTAGCGACAGCCGTAGCCCTCATGGATGACATGACATCGACCTCGGCCCAGTTTCTGCACGAGTTCACCACTATTAAGAATACTTCTTCCTTAACTGGGCCAGCGAAATCTATGTGTAGTCGACTCTGAGGTTTACCTGGTTTGGTCCAACAATTCACTGAAGCCTTGGATCGCTTCGCTGGTTACTCTGAGATGGCTGTCAGTGCCGTACGAACTCTTCAATTTCGTAGCTTATCCGCTGCGGGATAAGTCTTTTTATTTCGTGGGACTCTGTAGTCAAATGGAACTGCGGCATAAGTCCGCAGATTACGAACCTGTACTACAGAATAGATTTTGAGAAATAGTTCATTAGCAAAAAATCTGTGAACACAATATCTGGGAGAATATACCTAGGCCAAATAAATTTTCAAAACAGAACCGAGTTCGTTTAGAACATTGGGCTAGCAAATCGCTGGAAACCTTCTAAAGCTTCCCGAATTCTTCCCAGGGTTTGAAGCTGAGACCATGAGTTTAAATTCGGTAGCAGCACCTCCGAAAGCATCAGAGCATCAGCCACTGTTTTTTGTAGTCCAAGATAAATGCGCACAGCGCGCCTCTCCAAAAGAATCAGATGTTGAAACGACTTTGTAAAACGAGGAAATAAAACAACTAATTTGAAGTAGCGGCCTTACATGACAATTATAAATACCGAGCAAAGTGTCACGACCCATGCCCACACTTTGTGGCTGGTATGCATCATCATCATCAGCCTTACTACTCCAACGCAGGGCAAATGACTCTCCCATGTCTCTCCAATTAACCCTGTCCTTTGCCAGCTGCATCCACCCTTTGCCTACAAACTTCTTAATCTCATCCGCCCATCTAACCTTCTGCCTTCCCCCGCTACGCTTACTTTCTCTTGAAATTGACTCCGTTACCATTAAGGACCAGCGGTTATCTTGCCTTCGCATTACATGCACTGCCCAAGCCCATTTCTTTCTCTTGATTTCGACTAGGATGTCCTTAACCCGCGTTTGTTCCCTCACCTACTCTGCCCGCTTCCGGTCTCTTAACGTTGCACCTAACATTTTTATTTTCATGGCTCGCTACGTTGTCCTTAACTTAATCTGAACTCTTTCGTTAGCCTCCGCGTTTCTGTCCCTTAGGTGGATACCGGTAAGATACAGCTGTTGTACACTTTTCTCTTGAGAGAAATTGGTAAACTGCCATTCATGATCTGAGAGAACCTGCCATATGCAGTCCACCCCATTCTTCTCCTTCTAGTTATTTCCCTCTCATGATCCGGATCAGCTGTCACTACATGCCCGGAGTAGACGTATTCCTTTACCACTTCCAGCACCTCGCTTCCGATTGTGAACTGCTATTCCCTTGCTAGGCTGTTGAACATTACTTTGGTTTTCTGCTTGTTAATTTTTAGACCCATCGTTCTGCTCTGCCTAACTCATAGATCACGATTTGCTGTTCACCTCCTGAGTGACTCAGCACGGCAATGTCATCAGCGATTCTCAGATTATTTAGGTATTCTCCATTTATTCTTATTCCCAACTGTTCCCAATTCAGGCCTCAGAATACCTCCTGTAAACATGCGGTGAACAGCAGTGGCGAGATCGGGTGTCCTTGCCTGACGCCCTTCCTTATTAGAATTTTATTGCTGAATTTATGGAGGACTATAGTAGCTGTGCAGTTGCTATATATATCTTCCAGTATTTTGACATAAGGCTCTTCTACCATCTGATTACGCAATGCCTGTATCACTGCCGAGGTTTCCACTGAGTCGAATGCTTTCTCGTAATCAATGAAGGCTATATATGAAGGTTGGTTATATTCTGTGCATTTCTCTATCACCTGATTGATAGTGTGAATATGATCTATTGTGAAATATCCTTTACGAAAGCGTGCCTGATGATTTGGTTGATTAAAGTGTAACGTTACTCTGACTGTATTAGCGATTACCTTAGTAAATACTTTGTAGGCAACGGATAGTAAGCTGATCGACCTGTAATTTTTCAAGTCCTTGGCGTCTCCCTTCTTATGAATTAAGAGAACGTTTGCATTCTTCCAAGCTTCTGGTACAGTCGAGGTCATAAGGCATTGCGTATACAGGGTGGCTAGTTTTTCTAGCACGATGTCCCCTGCATCCTTCAACAAATCTGCTGTTACCAGATCCTCCCCAGCTGCTTATCCCCTTTTCATTGCTTCTAAGGCTTTCTTTACTTCATCTTTTGTTACTGGCGGGATGACACATTGCTGTGCACTGCTGTCTTTCTTATTAACGCTCTGATTACCTTGGCTACAGCACAGGTCTGTGTAGAACTCTTCGGCTACGTTAACGAACCTTTAAGGGCGCGCTTGCTTTTAAGTACATATACTTATAAATTGAAGCCACCAGTCCAACTACGGATCGTAAATAATACCCAGGTATTCTTATGAAATCAACCGTTTGGATTTGGGGTGGAGCGATACAGCAAGGTGATGCAAAGAGGGTATGCCGGAGGAAACAAAAGGAGGGCAATCTTATTTACATTTAAACCTAACATTAAACTGTCCAACCAGACTTCTAGAGCGGTGAGGTATGCTTGCTACTGTGAATACAAAGTATGAACATCCCTCGCAGAAGCGAAGAATGCAGTGTCGTCCGCGTACACGTGGACCTTGACAGCCGGATGGACGGGAATATCACGCATGAGTAGAATAAACAGAAAGGGCGAGAGCACCGAACCTTCAGGCACGCCACTCGACGTAGCGTATGTGTTGGAATTGTAAATACCATCAGTGCAAACGAATAGCCTACCGTTTAAAATCTGCTTTATAAAGAGAAAAAGGTGCGTCGGAGGACTGAGGTCAGCTATTTTGGTCAGACAGTTTAAGGTGCAAAACACTGTCCTCAACACTGTCGTACGCCATTACAATATCCAATGTAACTAGTGTTGAGACTTCCTTCCGCTTCAATGCAACCTTAGTTCGTCTCTCCGAAATCAAACACCCACAGTGAAAACCAATCTGTGCCTCACTGAAGGCACGTAGAGTCGATAAGTGATTCGTGAGGCAGCTGTGTACCACTCGATCCGCAAGTTTAATCTGAATTGAGGTGGGCGAGAGACGCGAAATATTGTCAGGATCAAATCCACTCTACCGGTCTTTCAGTAATAAAATCATTTTCGCTGTTTTCCAGTGTGGTGGAATCTAGACTTTTTACAAGAACCAATCCACAGTATGTGGGATATCCGGGGTAAAGTCTTCAGCTAATATCTTCGACATACCTGCTTTACTCCGTCAACGCTTAGGACAGCAGACTGCAGACCACTAACTATAGACATCAACTGAGATGGAAAGACTTCTGTAAAGTCTGCACTGAGATGAGGTAAGATGGAAGAAGCTGTACTGCGTGCATGAAAACGCGCAGCGAGCTCCTGACCGATGCAATTTAGATAATCTATTGCCTGATGGGGTGCAGAACAATGGTCTGGTAGAACAAGCACGCAGCAAGAAGAAGGAACTCGACTCTATGTTCAGCCTACTGATTCAACCAAAATTTGAACACACCAACTGGGACGCCGTCAATGCCAAGGGCGGAAGACCCAGACCACTAACTATAGACACTTATTCCCTTTGAACAACTTCAGTGAAGTCTCCACACAGATGAGTTAGATTCGAAGGAACCCTGCTGAGTGCATGAAAGCGCATGGTAAGCTCTTGAGCTATTTAATTCAGATTATCAATTGCCTGGTGGGGGGGGGGGGGTTGCGGCTAAATCTATAGAAGGCTAATAGTTACTGCGTTCTATATATTCGTTTATTTCTGTCTACGGGGTTGCACAAATGGTTCAAATTTCCATCATAATCCTCCTTTTTTCGGATATATTCCTTTTAAACGAGGCGGTACACAATTTGTAATTTATTCAATTGTTTGGGCACTGGTTATAGGCAGGGGCCTTCCATGCAGCCTTCCTGCAACGGTATACGGTTCCGCAGTTTTCATTCCCTCAGAGCAAAGGAATCTTGTGGGTTAAAACTGAATTCATCGTAAACACAGAAGTCTGAGTGGCTTCCAACAGAGAAGTTAAAACTTGGGAAGCCCTGTTGGAAAGAACCGAAAGCACACAAGAAGATATATAATGTCTTACTGTAATTTCTTGACCTTTGAAGTGTTCACGAGTGAACCAGTCACCATAAGGGGGCTACACACAATAGTGAACCTTTCAGAGAGTGATCACTTGATGTACTGCAGTCAAGTGGGAACCATGAAGATATACTAACCCCCTTAACAGCTAAAGTCAAATGGATCGCTGAACGAGAATGAAACCGAATAAAAGTTATAGCAAGGCTTTTGTAGCAGCGCACATCATTTGTGGACATCTAATACCAAAGTACTTGCCCATTCACATCTTTTCGGAAACCCCATATAGCATGATTCGAATTGTAGTCTCTCGAAAAACTACGTTGGTGTTATTTCGTAGTAAACCATCAAAGCAATCCGTCCTATTGATGCCAGCGGGCAAGTACCTATTCGCAACTGTTAGAGCGGCAAAGTGTGGCACAAGGTTATCAACTGCAATAATCTCACAATCCGGACACTTAAATTAATGTGGTACAATCGCGCGATGAAAAAATTTTGTTGAAATCAATGTTAAAAAGCATTTACCCCAGCAGTTTGTGCGATCAGCTTTAAAATATAGAAAGTTCTTAACTTTGAAAACCTATTAGGAAAAGCCATGTTTACTGTAGTAAAATAATGCCTGAACTATGGTTGAGTATCAACTATTGCAAGTCGTGGATAGAAGATGTGAAATAGCAATTCAATGGCAGGACTGTTCATCGCTACGATAAATCTTTTAGAAATGTGGCGGAAACAGCCAATGTATTTCTAAACGTAGGACTTTTTCGTGATGCCTGATGAACCGTTCTTTTTTTGTCTTGACATGTGTATGGTCAGATTCAGAAGGCGAGGACGAAGCGCGTAGGTTCTGAGTTGGACCAATCATTTTACATCAGAGTGGCAAATGTTATAGACAGGGAGTGTGTCAGTGTCATTCGTCATCACTAGCGTTGATGCAGCATAGGTAGGTGGTTGGATTGAGTCGAAAGTGACATACAAGGAAGGACCTGTTGATGAGCTTTGGTTGTTCAAACATGAAGCAACCTGGGCTGATATCACTTGGGAGAGCGCATCGCTGAACGTGATGATCATACGATTCAGGACACTGGTAAGAGTTTCCTCTGCTGCAACAACGCACTTTGACAACCCCGCTTCAACAACATTATCAGTTGCGCAGACAATGCCTGCATACGAGAGGCTTTCCCAATCCAGCAGCGGATACGCATCTGCTAAGCCTATATTTGTCAGTCCCCGTTATACTCTCGCTTGGCACCATTCAGCTAAGCTGTAGCAACGGAACATTTTGCTCCGTTGCCCACAAATTCATTTCTCCCTCTGGAATGTTTTCCTATTTGATACACCTATCCCTCACCTCAACCTCCCTTTTGTTGTTGTTGTTGTTGCCTGAAATACGATGGCGCATACCCACAGAGAGGGATTTGCCAAGGCTTGGTGTTCCATCTTTAAATTCAACCTCTTTATTTTTCAGCAAGGTATCTCATTAACTTTTGAGAAATTTATTCGCAATATCAGCTATTTTGGAGGCTTCCCTGTGTGGCCAATCATTTCCTGGGTATGAGTCATTTCCCAAGCGTACAAATTGTGCTAGGTAGAGGTGGCAGTTAATGAAGACAATAACATCTAAAGTTGAGCACGATAGACTGGCAGTTGAACACGCGAGGTGATAGGCTGAGGCAATGGCATACTGGTCTAATGCAGGGGCAATCGAAGCTGATCTGTTCGCATTGCATGGGTTGGAATGCCGCCTGTGCACACTCTATTATTTTATTTAATATCGCGACAGGGTCTAATAGAGACCCCGAACACTGGGTCTCACCTCAAAGAGGCTTTTTGCTGTTTCAGGCAAGGACACATCCAAGCAAGGAGAAGTCCTTGGCCAGTAGACAGAGGCTTCTCCCACTTCACCTGTTGCTCATCTTGCGATTTTAGAGCAAAATCTCTTATTAAGACGTTGAGAGACCAAAAAAATCGTCTCTTCCACCGGCGGCCGCGCTAATCCTAACGCAGCCGTTGGCATCCGCCGCTGAGGGGTGGAGGACTGCGGCCATGCGGGTCCCCGCCCGCCCGAGTCTCAATCCGCGATGAATATCACCGATATAGAAGGCGTGCTTTTCTCGTCGAACGAACTAGGAACGCAGCGTGGATGGGTGCGAGCCCCCGGAAAACGAGGAGACGGGAAGAACCGACGCAGCAGTGGGGACAACAAAGGGAGCCAAGACGGCGGCAGGGCAGGAAGCTAGGAAGCTAGGATGGCGCTCTGAGTGGGGAGGAAGATGGCGCAAGGCTCGGTGGCGTCGCAACGGCTGTGCCTGCCTGTGGAGAATTTTAATATCGTCGTTCGCCCCAGCGGGTAACTACATCTCGGGCTTCTGCGAGAAGCACAACTTCAATAAGCAATATGGCGTGCCGCGGCACTCCGAGCAGATGAAATGAAGTGGACACCGTCTGCGACAATCAAAAGCTGAACGCCATCTTAGTCAGTATACCCAGTAGGGAACGAGCAGCCAGCTACCAGTGGTTCAAAGAAATTAAGGTGGACAGTAAGAGCTACGAGGTGCCGCCGCATCTCACAGAACTGGAGAATTGAGCAAAAGGGCTCATCCATGGCATTCTGTTCATCATGGCCGGGGTGAAATTCAAAGACGTCTTCAACATGACAGAAACTGAGAGATTACCGGAGCCAGACGCATGAGCAAGACGAAAAGCATAATTGTGCTACTTCCGACGGATAAGTTGCAACGGTACGTGATATACTCTTGCGCGCCGCACCGCTGCGTACTACACAAGCAGAAGTATGAAGCGTTTTGTATCTGCGCAAACTTGGGCCACCGAGCCAACGCATGACGAACCCGACGAATCCAAGATGTCGAGGACGTGGCCCCCGGAACCCCTCTTAAAGCCTTCATTGCGTCCCTGAATGTCATCTCTGCGGCCAAGAACATCTGACGGGTGACAAGAAGAGCACGGAACACTACCGAACCCCATATATAGTCAAAAAACAATGGGAAGCAAAACTTCGTGCCGAGGAGGAACAATCAAGAAAGAACACTGGAGTGACTGCATAGATCTGGAAGAGCAGATTGAGAAGCCGGGAACGCAGCGAGAGCCTTTCGCGCTAATAATAAGGACGAGCAGTTCCAGGCGCAGGAGGTCATCCGTGGAGACCAAAGATAAAGAGGTGTGCTGGGCAGATGGAGTCCCCCAAACGAACAATAAACCAACAGAGGAGCTAATCAAGCATAGGCAGCTGCTAGAAAAACTCGTAAAAATATAACATCCTTAAAAAGGAAGTCAGTGAGCTTAAGAACCCGAAACCACTGTAGGAATCCCGGAATTATGTCGAAATGCAGGCTGGGCCGAGTCCTAAGCAGCGAAGGCAATAAGTGAGGACATCCGTCCCCGACATAAGAGGAAGGTGGACGAACCAAGGAGCCATAATATAACGATGAAAGAAGACATAGCGCTCGTTGACGAAACAATAGACAACAAATTAGCAAAACTAGAACAGAAATTCGACACCTTCCTCGACCAGGTGGGTGCAGAGCTCCAGGCAATCATAGCGTCCAAAAGCGCAATGACTCTAAAGAGTAAACGAGACAGACTCGCGCATTACCACGTTAGAAGCAAAGATGATACCAGGAATTCCAGAATAAATCATTATGGCGGCAAAAAATAATCGGCATGCTATTTCGCAGTGCAACTGTCGGGATTTCCGCTGTAAAAGGCCGGTTCGGCAGCAACTCCATAGGAATAAAGACAATCCGGACGAAATAGGTTGCAAGAAGTAGGAATATAGATAAAGCTAACGGGGCATCAAGCGTTCGGTATGGAGGGTGAGAAACCACGGGTAGCTACACTAATTAGGGGAAGACATTACGCCAATTCGGCAAGAAACGGCGGTCGAAAACGTTGACCTCCTAGACGAACTCATCCCAAGCACGAAGACGGAGGAGACCTTGTTCATCCTTGATGTATACAGCTCCACTCAAGAAAGGGAATCGAAAGTCGGCATACTCATCCAAAGAGCTCTGAAGATAGCCAACAAAGGAGCGCTGGTCATAGTCGGGGACTTTAACGCTCAACATACAGCATGTGGCTACAAGCGAGGAGATATCAAGGGCCCAGCTCTCTGGCAGGTTACATAACTGGTGAGCTTGACGCTCTTAACGTATCCACAGTGGCCCACCCGAGCCGGGAGCAGCGGGTCCAGGGACTCCTCTTCGGACTTCTCGGTCGGGTTAAGGATGCCACTTGATGTAACACTCAAGAGAATATAGGGAGTGACCACTACATCATCGAGACGATGGTGGTAAGGGGACCACGAAGAGCTAAAGGTAGGAAAACCATCCTTGTGGAATGGGACATCTTCTGGGAAATCAGAGGCCAATTAGACGGCGTAGAAATCAGATATAGAAGAATGGGCGTCAACGCTCAAAGGGAATGTAAATGACGCAACCGCCAAAGTACCGAAAGATGCTGGATTAGAGGATTTAGACAGCCGGCTACTGCACATCTGGCGAGCGAAGAATGAACTTGGAAAGAAATTTATGCAGCAGAGGCGGAACAGGACGATGCGCCTCCGCCTTCTACATGTATATTCCTTCCAACTATGGCGTCAAAATTCGGAATCCACGATCAACACCATGAATAAAACCATAGCCCTGGCAAAGGCCTGGCAGCTTCCACGCTACCTCTTTGAGCCCGAGGGGTGCGAGTGGCCGCAAAGGCAAGATCTTCAAGAACTAGTCCTCTCGTATGGCGGGACAGAAGACCAGCTGCTGGAAAACTTATGAACACGATAAATCGGGAATCCCGTTCCAGAGACCCCCCAGAGTGTCGGGTCCGCCAAACCCATAATTGGACAAACCCATCGAGGAAGCGAAAGTGAGGGCTGAAATTGCCCGTCTAAACGCAAAATCAGCTACGGGACCAGACGGAATAAGCAACAAAAAAAGTGCGAGATCTGGATGACAATTCCGTCGCCACGGTAGACAAATACATGCAAGAGTGTCGGCAATGGGGACAACTCCCTACCATCTGGAAGGCGGCGCAGATCGCCATAGTCCCGAAACCTAGAAATAAACTACAGCTTAAAATTCTAAGACTCAACTCTCTGAGGTCATGTGTGGGAAAGCTCCTGGAGCACGTGATTCAGCCAAGATTAAACAAGTTTTTGGGCGAAAACGAACTTTACGCAGACTTTATGATTGGCATCAGACCTGGACTGTAGACACAAGATGTCATGCTTCAGATGCACCACCAGATCGTTGATGCACAAGCCAAAAACACAATAGTCATCCTGGGCCTAGTTCTGGCAAAGGCCTTTCAGAATGTCACACATAAGGCCATTTTGGAGAACTTCCATACCTTTAAGTAGGCGAAAGGACCTATGGTTTTATAAACGACTTCCTATCATGTAATGTAGCATGATTTTCATGTATATATTTTGTGTTATTTTGAATATAACTTTATTTGCGAGTCGGCGCTCATCTTTTGGTGCTTCACTTTTCTACTTTCTTCTGTTTTCGCGCTGTACCATCCATCCCCCCCTCCCCCCGGTAACGAGAGAGCTCACGAGCTTGCCCGTGGTCTTACTTTCCGGGTTCGCTCAAACCCTCAGTACACCCTCGGTGGAGAAAGATTTATCAGCTTTAGGAGAATTACGAAGAACTATCGCCTCTGCAGGGTAGAAAACATGACGACGGATAAGAAACTAAATAGGAATCAATCAAGAAATTATCTGAAGGCGCTTACAGACGAGAAATTATCCGAACCCGGATAACCTTAGCCAGTGGTACCCGGGACAATTCTCAGGTATATAGCGGCTGTGTCTGGGTAGGGCAGATTTCCTACGCATTACGTGGAGCTGTCCTGAAACATACGACATGAACATGGAAACAATGACAGATGAACTTTGGGAGACTGATGACAGCTCAGACTCTGAGACTACGCTAAGAACCATTCGACCGGTCGAACACGCCATCCAGGCCCACAGATTCCACTCCGTCATCAAGGCGGTTGGGCTCAAGCCCATCTTAAACCCGCCGGAAAATAAAGTTTAACATTACTACTTTCCTGTATGTTCTTAGCGCGTGCGCTCCTGATCATCGTCTTCTACGCTGTACTGATCTTGTGGTTCTGGCCAAAGCAAAATTGTCTCTTGCGTGCCCGCTAAAAAAAGGCTGAAATTTCAATCAGTCATACTGTGTGTACCTCAGATACTAAACACAGCCTTAGCGAAAAAAATGCTGATGCACTCGATCGGAACCGGATGTTGCAAACATTCCCGGTCAGTTTTTTAAATCACTTCATCTGCTTCCTTTGTGCTCCTAAAACAACAATTTTTTTATAGCGATGTCACATGTTATCAGACGACATTCTGTGCTTTTGAAGGAATTATGTTCTTGATTAGTACCTTTACGTGTTCAAGATTGCAGCGTTAAATAATGTTTTAAACGCTCTAAGAATGCGTCTTCACGCGCATGATTCCCTGAAGGGGAGAATTTTGGGCAATGCTGTTCAGTTTATCTTCTGTGAAATTGATTTGGTCCGAACGGCTAATTAGGCGATTACTTTTAATAAATATCAGATGTGACCTCATGCCAATATCAGCCAAGTATGCATTCAAATGACCGTTACGGCTTTTATCTAAGAACTTCAGTCTTTAGCACTCAGTACTAAAATTGCATGAAGAAAGGGACTTTAGGTTTAGCCATTAATCACTGAATATGTAGGTATATTTTTTCTTTCTAATGATGAAACTCAACATGCAGCGATAGAATATATTTGATGGCTTCCATTAGCATAGAAAACAACTTTTACGTTTCAGAACAATTTTCACGAGATAGTTTTCTGATAATATATTTGGGGCGAGTTATTTTGATATTTCATACTTTATAGCAGAAGGACTACCTTCGCACTAGAAACACGCGTGTGTGGAGCTACTGGAAAAGGAGTTTTAGCGTTACACTTGTGCCTGAAATCATTGAAAAATGGTGTCCGTTTTTTTCCAGGATGGCGATTGCAGAAATTGAGTATCTTAATTTTTATGATTGGTTATGCAGCTTGCCGACCCCCGCAGGGCCTCGTTTACATTCTCAGCAGCTCTTCAAGCCAAAGTAAAACTCCAACTTTGCTTCTGCTGCTGGTGCAGCAAAAGCAAAAACGCGAACCTGATAGTAGGGCGACACATCAGCTATACATGTCTGCCTTGTTTAGCAAGCCGACAGCTTCAGTGGTTCACATTCCTTATCAACTTATTAAAACTGCTGAACATGAGTACTACTTTTCAGATAAGGTGTGAAGAACAAACTGCTTTTGTCAGATAGGTTATTAGTGTGAAAGCGTTAGATATCTCTCCTAACCAGGAGAGATTGCAAGGGCAGAGTTGTTCACCGGAAACTTGGCTTCTATTGCGCAAGTGAGCGGTATTTTTACGAAACTGACGATGTTACTGACACTATTTTTTTGTAACTACACATTTTGTATCCCCAGTCGTCTAAGTTTTGTTCTACTCTGGCAACATTCTACAAATTGCGGCCACATGTTATTTGTGTTATATTTCTCTCTGTCTTCATAACGCCTTGTACAAGTGTCCAGGTTGAAATTTAGAGTGCGTTTTGGAGGAACCAACAACCTATCATGGCCATTTCTGTGAATTCTTCATGATCGCTATCTTATGCATATCTTCTGACAGTAGAGTGACACGCACATTTTGGTCCCTAAATATCACAGCAAAATATGAAGGCAATTTGGCTGCTACATCAGAACAAAAAGAGATATTGAGCCACGTTCACTAGAACTGATCAGGAAGCAACCTTTAAAGCGTTACTTTTTGTTCATGCAGATAACGCCATTCCTGATCTTCAGTAAATTCTACTGTGTACTTGAAATCTCTTTGTGCTTTCTAGATCGACCACTTTAAGCGAGATAATACCAAATCCTAGAGTACTGATTACAACGTGATGCAGTTGTAGCTGCTACTTTGAAGAGCTTCTGACGATGGTCTACGGGCTGATTTTCGGCGCTATATGGAATAAAAACTAAACAAGGCTTTTAAATAATCCTCAGAAATAAAGAAAGCATAAAAAGAAGACTAACTGCCTTAGGTACAAATATTTTGACGAGGCATTACAAAATGTTTGTCCTTGAACCACTTACAGCAATCAAGTCTGCGAGAGATAGTCGCATCATATCGTTCGCTTTAGCCTAGTTGTGCTACGCGGCTGTGTGCACGTAGAAATCAGGAAATATAGTGACCTGCACACATGACCATTCAAAGTACCGGTTCTTACCGACAGGTTTCATAACTTGCAAGCGTGTGCTTGAGGTGCACAAATTTCTCATAGAGAACTGCAGATTGGGCACGTTGGTAACAATTCATTAGGATTAAACAGCACAAACAAATAGGACAGAGTCTAGGAAAGTATACACAGAACAGCGCCGTGCTATGTGTAACTTCTTTTACTCTATCCTCTTTGTTTCCTTGTTTGAAATGTCATGAATTCTCATAGAGTACTTAGAGACAGTGTATGAGCATAGAGCACGTGGCAACATACTGAGGCATGCTAGCTATTATGAAAGGAAAATCAAAATTCCACAAAAAGGGCGCCGTAGTTATATACAAGGCGCATACTGAAATCTGTTAATTAAATTCACGTGTGGGCAGCAAAATTTTAAGACGTAGGGAAGCATATTTTGAAATTTGCTGTGACTTTCCTGTTGTCTGTTTGGCGCACTGTGGCTCGCGCGGAAAACGTAAGAAAATCGAGCGAGGATGCTACTGTACCTTCAGAAGATTGAAGTTAATTGCATGTGAATTTGCATGTCATCAATAACACCAGAAATGCGCTATATCATGAGGCGTTGTGTTTAGCGAGCCGGAAATCTGGCCAACTAGGGCTAGTTTGATACCCTCGTGAACAAAAATATACGCATAAATAATACACTGCACTGCTTTTAAAATAGAAAACTGCCTTCACATAAACCCTAAGCTAAAGCCCAAAGCCCTGTGCCAACGGCGAAACGAATGAAATGAATTTTTTTACAAGTAAACATTTTCAGTACCTCATTACAATATTCCAAGAGAGAATGACACTGGAATTTAAAGAAGCAATAAAAAGAATAGGCCTCTCAGAAAACGAGAACACAATTAAAACTTTGCGACAATTATCTTCCTCCGCCTTATGATAATTAGAATGCTCGTTTTGAAATCCAGTTCGAAGGAGTACCTAAACTTGCGGAGTGAATTCAGGAGAGCATTGAGGAAAGAAGATGTCATCAGGCGTAGAAAGGAGTCGCACGTAGGAGAAAATGTGATTTTGTTTTGTTACCTCTTCTTTTAGTGGCATCGTAGACGACCGTAGACTGAAACATACAGCACTCACCTCACTCTGATACTTCCTGCCGAGACATAATAGCCACATAAAACACGCAGGGTTATACGATTGTGATAGGATGTCGATACTTAAGCATAAGAAACACGCCGTTTTTCCTTCTTTTTAATGTGGTAACAACTTGCCCAACTCTCCGCCCTAATTCTTATTATTATCAGTAGTTTATTCAGTAAAATAAAAACGGAAATAAAAAGATGCTGCTATCCGCGGCATCTTCCATCGAAATCTGAAGCTACCTGAGCCGCAGCTAGCATGAGAAAAAGATCAGTGAGAGGACAGCGAAGCTGAAGGAAAGAGGAGTGCCATGTGGAACTTTTTCTACTTGTTTTACGGTGGAACTTGTTAGGAAACAGAAATGATGCCCTCATTCTTTACGCTAGGTAAACATCTAAATTTTTATTGTATTCGCAGATATGACGAATTTCATGCGCACTTGCACGCACACATACATACGTTCTGTGTGGCACTTAGAAAATTTAGTAGCCTGGGAAAACCAGGAGCTTTTGAGGCATTTATACTCATGCGATGTGGTTCGCGCAGCATGGTTTACAAAAAGATAGTTGTTTTCCTTAGCAGCTTTGATTTTCAGCTCAAACGATCTCCTCGCTGTGACACCGATCGGCCATGAAGGCAAAAGAGAAATAAGGACCCGATCTTGTGATGATTCTCTTTTCCCTCTATAACGATTAGGATTCGTTTGGTTTGGCAACAGTTTAAAGAGGAGTTTCTATTCAGATAAATTATGTTAAGAAAGTCCTATAGCAGTCCCAGCGCTAATCAACATGGTTTCTTTCGCTGGTCTTGGTTTCTTTCGGGTGTCATTGCTGATTTTTTCTGGAACACCTCATTCAATACGTGCGACCAATTCCGACAAGAGAAATCCCCATTGTACTTGGTTTCTTATATATCAGGCGCTTTTGAACGTATTTCTTGGTATCCACGTTTCATCGTTTCGATTAGTGCGAGTGGTGCCTCCCTAACAAGAACATTTTTTTCTACGCACAGACAAAGACCTCCCGTTGTGAAGGACGTTGCCTGTTAACGCATTATTAATACCTTATTGAGGTCTCTGTCCATTCGCCCTACAGCACTTTCTTCGATATGTGCAAAACACTGATGCATGAATGAGGTACACGAACACCACCATCATGCAGATTTCCTGAAAAACTAATGACGGGTTGAAAACGCGTGCTATTAAAGCACCTGATTTGTTCTGTAAACGCATGTATAATATCCAGACGTCAAATACATTATGGCTTTCTGCGAATGGTCACCTTGTCCTACAAGTATAATGTTCCTCTGTGGACCCAAGAGAGAACGCTGTCTAGGTTACTGATTGAAACAATTGAATTGAGGTTGGCGCGGTTAGCATCCAGGCTGGTAAAGAATCGTGTCAGCACCATCTTTTGTGCTCAGTTGAAGTTTTTATTTTAAAACGGTTTGGGATACTTCTCGAACTGGTTTCTCGTTAGATGAGCTAGTTCATTTCTTTGACTGGGCACTTAGTGACTAACTTTGTGTACCAGGTGTCCAAGCCAAATGTAACCAAACTTTCAAGACACGCAATGTCCTAGCCTCGTGAAGCCAACTCAGGTTTGTTTAGGGTTGTGTGGCCTACTCTGCAACATTTTTGTGTTATTCAAAGCAGAGTAGTTGTTGGCTTGGGACGAAGTGTCAATATAAAAGTTCAAGATTGCTTTGAAATACAGCTGACAGAAACGTTCGCACCCAGGCACCATTTACGAAAAGTAGTTTTTCAATCGTCCTTAAACCATACTTCGTGATATAAAAAGAGCTCAGTCTAAGGTTCGACGGAATACCGTCTGGTCAGGATGAAGCATAATAACAGGGTGAAGTTTGGGTCACTGACCAAGTCAAAAACAAACGAAAATGCCGTCATTTTCGTTTGCTTTTGACTTGGTCAGTTACCCAAACTTCACCCTTTTATTATAAAAAAAGCTTCCACATGACAACGGTACCACTTCAACGCTTTTTAGAGAACAAAATTCGGTTTTCTGAACTGCTCTCTCCAATGAGAATTTGCATGCACATTGAGGCAGAGATTAGAGCGAGCAGCTGGTAACGTGGTAAGTTTCTTTTAAGGCCAATTGATAAAAGTCGTAAATCGTACCTTGATTGAAACAGCACTGCTAGCGGTTTTTAGAGTTTATCTACAATTTCTTCATCGACACTTTGTTCCTGAAGTCAATAATTAAAATATTGGCTAATTAGTATTCAGTAAATATTAAACATTCAAGATCTAAAAAATACTGCTGACTTGGCCACGCGACTCGGAACAACGCTCAGTTGGTTTCACGCGGATGGGATGTTCATTCTTTTTGAAAAGCTTGGTTAAAGTTAGCTGGGCCACCTGGTATATTGCAGATTAGCTCTGCAGCGAATCTACATATCAGACTTCCCGCCGCTTTACTAATCGTGACAATGTAATCACAGTCTTTCACATTTGAAGACGCACTGAGTAATGCGTTAACTGTGCATGGTGAAGTCGCTGCCTTAATAACGAAAAAAAAAAAACTGGACAAGCAAGGCTTGCTTTCTACTGCTTATTTGCGTGTCTCCAAGTTACGGAATATTTGAACGTATGAAGACAGCGTATAGATTGCTGAATGCCTAAAACAAAGCGTGCCGACAAAAGCTTGCTTTCACCTAAAACACAGCGGTGCATGCAGCAATTAGAAGCCTTGCAGTATGAACGACGCGCCGCTATGTCACGAATATAAACCCATAAAAAGGTAACCTAATCGTGCGATTTTAATAAAGGGTATATGACAATAAAATTACGGTGATATGATGTGAATAGTCACAAGTTTAATAATTTATTGTCAAGGAAGTTCCCTTTTAGGCAAATCCGAAGACTGGGATACCACATTGGCGCTTTCATTAGGAAACGTTTTCATCATGCGGTAAATAACGTTTTCAGGCGATTTTCGATACAAGTTTTATTCAATGCTTTGTAACATAGGTATGCAGACCAGGAGAACGCGAGCTGCTTATTAGGGTTCTCCTTCTCTCGAGCCTTTCTAGGCAAAAGTCAGCGCTCTACGGATGCCCAATAAGTTAAAAGGAACGCAGGAACGCTGGCCCTCTGACGCTTGCTGCACCGTCTTCTGATAGCTGCCTGCGTCAACGGCGAGGTCAGGCGCGTGCAAAATGCTAGCCTGGCAACGGTAACGAACCGTGAGAAGCTGTATCTGCTGAGAGATGGTGCTTGAACTTCGAATAATAGATAACGGCTTTTGCACAATAATGTTTTCTGGTGAGAGGTGAGGCCTGATATACTAAAACAAGTGGCACCGTGCAAGCACTCGCACAGCTGAGCGCGCAAGGCAGTTCGCGGCAAGGCTGAAATAACCTAGAATTATCAGTGACAACATATTTCTCACATATGTCGTTGGCTGCTACAGCGTTGAGAAAATGGGTACCATTGACGCGACTTGTCTCTGAATGCTAGGCACACATAATAAATGCACGGCTGCCTATGCACATGCAAGTGTCCTGGTCGATAACGCAAGGAACGAGGAACTGAAGGTTTAGCCGGAAACCACTAGTCGGTTGACTTTTATCTGAGAATAGCGCGCGTGCGTGTGATAATCCTTGCGTGGAGTTGATGTGCCACAACACTGACCTTTATTTGGCCTGCACTCTGCACCTTGTCACCTCGTTGCCAATAAACTGATCTCCGATCATGTCCATCAAATTTATGGCTGTTTATTGAACGGTTTAAACCAAGAGCCTTCATAACTTTGACGAAAAAAATTTCATGGTAAATGTGACAGCCCTTTGTATTTCACAGAGCAGTCCAAATGTTGGTCTGAGAAACAGAATTAACAAAAAGTCAAATATTTTACTTTTAAGCAGAAAAGTTTCTCATATAATACATATGCTAGGGGTTTTTTATCGCATAGCAGGAGAGTTTCAGCACAAAGTTTTTTGCGTTGTTTTATTTCATTATTTTGCCCCAACAGTCATTGTCTTTTGTTATTTTAAAAACTGTTTCGCGTTTTGCTTTAGCAACATCACTTCATTTGGCGACTTTCTATATCATGTACTATCTCAATAAATGTTGTAAACTATGCAAAACCCGATAAATAATTTAAAATATCGAGTTAAATAAAGTGTGTTCTGCCCTGTCGTCCGCCATAAACTTCGTACAGATGCGGTACTAGTAAAATATGAAATGTCGCTCGATTGATAGCTAGTTACTTTTCTGTTTAGCTCAGCTATAAAAAAAGTTTTGAACTTCAGTGTCACACTCCGAGCTATGGTCACCACTTTATGTCACTAAGCAGAGTACGGCTCTCTCGTCACTCAGAATTGTATGCTGGGACACTTACTCGAGCATCGGTTTCCGAGAGCATTATCAAATGACTCGAGGGGGCATCGGGAACATCGAATATGATCACACCACCTATGCTCTCTGCTTGCCAGGGGGCGAAACGCAGCGACATTCATTACCTATTATAATTTGTTCAAGACAGGAAAGCTGAGGATATTTATTCTTTAAAATATTATATCGACTCATGTTATCAAAGCGTTGCATGCTTCATATATGCTGGGGCAGCACTGGTACAAAATAGGGCTGGGTTTTAAAGTAACTAAACCGAGTTGATGTGTGAAAGCATGCGTTTAGCCTCACTGTCTCATGGATTTGCTCTGCTGAGTCATCGACACGTCTGGCGGCGATATTAGACTCAGGTTAAGCTCTGATCGAGGTTAAGCTGATCGGGTCTGTTTGCGCCGCAGAAGGAAGTTGATGAAGATGGCGATGTGCAATTCACAGCGTCAGCGTGTGTTGCTGTTTAGGACGAGGCGTGATCGACAGTGGCAACACCATAGTGCTCTCCTGTGGTGTTCTCGCGCACTCTCGCGTGTGCTCTCGTGCACAAAACAAGATTCTTGCTCGATGTTGGTACGTCTAGAGTACTGCCTTCGCACTGAAACATCTCGCTGCGCTGGTTGCTCCACAGATCGGACAAAATGCCTTTATTCTGCATTTCTGCATAATGACTGAACGCGTCTTTCTTATTAGGTTAACAATTGCCGTTACAAAATTTGGGAGCAAACCGAGATGCGTCAGCTCCAGCTCAAAAGTGCTACTGCGCCAATGCTCACCTGCCTACCGGCAACACGTTGGCAAGTAAGCCACCCGGTGGACAGGTGACCAGTGGCGCAGCACCGCAGGTTCTCGACTGGTGACCACAAGCAATACCTCAGAAATTAAGCCCTGCGGAGGCCCTAGCGGTTGGTGGGTGTTGCCATGTGCTCCTGTCAGTTTTTCATACAAAAACACCACTACACTCCAACAACCACATTAACCTAGCAGAGAAGCGCAGCACCGAAACACTTCATAATAGCGCGCATGTCCGCATTTGGCCTAATTGCCTAAATCGACTGACATTTTTTAGTGAGAGACCCGCCCCGGTGACTATGTGCTTATGGTATTCGGCTGCTCACAGAGGTTTGATTCCTGCCGCGGTGGTTGACTTTCAATAGCGGCGAAATTCTAGAGGCCCGTGTTCTGTGCGCTGTCAATGGTCGTTAAAGTACACCAGGGGGTCGAAATTTCCGGAGCTCTTCACTGCGGCGTCCCTCATAGCCTGAGTCGCTTATGGAAGTTAAACCCCCATGAACCATTAACCCTTTTTAGTGAGACCAACTTTTACACTTTACTGAGAAACTCAAAGTGCTATCACATGACCAGAAGCTTTTTCTCAGAGTTATTAGAGGTAATTACTTTAGACCGTTCAATAAAGAGCCACAAACACTGTGGGAAATAGAGCGCAAACTGTGATAGGTCTGGCATGCCATGACCCATCTGTAGCCAAGTGGGTACAGTATAAGATTGCTGGTCTGGGACTGTATTGTGATGTGAAGCAAGAATTGGTTTCTGGCAAGGGCACGCGATTTACGGACATTTGATATAGGGAGGCCTAGAAAAAATTCTTCGTTACTAGGGCAGCAGGCATTCCCTCGAGCCTTTCATTCGTTGTCTTCTTGCTCAAATAGCATTACTGACCATGTTTTCGAAATAGGTGGTTTACCAGACCAGATGAGGAAAATTAGCGATTTCTTTTGGCTTTATATTTGCCGACGACAAAGGCGTATGTGGGTTACGTGCACCTGCTAAGAGCTGTCTGAAAACGCGGCTGGGAAAGCAAGATACTTACATCGTTGCAAGCCAAACGGAGTGAGGATTTTTCAATATCGTCAGATGTCGCTAATCTTTCTGTTCGGCAGTAAAGGCATACAACGTATTTCTCGTGCAACAAGCTGCAATTTGAGGCTTCGATACTCATTTAATATATCACGCGAGTTGAGTCATCACTGGAATTTTACCTTTACTAGTGTTCATGTTGCAATTTCCTTCAGCTTTGGCTGTTTCGAAAGGCATATTAGAAACATGTGATAATATATAATTGTGCCGTGCCTACCATTTGATTAGGCGTTGGTCCTGTCATCAGCGCTACTCCACAGATAAAAAGCTAATTGCATTGCCTGATCTACAGCACCAACGAGTATCCGCTCAGCCCAGATTTCATAGACAAAGAAAACCAACTAATATTCTCGTAAGCCGAGCACTTGCGCCGTGAAAGCTCGACAACCTTGAAGCCAGCGATAGCCTGTTTGTGCCTTCAGCTGATTAGATTTTTTTTGTTCTCGCCATCTTTGTATTTATATCGCTTTAGGTCAGGAAGTTGTGGGATTCCTAACTGTTTGCGAAGCATAAAAGGCCGGTCGCACCTCTTCCTCAATCATTAACGTGCCGTGGAAGTCCCCCATCGCAACTAGTAAGCTTCATCCTACTGGTAAGTGCTTACTATCGTCCTGGTAAGTTCGAGGGTTCGTGCCGTAAGGCTCGCATATTGTGACCAGATTATTAAATTCATTTTCAACATTCCGTGTACGTGTTAAATATTCGTTTCAAAGAAAACATTTTTTTACTTTGGATGAGAATATGATTGCCCTCGGTTGGGAGCTTCGTGGTAGCTGAAAAGAAAAGGTATAAGCTTCTGTGACATTTAATTTTTTCAAAATGTTTTTGTTCAGTGTCAGAAGCGGCAACGGCATTATCGCTTTAGAATTATCTTCGCTATTAAACTGAAAAGTAACCGAACCGGTGACAGGCGCCGGAAATTAAGCCACATGTGCGGTCAAATAGAATTTGGGTGGTTTATTATTCATTATGAATTGTTTTATGGCGCAAAGGCACCTATGGCCAAAGAGCGCCATGGCACAAGGTAGTTTTGACTTCTCAAGGTGGGGTCGAAGACCCATTTCGCAAGCATTTCACCATAAATAAGCCGAGCACCAGACCAGAGGAAAAGCGTAAACCGATTTTATTGCCAGTGGGTACCCGGCAGCACTGGGGATTGAACCCCGGACCTCCCGCATGCGAGGCGGATGCTCAACCACTTGGCCACCGCTGGATTGCACTGGAGTGTTCTTTTCATAGTGACGCCATTGAAGACGGTACACTGTTTCGCTGTGAAATTTAATGTCTATGATTTCAGTTTGTCAAAGCTTGTCAAGTACCTCCGGTAAGAAAGCTATCGATGCGAACGCTTAACTTTATACGCAATGTTTTACAACACTGGGAGACGCGGGAATATTTTGGCATACAAAGGCTCCCAAAACCTGCACAGTATCCTAAAAAAATTGTCATTCAGTTTCTTGTATATTGCAGCTGAAATGCTCAGAAAGTTATTTGTGGGGAAAGAAGTCAGGCTTGCTATTTCGTCGCAATATGAAATTATATGCCCTACTCTGGTTTGGGAGCATTTTCTGTTTGAAAGCAGAGCGCAATCGTGTGCTCTTAGGCGCCCGCGAGCATTTAAATTTAAGCTCCATCCAACCGAATTTTTGGTGGGCAAAAAAATACGATAGCATATATCTTCTACCAGTTTCTTTCAAGCCATCTTTACTCTACTTTCAACAATTTACTTGGTAACAAATTTATTTCACAGAAGACAGTTTGCCAGCCGAAACCAAGGCGGGGGCTTCCAGCCGCGCAGATAGAACTTAAGGTACTGGCGCTCAGCGAGTGGGCTGTAGGCTTATATGATTGGATTGGTTTAAATGATATTTGTACACCTATTCGATTGTTTACCTTTGTGCGCAGCGCATTCATGCGAGTTCTAATTCCTGGACAACAGCTAAAAATGTATTGTTCAAAAAACCACACCTTACATTCGGAGAAAAGTCAGTGTACTGACTGCCTGAAAGCTATGCCTGTTTTAAGTACATAGCTTCGTTTAAAGTACGAATAACGTACCATAATATGAAATTTACGGCGTATATAGAAAAGAATTCATCCTTACCAGAATATTGAGGTTTATTGTAATTTATTTCCCAGATGAGGCTGCATATTTGGACATCTAATATAAGCTTGTGGTACACAATGGTGCGCATACGTTTTACTGTCAGAGGGCAACAACAGACATATTGTTCGCATTTTATTTGAATTGGCTTTCGTGATTTTATATACATATATTTCTACTTTTTCGTAGGTGCCATGAGTGCCGTTACAGCAGCCATTTGTGTCCTTGGGCTTTCTTTTGTCACAGGTTGGTTGAAGCTTATCGGTAAAAACTTTTTACGAAACCTATTAAAATGGTGGTATAAACTCCCGTATCCAGTCGGGAAACCAGTTTAAAACATGTTTTGGATGTAAAAGTGTAGAAGGGATGTTTTTGTGTCTTGAAACCTTCCAGCAATCTGTGTTGGCTACTTTCAGGAGCTATGTTTTGGCTTTCTTGGAACAGCTACCCAGAAAAATATGGGAGTTCATTTATGATCGTGAAAATACGGCTCGACATTTTGTGCTATTGTCAAACACCTCACGTCTTCTGCATCGTCACCAAGCTGTGAATCCAATGATTGTTGAACCTTCAGCCCGCCTTACAGTAATCTCGAGAAAACGAGCAGCCATATCTTCGCTATAGCTCTACCATTAAGAAATAAAACGACATAGACGTGCTTGAATACCAATTTCGCACAACCAGTCTCCAACACAACTGCTCGGAAAACGGAAGTTTTTTTTTTTATTCCAGGCCGAAATCTATTTACTCCAGGTCAAGAACAGATTATCTTGGAAGAGAGGCCAAATTTTACCGTCAACTTTTGCATGCACATGTAAACACCGCTGAAGAACTTTGTATTCACATGAATTCATTGCAATATTAATCACAAAAAAAAATTGCAGTTGAAAAAGGTAGTGAACATAAATTTTAAATGGTGAAGCACTCATTTCATTGCAGTTTCAGCGGAAACTACTGTCGATTTACGGACGACGTCACAGGATCTGTCGGACTTGAAATCACAATACATCGCTGATGAAGCCGTACTGGTGGGACACTTCCTGCGACATGTTGCATACGAGCTTCAACACGACGCAGAACTGGAAAGCGAGGTGAAGCATCTGAACAGCTTTTTGGTTGGCCGAAAAAATGGCGCTTGTTTGGTTTATGGTTTATGGGGGTTTAGCGTCTCAAAGTGACTCAGGCTTTGAGGGACGCCGTAGTGAAGGGTTCCGGAAATTTTGACCACCTTGGGTTCTTTAACGTGCACTGACATCGCACAGTACACGGGTCTCTAGAATTTCGCCTCCATCGAAATTCGACCGCCGCGGCATTGATCGAGCCAGCGTCTTACGGGCCGGCAGCCGAGCGCCATAACCACTCAGCCACCGCGGCGGCAAAAATGGCGCTGGTTTGGAGAAAAAAAATTGCCATTTGCTTAATAAATTGAACGTATGTATAGCCTGTATTCTGACATCAGTGTATCTTGAAGTGGTCGCTTCTGCATTCAGACTCTGAGCTGGCATTTTCGGTACGAATACCTTACCTAACTGAAAATTTCAGATGTTATCAAGGTGTCTGTGCTAATTTACCTTTTTTTTCTACCAGTATGGTCAAGCTTTGTTAATATTACACTTGGGTTCAAGTGCAGAAACTGTCGTATAAATCGAGTTGCCCCTAATAACGAATCGATAATAAAAAATATACTCAGGAAAAAAATTTATGGTCCATCTAGATTCGCTTAGGCACCGAGTGGTGTGCAATGCATTGGAAATTAGACGAAATCTTTCTAGCATTAGGTGGAATTTCCTTTTCGCCATTACTTTTAAAATAATGTGGTGGAGTTTTGAGCAGCTAGTTTTCTATAAGATGAGTTGTTCTGTCCAATGGCGTAATGACGTATATCCCGCTACGACTGTCACATCCCCGCGACCTGATAGTATATGTATGTGCTTAGTCGGCACACAGCTGCTTAAAACTGCTTTCAAAATAGCACAAATTACAGAGAGAGCTTGCTTCTCGACAAATCACGCAATACGGTAAAAGGCAAGGCGCGAGAGCGGGCGCCTTGAAAATATAAAGTGTGAGACCACCTGAAAACAACCGAGACTCAAGCATTTTCACCTGCCCACTTCGTTCCAGTCGTGTCTTCCACTCAAAATATAGTAAAGGAAAGATGTGTTCGGGGTAATCAAAATTTTTGTCTTATTGACCATCGGGCCTTAATAGGCAATGCATTTTCGGCCGCATCATTTGCCCTGAAGACGAGTTTTCATAACGACGAGGCGTAAATACACTGGCGAAGCTTGGCCCCCAGAAATAGTGCCTTTAATTCGAGCTGCGCATAATAATAGATTCGTAATGGCGGAGCACTACTTTACTTAGGAAGGCAACGACATGTTAGAACATGGCTCACCATCGTAACCTTCATGAACAGTGGGCAAAATTACCATTATTGACCTCGTGTGAACCGCTTGACGCCAGCTCAGATACGCGGTATGCTTGGAAGATATTCATGTAGTAAGTTCACTGCCATAAATATTATGAAACTTTGAAGCGCAAGGAGTTTGTAATTAAAAGTTGTGTATGCTTGTTACATAGCAACGTAAAAAAAGACAAGTTCAACGATTAAGTAGCAAAGAACTTTCAGGCTCTCAGGCATTGTAGGCTGCATGTGGGGTGCGTGAACAGCAATCGCATGTTTCAATCACTTAGAACACAACTTAGGCAAAGAGACCACTTCTTTATCCAAAGAAATGGGCGGCCAGCACGAAACCTCGTGTAGTCTACTAGGACATTTTAGAAGTGAAAACGGAAGATAGCAGGAGCAGAGTATGTTTGATTAGGAATCATCAAGTGCTAAGGATTACAATTTGAACGGCCGCATGACGTGCATCTTAGTGTTTTTTTTTCTTATATTGTGATCATTTGTCTTGTGCGAAATGCACAGCTGTAACGCTACTGACGCCTCGAAGCTTATCAGCATGCACAAACAACGTCGCGTTTTTTTTTTTTTGTTCCGTTTCAGACGGATGAGTACTTCTTCCGTAATCTGTGGAATAAGACCAAGGTTGCATTCAAGAAGGCGGGCCGAAAAGTCAAGGCGGCTGCTAAGAGCGCTAAACCGTTCATCATATCTGCCCTCAAGGAAGCTGGAAAATCCGCCGCCAAAGCCGCAATCAAAGTTATAAGACAGAGAGCTCAGGACAAAGCCATTGAAATTGTGAGCGAGTTGTTCCTCAAGAAAATGGCTGGCTACGCTTTTAAAGACATGGGCAGTCACATCGACGTTCTGAACAATCTGTGCACTCTCATGGATCAGGAAGGTAAACGTCTTATAGAACATGGCGAGAAACTGGGTGCCCATTCATTTATTTTTTCCATCGATTAGTGGGTGCATACTAGCCCTCGGATGCTACAAGTGTTACTAGAGTGGAGTCTGGCCCACTCTCTTCAACACTGACAGAATGCACCTGCAGCATTTATTGAGACCTCTATCTTGAGAAGTTGTCGTCATGAATAGAACGACATGACTTTGGCAGCTGCTCCGCAGTTTTCCTAGAAGAATCTCCAGGACACATTAGCATTGTCGACGGGTAATAAACGCATTATTTTTTTTTGTCAAGAAAGTTGTAAGACCAATTTATATATCATTACAGCAGTCGGCAAATAGCGCAGGCTTTGTAGGCCCAATGGACGTTACTGCATGGGCTGCAGCTGCGTCATTACTAAAGTGAAGGGACACGCATCACTGTCATACGGACGGAAATTGTTGATCAGTACAGTTTGCTGCATAACGATATTCAAGACGTTTGTTTGTGCATTGGTAACAAACTCAAACCGAGGGTTTGCCATTCTGTTGTTGGGTTTACAATTCGAAATAGCTCATTTAACCTTGTTCTAATTATGGACTAATGGAAACTACTCGTCTACGACAACTAACTTTACTGATACCATTATGCGGCTTGCCTTACTTTAGTTTGCGGAGAAAAAGATCTAGGTGGACAGTATTTCCGGAGGAACGGGAACGAAGGGCGAACAAAAGGCTGCAATGCAAAGCTGTAATGAAACCCAAGATGCACTGCTGCCTTTCATTGAGAGCAACTTGATGTGAGAAGTATGATTAAAATAAATGTCATATCTATGCGGCGGAAAGTTTGGTGAAATGTAAGTGGTGTAAGTTTGAATATGCTTGATCGTGAAAACAAAATTCAAAGGTACGATTTCATTTGCGAAAACCGTGCGTTAAAGAAGCGCTTTCTGCACTCTCCTCCAGAAGCTCGAATGTGCCCCAGAAGCGCTGTTGTTGGGAGCGTCTTTGGACATGCAAATTCACATTATTCTCAATATCCTAGTTTAATATACTTTAGTGATGTGCTTGCGATACCGTCGTCTTCATTAACTTCCATCCGCTTCCAAACGAATTGTGCAAAAAAAATGGCCTGGCTTAGCTTATGGTTAAGCCTAGGATGCGAAGCATACGTCGCTTGGCAAGCCGTACTTCTCGTTCTTCTCCCGTTTCTGTGGCTCTTTGTAACTTGCGCTTTGCGGTCTGGCGAGCCGCCCTCTCCCTGGCCGACATCTCGCTGCTCAACTGACTCAACGAGTGCGTCGCCTTTTATATAATTGCGTGACGTCAGTATCTCCTAGCGGTAGGACCGGGAGTTAGGCCGCCGGCGGAGGCTGCGCGTCCGCAAGCGAGCGCACGAGTTGAGCCCCAGTTTTCACAGCTGTTGTGACGTCGTATCACGTGGTGCGCTGATGTAGGTCAAGTGGTAGCTACGCGGCCGCGCGCGGCGTAGCAAGGAAGAGCTCGGTTGTGCGGCTAGTATGCTTGGCATAAAAATTGGAGGACGCTTAAGCTTCGCCTTTAAGAGCGGAACGCGACAGCGTGTTGCAGCACTGCCAGGGAGTCCACGCCACGCCACCGCTTGTTCGGCGCGACGCCTTGCCCGCTAGACAAATCGCTCTGCTACGTGCGGTGAAACGGGCGCAAGAGCGGAATACCACGTAGAAGCGCAGCCAGGCGCCTTGGCAAAACGCGCGAGACTCAAGTTGCACTCGTAGTTCGTCGGCACATCGTTCTCGACAAACCCGATGCCACGAACGCCATCATAGCTTCCGCGCCGAACGAACGGGCAGCAAGCCGCAAAGTTCGTGATAATAATAATTGGTTTTTTGGGGGAAAGGAAATGGCGCAGTATCTGTCTCATATATCGTTGGACACCTGAACCGCGCCTTAAGGGAAGGGATAAGGGAGGGAGTGAAAGAGGAAAGGAAGAAGAAGGTGAACGCGTTTTGGATGTGCGCTGCGTTGTTCGCCGCTCACCGCGTGATTCCCGCGTGCCCGCACGGAGCCACAGCGCTCGAACGAGAGATCTGTCAGACGCGTCACTTCCTTTCCTTGAAATCAATTTTAATTTCATTTTCGTTTTCTTACAGCGCGGTTTGAGTGTCCACACAGATATGTGAGACAGGCGTCATTTCCTTTCCTTAAAACCAATATTTATTTCATTTCCATTCTCTTGCGGCCCGGTCCGGGTTGTCTACCGATATATTTGACGCGTCCCTTCCTTTCCTTGCGCTGCCGTGGTGCGCTGTCCGTTGGGGCAGTGGCGTACATTGCGAGGAAGAGGAGGAGAGATTTTTCGCTCACGGGGAAGAGGAGGAATTTTTCGCTCATGGCCTACGCCCCCGACAACGGCTTTTCTGCGACACGAGCTCCTTAACGCTGTCGCATTAAAAAAGCGCAATGAAGCATCGTCTGATGTGCAGGGAGTCGGCCGGAATGGCGGGAGATTTGAGCCGGCACAGTACGGTTGCATCGATCAAAGAACTCTCCGGCCAAATAGTACATGCTATCGCATTGGCTCATCAATTATGCACATCGTCTCTTTAATTGTGCTGACGCATTTTCAAAGTCCAAACCGCACAAAGTGTGCATAATACAGGAGACGAAATACTCCGGATTAGATTCAAGTCTGCCGTACTTCTATTTGTTGTTTTGTTTTTCGAGAACAATACTGCTCTGATACCTGGCGTAGGTTATATGCCCTTCAAACCAGTCCTTAACGTTTCTAAATGTTTCGTGCGGAATAATGTAAGAACGTTTACCTCCTGTAATGAAATTAACGTTATGGCTCCCTCGCATTCTCAGACGACTTTGCAAAAAGACATTTTCTCCTTCTGAGTAAATATTAAAACAGATCTCGAAAGCGGCGTCGGCTTTTGTCATGCTCCTGAGGAGTTTTATAATACTTAAGGCTTTTACCTCATTGTTTTTGCCCGATCAATAAGTGAGAATCGCACATGCGAAAAATTAAGACTTGAAGCAGACAAGGTTCATAAGGGGATAACAACTGATTTTATTCACTAATCAGCAAAAATTTTCCTACTGCCGCAAAGCGTAATGTGCTTCCATCTCCAATCTTTACTTTCCCGCAAAGTGAGCTCTCGAAGAATCAAAATCACGCGCTGCTGTTTTTTTTCTTTCGAACGACCTGACTTTCGTTTTTCCATACCTCTCATGTCTAATGTTCTAAGCTGCTTTTAATTTTGGCATGGCCGCCAACAGCGATGATTCTGTCCTTTGACAAACACCAAGCACATATGTTTCCCTCGCTGCCACCGAACTGTTCGATTCTTTTTGGGCAGAGGTCAACTCAATAAAGTTTTTTTTTTCACTGCCACATCCTTCCGCTCATCTATTCACAGCGTTCTCGCACCATGTGACGTCTGATGGAGGTAGTGCGTAATTTTCGATGGTCGCCTTCGGGGTTCCAGCCAGTGGGATCGTTGGCACCGTGTCCGAGAGGGCGAATATATTGCTCACCTTCACAGTTTCTTCGAAGGCGGCGATGGTCCTGCATTTCTTAAAGTGTCTACAGTAACGGTTGAACTTTTGTTACCAGCACGGGGTCTTCCGCGTTCCGGAACTCAATGATGCCTTTTTTATCCGAATGTCTTGGCAAAAAAGCACGGTATGCTCCTAACTGTTTTAGGCAGCATGCACGTCTTGATGCATCCATGTTTTAGGCAGCACGCACATCTACGGTAAGCTGAATGCCATATCGTGGTGCCAGCGGCCACTTCGTCTAAGTTTGCAGCTCAGAGTGGAGGTCGCGCGGTGCAAGGCTATATGCTCGTTTGCCGGTTGAACATCGTTTTCTTTTTTGACTGGAAGTTGTAGAAAGATAACATGACAAGACTGAGCGACACTCACCGGTCGGTGGCCCTTGTTTCTTTTTTTTTTTTTGGCGGCTCACAGTGTAGGTAGCGTGGGTACTCAAACATGTACTCGAATACATCTGCTTTGAAAAAAATGCTTCTCCTGAACGTGACACTTTCTGATGACAGCTAACGGTACGGCGGTACACGTTAGGTATAGGTATTACGTCACTAAATGGTAGGAATATAGAATGTGGCTCAAACGTGATGAAGAACTGAAACAGAAGCTTCCTCGAAAATTTGAGTACATAAATGCTGACACCCGCAGCAGCTCTTTCAGACTGGCGCGCTCGAGTGCGAGGGGAGAAGCGTCGGGCGCAGACCTAGCGTCGCCGCTACTAGTTTCAATGCACTGAAGTAGACCGTGGCAGAGCCACCGGACGGCGTTGATCTCCCAAACGGCAGCCACAGGCTTCTTGCAGACGACCTGCCTTTTATTTCAGAAATGCAGAAATCAGGACAAAAGGCTAACTAAGCAATAACAGCCAGAAGCAGAGCGCCAGATAATGCTGTTTAAGGCTTTGCGCATAAGATCTGAAACAAGTGCCCTATTTTTATTTTCGAGCGGCTTTATTTTTTTAACACTGCCGCGTGACACTGTATATTTATACAACAGTAACCTTTATTGTGTAAGCATACATACGATAGCATGGCACAAAATGCCCTGCAAAACAGGAATATGGCAAGAAATGCGACATACTTTTTGTATGAAATGTCTCAGACACATCCCACGCGTTGTTCGGCACATATACTCGGTTGCTTGCTACGCTGCATGCTAGAGAATTGAGAAAATTTTTACTCGTTTATAGGATGCTTACACGGATTGAAGGGTTCGTGGGCTCCTGATGTGCTTCCTTACTTCGAGCTATGTATGTACAATTAGACATAGTTCATTATACGCCAAAGGAAACGTGCTTCTGAAAACTCGACCTATTTGTCGACGCTTCATAGAAGATATAATTACCTTATTCACATTGAGTTTCTCACACTCTTCCTTAGTCACCAATCTAATTTCAGCACAGAGCACTACACACAGGCACGTTCTTCAGGACGTTCTCTCAAGCTGCATACTGGCCAAGGTTAGTAAAAAGAATAATCTCAAATATCGAACGTCGACGCCCGATGAAAATTTAGCGCTATGTAAACCTTGACTCCACATAATGCTATTGCGCAGATTTTTTATTTACACAAGGCGAAAAAATATAGGCCAATGACGTACAACAGTTTATTGCCCTAAAGGTGACAAGATGGAATGTGGACAAAGGTTAGTGATCTGTAATTTCATCTTCGTGCCAGGGTTTATCAAGCCACACATGCCTCGCTGCCATGTGGTAACAATTAAGGTGCCAGTGCTTGCCCTGAAAAACCCGCCCAATTGTCTCACGATAACGCAACAGGTTACTGTCCATGTTATTGTTAGCCGGCATGCCTCGCTGCCATGCGTTTACAAGTAACGTTCCAGTGCTTGCCCTGCGAAACCCGCCGTATCATCTCACGATAACGCAGCCAGTTACTGTCCATGTTATTGTTAGCGGGAAGCTCGGCGGGTATGTGTTAACAAGTAACGTGCCAGTGCTTGCCCTGCGAAACCCGCCGTATCGTCTCACGATAGCGGCATAAGTTACCGTGCATGTTATTATTAGCCGGCAATTGTTACTATACGCGAGCACGTCTGTCCATTAAGCAACAAGGCGCTCCTCTCGAATTCGCTGTTCCAGTCGCTGTAGGAGCTACACCTGACGTTACTGGCACCATTGCGCGAAGTGGTTTGCAGCTGCAGCAGCGCAAGCCGGAGTAGACGACCGTAGGTTGACCAGATATGACCGCAACTGTCCACCCCACTACATGAAGCACAAGGTGCCGGTCACTGTGGCGCCAGTGGATACTGCCTCTTGCGGTAACTGACATCCCCGAATAATGTCTCGATCGTTGCTGATTATCCTCGTCTTGCGGTCTCGCGTTCGTCTCGCGCTTCCGCACTAATTATAAATACAAGTAACTAAAACATAATCTTCATCACTACTAAACAGGTACAGTTATGATACTAAACTGACGCTACACCAGTTGAGAAAACAATTTCTTAAGATATCAGAATAAAAATCGCATGAACAATGCTCTGATTACTAGTCTAACCCAACATATCTTTCGAATTATTTGTGCTTTTCTCATAACCTAGTGCACTTGTTTGCTGTACTTTAATGCAAATTTTTATTTTAGTTTATATATGTGCTGTGGTGTTTTAATTATTATAAAACTGGCAATTGTCTGCCATTTCAAGTAGTTTCCGGCTGTTTTGTATGCGAAATATGTTATGATACACCTCAAGGCTTCATGTCTTGATGCAATGTTTGATCACACAATTTATTTATTGGAGCTACAATGTTTTATATACTACATATCTTGCTTTTTGAGCACTTCTGTAGCCCACGTGTGAACACGTCGGTTTCGTTGTTCTGCTCTGTTTATTTCGAGGTGTCTACATTGTAGTGTTTTCAGGTTCACCACGCCCTGCCTTGTAATGGTCACCTGAGCCTCGTCAAGCTGCCTCGAGCAACCAAGGTGCTCCAACCAGTAAATATCTGGTGTAAATAAAACAATTTGATTTGATTTGATTTGATCCCTAGATTATTGCTGCCTCGTTGTGCACTGCCCTGCATGCTCACCTGTGCAAGTGCTTGCAGGGCGTCACTACCGCTGCTTTCATTTGCAATCGAGCCTCACCGCTCACCCAAAAACGCCATTTTTTCAAAGCGCCGTGTCTATCCTTAGATTGCCAAGCATCGTCTCTGAGAAGATACATTTTATAGTGGCTCATTGCCGCTGTCTGGCTTGCATTTTGCATGCATGTGACCTCGATGTTAACGCAGAGAGATATTACAAGACGATATAGCAAGCATCAGTGGGCGAGCGTACGTGCCTTGCTTTTAACACTTAAGGCGAGATGAACAGCGTCGATGGGGAGAGGAGTAGGAGAAACAACTTCATTTTAAGAAAATACCAAACGTCCTCAAGGAAGGGCTCCTACTGGTCTAAAAGCCCATGGGCCTGTGCCTCAGGCACAGCTCTGTCCACTAGCTATGTTTGACCAGCTGGTTGAGCAGCTCTCACAGCGGCCTCCCCAGAGGAGATGAATGGGTTGGGTATCGAGGGAACAGCCGTGGGTTGGGGGAATTCCCAAAGGTACCTTATAAGGTAGGCCTTCGCCGCCCCGCATGTTGAGCAGAGTGGGAAGGCCAAGGTAGGTTGTCAGCCATGAAGGAGGTAACGTGATATGCAGTAGTTTTTCTGCAGTTGCCTCCAGACCGCACTGTCTTTCAATCTTGTGTACGGTGACATGGTGGGAGGTTGAAGCGGCCATTGTTTTATGAGTAGTGATTCGGTCATATGTGAATAGAGTCCGCGAGGTTTCCTGCGTGGAATTGAATGTCCAATCAATCTTCCGGGGCCCAGACGGATAGTTCTCGAGCAGCGCATGAACGCGCCGATTGCCGGAGGTCGAGGTATGCTCTGGAAGTCACGTGAGGCTTATCTCTTGGGTAAGCATGTGACCTGACGCAAGAATGTGTCTGGCAGTTGGGGCGATAATGGTTTGCTGATAGTGAGAATTTCACAGCTTAGGAATCTGTGCAGGTTTTTGTGAGGTTGGTATCTTGTGTAGCGTGCATGAGCGCCAAAGCGATGGCCGCGCCCTCAGCCTCAGTAGCATTGTTGGCGTGGAGGGTGGCTGCGGCCCAAATGGTGCCATCCTCGTAGGCGGCAACAGCAGTATAATACTTTGGCAGGGTGTTTAAGCACGCTTCCACAAGAGGCTGTCGAGTCTGCCTCTGTAGTGTTTGGTGTGATATTCAGATCGGGACTGGTGTCTGCACCTGTGTACCTCGGGGTTCATATTTCTTGGTAGAGGTTTGATGCCCAGTTTACCCTGGATGTCAGGTGGATGAACATCGTCGGCTGCTCTCTTGAACGCCTTGAACGAACGAAACGCTAATAGCTCGCACTGTCGGGCTCTGCATACCTTTGTCTCGAAGCTGTGACCAAAAATGACAATGTTATTTGGCCTTGAAGTCAAATACTTCTAAAATAAACACAATAATCTGCTGTTACAGCCTTTAAAACTTCATAAAGCCGAACCTTCTTCGGAATAAATTCTTAAAATATTTTCAATTGGCCTAGCACTTCCATCATTTTCAGGTCAGACACACACATGTGACGTCTCATCCTTAGGTTATCTTTCTGGAAATTCTTTCTGGAACATAGTCTTGTCTTCTCGAAGGTTGAGATCGTGAGCCATATTCTAACAATTCATGGCTTTTTCTAAATACGGTGGTGCTCCGCCACTACGACCCCATTAATATGCACGGCTCAAATTAAATGCACAGTTTGTGGGGACCAAGCTTCTCCAGTTTTTTTACGCCTCGCCAGCATGAAAACCCATCTTCAGGACAAATAGACTTTGCGAAATTGCATAAAATATCTAGGCCCATATCGTCCTTCGCGATGTTGTAACTAGGTAGCTTTGTCGGTGCTGTTTGTCAGTGTCTGTGACCGCAAGTAGTTTGTATGGATACAGAGACTGACACACTTAAACTGTCGAAGAGACAAGGGAATGAAAATAGGCGCTCGTTATGACATAAATGACGGAAGCCAACAGTCACTGAAACCAATGAACATATAAAACGTCTTTTTTATTTTTGTAGTCTTTATTAATGTGAGATTGTTAAAAGCGGAATAAAACACACCACATGCTGCGGTTTGGATCCGAACCAACGACCTCGGAATTTTCCGTCCGGTGCTCTACCAACTGAGGTACGGCGACGGCTGTCTAATGTTCCATTGTGTATTGTTAGCGAAACTTGATAGTGTACACCAGCGCGACCCTCGCTCTCAGCGCCACTTTATTAATCTCTCATTGATAACAGCTACATAGTTACAAATAAGAGTGGGTTCGGCCTACCGCACTGTTTTTAGCTTGAGGCAATGATATTATTCCATGTAATAAAGGGACACAAATAAGTAATTCTACCATACCACATTATCATTATATGTGCTTCTGTTCAGCTGTTGTTAGCCTCTTTGTAAACTTTATTCTTCCCCTATGTATTTTTTGTTCATGGATATCAACCTGGAGTTAGTCTGAGTCGTCCTGAGGGTTACTTCCTAGTGATTCATTTTGCCAGCATACGCCTTCCACGACATGAAATACAATTATTTCCCAAAAATAGATATGCCATATTATGAAGTAAAAAATCGTGATTTTTGCATGATTTCAAGGAAAATTTTATTCACCAGCTTGTTACGTTCTTATGCAGATTGAGAGCAAATACAAAAAGCACGTTTATTCTAGCACACGATTTCAACTTTCTTACGATAGACTGGTTATATACATCGTCTGGTCTTAAGTGCCGAACCAAGCTATCTTCTCCTTTTCTTCTCTTATTAATTTTTTTCAATTTTTCCAAATAATGTTTCCTCCAAATCCTAAAATTGCCAATCTTCATTTCAATCATGTCATTGTATCCTGCGCAAAGAGTTGCTATTGTAATAGAATACCTTAGTGATCATCAAGTCATTCATGCCCAGTGATTCATGTTAGAATCAGCAACGAAAAAACCGCCACAGTGATACAATAGGATTTATATCTTTGGTAGAGGTGACTATGCGACACAAATCAATGCTGTCGGAGCTTTCCAATCCTCTGTTTGCACAAGCACACCATTATTGTTCTGTTTCTGATAACTACTTTTTATTTCTCGGTCGGCTAGTATTCATATAGGAGAACGGCGTTCCAAGGAAAAAAAAGGAATAGAATATAAAAGCGATAAAAGTTGCGTTCACTAAATGTGCTTAAAAATTCCTTAATAAAAACAGCGCCTATATCCAAATCCATTCGCGGCAGAATCGAACACGACTTCGTTGACA
The DNA here is from genome assembly GCF_052857255.1 of Amblyomma americanum. Classification (NCBI taxonomy): domain Eukaryota; kingdom Metazoa; phylum Arthropoda; class Arachnida; order Ixodida; family Ixodidae; genus Amblyomma; species Amblyomma americanum. The sequence goes on along the minus strand of NC_135499.1, from coordinate 102,097,438 downwards.
TTATGGCTTTCGCGAAAGAATGCGAGAATAACGTAAAGTGGCTAAAAATACACTTTCTAATTGTGATATGCCTCATTTCTTGAAAACAATTCTCAAAAAATTTGGAACAATATTTCCTCTGAACCATCAATAGAATTACCGCAGCTTGTCAGTCAGGCCGACAACATTCGCCCGGCTCATGGCTTGTATTTATTTTTTAGTTCTGTATTCCAAGACAAAATTTCTTACGGCAAAAGACTGCACGCATGTCATTTGTAAGGCATTCGAGCGGTGCGCCTCATGTTACCGTCACGAAACGGATGGCGTAACTAATAAACTACTCAAGGTAGCAAAACTACTCAAATAATTATTCGCGCTCATTTTTCAATAGTCTCTAAGAGATTGTGAATCCCTGAAAACTGAAAAAGAGCACGAATGACACCCATTTTCAAATAAGGAAAAAAATGTATTGACTAACTACAGATTTGTATCGCGAACGTCCGTAGTGTAAAAGTTATTAGTACGCATTTGTTCTGAAATAACGCATTATGTTTGTGCAAACGACGTTTTTTTTATCAATGAGCATGTTTACCGTCGTGGATGTTCATGTGAAACTAAACTCTTTGCACAACGAGTGATATTTCAATAACTTACATTGAGATGTTCAGATTTACGCCACAGTTTCTAGTTTTGATAAACAACTCTACCAGGCAACGCAACAAATTTTTAACACACAAAATGAACATATTTCGAAAAATTTCCGACAAAACATTTGAAAATTTGAAAATTGTTAGATAATTTTAAGGTAACATTTAAGGCAGTGCTCCATTCTTCTTATATGCAGCTGAATCTCCCTTTTAATTTGTTTTGATCGGTCCCATAAAACAGTTAAGACTCCCTAGGAAAAGCAATCGGGAACGCTTTTGACGATAGCAAAAACATTAATCGAAAAAAAAATTCAAGACAGGTGTCTGGTGACCTTCAGATGGGCTGATTTTAATACTGAGATCTTACGTTATATGAAAAATTTGCGTTCATAAATGGCTTCCCGTTCAAAAATGCTTTTGTGCAGAAGTGCTGGATATGCTGGAAGTTAATTACTGGCTGAGGGAATATCGGAACGGGATGATTTTCGGAACTATTAAGGATTTTTATTTTTAAAACTGTGATAGATACGTCAGTGGCATCTGTTGAGCTCTGCTGTGGACCGGATAGATATTATGTACAGTCATGTACGGAAGTTAGCTGTATGCAGACTGGCCGTAAAAAAAATAATCTTGCGTTGGGCGTAAGCCAGCCAGTTGGCATTCTACAAGATGGAACACGCATATCTCCTCACGCTTCTATGGTTTTCATTCACCTGTTGTGCATAACCGCTCCGGAATAAATTCTCTTGCGCGAATCCGCCTCCCGCAAACTTCTGTCCTTGATTGTACTTCATAAGGATTATTAATTAAACAATTTTTTATGAAATTAACAAATAAATATTTTATTTCTGATTTTCAAGGCCAAGGTTGTATTAAAAAATTGATGCCTGCTCACATCAAAGGTGAGCCTTGTTCTTAAATTTTCTTAATCGGCAATGTACTTCCAAATATCCAACGAAAAAAAACGCATTTAAACGCTTGATTAGTCGGCTTTCGCGCATTATCTAATTTCATAATGGCGTCGCTTCGTGTGGTGTCATCACCGAAATCAGTTCAGTTTCTTCTACATTGTCAAATACACCAGGAGCGCCTGTATGCGAAGCATAAGAAGTGCGACGGAATATATATTTCAAATATGCAATCCGGGAAAGTCAACTGAACGAGTTTTCAAGCCCGTTTTTTTTTCCGTTTGATATTTCGAAACAGGGTTGTCGGCATTTAATAAAATTTACAAAACAGGGCTAATCTTTGATGTCGACGGCCATGAATTTCGCAATTAAACTTTCTCTCTAAAACCAAACAAAAATTTATTAGTTGATTTTGGTTACTTAATCGTCTAAATATTTATCTATACGAGGAACATCATAAATGCCGTGGTGTCAGACTATTTAAACACACCGCACATACGGATCTCTTATAGTTTTTAACATTACAATCTGTGAAAATGAGAAAAAATTCGTCCTGAATGACAGTTGTGAATCTGTTCCAATAAAAGCTGTTCATTTCTCATTCAAACGTATCAGGTATGCTATTCCAGAGGATTACCTGTTAGGGCAAGAATATTTTTAATTTATATTATTGATAATAATTTCAGAGTTAACTGTAAAGTGCGACTGTTACCTGGAGATTTGTTGTATGCCAGCCTGTTACTAACCTGACTAATACAACTATATCACAGAATAACCTACACAAGATATCTAACAGATGAAGTGGTTGGCAAATTCATAATAATGCCGACAAGACGAATCTTGTGTGCTTGACGATTATCAGTGAGTCGTTTTTATATAATTCAATGAGAAACGGTGAGGTTGTTCAACCAGTATAAATATTCCGATATTTAATAGTTCAACTTACTCTAACCCGCTTTTAGCAATTACATATCGGTTTCATTTCCTCTAATAAATACAACACTTTTCGTTTTATCCACCCCTCACTTCCTCATGGTGACAAAAACAATATATGGAATTTACCTCCGTAATAGTCTTTAAGTTAGAATATGCGTGCTTCAGTTGGAGTCCTCACTAGTCTTACTTTATTAACAAGAATTTCCGCAAAACAAGGTTTCTGGATTTATTTCAAGCAAATATTCAACGCATGGTAATGTGTCTCGAATTCAGCAAGATATTGGCCTCATTTTATTGGAATTCAGAAGGAAAACAGGCGCCCATTCATTTGACAGCGAAAGTTTTTTAGCACCTATTTACCCATTTAGCCATGCAATCTACCGTGAAGCCTACCACATCACCTTTAAGACCTTAATTACTTAGAGAAATAAGATATATTAGCTTAATGAATTGAAATTATTAGTTTTAGTCTAATGCGATTCAGTTTCCTGCTGCTATGGTGGGCAGGTGGCAAAGTGAAGGAGAGGCAAATCTCCATCTCCATGTTTAAGGACGAAAAGAGGGAGAGAAAGTGCGAGAAGGAAGAGAGAGAATGGAAAGCGACGGCTGGAGTAGTGGCTTTAGAGGTTGTGACGAGAGCGGAGCAATGCTCAACCGGAATGTGGTAGCCACTGCAGTAACCCAGGTGGTGGCGCCCATAGAAGGAGGGGGTTATAAACCCGGTGGAGGACTGCGCAACCTGACGGTGGTTCCCCGGCAGAATTCAGGGCTATATTGCTAAAGCAGTACTGCAGCGGCTTTCGCTAATTGACTCACTTGGCTGGTAAGCTAAGCTACAAAGGTTTCTTTCATACCACATATCACAAATCCACTACGAACACTTCCCAACATTTAGAGCTTTAAGGGTTTAATTTAAATTTAAAATTACTGTAAAGTTTTCCTCCAAAGAAACGTGCTGATTTCATGCGTTTTCGTTTTCACTTCTACACACGGCCATTAAAGATTGCGGTTCCTTCCTCAAACTGATCGCAAATATTGCAGACCACACAGGCTGAAGTATTGCCTGAGAGAGCACTTAAGTAGAAAAAAGTGGTTTAGCGCATTTTTTGTTGAAATAATACGGTAATAATTGCTGTTATCATTTATTCTATGTAACTTCTTGTTGCCAGTAATTGATGCAACAACTAGGAAATGTCGTTAAATGTTAGTAAGTGCAAACAAATGACCATAACAGGCAAAAAGTTCTATTACTATAATTTTACAAAATTAACAGCGTCTGTCTTGAAAGGGTAGATGAATTTAAGTACCTTGGCGTTACGATCAGTTCGAATCTAAGTTGTAGTCCGCATTTTATTAACATAACCTCAGTGGCATCCAGAAGACTATGGCTAATAAGATACCGGATAAAACATGCTTCCACTAAAGCAAAGCTTGTGGCGTATACTTCCCTAGTGCGTCCACTACTCGAATATACTGACGCAGTATGGGACCCGCATTCGAAAACGGATGCCAAAATGTATTGAGCGTGTCCTAAGAAGTGCACTACGTTTCATTTTCAACGCCTACGGAAGACGGTTATTGATATCTGATCTTCTTAGCCGTTCCGGTTTGCCCACCTTGGAATCTCGTCGCAAGATGCATCACTTGAAAATGTTATTCGACATCGTCAATAATCACACCAGAATAGACTTGCACGCTTATATGCTGTATAACAGAACACGACAAACTCGGCAGAAGCACGATAAAACAATGGCAATGCCCAAATGCAGAACCATTGAATACAAGCTGTGGTTGTTCCCAAAAACGACAGCCGATTGATTGGAATAGGTTACCTCGCGAAGTGGTCACCCTATCGTCAGCCGAAACAATTTTATCTGCAATCAACCCCAGCTGGTCAAGTTAGGATATTTGGTTCGATTCTGCAGTGTTGCCCTTGTCGCGTTTTGTTTAGGATTTTTATGTAAAGTGTTTGTTTCTCCTCTATTATTTGAGTTGCTCCGCAGAAAATTTGCTGCCCGCCTGCAGCCCTTCTTTTTCCCTTTTTTCCTTCCTAGCTATTGAAAAAGCACTGTGCAGTTGTATCCCCACTCCTGCCTTGGACACCAAGGGCAGCTCGCAGTATTCAATAAATAAACGATACGTTTTTGCGAAATAAGATGGTGTTGCCTTTCACCTTAATCAATGTTCATTCCTGTGTATGATTGTTTCTTTATTAAGAATCTTCTGTGTCTAATTATATGCATATTGATATATTGCTTACAGAGTGTTCGCATTTGCTTGAAAAAATATTCATTGTATTATATTGTTATTGCACACTTTTATATCTGTCCTTCCCCCTCCCTCCACTTTTATCTACTACCCATGCGTTTACAGCCTTTAGAACCAAGAAAATAAAATTGGCAAATAAAAGCGCAAATTAAAACATGTTTCTGGAAAATAGCAAATACATGCCACTTGCTGCACTCGTATACGATGAATTTGTGACTTTTGTAGTATCAAGATCTGACTGAAGATTGAGTCTTTCTGTGTATTTTTCCGATAACATTTGCGAAAAATAGTCTTTTGTATCTTCTAATATTAAAATAAAATCAGGGGTGTGGGAATATCAGAAATTTAGAATGCAAATAGAATACCCTTGTCATTCGGGTCATATTCATATTCGAGAAATTAATATTCGAGAATTTTCTAAACTCGTCAGTGGTCGCATACCGCGGCGAGTTTCATATATGCGACTATGGGAAAACCAGAACATAGACACAAATTATTCGAAGATCAAGTTTAAAGTGTCCGCGAAACAGTACAAGGGTGTGCTCTTCGCTTTTTTTTCCATCGTTCTTCGTGTAAATCGGTCACACCCTTATGCTGATAGGCTTGCACCTGGAGCGAAATTCCTCAAATAGGCTTTCTCAAAAGCGACGAGAAAAAGATGCCGACCATCTGTTTGGAAGAATCGTTATGCGAATGCTGTTTTTGCTTGTTTGCATCTTTCTTTCTTCCTTCCCTTATATATTACGCATCTAACTTCACATCAATGGCAACCGTTCTATCGGCTTTACAAGTCTTGTAGCTTATATATATTACGAATCGAACGCTCACATTCATCGCACTAGTTATATCGCCTTCACAACTCTTCTAGCTTAAGCTCCGCCGCTTGATATAGGTTAGCTATAATATGCGGGAAAACCGACTTGCGGAACTACGCATGTGACTCCCAAAGGGGAGCCGAGTCGAAATGTCACCAATAGGGCAAGGGGTCGTGAAAGAAATGTTTCCTATTGAATCTTGCATTGTAACCCTCGCACCCCTTGCGTACGCACAACGGCAGGCGTGACCACGTTTACAGGGCCCCCTTCGTTAGTCCAAAGAATACATTATCCACGTAGACTCAGTTTTTGAGGCTCGCCGCCAGACTGCGCCGACTGCGACTATTGGTCACCCATTGGCTGCGGACTGTGCCGACTTTTTTAAACCCAGCTGCGTGCCGCTTTCAGACGCCTAATAGTGCGTCGCTTGTCGTTTCTTTTTCTTTTCAAACGTAGTCACGCCTTTCCGACGTCAATGGGCATTCCTCTTGCTTACGCCCGCGTTTTTCACTCCTCCGGCACGCTGAAACTGCGCTCTCACAACAGGCTTTTCTCTCTTTGTGCGGCGGATCCTCCTCAACAGGGCTGCAGTGCATTCTCGAATTTTCGGCACTTTTTTTTTTATTTGAGAGCGAGTGTGGGAAAGGGAGGGAGAATCGACAGCTAGACATTTGGATAGCGCTTCTCGTACCTTTCGTCGATTTTATTTTATTTATTTATACATACAGCTAACCGCTTTGGCATTGCATCTCAAGTCATGGGTTAATAATAGTCCTAAATATTGATGCTCATTTGCTGCAGTGATAGGCATGTTGTTATTAGTTATAAAAATTTCCATTTTTGCTTCCTTCTTGTCATTGTCATAAAAGCTCTTTCAGTAGCGTTAAGGGCCACCTGCCACTCGGTGAACTATTGTGTAATAGTTTTTATTGCATTCTCAGAGATTCATCTTCATGAAATGCGTTGATTTCCTGAGCAATGATGCCGTCATCAGCGAATACACGCATGTCAACATTAAGATTAGCCGCTACATCGTTGATGAAAATTAAAAAGAGAGCAGGGGCCAAGAGGCAACCTACGGGAAAACCAGATACCACTTGAACTTGAAGCTTCTCGTTTAATTTTTACATACCGTGGTTGGTCTGATGAGTTCATTCTAACCGAGTTAACTATGTTGTCCACTTTATATCGTTTCAAGCTTATTAATTAGTTTAGCATGTGTAACCCGATAAAAAGCCTTCAAAAGTCATGAAGTGTGACAGGTTTGTTTGCTTCTTGGTATATATATATATATATATATATATATATATATATATATATATATATATATATATATATATATATATATATGTTCTGGGATAAGCTGTGCACCAATTCTATTAATTGTATTACCTTTCATAGCCGTAGCGGAAGCGAATGATAAATAGTAATAATATGCGTTCATTTTTGAGCAAAATAAATTCGTGCTTAAGGCTAATATGCTCCAGTATATTCGACCCTGAGCAGGTAATTGAGATCGGTCTATATTTAGTAACATCACTCTTGCTTCCTGACCTGTGTATTGGATTGGTTTCAGCCTTTTTTTCCATTCTTTTGGTGGAGTACATGTTTTTAGCGATTTATTAAAGATTATGTGTAAATATTTAGCCATACACACAGCGCAAGTTTTGAAAAAAGCTATTAGAAATATTATTAAGACATGGTATATTTTTGGGTGTGTCCAGATTTCATACCAGGTTAAGTATTCCACTCTCTCTCACAGTGGTTTTATGTTTATCATTCTGCTGTGGCTAAAGCATGGAACAATGCCATTATAATTAGTGAACATGGACGAGAAATAAACATTTATTTAATTGGCGAGCTCACGGTTGTCTTTTTGCAAGGATGGATTAGAACTACGCTTTTGAGTTCAGATAGCTCCAAAGATTTATTGGGAATGTCCTTGTAAAATTATTCAGCATATTAGCGAAATAGTGCGATGTAATAGACTTTAGCCGACTTTTCATGTTTCTATGGCTACACTTCGCCTTTTTCCTATTTAAAGAAAGATTTTAACTTGAGTAATTGTTTGAGTGGATTAATTTTTCGTTTACTGTCTATAAGTTCATGGGTAATTGAAGTGTTGCTTCTTAGTTTTACCTTTTAAATGGCGCGAACATAATAATGCGGTGTGATGCAATAATTTACAAGGCCTCCCATAGTTCTTTGATGTGCAGTTGTAGTACGGCGTGGAAGTTAAGTAAACGAGTCAAATTCGAAGAAAATGTGGTCTAAAAAGCCTCTACAGCTTTGTGCAATCAAAAACGGTAGTTAGTGGCCGCGGGATATTAATTGAGCTATTGTTGGGGGCGCTACATAAAGTTAGTTTGTGATCTGAGATTCCATTTTGCAAGCCACAGTATAGATTGCATTCTCTTATGCTGTCTGGTGAAGTAGTATGCATTTCTGTGCATGTCATGTTTTGACACCATAGCGTTAGAGGTGCCACTGCCTAGAAACAAGCAGGTGGAGCCGAGGGAGCCGACTATGAGGCGGGTGGGCCCCGCGGGTTGCGTGCCGTTGCAGCGCGATCACAACCTGCCCACCGTGGCAAGTGGCAGTTAAATTAATGATTGGTCATTCGGGAAGAGCAACCCGGGTTGAGCAAAGCCCACCGCTGGGAGCACCTGCCATAGGAGGCTTGTTCCGCATCACTTAACAGCTGCACCACTTTACCAGGGGGGGGGGGGGGGGGGGGGGGTATGAAGGCTCCCAGCAATCTATGAATGTGAAATATGGAATGATCTGCATATATCTGAATCAACCCATTACGTTATCGCGTCATACCATTAAGACGGAACAATAGTGTGCCCTCCAGTGTTTGTTTTTGGCATCAGGCTGAGCAAGTCTAGGTTTGTTCATTGCAGTTGTGAAACCATTCCCCCTTTGAGTGCGTAATCCCTAATCCGATGGATACCAACGCCGAGCAAATTCCTTCGTTGTCTGCAGCGTAGACGGCTCGCAGCTAGGTTAATGTTAGTGCTCCCTCCCGTGGTACTGTCCGCTCTTCGTCGTCCTCTGCATAGCACAAATCCGTGTTTTCGCATTTATTTTAATACAGTAAATATTCTCTGTAGTTTTTTTTAAACCAGGACGCCAACATTTGCCCATGTTCTCATGATTTGTTTTTTTCGTACTGACCATGTATTCGAAATTCAATTCGATATTCGAAAGCATTTTCCTTCATATTCGTATTTGATTCGTATTTGAAGATTTTGTAAAGACAAAGGGTAATATTTAGATTATCGGTGACATTGCCATCTCTGCGCGTGCTGTAAGCTCGACCTGGCTGACCACGGACTGTTCCCGCCCATGCTCCTTCATGAGGTCTCAGTGCCTCGAATAAACCCCCATTTTACAATTTAAACATTTTTTACACCCCTGAACGCCTTTAACGTGAAAAATGGCTTTAAATCTTACTGAAAGTAATAAGTCACCGGTTTCACAGGCTCTAAACTTCACTTATTTCATTCTGGTCTCCATTGCTTACCCTAAGCGCCCTTTCACCCTTTAGATACAAGGAACCAGGATTCTTCAGTGTAGCAAAAGGAGCGTCGATAGATCGGTTGTTAGGTTTGATAAAGTTTGGGGAAAGGCCCAGATTTTCTTTCTATTAAACAGGAAAAAATTAGTACAGGGGCACCTCCGCAAACGCTCTTATTATGAAGCAGGCCAGTGCCTCAAACTTTCCTCAGACATTGCTGAGAAATAATCAGTGTGTGATTAGCCGCTGAAAACTCTCTGCTTAACTCTTGCTGGAAGGGTGTTAAAAACTCCGGTGGTTACTATATATTAAAATTGAAATTTCACAATCTATCAAAATACGTAGCTCGCAGCCGCGAGTTCTCTCCATGTGATTTTTCCTGACAAAAGAAAATGAAGATTATGGGCGCTACTTGCTTGGTGATAGTTTTATTGGGTTTGTTATACAAACAGAGTAGCTAGCTTTGTGTGCGTCAACTTCCAAACAAGCCACTGAAGAATTCAGGTTATTACAATTGCCCTGTACATTTGGTATTAGCAGCAGGTAAAGGAGTAATTAAATACTAAACTCTTTTTATTCCTTCACTTTCATCAGGTTCCTATATTTGTCAAAAAAAAACTTGGATCGTTGGGCGACGCCAACGCTGCCAAATGCCCATACTTTTCTCATGAAGACCTGTTGTGTCTCTTATGTGGAATCAGCACTCCGATCCTCGAATTCTTCTGCCTCACACATCTACAAGCGCATAATAACATAACATAATAACAGCAGTTTCATCTTGTTATAATCCAGCGTGTACATTTTTTAACTAATGTTTATTTCATTCGCAACAACCATGATCTCAAGGGAGGGTTGCTCAAGGATGACGAGTTTGGGGATTGCCGGCAGCACTTCCCTACCCTTTATAATGACCGCCAAGCCTCTTGCCCTCCTCGATAAGTCGCTCTCCGACTTCAGTGATCTTCTTGCAAACAACACGAACGCAGTCGCGCTTAGTTTCAATATCTTCAGCTGCATGACTGCACGCCACTTGGCTGAAGATCTTTCCGAGAATCTGTACAGCTTCCTCTTTGGCCTTCTTTTTCAGGTGGCCGAGTGGATTGCCTGCCACCACTATGATCTTCTTGCCGGCATCCTCAATAGCGTCTTCGACCTCGTCCCATAGATCTTCGAGAAAGTCTTCGCCACTCTGGATAGAGAATTCAATAAATGCATTAATAAATTAAAATATTTTGTTAATCATTTGGGCTATTGGCGTTTAATGCTCCAAATCGACTCAGGCTATGACGGACGCTGTAGTGAAGGTCTACGGAAATTTCAACCACTCAATTGAGTTTCTTTACTATTGCACTAACATCGCAGGGTGCCTAGAAAAAACCAGCCACCCTGTATACACAATGCAATATGACCACGACCGTGTCAGAAGATTAGAAGAACGCAAACATTATCTTAATTCCTAAGCAACGAGATGTCAAGGACTTGAAAAGTTACAGACCGATCAGCTTACAGTGATTTGGGTACAACGTATTTACTAAGGTGATCGCTTATACAGTCAGGGCAAGCTTAAACTTTAATCAAACAAATGATCAGGAAGGTTTTCGTAAAGGATATTCCACTATATATCATGTTCACATTATCAATCAGGCGATGAGGAAATGCGCAGAATATAACCAACCTCTATATATAGCCTTCATTAATTAAGAGAAAGCATTCGACTGAGTGGAGAGGCATTACGGAGTCAGGATGTAAAGGGCATGGAAGACATATATATAGCAACTGCACAGCTACCATAGTCCTCCTTAAAAACAGCAATAAAATACCAATAAGGAAGGGCATCAGGCACGAAGACACGATCTATGCTATTCATAAGAAACAAGGTGCTATTCGCCGCCTCTTTACAGGAGGTATTAAGAGGCCTGAATTGGAAACAGTTGGGTATAAGAGTTAATGGAGAATACCTAATTATTCTACGAATTTCTGATGACAATACCTTGCTAAGTCACTGAGAATAATAATAATAATAATAATAATAATAATAATAATAATAATAATAATAATAATAATAATAATAATAATAATAATAATAATAATAATAATAATAATAATAATAATAATAATAATAATAATATAATAATAATAATAATAATAATAATAATAATAATAATAATAATAATAATAATAATAATAATAATAATAATAATAATAATAATAATAATAATTGCTTTTGGGGAAAGGAAATGGCGCAGTATCTGTCTCATGTATCGAGGAGATGAACTGCAAATCGTGATCAATGAGCTACACAGTCGGACAAAACGGTGCGCTTAAAAATTAAAACACAGAAAACCAAAGTAATGTGCTGCAGTCTAGCAAGGAAATAGCAGTTCACTATTGACACCGAGGAGCTGGAACTGGTAAAGAATACTTAGGGCAGGCATTGACAGCTGATCCTGATCATCAGTGGGAAATAACTAGAAGGATATCATGAGACAGAGGTCAGGTGGCATGTTCTCTAGGATCATGAATGGCAGTTTACCACTGTTCCTCAAGAAAAAAGTATACAACAGCGGTATCTTACTGGTACTCACCTATGGGGCAGAAACGTCGAGGCTAGCGAGAAGCGTTCAACTTAAGTTATGATAAGTGCAACGAGCCATGGAAAAAAATGATCGGTTTAACTTTAAGATACCGGAAGCGGGCAGAATGGGTTTGGGAACAAACGCGTGATAATGACATCCTGGTCCAAATCAAGACGAAGAAATGGGCTTTGGCAGGGCAAGTAATGCGAAGGCAAGATAACCGCTGGTCCTTAAGAAAAACGTAGTGGATTCCAAGAGAAGGCAAGCGTAGCAGGGGGCGGCAGAAAGTTAGGTGGGTGGAGGAGATTAAAACGTTTGCAGGCATAGGATGGGCGCAACTGGCAAAGGAAGGGGTTAATTGGAGAGATATGGGAGAGACCTTTGCCCTGCAGTGGGGGTACTCAAGCTGATGATGATAATGACATTGACATCGCACAGGAGACGGGCCTCTAGAATATCTCTTTCATTGAAATTCGACCGCCGTAAACGGATCGAACCCGCCTCTATGCTTGTGTGAAGAATATTGTTCGCCGTTCACCAGCTGCTTTTCCAAGGCGTTCGTGCCTAGCGGTAATTCGGGACTGGTGACCCCCATCCGGTCCTATAAAATATAAATAAGAACGCGGTGGACAAACTTCCGTTAAGACGACATTCCCGCTAATTCTCAAAATGACTGGCGTTATTCAGCATTTGTTTTTGCAAATCACGGCGCTCACCGGTAAAAATTCCTCTGCCTCTATTGAGCCTCCGCCCGCGCTAACACCTGCAGCGAGCGGAAGCCGCCCACCACCCGAAGCCCACGCGGCAGGGGAGAAAAACAGACACAGAGGGATCAGATCAAAGGAAGCAATGGGAAGATGATTGTCCTCTCAGCCCTACAGACTCAAAATTGTCGCATCACACCGTATGTCCACAAGTGCATTTTTCACTCATTCTTTATTTCTGAATATTATTTCCTTTCGGGAGTAAAACCAGTCAAAAGACGGAACACAGCGAAGAGACGAGGCACACACACGACGACTGGACCAGCAACTGTGCTTTATAGAAGAAATCAGTCTCCCAGGGAAAGTGGAAAATTTTGCGCAGCTCAGTTAACAACAAACTGAGCTGTTACCTGTTAATTGAGCTGCGCAAACTTTGCCACTTTTCCTGGGAGACTGTTTTCTTCTACAAATCACAGTTGCTAGTCCAGTCGTCGTGTGTGTGCCTCGTCTCTTCGCTGTGTTAAGTCTTTTGACTGGTTTTACTCCTGAACATGTACCAACTGACCCAGATTTTAACACTACTGCTATTTCCTTTCTTTTCTCAATAATATTTTTAAATAGCAACGATAGAGTATTTATTCAAGTTCCTGTTGTTCACCGAAGCATAATAATAAACCAAGTTCTCTTCTCTGTCCTTATGACTTATGTCCTTCGCCAAACACGAATAATAATAATAATAATACTACTACTAATAATAATAATAATAATAATAATAATAATAATAATAATAATAATAATAATAATAATAATAATAATAATAATAATAATAATAATAATAATAATAATAATAATATTATTATTATTAATTGGTCTTTTGGGGAAAGGAAATGCGCAGTATCTGTCTCATATATAGTCGGACACCTGATCCGCGCCGTTGGGGAAGGAATAAATGAGGGATTGAAAGAAGGAAGGAAGAAAGAGGTGCCGTAGTGGAGTGCTCCGGAATAATTTCGATCACATGAGGATCTTTAACGCGCACTGACATCGCACAGCACATGGGCCCTTTAGCGTTTTTCCTCCATAAAAACGCAGCCGCCGCCGTCCGGTTCCAACCCGAGAACCCAGGATCAGTATCAGAGCACCCTAACCACTGAGCCACCGTGGCGGGGTCCAAATACGAAAGCAGTGCAGAACTTTCACACTGCGGAAATAAATTTTCAGTCTAGCAATTTTCGTGACCCTATTTTCGGTGACTTCTAAGGGTTTCAACAAGTTCTGGGCATCACAACTCTTATTTGCAACTCAGACCTCGCATCAGTGGTTTTTCATGCTGCATGTAGTCCAGCTGATGAGTCCGATTTGTATTACCTGCTATGCACAATTCATAAACAAAGCCGTCATTTGCAGCGCATATTTAACTCAATCAGTGTTTGTGCGATGGCGGTAACCTATTTCAGAAGAACCGACAACTGAGCTAGTTGGTGCATCTTTAAGCCGTGGTAAAAACAGCGCAGCGACGACAGACGCAGAGAAGACAGAAGAAGACGGACAAGCGCTGACTAACAACTAAAGTTTATTGGAAAAAACACAGGTATTAATACACTCCTAAAACAACCAGGGAACACGCCCCTCTTAACATCCTTCTAATCGTGCGAATCTAGATACTTAATCTCACATTCGTGAAGAAGCACTGACGGTGTGCTGACGCATGCATCACCATTCGCGTGGATGCGATACGCCTCACACAATTCCCTTGTCAATTTATCCCTGTGCCTGCAAACAACTTTTGTCTCATGGAAAAGAGGGTTGCACATTTTTTTGTCGGGGGGACCTGGGATATTATTCAGGGGGCAATCTCTAAAATGTAATGCAAGGTTGGACGATGGGGGGCCATTTAACGAGGTATGATGCTGACGAAGACGGGTGTTCACACATTTTCCCGTTTGGCCAATGTATTTCTTGCCACAGGAAAACTCAATGTCATACACTACGCTTTCAGCACATGACGTAAACTTCTTTTGGTGGTTTATTTTGCAGGCTCTACTCCCGGTTGGTTTCTGTTTTTTAGCCTTTGCTTTCCTATCTATTATGGCACAAATTTTTCCAAGCTTTTGCGGGGCTGAGAAGAGCACTTGAATTCCATATCTGGCGCCTACTCTTTTTAAGTTGTGTGACAAACGATGAAGATATGGTATAACCGTATGCCTCTTCATGCCTGACGGCTCTGATGGATGGCAACTCTTGAAAGATTTTAGTTTCCTCAGCAATTTATTGCAAGCAAGCACGATTACCTCTTCCGGAAATCCTGCCGATTGTAATCTACCAACCTGCTGATTAAATCTATTCTTCATTCCATGCACACACGATTTCGAAAGTGCTGATCCTAAACATGCAACGGCTATACCACTTTTAACTAATTTAGAATGGGCTGAGCGATAACTAAGCAAGGGCTTCGCTGAGCGCTGTTGAAAAGACCAGCAGACATGATCAGGGTTCAGGACCAATCTTAAGTCTAAAAACTGTAGCTCGTTGTTCTCCGCGAGTTCAAAGGTGAACTTTAAACCTTCTCCACAACTAACAAAAACCCTTAGTATTTCTTCTACATGGCCCTTGAAATTTGTAGGCTCTACAAAAATTAAATAACCATCAACATACCTGAACACCTGTTTTACACAATCACTGAACTTGGAATAAGTTAAGTAATATTTTTCTGTGTCACGTTGACAGGGCGATAAATTCTAAGTTCAGTGATTGTGTAAAACAGGTGTTCAGGTATGTTGATGATTATTTAATTTTTGTAGAGCCTACAAATTTCAAGGGCCATGTAGAAGAAATACTAAGGGTTTTTGTTAGTTGTGGAGAAGGTTTAAAGTTCACCTTTGAACTCCCGGAGAACAACGAGCTACAGTTTTTAGACTTAAGATTGGTCCTGAACCCTGATCATGTCTGCTGGTCTTTTCAACAGCGCTCAGCGAAGCCCTTGCTTAGTTATCGCTCAGCCCATTCTAAATTAGTTAAAAGTGGTATAGCCGTTGCATGTTTAGGATCAGCACTTTCGAAATCGTGTGTGCATGGAATGAAGAATAGTTTTAATCAGCAGGTTAGTAGATTACAATCGGCAGGATTTCCGGAAGAGGTAATCGTGCTTGCTTGCAATAAATTGCTGAGGAAACTAAAATCTTTCAAGAGTTGCCATCCATCAGAGCCGTCAGGCATGAAGAGGCATACGGTTATACCATATCTTCATCGTTTGTCACACAACTTAAAAAGAGTAGGCGCCAGATATGGAATTCAAGTGCTCTTCTCAGCCCCGCAAAAGCTTGGAAAAATTTGTGCCATAATAGATAGGAAAGCAAAGGCTAAAAAACAGAAACCAACCGGGAGTAGAGCCTGCAAAATAAACCACCAAAAGAAGTTTACGTCATGTGCTGAAAGCGTAGTGTATGACATTGAGTTTTCCTGTGGCAAGAAATACATTGGCCAAACGGGAAAATGTGTGAACACCCGTCTTCGTCAGCATCATACCTCGTTAAATGGCCCCCCATTGTCCAACCTTGCATTACATTTTAGAGATTGCCCCCTGAATAATATCCCAGGTTCCCCCGACAAAAAAATGTGCAACCCTCTTTTCCATGAGACAAAAGTTGTTTGCAGGCACAGGGATAAATTGACAAGGGAATTGTGTGAGGCGTATCGCATCCACGCGAATGGTGATGCATGCGTCAGCACACCGTCAGTGCTTCTTCACGAATGTGAGATTAAGTATCTAGATTCGCACGATTAGAAGGATGTTAAGAGGGGCGTGTTCCCTGGTTATTTTAGGAGTGTATTAATACCTGTGTTTTTTCCAATAAACTTTAGTTGTTAGTCAGCGCTTGTCCGTCTTCTTCTGTCTTCTCTGTGTCTGTCGTCGCTGCGCTGTTTTTACCACGGCTTAACCTATTTCGCGCCATTACTGCGGCGGGAAAAGTACTAGGAACAACGCATAGCATTATGGACGCTGACCCGGAGACCTGTCTTTGTCTAAATTTGTTTCAGTTTCTATTTTAAAACTGTTTCTTGAGTTGTTTAAAAAAGAATTTAGAGCAATCGAGCGAGGTGGAGCATTATATCGAGATAACAAACTGATATTTCTTAAAAACCTCCCTATTTTACATTACCCCGCACTGTCACGCATTATGTTTTTAGGCCTTGAGTCAGGATTTCCAATGCACTAACCTAATTAGGAGGATAATGTGGTCATGTATTTTGAGCGTGGAAAGCGTTCTCGACTAAAACTACTGCGCAGTTCGCCGAATCCAACTGTTTAAATCTCTCATATAGACAAGCGTTAAATGTTGCTGCAGGGATTACATTTTCTCGTCTGGCACCCCATCGGACTAATGTTCTTTTTTCGCCTTTCGGGAATTGAGTTGGCCGTACTGTCCCGGCTGGCACGTTCTAACAACTTTTACAAACGCTTGCTGCAAGCCTTCGTTACGCACTGCCTGCATGACTAGTGGTGTTTTAACTCAAATGCATCATTAATCTGCAAGTGCTTCACAGAGAGGGATGTTGTGTACTGAGAATAAATTTTAACATGATTCGTGGCATTAATGCAACCAGGTGTTAATAGCGTTTCTGACAATAAGCGAGCTTGATTAATTTATTGGCGATTAATTTGGGTCGGATAAAATAGTAATTGTTCTAAGCTGGGTACTTAGTACTCATTTCTATTGGATATGCCACTTTTTCAAATAACAATTTCCTATAAAGATTTCATGCTTTCTACTTACGTAGAGATCACGGAGTATTACACACTTGATGCCAGACATTTTTAACACAACACTTCCGCCGCAATTTAGCATCCTCTCTGAAGTGCGTCCAAAGCTTTCGTCATTTATTCTTTTATTTAAAATAAAACTTCGCTTTATTTGGTTTAGTACTTCCTACATTAAGTACCTTCAATAAATTGTTTACAAAATAATGCCGCGTCGATTTCTTCAGCTACATTACATATCAACCAGACTGCTAATATCACTGCCGTCCTTTCATTTTGCTGCTTATATCTGAATTCTGGAATTGCGTACTTTCCTTTTGTCTGCTTTAGGGTTTATTATATTATCTCCATGGTGTATATGCACTTGTCTGATTTGTCGCGAGCACAAATGCTTACATTTCTTAATTTTTTTCTCCCACCCAGCACATGATTATCGTTATCTCTATGTATTTCAAGAGCTCCTGCTTCTCCCGCGATAAATTTCTATCTGTTGGCTGTCTGCTTCCCTTAGAACCTCAATGCCGCTCTACCTGATTACGAATATTACATTCAGTAGCCCAAGGCTACGTCCGTCTTTGCTGGCTATAGTGAAATATAGCATTTCAAGCGACATCATGGACGTGTCCACTGTTCACTCTACCATTAACTCTTCTTCAACGATTAAGTGAAACCATTACCTTTAAGTTTTTATTTGTATAGTACCTAAACCACTCCATCCGTTTAAAAGGTATTTTTTTAGTATACCTTTAATATCTGGCGGTCAGGACACCTTGCCTTGCTTTGCAGCTTTGCGCCTTCTCACGCTTTTTCGCCAAGGCACGCTTTTTCTTGTACATATCGTTTTAAGTCTCAAGTTTTCTTCCGTGCCGCGTCCATTATGTCTGAACTTTCGCGCACAGGCTAAGGGAGTATTTGTTCAATATGTTCAATATATTTTTTTGAAACATAAAGAAAAATGATAGGTTTTTTGCAAGCGGAGCTAGCCACCGCTTATATTTAAGTTTGATTTCCTCAATGCATATTATCCACCGCTTTAAAACGTTTAAATGAATGTCCTACTTTTCATAAAATCTTTACTTTTCTGAGATAATGCCAACGTTTCGCTTTGTTACTTGGGCATGAAAAACACCGCCAGAGCACTTCCTTCCGTCTGTTCTTTGATATTTTCCAGGGTGCTGGCAGGGGTGTTCTAGCATGTTGCTGCTCTCCTGTAGACATAAAGCGCTTCTCGCAAGCGAGGCGCCTCTTGATCGCTGATCGGACTGTGAAACAAGAATGTGTGTCAACAGAAGACGAAAACCGCCTCCACCGCCTTGCGCAATCTATCAATCTAACACACCTTGAAGTCAGGATGCCGGCGCTAGCCTGAAATTGTTACTGAGATGTTTAACTCGAGCAGAATACCGTGCATGTTAAAACTCAGGGTGCAATGGCTAGCATTTCGCATTTATTCGAGTTTATTCTCGATTACTTTCGCTGCAAATGCAAGGCGTTGTTGCATTTCATGAAACGCGAGCTGCGTTGTTCGCTTTAAGCCGCTGTAGTTTTCTACGATGTCTTGTTGATCGATGCGCACGCCAAAGAGGCGACAAAAATAGTCCTCATAATATTGAGCCTTACCTCACTCAATTCTTCATAAATCTCCTGTGCCACATCAAGGAGAATGACGCCGGTCTGGATGGCTTCGTCAGAATTAAGCTTTGCTGCAGCCTCTACAGCCAGATAAAGGGTTGGGCTGGATGTCTCAGGCGGAAGGAATGCGATCCCTGGAAAGAATAAGTAATGAATCTTTTCATTCCTTGTCAGTCTTGAAGCGATCATTAATTGGCTGATTACCTTCAATATAATGATAAATTGACCACTTTCTACTGATAAGTCTTAGTTATTCGTGGAGCTAGGGCATTAACATTGAGCAACCTGTTCACAGCACATTCCTTTTACAGTTTTCTCTATAAGACGATAAGAGAGGCCGACTTACTTTCCTATCTTTATTATAGTGAAATTAAAAAACGAACTCAAAACGAACTCGAAATTGTAAATATATCATAAACGGGCCTTGCTAAAGCCCAGAATACTTGCTTTTTTTTAGGTTATTGAACGGAGATATGCGACTTCCGGTGAGGGTTTAGGAGAACTTTCTGTACTTACCTGCTACTGCCCCGAAGGCACAAACCAAAAGAGTCGCCGCCGATTGCTTCATGGTACCTGGAAAAGGAAACGTGTTACAACATTTTTTTTTCTTACAAGCAGAGCTGTGAATTCATTTCGCTAACACAAACTTCCTTGCTCAACATTCGTTAAGCACTGCCACACTGGAACAAGTACAGCGATCATTACTTTTTTACTCACTTCGGATTCCTCGTTCAAAAGCCGGTAAATATACAACAAAGCAGGTTTGAACATGTGGATGCGTTTTATGCCGTACATTATCTCCGTGGTAGCAGCTATTTCGAAAGCGATTTTGTAGTATTGAATAATATTTTTACTGTTTTCCTTTTATACAGAAAACAACAGCTGAAAATCGAAAAAGAAGCCAGTTTTTTTTAAATTTCTAAAGCGATATTTGCAGTTCGAGATAGCGACGTGAAATAATTTACGCACAATGAAGCAGCCGCAGATTCCCAGTGGTTATAGCACTCGGCTGCTTACCAGAAAGACGCGGGTTCGATCGTGGCCGCGTCAGTCGAATTTAGATGGAAGCAAAATTCTAGACGCCTGAGTACAGTGGGATGATAACGCACGCTAAACCACCCGAGGTGGTAGATTTTTCCTGAACCCTTCACTACGGCATCTTCATAGCCTGAGTTTCTTTGGAACTTTGAAATCTCATAAACCAAAGAAAACCAATTTCGCACACAATGTGTCCGCAGTGGTACGTACGCGTAATATGCGGCAGAAACAGTGTACGTGTACTGGACTGCCGGGAAATGCAATTAAAGGAAAATAAAATGCTTTCATTTTTCCATCTGCTTGACCGCCTGTCTTCGCTGCGCCTCCAGGCGGAAATCATAAACCTAAAAACAGCTCAGCGGTAGCATTTGGAGGGGGCGAATTGCAAAAAACTGCTGTGTGCTGAGCGGTGTCAGAGGACGTAATCATCCCTAGGTGATCAAAATTATACTCTAACTCTCTACTAAACGACTTTTTTCTATTTGCGTTCTTTTAATCCCACCTTTCTCTGTTCCCTCACAGTGCGGTTGCGGTGTCCCATCTGTAAGTAAGACAGTTAGTGCACCTTCAGTTTTCTCAAAGCCAGAGGTGCCGCTCCAAGCGCAGTGCCGGATGTCCACAGAAACGCTTCCGTGTTTGATTAAAAATTGCAACTTTAAACGAACCCTTTAGAAGTCGACCTCGACTGCGGTGTTCGAAGTCACCCTCCTTCACAGCTCCACAAGCATTATTACGCGACGCACTTATCCGGCCTGGGGCATCTTTTTTTCGAAGCGAAAAGCTTCACTACGCTAGGTAAAGCAGTCGTCGTGTAGGCCGGAGAATGACCTTGAATGGCCCTCAGCTCAACCACGTTAGCGGTGTATGACCGTATGTGGTACAGTTATGCTGCAGAACCCTTGACCCCTACCCTTGTCCCTGACCTTTAGATGACGTTTAATCTCTGAACTTCGACCTTTGACGTTTGGTGACCTTTGGGCTGACATTTGACCTTTCACCTTAAGAACATCTGATGGGGTGATGTGAAGCCACGTGATGACATCCGATGGAGATGTCGTAATTCCACGTGATACCGCGTCATTGCCACGTGTTCGTGTGGGTATATATATAGAACGGCTAACGCGAGCTTGTAGTGAAGCTGCCATGGACGAGCCTCAGATGCTTAACAAGCGTCCTTGATTTTCGCTGAATTGCAAGGTTAGCCAATTTAAGCCACTTCCAATTTTTTCCTTGAGATGGGCTCCTTCGCCGCTTCTCAAGCCGCAAGCACGTCATGTACCCTGTCACGTGACTTGAGGCGCCAAACACAGAACAGCGGAAACTTTCCACACGCTTCGACTCCTTAGCAGCTGGCACCCCGCCAGCCATTCGACTCTCTCTCTGTATGACGTCATACCTCGCTCTCATTGATTATTGTGCAGTGATGTTAACCCCTCTGCCGACCAATCCTAAATTTGTGTGACAACGCGGGTGCGCTTTACTCCAACCGTCAACACTGTCGCTTTACTAAACTACGAGACTGACTCAGAGTTCATTGTGGAAGAAAGCCGGAGAAAATTAAAGTGAGCGGCTTACTAGATTAGGTGACAAGCGATACTGACATTCCTTCCTGCCTTTTCGCATCGTGAGCAAGGCAAGGGAAAGCCCAAGTAGCATACGCCTGCACCAATACGACGTTTCAGGTGGCCGAGTCGGGAGCTCCTGGCGCGGAACGCTAGTACTCAGGTGCGCATGTCTCAAAATTTGGGCGTGTTTTTTTCGTTATCGAGGGTCTCCCAGCTTGAAGTTAGTCTGTACCGATTGCGGAGCAATTTGGCGCAGATGTCTTGACATCCGGTTGTCTTGAGCGCAATATTCAAGCTATAATATGCAGAACCAATACAGCGATTTTGAAATCTAGAAAAGGGGTGTCCGTTACGATGTGGAAATCCTCCAATTCCACAATGTAAATATGTGCCCAAACATTAAGCGGCAAAAAATCGTATGTACACTACCTACTGCCGCGAACGTATTGCGCCTTGCGCCGTACGATATACAATTACAGGCCATATCGTCGTATCTTTCACGACTGTTTAGAAAACGAGCTTTGCAGGTAGGAAAAAAAAAACACCGGGTAATTTGGCTCTATATGTTGCTCGTTCCCTCAAAAAAATTTTATGCAGCATACATTCCCTACATAGAAAAGCTGCGGAAAAGCAAGCCAGAAGAACATAGAGTATGAGTAAGCCCACTGAAACCGACACCTATAACCGCATAGAGGGCAGGCTGTTTTTTGTGCGTGTGGTATAGGTCAAATAGAAATTTGTACCGGCATCATTTCTACCTTAAAGATAATTAATTTATTACAGTACAGCTGAAAGAAGCAGCCACATTCCTCTAGGGCAGCCGTATGTCGCGTCAGATGCCCCACCAACTCAGCTATTGCGGAAACTCCACCCTTATATTGCGAGTGTATTCGTGTTGCAGGTAACATAACCTTGAGAGCGTTCAACTGCGCCACCCTTGTCTATATTGGTGGACGTAGGATGTCCTGTAATACCAGAAGTTCAAGGAATGGTATCGCACGTACCTGAGTGCGGCACCTATGCGGGAACCCTCTTAACCTACCTGCTACACCAAAACCGCCAGAAACTCAAACGTGATCAATACCAGCCACTGCGGCCGCGTTTCGAAGGTGACTAAACGCGAAAGCCGCAGTGTTCTTTGCGATTTCAGTGCACATTAAAGAAGCGCCCGTGGTCTAATTTAATCTGCAGCCTTCTACAGGTTACAATTAACAATATACAAGGTTATCAGAATCGAGGTGCTGGCTAAGCTGTTGTGAGGACTAGGGTAGGGACGTAAATTAAATAATGAGCCCCTCATGTCCATAACCTTGTCTGCTCAGTTGAGTGTTAGTTATTACGCAGCTGTATTTTGGCTGCGTATTTATGTAACATATGAACTGGTTCATTTTATTTACGCTTTGCCTATTTTTGCTTTATTGTTAAGCCACCGCAGTGGCTCAGTGGTTATGATGGTCAAGTGCTGATCCGAAAGGAAGGTCGTGCACTGTGCGATGTAGCGTACGTTAAAGAACCCCAGGTAGCCAAAATTTTCCGAATCACTATAGTACGGCAATCCTTATAGCTGAAGTCTTTCAGCACGTCGAACCGCATAAATCGTAAACCGTTTTACTGTATTCTACAAAGTATTCTGTATGCAGAGGTAGAAATGAAACGCTTACCTTCACGTGAGGTATGAAACTGGTATGGCCGTCCTCACACTGCTGTACCACTGCTGTATCTGCAGTGTCCTTTTATACATGATCCAGATTGGTTTGCCCAACGTGACTGTAAAGCGGTGCAACGTCACTTAGAAGCGATTCAGATCGGGAAGTGCTTTTCTAGGCCAGCGGATAATTAAAACAAAGCATATAGCTGCTTTCAACAAGGAACTGCTGCCAAGCTTCCACTCGTGCCTCTCGAAAGGGTACACAACTGACCGCACAAGCAAACAGAGAAGCGACAAGAGCTCATTTTGCTGCCAACAGGAAGGCTAGCTGGATACATTACGCATAATATGCCCTATATCTACGGCTTCATTGTAAGCATAACCGCGACCGCAAACACAATTAGAACTTTTTATGGCTGAACTGTAAAAATATTTGCAGTAACGTGAGGTGGTTCGAAACGCTAGCTCCATCAGTGTTTAAAACAAAGAAGTCTTTGAGCCTCTAATATTTGACCATGAGGCAACTAGCGGATACTATTACATTGCTTCACTGCTCTTAGTGCATTATTCTCACTTGTTTCAAACGTTCCTTCGGGAGGATTCTTTTTTTAATGTGGTAATGTATTTACAAGGTACTAGCCTTAACGCTAAGATAACCGATGGGCTTTAAAGTCTCAGATTGGATTTCAAGAAAAGGGAGACACAAGAAGCTATTGAATGTAAAACGGGCGGCTTCTATTAGCAACTTTGTGGGGATGAAGTGGGCGCTGCTGGAGCAGCTCATGGGTAATTGTAGAGATATGTAGTGACCTATACCCAGTAATCGACTTAGCAAGAATTATGACGTTGTATTTACTTAGAAGAAAAGTAAACGAAAGGATCTATTTTTCCTTTTTCATCTCGGACCGGTTAGGTCCTGTGGCATTGATCGCTGTTGTTCGGTGATGTAGCAGCTGCTTTAAGGTGTTCGTGGGAAGTGACCGAAGCATTGGCTCATTGCGACAGGATCTCTCCATAACCTGCTTATGCCATTCAGGAATGAGACGAAGAAAGCCGCAAATTCCAGCAACGGAGGAACCCACAACTTTGTGATTACTTTGATTGTCAACTTGCTGCTTTCATCTTCAGCTGTAATCAGCATGACGTCACGCCAAATGAAATATAAAAATGAGTAATGGATCTTTATAGAAACTGGCTCCTGGTCTTAAAGGTACGCTGTATCAATAAGGAGAGCTTGAATATATTTCATCTACTTCTTCCGCTGCCTATTCTTTACACGGGCACAGCGCAGCTGGCGTGAGATTGGTATTTAAGCGATGTATCCTTGTGTTCAATATATGCACATACGCTTTTCTTCGTGCCCGCATTCCGGAACGAAAGGCGTTCAATCTCCTGCAGATGTCAAGCTCGTCAAGATCTTATCTTCTAAATATGGCATTGTAAGTAGCACTATTGTTTCACTCAATTCATCACTTCCAGCAAACGCATGAAAACAACATTATCGTGATTTGTACACTCTGCAAATGTTTTCATTTCTTCCGGCCTTACAATGACAATAGCTGAGCAAAACATTTGACATGTTCCAGCTACGCCATAAGTACCTATGGCAGCATTTCGTCACAGGTTGTGCAGAGGAGACTGAGCAATATATAGCTGTACAAACGAGTAATTATTCTTAGGACACGCCCAGCACTGGCTACTGCGTACTCTTACTACAAGAACAGTATGACTTCTTCCCGGAAAAACACATTGTTTTCGTGCTCATGTGAGCGGCGGCGCGCACGCGCGCGCGCTTGCGTGCGTGCCTGTCTTGTTGTGAGATGTGTGCGTGTGCGCGCGCGCGTGTGTGTGTGTGTGTGTGTGTGTGCGTGCGTGCGCGCGTGCGTGCGTGTGTGTGTGTGTGCGCGCGCGCGCGCGCGCGCGCGCGTGTGTGTGTGTGTGTGTGTGTGTGTGTGTGTGTGTGTGTGTGTGTGTGTGTGTGTGTGTGTGTGTGTGTGTGTGTGTGTGTGTGTGTGTGTGAATTACAACATTGGTTTTCAATATATATATATATATATATATATATATATATATATATATATATATATATATATATATATATATATATATATATATATATATACCGTTTTTCGAAAATTGCGCTCGTGTTGCGAAGTTTCTTCAACATTTAAGAATTTGTTTTTCAGTAGTGCACTTATATGATCCATATCATATCCTAACAGCACCCACAACGCCAATCGTGGCTCATTCCTTATAATAAAATAATTGTAAAGCACAAACACACACAACTTACTATGTCCTCTTAATAGATGCAAATTTCTTGCGATTGTTACAGGAAATGAGTTCCGAATGTATTTTGTTAATAGGCAGCTAGGTTTTGTGTGCCCCTGAAAATGTTAACTGTTTGCACTCAAAGAAATCGAGCGTTTACCTGCTCGCGCAACATTTTCTTTTAGTATATTACACTATAATGTGTTCAACTTGATTTTGCTTGCCTGAATTTTTTTTAGTTTGCCAAAGAACTCGCGTAACCAAAATCATCTCCGAGTAAACGAGCAATTAATTAATTAAGAACATTTCCAATTCCCTCTTGCAGGGCAATCAGCCATGACAGATTTGTGCGGAGGCCCTATTGCAAGCAGTTTTTCTTTTTCTCCCGCTTACTAAATGATCCAAAATGCGGTGAGAAAAAGAAACCACTGCATGGAAGCGTTACATAGAATTCACATTCCCATGAGCGCGCTCTTAATTTCAGAGCATAATATGAGGCCACTGCGAGATGGACTTGATTACAATAAAAAGTATTTTATTCAATAGGGTTCTAGTAGAAGTGTTCTGAAATCTCCACAC
Source organism: Amblyomma americanum (assembly GCF_052857255.1). NCBI lineage: Eukaryota > Metazoa > Arthropoda > Arachnida > Ixodida > Ixodidae > Amblyomma > Amblyomma americanum. The sequence goes on along the minus strand of NC_135499.1, from coordinate 102,071,590 downwards.
TGTCGTGATTATCCTCACTACCATGCCCACATATGCTTTTGAAGCAATGTATCTTACAGCCCACTAAGCCTGCGGCCTTCATCGATCAATCGCTCGCCGACTTGAGCGATCTTCTTGCAGAGAACTTTGGCGGAATCGACCTTCGTTGCAGAGTCTTCAGCTGCATAACCAGACCCCACTTTGTACAAGATCTTTCCGAGCACCTTAAAAGCTTCGTCCTTGGCCTTGGATTTTACGTTTTCGACTGCATATTCAGCCGCCTGTTTGATCTTGTTTCCGGCCTCCTTAACAGCAGCTTTGGCTTGGTCCCCCAGGTCTCCAAAAGAGTATTCGTCAGTCTGTAAAAGTTAACCGCAAGACGTACTAGTGAACCGTAAAGTCGCATTGTGCAAAGCTGCTCTTCATCAACAATACTCACTTAATTGTACAGGTCTACCTGTAATTTATGATTATATTCCATAATTGCCCTTCATGTATCTCGTCACTCGTTGCCTCTTCATTACGAGCCCCATGGGTTCCGTTCTTGGTTCCCTTCTCTCTTTATATATGAATGATATACTGCTTCAAGTATTAAAAGATGCCAGTACACTGACGATTGTGTCCTTTATTAGACATGATCCTTTCATCAGGACCTTCTTAGTATGTCTTTCTGATACATTTGTAAATGATGCGCTGCATTTTAAATGTGCATTAATTTTTTGCTAAGCTTTTCGCCCCACGCTCCAGGCGCACTAATCCGTATATGAAAGGCGCCAAGAGCCGCAGAAACAAGGGAAAGCATTTTGAAGTGATTCTATAATTTATTTATTTGTGGTATTTAATGAAGAAAAATTATTAGTGCGTTCATTTTTTGTTAAAAAATTGATTACAATATGGAAGAAAAACAACCACATTGCGCTGTTTGGGTCCAAGCCCACAACCTGCATATTTAGCGTTCGGACATTTTTCAACTGAGCTAAGGCATGGTTGTCCAGTTTAGTGTAGACGTGAGCACCTTGAGAGTGTTCACCAGCGCCACCCTCGTCTATTGTGGAGGTCATATTCAATCAAATACAACTGCCGAAAAAGAGAACTCTGGTTCAGATTCAAGCGGAATATGTCACCATCTACACAGATCGATCTGATTTCTAAAAAAACTTTCCAAATGCTGGGATACTTGCGTCCCCATTTGCTTGTCGTTACTTTGCATACCAAGTAGAACGTTAAGTTGGGCAAGTTGGTACAGATGCTTCATTTGTAAAACAGCGCAAACAACGCCGGACAAAAACAGGAAGGGCGCGGGACGTGCGCTGACTCTCAACTAAGGATTTATTAGCACCAACTGGTGCTTATAAAGGAAACACACACACAAAGTACATCACATGTTACACCAAAATCGTTAAACATGAGGCAGAGAAGCACGCGATGATCAAAGGCCACCAAGAAGAGCTATCTCTTGGGAAAAAGAAGAAGAATTGTGTCCCTGCTGAAGTGGCTGCACATCGCTCTTCAGAAAAACCTCGTCATCCACTTAAATACGTGCCATATTTGAAGAGAACTGCATCCTCGCCTTCTGAAGAAGCTCCGGACGTCCTCTAACAGTCTGAGGCCTCCTGGGAACCATGCATGAGTGCCGCTGAACTGGGCACTGACCCTAGGCTTAGTGCCTCCGCTGCCACGCTGGCGGAGGTAGCTCTGCCGGCATCTCGCGTAGCAGCACCTGCCAAGCAGTCGACACCTGATCCGCGGCGCCAGGTCCAGCTTTGTGCCCCCGGTTCATCGGCAGATGCACCCATCCTGCCTTCCCGAAACGCCGAACTGCTCGTACGTGATCTGCCCCCAGAGGCAACTGCCATCAACTCTACACCATCGGATGGGCCACAAACCGCACGGCATGATGAACCGGGCATTCTAATGGACTTATCGGCACCTATACCTGTGCAAAATTGCCCTTGTGCAACTCACAAGCGTCCCTCAAACGACAGCCAACCGATTCCATCTTCGGCAAGTGATGGCTCCCAAGGTAAGCGCACTTGTCTTACGATCGAGAACTCGGTGGAGCCTACACCCGGATCGTCTTCTTATAAAGTGACCATTAAATCATTGGCCAACAAAAGCCGCACGGGTATACCAAACAAGATTTTACAAGCTATCTTGGACGCGCGCTACGGAACCAAAGGTTTTCAGGGCTTCACAACCAGGACAAAGTCCAACACCATTGCAGTGTGGCTTCCGACTCTGCCTGCCGTAGAACGGATGCAAACGCTCACCAATGTTTCACTAACAGGCGAAATCTCAGTGCCAGTACAAGTGTATTTAGTTGAAGGCTCCGACTTGAAGCGCTGCGTCGTCTACAACGTCAATACCACTGAGGATCAAACTGCACTTCGGCGTGAGCTCTACTGTCCCACACACCGTGTCATGCAGGCCCGACGCATGAAAAAGGGCGCTCTTGCATAGTCACCTTGCAAGACCCTCTGACACTACGAGACCGTCTGTTCTATTATGGCTGTTTTTTACAGCCTCGGCCATATAAACCGATTGCGGTATACTGCTATATCTCCTTGCGTAGTGGGCATATGCGCAAATCTTGTACCTTCACTGTTGCCGGTGAAAATACATTGGAAGGGAAAGTGGCTTATCGATGCGGCCTTTGTAGATCCGACAACCACAAGATAACATCTCCAAGCTGTCCGACAAAACAAAAAGAAACACAAAAGGCTCACCGTCGAATGAATAACCATACATGACAGTATAACTTCATTTCAGACATCCAATTGGTTCGCAGCTCTCCATTGGGATGACGACGAGTGGCCAGAGCTCCCTGAGCACTCCTCGCATGATCTTTCAGCTCAGCAGCCTTCTAACCATTCTGTGCGAATAGAACGCCTCTGAAAACAGCCAAAAAAGCAGCGCAGTGTGCCTGAACTACCGCAGGACGATATGGCCGCAATCGACGAACAAATCGCACGTCTTTTAGCGGAAGTCATCAAGCTCGGGCAACACCGTGAACTGCTCGCTCGACGTAGACGGGCAGCGGAATCATCCGCCACATCTGTCAATCGCGCAGCAACATCGCCTTCCTGCCGCCCACCAGTGTCATTAACTGCCGACTCTTTCCAGATTTCCGGAATGCCACTGGACAACTCTGCGACTTCTTTGCTCCGGTTTATGGTCAACCAGTTGTCCAACCCGAGGTCCGTGATTCTACAGCGCTAGGACTAGTAACTAGAAATGGCAAGTTCCAGTCGTGCTGGTGTGCTGCAGTGGAACTGCAAAGGCATTTCCACGAAGGTAGGAGAGCTCAATACTCGACTACAAATTCGCAAGCTCTAGGTATGAGCCATGTTGCTACAGGAAACAAACGCCTTGCCATCGTTTCCAGGCTTCAGTGCCTACATGTCTCCTCCAATGATATACCGTCGTGTACAAACTGCTGCTCCCCCGGGAAAGGCAGCGGTGTATGCATGGACTCACGTTTTCCGCATTTACGCCTTGCTCTCGAAACCTGGCGCACGTCGTATCAAGAAGTAATGGCAGTGGCTGCGAAATTTAAGGAGGGAACTGTTGTGGTCGTTTCATTTTACGTTAGACCGGCCGGTGGTCCTTCCTTCCGGATTAATTTTGGCTGGTTAACAAGTGTCCGTCAGCAGTATCCCGGGTGTCCGATTTTAGTCGGAGGCGACTTTAACGCCCCTCACAAGGATTGGGGTTACCCCACTTCGAGCCCTAGTGGCAGGCGTGTGCGGGACGCCTTCACGGAGGCACAATTTGTGCTGCTCAACCATCCTGGGGCAGCAACACGGCCAGTGCGTCAACTCGCAGTGCTTCCTACGCTTCAGACTTGACGTGGTGGTCGGGTCCGGGTGCTCGCTTCTGGCACATGGAGCCATACTGCTGGGGAAGTGATCACCACCTTATTATCATCGGCCTTCACACCTCACATTTTCGACCTTTACGCTACAAATGTTCAGTGATCAACTGGCACAGTTTTCGCTCCTGTATGGACAATCTCTCCTCACACTCTTCGCCAATCCTTGTTGAGCGCATACAATCAGCGCTCAACAGTGCTAAAACTACCACCTGGACTGATGTTGGTCGACCGACACCAGAATTCGGCCTTCTTAACTTGTGGGCGGCACGCCGTCAAGCCGAGCTGGCTGCTACACGAGACCCTTCTTCCTCGCAGGCATGTAAGCGATTGCACTATCTTACAGCTAAAGCACGCAAATATGATGCGCCTCTCTTGACGGCAGTGGCATGCGTGGTGCGAACAATTTTTTGCAAAATCCTCGAATGCCTCTCTCTGGCTAACATTCAGTACAATGGAACGCGGTCACCGTTCGACTGACGCAGCAGCATCTGTATGCTTCGCGGCTAAATAATAATAATAATAATAATTGGTTCTTGGGGAAAGGAAATGGAACAGTATCTGTCTCATATATCGTTGGACACCTGAACCACGCCGTAAGGGAAGGAATAAAGGAGGGAGTGAAAGAAGAAAGGAATAGGTGCCGCAGTGGAGGGCTCCGGAATGGTTTAGACCACCTGGGGATCTTTAACGTGCACTGACATCACACAGCACACGGGCGCCTTAGCGTTTTTCCTCCATAAAAACGCAGCCGCCGCGGTCGGGTTCGAACCCGGGAACTCCGGATCAGTAGTCGAGCGCCCTAACCACTGAGCCACCGCGGCGGGTACGCTGCTAAATTGTTGCCAGATGATTTCGCCAAAGAAGCAGCGCGAAAGTTTTTCACAAAATACGATGATGTGCCTTCTTCAACCGCTAGTTTAAATATAGCAGGCATCCCAGCGCATGTATATCAAATGCCGTCTGATGTCGACGTAGATGGAATTGCGTGTCTATTCTCTATGCATGATTTGCTGCCTGCAATAGATGATGCGAAACGGAGAGCAGCGCCTGGCCCGGACAATATTCAGTACGAGGTGTACAAGAACCTGAGTCGCGCTGCAGTTCCTCAACTACTAGATACCATAAACAAATGGTTGGACGGCGTAGTGCCCGAGAGCTGGAAATCCGCTGCCGTGATTCCTATCCCAAAGCCAGGAAAGCCTCCGACCGACCTCGCCAAATTGCGACCTATCTCCTTAACTCCTACACTGTGCAAGCTGGCGGAGAAAAAGCTATCCACAAGATTGTCATGGTGGCTAGAGCAGCACGCTTTTTATCACCCAGCACAAATCGGCTTTTGTCCATATATTGGTACAGAGGACGGGTTGGCTGTCTTGGCATCTGCAGTTTTGAAGTCTGCCCGCAGCCGCAATGTGCGTACTATTTTAGCAATGGACGTAGAAAAGCCACATGACATTAGTCATGCAGCCATTCTGAACTCCATTGACATGCATCATCTCCCTCTGAGAGTGCGTAGTTTTGTCGAACCATTTTTGGAAGGCAAAAAATTTGCAATACGCCTCAGCGGCGAAGAGGTCGGATCATTTGTTCCTCTCTGCGGCGTGCCCCAGGGATCATTATTGTCGCCGACGTTATTTAATATTGGTTTCGTCCCACTGGCTTGGCGCTTACATGACATTCTTGCACACTTTAGTTAACTCTTAGATATTAGAGTCGCTTGGCAATTACTTTAAGGTTTTTAAATACCATCATCAGATAGAATCTATCACGCAATAAACATTTCTCCTTTAAGTTGTTGCACTAAGCTCATCGAATACCTGGTTTTTAACCAACCTACTCCTTTAGCACATGATTCATCGCACCCAATTCCGGCTCCCTGTCTCACCTGTTAAGAACAGCCCACCCGATTACACCTCCTCGGGGCATTCCCACTTCCACCGGGTGGTACTCAGCCCGTTTTTATGCCACACCAGGTTCCGATGAGACTTCTACAACTGGCTGCGCTCTCGAAGAACAGCGAGAGTTTACCTGGAGAGCAGGGCTGGCCTCCAACGCCACTGGGGTACTAGTCTGAAGACCCTCCCCCCCCCCCCCCCCCCCCACCTCAATGTCTTACTAGAGAGCACTTTACATATTTCGTTAAAGCGTTTCCGCCTTCTCCTTCCCCACCTATACTTGCGCTCTGTCTGAAACAATTTTCACACTTTGCGATTGATTGTTCACACCATTTTGCTCTGCATTTGTTCGTGTTATCATAGTATCTGATATGCTGCGGATGGTTACGATATAGTTTCGAATTTTTATTTTGCCCTATTATAGCTTCATGCGAAGCTTCCATGCTTAAAAGAGTTTCCAGGATTACACTGCATGTAGCCTTCATGGCAAATAAGAATGTTGCCGGCATATTTAACGTCGGCGCATGCAAAATTATTCTTTAAATGCTCCGCCTTGCTTGGTCGTAGCATTATTAGCGGTTGTCTCGGTAGAGGTGCGACAAAAAAAAAGCACTTGCAACACCCGGTATTGCCTCCTCATTCTACAGAAAGCCTTTAGTCTCGATAAATTTGGCAGATTTGTTTACAAAAACCTATCAAATTCTTACAAACCAAAAACATTTCCCCTACTTATGTACGCCGTGAACGTCACGGCCTTCAGCAGCAGCATCTGCCCAGGGTATGTAAACGATCAATCATTATAATATAAAGGTCGCCTGGTCGAGCGTCGGCCCCGGACGCCCAGTATTGAAAATCTAGCCCCATTTCCTTTTATCAGAACTCTGTACCGAACTCTCTGTCATGTCTGATAATCTATTCTCTCACTGATATAGACGATTTGTCCTATAATAAATGATCCGCCAAAGTTTTTTTGCACCCTTTTATTTCAAGTGGCTATCAAGAACTCGTATTTTTTTCATTAGTCCGTGCTCTCTCCAGCTGTTCTTGTGAGGAATATCTCTTGCCACGCATTGAGCACTACAGTTTTAGTGAGCAGTTCTTGTTTTCTATCGACGCAACAAGCTCCACCATGGGGTGGAGCTCTTTAAGCCCGCCACGAACACAAGGACTGTTTCAGCTTTCTTGGCGAATATATACTTTAGGCAGACATGTCAGCATCCAGCATTGCCCAAGTCAGATTAAAAATTCCGGTCTGAAGTTGATATTGCATCATTATAACTTAAGCACAGCACGTCGCTCTTCGACACCCTTGGTGTATTGGATTCCATCTCATTGCCATTTCATTTTGAATCGAGCACCCAGATTCTGAATGATTTGAGCTGCCAGAGGAAAAAAAGCATATTATGAGGTAAGCTATATTCTCCTTAAGTATCTGTTGCCACTTACCTGTTTTTGTATTTAATGCTCACACACAAAAAATGCAGCTGAACACCCTGATAAAACAAGTTTTCTCAACTCGCCGATTTTTTTGCAAAGCTCAAGTGCTACTTCACGGAGAATAAAGCCGGTCTGGATGCCATCGTTAGCTATGCGCTTCGTTGCAGTTTCTACCGGCTTCTTTAACGTATCGTCGGTTTCTTCAGGAAGAACATACACTGACCCTGAAAAAAAAGGGGCATTGTATAATTTTTTTATTCCTGTCATCTCTCAATCCGCATCAACTTTCGTGATAAGGATATAAACCTTCAATTCTATGGAGGACATTCCGTTGCGAAAAAAATTAAGGTTTCATTTCGAACTACTTTGTGGTGAAGAAATATTTCGAAGATGATGATCTCTTGAGTTCGAGAAGAATTTTCGTGCCTCGAGAAGAAATTCAAACTAATAAATGAAAATTTTGGAAAAATATCGTCGCATGTCATTGCTTACATTTTTACTTTGGTCTTGCATTTCACTTTCGAGAGGATATAAAAGTTGCAATGGAGTTTTTCACTTCATAAAAAGCTTCGGTCACCGAACGTTTAGAGTCACATGTCGCTAAGGCGATGGCAGAAAAGATATGAGACACGATTCGTGTCTTGATGCCTGCACAAAGCACTCATTAAAGCGATTCTTTATTTCCAGCATTATATTGAGCAGTTTACAGTTTCATTAATTAGTGCACTTATTGTTGCGTTAACGAACATCAGTAAATAAAATTTTGTAGTCTGAGCTATTCAAGGAATTTGAACAGTGACACAATATCAATATTCCCCTTACGCTTTTTTTGCTGAGTTTGGAGAAACGTAGCCTTGCAGAAATGTGAGTGCGTGTAGTTTGTTTGTTGTTTCTGCCTTGGGACTGATTTAGCAAACGAGGAAGTAGATCTTATGCAGGCGTTGTTCTTTAAAAAGGCGGTGTTCAGAAAATAAAATGCAAACATGCCGTTCATTTATTCTATATGCACTTTATATGCACATTTAAAACACAATACTGCAAAACCGAATCGAATAAGATAAAGTGCATGATATACAAATAAAATATTATTTCTTGGTGTGAGCTGTACAGTTGGAGTGCGAAGTTAAAACGCGAATAACCGTACACGAACGAAAGTCGAATTCTTGCAACGAAGACGAAGGGTTATTTGTTAATTATGTGTTGTGCTCTCGACTGCATCGGTAAACAAGAATAATGACAAACTGTTCAAATGAAGGATATAACCGGATTTATTATCTAACTGCTGATAGGAAAGATGACTTTTACAACATGCTCTAGGAAAATGGTACTCGTTAAGTCTATAAGGATGTTTATGACGCTTTGGTCTTGCTTCAGAAAATAAAATATATTCTTGCAGTACGTAGTTTTATCTGACGAGTTATTTGGTATATGGCTATACAGCCGCTCGAGTTTAACACGACTTTTCAATGTTGGTTTTTCTTGCTTGATTATTTCAGTGTGTGAATCCTTTATTTTCTGTTTGTTAGGTATAAACCTTACTGACTTCCTTTGGGCTGCGAGTTTAGTTATACATAGAATAGTATAAACCAACCAAACTACGTCAGCATGTTCAAGAACAGATCTCACAAAAGTGTTGTAAGCGAGAATTTCGGTTTGAGGAGGGCCTAGTCGCCGACGTTGCCTAAAATAAATATATTTTTTATACCCGTTTATGTAGCCCCTACTCTGTGTGCAATTCACCTCAAGTCGTGGTTTAATTGCAGTCCTAAGTATTTATCTTCAGTTACTGCTGTAATAGGCATGTCGGTATTAGTTATAAAAATTCCTATTTTTGCTTCCTTCTTGTCATTGATATAAAAACTATTTCAGTAGCGTTTTTTTAAAGCGAAATTTATTTCCCCAGGGCATCATTGATGGGTGAATGTGTGATGAATGATCTAAATGAATGGAAAAAGGTTCATCAATTTCAGTAACATTTAGAGTCATCTCCCACTCAGCGAACCATTGTGTAATATTTTTAGTGCGTTGTTAGTGTTTGACTGTCATAAAATGCGTTGATTTCTTGATAAATGATGCCATCATCTGCGAATAGGCGCATGTTAACGTTGAGATTAGTCGCTACATCATTGATGAAAATTTAAAAAGCGCAGGGGCCAAGAGGCAGCCTTGGGGAACACCAGATACCACTTGAACTTGAAGCTTCTTGGTTATTTTTTACAAACTGTGTTTAGTCTGATAAGTTAATTCTAACCAAGTTAACTATATGTCTGACACCTTATGTCGTTTTTAGCTTTTAAATATTTTAGCATGTGTAACCCTATAAAGGGCCTTCAAAAATCATGTAGTGAAAGGTTTGTTTCTTTCCTGCTATCTAGTTTGGGATAAGCTGTGCACTACTTCTATTAGTTATATTACATTTCATAGCCGTTGGCGGAAGCGATTTTCAAATGGTAAAAATATGCGTTCATCTTCGAGCGAAATAAATACGTACTTAAGGATAATACGTTCCAGTATATTCGACCCTGAGCAGGTAATTGAGATCGGTGTATATTTAGTAACATCACTCTTGCTTCCTGACCTGTGTATCGGATTGGTTTACGCCTTTTTTTCCATTCTTTTGGGGGGGTACATGTTTTTAGCGATTTCTTAAAGATTATGTGTAAATACTTAGCCATACACACAGCACGTTTTTTCAAGAAAGCTATTAGAATTCTTATCAAGACCTGGTCCTTTTTGGGCGTCCAGATCTTTATACCATGTTAAGTACTCCACTCTCTCTCAGAGTTAATGGCTTGGAGCGTATCATTCTGTTGTGGCTTGAGCAAGGAACTAAGATATTATAATTAGTGAACATGAACGAGAAATAAATATTCAATGAATTGGAGAGCTCACGGTTGTCTTTTTACAAGGATAGATAAGTAGACTTTTGAGTTCAGATATCTGCAAAGATTTATTGGGAACGTCCTAATAAAGTTATTCAGCGTATTAGCGAAATAGTGCGATGTAGCAGACTTTAGCCGACTTTTCATGTTTCTATGGCTACACTGAGCCTTTTTCCTATGTTAAAGAAAGATTTTAACTTGAGTAATTGTTTGAATGGATTAATTTTTCGTTTACTGTCTATAATTTCATGGGTAATTGAAGTGTTGCTTCTTAGTTTTACCTTTTAAATGGCGCGAACATAATAATGCGGTGTGATGCAATAATTTACAAGGCCTCCCATAGTTCTTTGATGTGCAGTTGTAGTACGGCGTGCAAGTTAATTAAACGAGTCAAATTCGAAGAAAATGTGGGCTAAAAGCCCTCTACAGCCCTAGTGCAGTCAAGAACGGTAGTTAGTGGCCGCGGGATATTAATTGGGCTATTGTTGATGGCGCTACATAAGATTAGTTTGTGATCTGAGATTCCATTTTGCAAGCCACAGTATAGATTGCATACTCTTATGCTGTCTGGTGAAGTAGTATGCATTTCTGTGCATGTCATGTTTTCACACCATAGCGTTAAAGGCGCCACTGCCTAGAAACAAGCAGGTGGTGCCGAGAGAGCAGACTATGAGGCGGGTGGGCCCCGCAGGTTACGTGCCGTTGCAGCGCAATAACAACCTGCCCACCGTGGCAAGTGGCAGTTAAATTAATGATTGGTCATTCGGGAAGAGAAACCCGGGTTGTGCAAAGCCCACCGCTGGGAGCACCTGCAATAGGAGGCTCGTTCCGCATCACTTAACAGCTGCTCCACTTTACCAGGGGGGGGGGGGGGGGGGTATGAAGGCTCCCAGCGATTTATGAATGTGAAATATGGAATGATATGCATGTATCTGAATCAACCCATTACGTTTTCGCGTCATACCATTAAGACGAAACATTAGTGTGCCCTCCAGTGTTTGTTTTTGGCATCGGGCTGACCAAGTCTAGGTTTGTTTATTGCAGTTGTGAAACCATTCCCCCTTTGAGTGCGTAATCCCTAATCCGATGGATACCAACACCGAGCAAATTCCTTCGTTGTCTGCAGCGTAGACGGCTCGCAGCTAAGCTAATGTTAGTGCTCCCTCCCGTGGGACTGTCCGCTTTTCGTCGTGTTCTGCATAGCACAAATCCGTGTTTTCGCATTGATATTAATACAGTAAATATTCTCTGCAGTTTTTTTTAAAACAAGGACGCCAACATTTGCCCATGTTTTCATGAATTGTTTTTTTCGTACTGACCATGTATTCGAAATTCAATTCGATATTCGAAAGCATTTTCCTTTATATTCGTATTCGATGCGTATTTGAAGATTTTGTAAAGACGAAGGGTAATATTTAGATTATTGGTGGCATTGCCATCTCTGCGCGTGCTGTAAGTTCGACCTGGCTGACCACGGACTGTTCCCGCCCATGCTCCTTCATGAGGTCTCAGTGCCTTGAATAAACCCCCGTTTTACAATTTAAACATTTTTTACATCCCTGAACGTCTATGAATCTATGAACGACCTATGAATGTGAAATATCGAATTATCTGCTTATATCTGAATCAACCGATTACGTTATCGTGCCATACACTTAAGACAGAACATTAGTGTGCACTCCAGTGTTTGTTTTTGGCATCGGGCTGAGCAAGTTTAGGTTTGTTCATTGCAGTCGTGAAACCATTCCTTTGAGTGCGTAATCCATAATCCGATGGATGTCAACACCGAGCAAAATCCTTCGTTCCCTGTAGTGTTGATGGCTCGCAGCTAGGCTAATGTTAGTGCTCCTTCCCGTGGCACTGTCCGCTCGTCGTCGTCTTCTCCATGGCACAAATCCATGCTTTCGTATTGGTGTTATTTCAGTAAATATACTCTGTAGCTTTTTTTTAAATATAGACGGCTACATTTGCCTATGTTTTCATTATTTCTTTTTCATACTGACCATGTATTCGAAATTCAATTCGATATTCGAAAACAATTTCTTTGATATTCATATTCGGCTCGTATTTGAACATTTTGTAAACAAGAAGGCCAACATTTAGTTTAGTGGTGGCAATGCCATCTCTGCATGTGCTGTGTGCTCGACCTGGCTGACCACGGATTGTTGCCTTTGGTCCTTCATGAGGCCCCATTTCCTTCAATAGACTCCCGTCTTATAATTTCAATATTCTTTACACCCCTAAACGTAATTAAAATGAAAAAATCGCTTTAAATCTTACGCAACAAAATATGTCACCGGTTTCACAGACTCTTAACTTCACTTAATTCATTCTGGTCTCTATTGCTGATCCTAAGTACGCTTTGGATACAAGGAGCCTGGACTCTTCAGTGTAGCAAAAGGAGCGTCGATAGATCGGTAGTTAGGTTTTATAAAATTTGAGGAAAGGCCGAGCTTTCCTTTCTATTAAGCAGGGAAAAATTAGTACAGGGGCACCTCAGAAAACGCTCTTATTATGAAGCAGGTGAGTGCCTCAAACTTTCGTCAGACATTGCAGAGAAGCAATCTGTGCGTGATTAGCCCCTGAAAACTCTGCTTAACTCTTGCTTGAAGGCTGTTAAAAACTCCGGTGGTTACTATATTTTAAAAGAGAAAGTTCACAATGTTTCCAAATACGCAGCTTGCCGTCGCGAGTGTTCTCCGTGTGATTTTTCCGGACAAAAGAAAATCAAGTGTATGGGCGCTACTTATGCGGCGAAAGTTTTATTGGCTTCGTTATACAAACAGAGTAGCTAGCGTCGTGTGAATCAACTTCCAAACTAGACATTGAAGAGTTCAGGTAATTACGATTGCCCTGTACAGTTTGTATTTGTGCCAGTTAAAGGCGTAATCAAATTCTAAATTCGTTTTATTCCTCCGCTTTTATCGCGTTCATATATTTGTCAAAAAAAAAATCTTCGATCGTTGGGCGACGTCAACGGTCCCAACTACCCAGACGTTTCTCATGGAGATCTGCTTTGTCTCTTATGTGGAATCAGCACTCCGATCCTTGAATTCTTCTACCACACACATCTACAAGTGCATAGTGCAGTTCTAATTCAGCGTGTACATATTTTAACTAATGTTCATTCCATTAGAAACAACCCTGATCTCAAGGAAGGGGAGCTCAAGGATGACGAGTGCGGGGATTGCCGGCAGCACTGCCCTACCCTTTTTAATGACCGCCAAGCCTCTTGCCCTCCTCGATCAGTCGCTCTCCGACTTCAGTGATCTTCTTGCAAAGAACACGAACACAGTCGCGCTTAGTTTCAATGTCTTCAGATGCATAACTGCACGTCACTTGGCTGAAGATCTTTCCGAGAATCTGTACAGCTTCCTCCTTGGCCTTGTTTTTCAGGTCGCCGAGTGGATTCCCTGCCACCACTATGATCTTCTTTCCGGCATCCTCAAAAGCGTCCTCAACCTCGTCCCACAGATCTTCGAGAAAGTCCTCGCCACTCTGGATAGAGAATTCGATAAGTGCATTAATAAATCAGAACCTTTTGTTTATCATTTGGTTTATGGGCGTTAAATGTTCCAAAGCGACTCAAGCTACGACGGACGCCGTAGTGAAGGGCTCCGGAAATTTCGACCACTTGGGTTTCTTTTATGTGCAATAACATCGCAGGGTGCCTAGAAAAAGCAGCCGCCCTGTATGCGCAATGCGTTATGACCACAACCGTACCAAAAGATTAGAAGAATGCAAACATTATCTTATTTCGTAAGCAACGAGATGTCAAGGAGTTGAAAAATTACACACCGATTAGGTTACAGTGATTTGCCTACAAAGTATTTACTAAGGTGATCGCTAATGCAGTCAGGGCAAGCTTAAATTTTAATCAAACAAATGATCAGGCAGGCTTTCGTAAAGGATATTCCACAATAGCTTTTATCCACATTATCAATCACGGGATAGCAAAATGCGAAGAATATAATAACCTCTATATATATTTATCAATCACGGGATAGGAAAATGCGAAGAATATAATAACCTCTATATATATCCTTCATTGATTACGAGAAAGCATTCGACTCAGTGGAAACCTCCGCCGTCTTACAGGCATTGCGGAGTCAGGGTGTATAAAATCCTGGAAGACATATATATAGCAACTGCACAGCTACCATAGTCTCCCTTTAAAACAGCAATAAAATACCAATAAGTATGGGCATCGGGCAAGGAGACATGATCTATGCAATTCATAGGAAACACGATGCTATTCGCCGAGTCATTACAGGAGGTATTAAGAGGTCTGAATTGGAAACAGTTGGGGATAAGAGTTAATGAAGGATACCAAATTATTCTACGACTTGCTGATGATTATTCCTTGCTAAGTCACTGAGGAGATGAACTGCAAATCATGATCAATGAGTTAGACAGGCAAAGAAAAACGGTGCGCTTAAAATTTAACACACAGAAAACCAAAGCAATGTGCAACAGTCTAGCAAGAAAACAGCAGTTCACTATTGGCAGCGAGGAGCTGGAAGTGGTAAAGGAATACGTCTACTTAGGACTGGTAGTGACCCCTGATCCGGATCATCAGTGGGAAATAGCTAGAAGGATAAAAATGAGGGGGAGAGCATATGGCATGTTTTCTCGGGTCATGAATGGCAGTTTACCTTTGTTCCTCAAGAGAAAAGTATACAACAGTGGTATCTTACCGGTACTCACCTAGGGGGCAGAAACGTCGAGGCTAGCGAAAAGCGTTCAGCTTAAGTTATGATCAGTGCAGCGGGCAGAATGGGTGTGGGAACAAACGCGTGTTAATGACATCCTTTTCGAAATGAAGACGAAGAAATGGGCTTGGGCAGGGCAAGTAATGCGAAGGCAAGATAACCGCTGGTCCTTAAGAAAAACGTAGTGGATTCCAAGAGAAGGCAAGCCTAGCAGGGGGCGGCAGAAAGATAGATGGGTGGATGAGATTAAAGATTTTGCATGCATAGGGTGGGCGCAACAAGAAAAGGATAGGGTTAAGTATAGAGACATGGGAGAGGCTTTTGCCCTGCGGTGGGTGTACTAAGGCTGATGATGATGATGACAATGACATCGCACAGGAGACGGCCCTCTAGAATATCTCTTCCATCGAAATTCGACCGCCGTAAACGGATCGAACCCGCCTCTATGCTTGTGTGAAGAATATTGTTCGCCGTTCACCAGCTGGTTTTCCAAGGCGTTCGTGCCTAGCGGTAATTCAGGACAGGTGACCCGCATCCGGTCCTATAAAATATCAATAAGAACGCACTGGACAAACTTGCGTCAAGACGACATTCCCGCTCATTTTCAAAATGAATGGCGTTATTCGGCATTTGTTTTTGCATCTCAGGGCGCCCACCCGTAAAAAATGCTCTGGCGCAATCGAGCCGCCACCGGTGCATACACCTGAAGCGAACGGAAGCCGCCCACAACCGGAAGCCCACGCAGCAGGGGAGAAAAAGACTCAGCGGGATGAGATCAAAGCACGCAATAGGAAGATGATTGTCCGCTCACTACTACAGACTCAAAATTGTCGCATCACACCGTGCGACCACAAGTGCATTTTTCACTAGTGCTTTTTTTCTACATACTATTTCCTTTCATTTCTGAATAATATTTTGAAAGGGCAACGATAGAGTATTTATTAAAGTTCCTGTAGTTCACCGAAGCATATTAATTAACCACGTTCCCTCCTCTGTCCTTATGACCTTGGCCAAATACAGAAGCAGTGTAGCCTTTTCACACTGCAGAACTGAATTTTCAGGTTAGCTATTTTCGTGACCTCAATTCCTGCAATTTATAAGGGTACCAACAAGTTCTGGGCATCACAACCCTTATTTGGGTCTTGAACCTCGCTTCAATGATTCTTGCTGCTGCATGCAGTCCAGTAGGGAAGTCCGATTTGTATTACCTACTATGCACAGTTCTTAACCAAAGCCGTAATTTGCAGCGGATATTTTACCCAATCAGTGTGCATGCGATGGCGGTAACATTTTTCGCGCTCTTTCTGCGGCGGGGAAAGTACTAGGAACACCACACAAGCATTATGGACAATGACCGGCAGACCAGTCTTTGTCTGAGTTTGGTTTATTTTCTATTTTAAAACCATTCCTTGAATTGTTTACAACAGAATTTAGATCAATCAAGAGAGGTGGAGCATCATATCGCTAAACAAACTGATATTTTTTAAAAAGGCTCCCTACTTTACATTAACCTGCATCGTCACACATTATGCTTTTAGGCCTTGTGTCGGGAGTTTCAATGAAATCAGTTAATTAAAAGCACAATGTGGTCATGTAAGGTGAGAGAAGAAAGCTTTCTCGATTAAATCTGCTACGCAGTTCGCCGAATCCAACTCTTTAAATCATTTATATAGACAAGCGTTAAAAGCTGCTGCAGAGATTTTCTTATCTCATCTAGCACCCCATCGGACTAATATTCTTGGTCGTCTTTCGGGAACGGAGGTGGCCGGACTTTCCCAGCTGGCACGTTCTAGCAAAACTTCACAAACCCTTACTGTAAGCCTTAGTTACGCAGTGCCTTCATGACTATGTGTATTTTAACTCAAATCCATCCATTAATGAGCAAGTGCTTTCCCGGAAGGGGCGTTGTGCACTTAGAATTAATTTTTAACATGATTGGTGGCATGAATGCAGCCGGATGTTGATAGCGTTTATGACAATAAGCGAGCTTGATTAATTTCTTGCTGGTTAATTTTGGTCGGATAAAATGGTAATTGGTTTAAGCTGCGTATCTACTATTCATTTCTATGGGATATACCGCTTTTTTATATAACGATTTACTACAAAGATTTGACGCTTTTTACTTACTAAACGCATCACGGAATATTACACACACAACGCCAGACACTCTCAACAGAACAGTCCTGCCGCATTTTAGCATAATCTCCAAAATGAGTCGAAAGCTTTCGAAATTTCTTCTTTTGTTTAATATAGAAACTTCTCATTTATTGGGGTAGTATTTCCTGCGTTTACCACCTTGAAGAAATTGTTTACTAGATACTGCCGTGTCGATTTCTTCAACTCCAGTAATGTCTGCCGGATTGGTAATATTACTACCGTCCTTTCAATTTCCTGCCTATAACTGAATTCTGGAATTGCGTACTTTTCTTTCGTCTGCTTCAGTGTTTGTTATATTACATCCATGGTGTAGTTGTATTATGTCTGATAAGTCGCGCTCAGAAATGCTTATATTTCTTAATTCGTTTTTTCCCACGGAGCCCAAGATGATCATGATATATTTCTATTTCAACAGCTCCTGCTTTTCCCGCGATAAATTTCTATCTGGTGGCTGACTGCATCCCTTAGAATCTCAGCACCACGCTACCTGATTACGATGATTACATTAAGAAGGCCTAGGCTACGTCCGTCTTTGTTGGCTACGGCGGAAGTCCGTATCTGAAGCGACATACTGAAATTGTGCACTGTTCACTCCACCACTACCTCTACATCAACGTAAAGTGAAACCGTCACCTTTACAACAGAGTATTTCATTGTATAGTACCTTAACACCTGCATTCGTCTAAAAGGTATTTTTTAGCATGCCTTTAATATCTGGCGGTCGGGTCACCTTGCCTTGCTTAGCAGCTTTACACCTTCTGTTCCAACTTGATAGGCACTATTTTTGTTGTGGATATAGTTTTTAGTCTGCAGTTGCCTTCCGAGCCGCGTCCATTATGTCGGAGCTTTCGCGTACAAGCTCACGGAGTATTTGTTCAACATTTTGAATATATTTATTTAAAACAAAAAGACAGATAATAGCTTTGTCGCAAGCGGAGCTATACACCACTTATATGCAAGATCAATTTCCTCGATGTATGTTATCGACCGATTTAAAACGTTTAAATGAATGTCCTACTTTTCCTAAATTCTTTACTTTTCCGAGATAATACCAATGTTTCGCTTTGTTGCTTGGGCATGAAAAACACCGCCAGAGCACTTCCTTGCGTCTGTTCTTTGATATTTTCCAGGGTGCTGGCAGGGTAGTTCTAGCATGTTGCTGCTCTCCTGTAGACATAAAGCGCTTCTCGCAAGCGAGGCGCCTCGTGATCGCTGATCGGGCTGTGAAACAAAAATCTGTGGGAACAGAACACGGAAACCGCCTCCACCGTCTTACGCAAGCTATCAGTCTAACATACATTGAAGTCAGGATGCTGGCGCTAGTCTGAATTTGTTACTGAGCCGTTTTAACTTGAGCAGATTACGCCACAAGCCAATACTCAGGGTGCTATGGCTAGCATTTCGTCTTTGTTCGAGTCTATCCTCGATCAGTTTGGCTCTCATGTAAGCCGTTGAATTACATGAAACGTGATCTGTGTTGTTTGCTTTACGCCGCTGTAGATTTCTACGATGTCTTTATGATCGATGCGCACTCCAAAGAGACGACAAAAATGGTCCTCCTAATATTGAGCATTACCTCACTCAATTCTTCATAAATCTCCTTTGCCACTTCATGAAGAATGAGGCCGGTCTGGATGGCTTCGTCCGAATTAAGCTTTGCTTCAGCCTCTACAGCCTGATAAAGGGTTGGGCTGGATGTCTCAGGCGGAAGGAATGCGATCCCTGGAAAGAATAAGGAATGAATCTTTTCATTCCTTTTCAGTCTTAAAACTGTAAAGACGAAGATGTGACAACGAGGTAGCGGCAGTGCTATCGCTGAGCGCGTGCTGCTGCCGGGCTCTAGAATAACCGCGGACGCCCGAAAGGCCTCGTTCTGCGCCTGGTTCTGCCTTCCTGGTTCTGGTGGTGCCTGAGCTATTAAACCCTCTTTCAAAACGATTAATAATTGGTTTATTAACTTCAATATAATGATAAATTGGCTGCTTTCTACTGAGAAGTCTTAGTTATTCGTGAAGCTAGGGCATAAACTTTGAGCAACCTGTTCACAGAACATTTCTTTTAGAGATTTCTGTATAACACGATAAGGAGGCCCAATTGCGTTCCAAACTTTATGATAATGAAATAAACGAGCTCAAAACGAACTCGAAATCATAAAACTATCATGAAAGGGCCTTGCTAAAGCCCAGAATACTTGCTTTTTTTAGGTTATTGAACGGAGATATGCGACTTCCGATGAGGGTTTAGGAGAACTTTCTGTACTTACCTGCTACTGCCCCGAAGGCACAAAGTACCTGGAAAAGGAAACGTGTGAAAACATTTTTTTTTCTTACAAGCAGAGTTGCGAATTCATTTCGCTAACACAAACTTCCTTGCTCAACTTTCGTTAAGCACTGCCATACTGGCACAGGTACAGCGGTCATTAGTTTTTTACTCACTTCAGATTCTTCGTTAAAAAGTCCGTAAATATACAGTAATGCAGCTTTGAGCATGTGGATGCGTTCTATGCCGTACATTATCACCGTGGTAGCAGCTATTTCGAAAACGGTTTAGTAATGTTGATTATTATTTTTACTGTTTTCCTTTTATACAGAAAACAACAGATGAACGTCGAAGAAAACCCAGTTTTTTTTTATTTCTCAAGCAATATTTGCAGTTCCAGATAGCGAAATTGAAATATTTTACGCACAATGAAGTAGCCGCAGTTGCCCAGTGGTTATAGCACTCGGCTGCTTGCCCGAAAGACGCGAGTTTGATCCTGGCCGCGTCAGTCGAATTTGGATGGAAGCAAAATTCGAGACGCCCGTGTACTGCGGGATGATAACGCACGCTAAACAACCTGAGGTGGTCGATTTTTCCTGAACCCTTCATTAAGGCATCCCTCATAGCCTGAGTCGCTTTGAGACTTTGAAATCTCATAAACCAAACAAAACCAATTCCGCACACAATGTGTCCACAGTGGTAGTACGCGCAATATGCGGCAGAAATGGTGTACGCGTACTAGACTTCCGGGAAATGCAATTAAAGGAGAGAAAATGCTTTCCTTTTTGCGTCTGCTTGACCGCCTGTCTTCGCTGCGCCTCCTGGCGGGAAAACTGCTTTGTGATGAGCTGTGTCAGAGGACGTAACCATCCCTTGGTGATCAAAATTATACTCGACCGCTCTACTACACCAATTTTTCCTATTTTTCTTTTTTTACTCCCACCTTCGTATGTTCCCTCACAGCGCGGTTGCGGTCTCCCTTCGGTAATTAAGACAGTTAGTGCACCTTTAATTTTCTCAAAGCCAGAGGCGCCGCTCCGAGTGCAGTGCCGGATATCCACAGAAACTCTTCCGAGTTTGATTAAAAATTGCACACTCTAAACGAACCCTTTAGAAGCCGAACTTGACTGCGTTGTTCGAAGTCACCCTCCTTCTCAACTCCACAAGCACCATTTCGGGATGCACTTATCCGTCCTGGGGCCTCTTTCTTTCGAAGCGAAAAGCTTCACTACGCTAGGTAAAGCAGTCGTCGTGTAGGCCGGAGAATGACCTTGAATGGCCTTCAGCTCAACAACGTTAGCGGTGTATGACCGTATGTCGTACAGTTACGCTGCAGAACCCTTGATCTCTAACCTTGTCCATGAGCTTTAGATGACGTTTAACCACTGAACTTCGATCTTTGACGTTTGGTGACTGTTGGGCTGACATTTGAGCTTTCACCTTAAGAACATCTGACGGGGTGATGTGAAGCCACGTGATGACATCCGATGGGGATGCCGCAATACCACGTGATACCGCGTCATAGCCACGTGGTCGTGCTGATATATATATATATATATATATATATATATATATATATATATATATATATATATATATATATATATATATATATATATATATATATATATATATATATATAAATATATATATATATATATATATATATATATATATATATATATATATATATATATATATGTAATGAAGCTGCCATAGACGAGCCTCAGATGCTTAACAAGCTTCCTTCATTTTCTCTGAATTGCAAGGTCAGCCAATATAAACAACTGCCATTTTTTTGCTTGAGATGCGCTCCTTCGCCGCTCCTCAAGCCGCAAGCACGTCATGTACCCTTTCACGTGACTTGGGGCGCCAAACACAGAACAGGGGAAACTTTCCACCCGACCGCGGCGGCTGCGTTTTTATGGAGGAAAAACGCGCCTGACGTTGCGGTTCAGGTGTATAAAGGTATATGAGACAGTAGTGCGCCATTTCCTTTCCCCAAAAAACAATTATATTATTATTATTATTATTATTATTATTATTATTATTATTATTATTATTATTATTATTATTATTATTATTATTATTAAACTTTACACACGTGTGGACTCCTGCCCAGCTGGCACCCCGCCAACCACTCGACTCTGTCTCATACCTCGCTCTCATTGGTTGTGGAGCAGTGATGTCAACCCCTCTGCCGACGAATCCTAAATTTGTGTGACATCGCGGGGCGTTTTCCTCTAACTGTCATCTCTAAATCTGTCGTTTTACTAAATTACGGGACTGATTCAGAGTTTATTGCGGAAGGGATCTGGGGAAAATTAATCGGAGCGGCTTACAAGAGGAAGTGACAAGCGAGACTGGCATTCGTTCACGCCTTTTCGCATCGCCAGGAACTCAACAAAAGGCCCAAGTAGCATACGCCTGCACCAGTACGCCATGTCTGGTGGCCGAGTCGGGAGCTCCTTGCGCGGAACGCTAGTAGTCAGGTGCGCGTCTCTCAAAATTTGGTCGTGTTTTTTTCGTTATCGAGTCTCCCGGCTTGAAGTTAGTCTATACCGATTGCGGAGCATGTGGCGCATATCTCTTCACATTGCCTAGTTGTCCAGCTCGAGCTCCAATATGCACTGCCATTACATCCTTTTCAAAATCTAGAAAAGCTGGTTCCCTTATGATATATACATCTTCTTATTCTACAATGTAATTAAGTACTCTAAAATTAAGAGCCAGAACATCGTATTTGCACTATCTACTGCCGCGAACGAAATGTCTCCTGCGCCGTGCGGCAAACATTTACAGGCCGCATTGTTGTACCTTTCACGAGTGTTTAGAAAACCAGCCTTAAAGGTAGAGAATAAACACCCGGCATTTAGGCTTTATATGTTGTTCGTTCCCTCAAAAACTTTTATGCAGCGTACATTCCCTACATGGAAAAGATACGGAAAAGCAAGCCAACCGAACACAGAGAATGAGTAAGCCCACTGACACCACCACCAAGGACCGCATAGAGGGAATGCTCTTTTTTGTGTTGTATTGGTCGAATGAAAATTTGTACCGCCGTCATTTCTACCTGAAAGATAATTCATTGCAGACCAGCAGAAATAAACAGCTACATTCGTCTAGTGCAGCCGGAACTGACATCCTCCGTATGTCGCGTCAGATGCCCCACCAACTCGGCTATTGCGGAACCTGTCCGCCCTTATAATGCGAGTGTAATCGTGTTGCAGGTAGCATAACCTTCAGAGCGTTCAACTGCGCCACCTTTGCCTATATTGACAGATGTAGGATGTCTTGCGATACCGTCAGTTCAAGGAATACGATCGCACGTACCTGTGGGCGGCAGCTATGCGTGAACCCTCTTCGGCTACCTACTGCAGCAAAACCGCCAGAAACTCAAACGTGACCAATACCAGCCGCTGCGACCGCGTTTCGAAGGTGACTAAACGCAAAAGCTGCCAGTGTGCTGTGTGATATCAATGCGCATTAAAGAAACGCAGGTGGTCTAAGTTATTCTGGAGCCTTCTACAGGTTACAATTAACAATATACAAGATTGTCAGAATCGAGGTGCTTGCAAAGCTGTTGTGAAGACTAGGGCAGGGACGTAAATGAAATAATGAGCCCCTCATGTCCATACCCTTGTCTGTGCAACTGAGTGTTGGTAATTACGCAGCTGTATTTTGGCTGCGTATTGATGTAACATATTAACTGGTTCATTTTATTTACGCTTTGCCTATTTTTGCTTTATTTTTAAGCCGCAGCAGTGGCTCAGTGGGTATGATGGTAAAGTGGTGAACAGAACGACGTGGCTTCCACCCCGGCCGCGGCAGTCGCATTTCGATGGAAGCTCGTGCACTGGGCGATGTAATTGCACGTTAAAGAACCCCAGGTAGTCAAAATTTTCCGCATCACTCTAGTACGGCAATCCTTATAGCTGAAG